>NC_089663.1:3317500-3948750 GCF_037042795.1 Molothrus aeneus
GCTCTTCAGTCCTTTCTTCTTCCGAGCAGGCTTTGCTGGTTGTGAAGAATGCTCTAACTTTCTACAGTAATGATTTGCTCTTCCAGTGCACCTTCTAGTGGGAACGTTCAGAGCACTTTATTTTATTTGTATGAGTGCAGTGTCCCTGCCAAGTCCTAAGTTAGGAGTATTTCTTCATCTTGCAGGTGGAAAATGTGTCACAGCAACAGAATTTAGATAGGTTTTTTGCAAGAGGTGCTTAAAGTTGGCTTTTTACATCTGTGTTTAGGACATAAACCAAAAGGATGTGATTTTCAAATATTCAGCAACTGTAAATCAAAGTGCCCTGATTGTTAAGGTCTAAATAGGATTTTGGATGGGGACATGCAGGCTTGAAAATCATAACTTGTATTTCCTGTTTCCTCTGATCATTCAGTCATGATTTCTTCCTGAGAAAATGCTGCTTTTTAGCAAGTTGCAGAGGGTACATAACAAGGTAGAGTCCCAGTTGTTGGCAATCTGGTTCTTGGAAAGTTAAAATCACTACAGTTGTCATAGATACAGCACTGGGATCTTTTTTTTTTTTCTTTTTTTTGTGTTAAAATTGTAACTTTACTTTTAGTATTTGTTTTAAGTGTGCTTATGTGTGTTTTCCTTTAAGGCCAGACCACTTGAATGGACACATCAAACAGGTGCATACCTCAGAGAGACCTCACAAGTGTCAGGTAGGAGCCAGAGGGGTTTAGACTGATGTTGTGGGTAATCTTTGGCATTGCATTGATGTGTGCAGACA
This sequence comes from Molothrus aeneus, assembly GCF_037042795.1. Taxonomy (NCBI): domain Eukaryota; kingdom Metazoa; phylum Chordata; class Aves; order Passeriformes; family Icteridae; genus Molothrus; species Molothrus aeneus. The sequence goes on from NC_089663.1 coordinate 3,318,273, forward strand.
ACTTTGAAATACCATGGATCTGTGATTTGGGATAAATGTGTGTGAAGAGCAGTGTTCCACAGTGACATCTGCTGTACCTCCCTCCCTTCCCCTCTCAGCCCACAGCTTTGGTCCTCCTGCCTCTCCCACCACTGTTCTTCCCTGCTGTGCTGTCCCAGTCTCACCCTGGATCTCTTCCCCAGCCCCCTGGGCTTGGAGTCCATGTCACTGATGATTCCCTCCCTTTTTTTTAATTGCAGTTGTTGCCATCAGGAGGCTCCAATGCTGACTTCATTTTTTTAGAATAACTTAAAAAAAAAATTAGTAAATTGTAATTATCATAACGTGTCAAGATACTGTTTTTTAAAATTGCATGGCCTTCAGAACATTGCACTGAGCAAAATTGGGAGCTTTTTTATCTCAGGGAGGATATGAATAATGACATCACAATATCCTTTGTTGTACAATGTCATAATGTTGTATGTAGTTTTTTATAGTTAATAAGGTTTGAAAGATGAAATGAAGGAAGATACTTTGTAATCTATTTATAGAAATATTTAAAAGGTGCCTGGAAGTATCAATTAAAACAAAGTTGAGAATCAGCTTCCACCATCACACATTGCCATCAGAGAGATGTTGGGCAAGCTTCTAAAACAGTTGGGCTAACAATCTCCATGCTTGGCTTCTGAAGAAATATTTAATATTTATCTCAAGAAGCTGAAGCAAGACTCTCTTCTTTTTTTTCTTTTGAGGACAGTGAAGGTTAGAGGATTTTTTTCTTGTAAAATATTTAACCACGTTTTATGAAGCTAAACATAATACATGATTGCTGCCTCCTGATCTGCATTGTTGCACATTTTGACACACCTCTATTTCCTTCAAATGGTGAGAGTTTTCAAACATTTTGAAATTTTAAGAATCCTGATAAGTTTCCCAGACAGCTGGAGCCATCCAAAGGTTTCCATCCATCTGATCTGTGAAAGCCCAGCACGTTTGGAAGTCAGGGCATGGAGCTGTCACATTGATTTAACTGCCTGTCCTGCATAAAGCCCGACATGGGCTCAAGCGTCTTGAGATGATTTATGGGTTACAGATTTATACAAACCAGAAAATTCCACTCCTAAAAAGAATTCACAGTGTGGGGACAGTGAACTGCTGATGAATGTTTACATCCCAACACGAACAGCCACCCAGCTGATCCCAAGATCACTGGATGAGCATTGTTCACAGATAACAGGGATAGCTGTGAATCGTCCTTTGCCAGCTGATGACCGATATTTCTTTTGTAGTTTAACGTTGATTAAAGAATAATAAATACCAACTCTGTGTGAATCAGAGGATACATTAAGAGCTCAGAAGTAAAGAAACATGGAAGCTAAGATGGCACAGCCAAGCTCAGCTCCATTTCCTTGCACACATGTATTTTGTGATAGCAGTTTCCAAGAGCAGTCTTTCTTACTGTGTGTTATCTGAAGTGCCATAATACTGCATAGACTGCTCATTTCAGCTGAAAGGTACAGGCTGTGGGTTACAATCATCAAGACAGAGTTGAGATTGTCCTTCAGGCTTGGGTTGTTCTTGATTTTTGATTGCTTAGCCCTGCAGAGTTAATTTTTCGTGAATCTTAAGGCACAGAAAATTTAATGACCTGTTGTGTCTTTGCAGAAAATGCTTTGCAATATCCTATCAGATTTAGAAAGTCTTCTAGAATATCCACAGATCTGCTATACATTGTAGAAACCACAGAAGGGATGCAGTCACTGAAAACTTGTTCCAAATATGAAAAGTGATGAATAAATTGATGATGTTCTCCCTGTGATTATCTCATAATCAGTTATGCATCTGTTCCATTATATGTATCTAACACAAGATCTGGCCACCAAGAAGGAAAACAGCTTAATATTGGCATGTTGTTTGCCCACTTTCCATTCTCTTTTTCCATTGATTTTGTTTGGCAAATTATCTCCCCCTGAGAGCAGCCTGAACAGCATTGAGCATCCTTTTTGAATCTGCTCAGTTCCTGTTGAAAATTCCTGTTATTGTCATGCTTTGTTTATGTTTACTGGAAAAGAGAATTACTCCATAAACAGCAGAGCACTCCAGCATCCTCTATTGTAATGGCATTTTTGAAATTTGTGCTCTGTTATGATTTAAACTGGCCATTTACCTGAGCTCTTAGATATCTTTGCACACTGGTGATATATAATGTTTTGTTGGTGTGGCATCACAGCACACTTTGGAGTGCCAAAAAGTGGGAAGATATCAACCCAACTTCAGAGTGAATGAAAGTATGAGAAACAGGACAATTTTAAGCTGAACATCCCTACAACAGCAGTGGTTTTCAGTGCCCAGTTTGTAATCCTGCACTCAGCCCCCTGAAATAACAGCTGTGCTTCACAGATCTTTCACAAGTATCCAACTTCAGCACCTCTAGCACCTGATGCCAAAGCCTTGACTCCAGCTTTTTCATTGCTGTTAATGTAGGCTCAGGTTAGGGAAGATCTCCACAGAGCCAAAGCATCTGAGAAATCAGATCCAAGGAGTTGCTTTGGTGTCCAGGTAAAAGGCACTCTGGATCTTTCCCCCTGGATTGTTGCACTGGTGAATTTATGCCTTTTTCCCCAGGCTGACAGTTGAGTTCTGGCTACAGGAGGAGGAGTGAGTCAGTTTTGTGGCCAGAGTGGGGCAGCTCCGTTTCTGACCCCTCGGGATGGGGCGGAGCTGTCAGCCACGTGTGAAAGTCAGGCTGCGGTCTGGGAGCAAGCACTGATCTGAAAACCTGTGCACATGAAAGAACAAGGGGAGAAAATGGAAGTTTGCTCCTCTCAGAGACAAGACAGGTTGTTCATCAGGCAAATTAAATAAAATTAAAAATGCTGGTTAAATTAAAGCACAACCTAATTGGCATCCCAAGTCCAGTGCATATCCCATTGATTTCAATGCAGAAGATCCCAAGTCCAGTGCATATCCCATTGATTTCAATGCAGAATGAGTTTCTTCCTGTCCTAATTTCTCTTACTTCCTGCCTATTAGCAGGAAAATGGCAGCCACCATGGAATAAGCTCAGAGACATCCACATCCATAGAAAAGTTGAAACTTCAAGAGGTATTTCTTAAACAATGTTTTTTAAACTTTATATATTCTTTTTGATCTATTTATATACCTGTGCAATGTTTGATAGGAAAGCACTGGAGAGTTTTCTTCTATGATTAACAATTAATGACAAATACTTAGCACTCATTTAGCACTTCACATCTTTCATAAAATAAAACTTTTTTTTTCTCTATACCTTTTATAAATATTAACTATTTGAATATTAACTTTGGGATTTTCTTTAACCCTAGTCCTGTCTCCCATTGTTATGATTCAGCTAAACTGGTTCTTGCTTTCTCCACTGGACTTAATTATTGTTTTTAAGCTTTGTTGCAGATATATTTATCATATAGCTTATTCAAAGGTGAGCTTTACACAACTCAGCAGCAACAGTGAGAAATCAAACACAGAAATTATTATATTGCTTTTGCCTAAGCTTTCAGCTTGCTAAGTTCACTGTGGGATAGCTTTGGTTTTACTTTGGCATCGCTGTATTTATGTGATTTGTCTCTGGTCTGCTTCTCATTGGCTAAAGCACTCCCAATGCTGGATATGGACCTGCCTGTGGCTCCACAGCTTTAGAATTGTTGATGATGAACTCCTGGCTGTCATTGGTGATACTCTAGTCATCCATCTCTAGCAGAGACCCAGCAGAGTGATTAGTATCAGTGCTGCAATCCTGCCTTAAGAGAGTGCTTACCTCTAAGAGCACTTTAGCGAGTGAAAGCTGCACCTGTTTTGCTCAGCGCTGTGTACTGAGATTACAAATGAAATCTTCCATGTTTAAGAATTTCCCTCTTAAACCTCAATACTTGTAATTTAGAAATCTTTTTCTGGTGGGCATAGTTAAACGGTGTATGTCACAGAAATCCAGATAATTTTACTGTTGCCCTTGCAATTTCATTAAGTCCTGATTCTCTGGGGTGTTAAGTCTTGTACTTGCTGCAGAGCAGCCTCAGCTCCATGGGAGTTTCCCACACTTAAGCATCTCACAGGATGGAATGGGTGTAAAGCCTGTTGAAATTGATAGGTGCTTTTCAGCTGCCTTCAGTGGTTTTTGGATTAAGCTCTTGATTAACTGAATTTTATGTAACTACATTATTCTCTTCTGTATTATCAATTCCACTTACTTGAATTATAATTTTGGAATTTTACTAAGATTGTTACTTTAACAAGTCTTTTTTCTATTGAAACAGTGGTTTAATTACACACTGATATTTCAAAATACAACTTATACCCAGTTCCCAAGACAGTGAGCAGCCTCATATTATTTTTTGGGGGTTTCTGGTTACATCTCTTAAAACTGTGATATTTTATATGAAGTTGGTATAAACAAAACACTGTACACTCTTGAATGTCACTGCTCTGGCTTGGTCTGGTTGTTCTGATGTGTGTTTGCTTTTGTTTCTCCTCCTGCACTTGTGAAATGGTTTAGACTATAACCCTAATCCCTTGTGCAGCATTTTGCTGGTGATTTATTTCCTTTCACACCTTAGAGGCAGAGCAAGCCTTTCAGAACCTGCAGGCTGCTAGAACAGGCTGTGGGCACAGCCTGCCTGCCTGCCCATTGCTGGGGTTAGACAAATGGGAGGGAGCCTTCACTTACCATGCAGATTTCAGCTGGAAAGTGGGCAAAGAGAATCAATATTATCTTATGCCAAATCAAGCTTGTTTTTGGCAGTAAGTGGAATATGATGCCTTGACCAGGGGTAAGTGAAAACAGATGACAATGTCATGCAGTTCTTTTGATACCTGCTCCGTTTTGAGGCCTCACTGCTACGGCTTGTGTGCAGTGCTGCTGTGGGTACCAGGATGACTCCTCCACTGGCTCTCGTCATATCCTCATCCCAGATAATTCTGGGATCCTGTGCTGTATGTCCTCACGCTCCAAAAGAATTCTGTGTACCGAAGTTAGGTTTATCTCATCAAAGAGTAGAATTGAGGAAAATGACAGAGAGGACATTTGAGTGGTTTAAAGTGATTGTAATGGCTCAGTGAAATAGCAGAACTTACTGTAAACACAGCAAAGTGCTTTCTGCTATTTCTTTTGTTAAATATTACTTAAAACTTTAGTATCTTCATCCTCAGAAAGGAGCTAAAACCTTACAAATCTATCTTGGAGTAAGTTTTACTGTCTGTAGTGTGTCAGAGCTGGTTTCTTGCTGCTTTAATTCTTTTGAGTGGTAACATTACAACTTGTGCAATGTGTTGGTGTTGTGAATTTTTTATCTGGGAGAAAATGGCTTGTGCATCATGTCATTTTTTGTGTTTGCACAATATCTAAGGTATTTACTCTAAAGAATACTAAATCTATTCAGCAATATCAGTGCTGTTAGCAGAGCTGATGAGTCACAGGGTTCTCATTTTACCTGCAGACCTGCAATGCTTCCTTTGCCACTCGGGACCGGCTGCGCTCCCACCTGGCGTGTCATGAGGACAAGGTCCCGTGCCAGGTGTGTGGGAAGTACCTGAGAGCAGCATACATGGCAGATCACTTGAAGAAGCATAGTGAAGGACCAAGCAATTTCTGCACTATCTGTAACCGAGGTAATGAAGAAAATGGGTTTTAATGCCAGTGGGATGGGCCAGCACTCGAGGGGAGCTGTGAGGCTGCGTGACTCCCTGCAACAGGAGGAGGTTGGACCCTGTTTGTGCACATACTCTGCTTTTCCCATTGAATCCTTAACCCTGAAACCGATGGAGTACAGGTCTGGCCTTTTCACATGGCAGATAGTTCCCAAAGAAACACAGTTTAAATCTGAAGCAAATTTTATTTGCTAAATAGCCAGATCCCTCTACAATAAACATGATAAGTTGCCTTGCTGTTCAACATACATCATCTTATCTTTTTCCTATACCTGATTAGACTGGAGCCCTTACAGTCAGTTTGGAAGAAGAATGTTTTTGTGTCTTTGAAATACACATCAAGTTGAAAATCATACACTGAACATGAATCCTACATTGTGTTACTAAGTATTACTTAACCTCCTGGTGCAATAGAGTCAAGCTGCTTCTCCCTCTTAATTGCTTTGTACTAATGTACATTTCTAAAACATACTTGGTAAAGAGCACTAGAAATGTGGTTTACCTTTATTTGTACAAATACAGCTTTTCACAGTTGGAAGGGACCCATAAGGATCACCAAGTCCAACTCCCTGCTCCATGCAGCACTATGTAAAACTAAACCATATGACTAAGCTTGTGAAGCTTTTCCATCTTTTTGTGGTGCTTTTCAGTTGGAGAGAGTTGGAAATTTAGGCTTTGTGGGTTGTAAGGCAAGCTGGAAAAATTATTTTGACTTATTGGTGTCTTTTTGTTGAGGGATTGATTCACAACTTGAAAATGCCTTTTTGGCTCACACAGGTTATACATAGCTAGTAGGTGTTAGAAGAGATTGCTGCTGTGTTTTGGGATTTGTTTGTTCTGATGAGTCTTTTTTCCTGACATGTGTTCCTTTTTCTAGTTTAAGAGAGGTGAAATCCTTTGAGAAAATAAAGCTCTTCTGTGTTTAATGTGCAGGCTGTACAGGGAGCTTGTGGAGTTGATGAGTAATGAGACATTAAATTGCAAGGGAGGTGTTTCTAGTTAAACAATCCATAAATCCTGAAAGTGATGTTATCTGTGAATGGAAAAGCATCTGGGTTGGAAATCTTCAGGTTTTGAAGCTCCAGGTAGATGGTGTGAAATGAAGCTTGCCCTCCTTTTCAGAAGGCCTGGCTTCTGAAAAACAGTTTAAGCTTATCCTGATTGTTTTTGTGGCAACCACATGGCAGATACTGTTTGAGATCAGGTGCTATCCTGCTCTCCTTCCCTTGAACATTGTGCCAAACAGAAACTCAGATGGGTTGGGAGGAACTGTCCTGTTTGCACGATTGGTAAGCTTGAATTTCAACTTAACTACCACTGGATGTCACTGCAGCTCTTTGGAAATGGAGCCAGAGTGACAAAGACAGACCCGGCATTCAAACAATAACATGACTAAGTGGTTTATTCACATTTTACAAGTCTCAATGTACAGTGGGAATTTAAATAAAATACATACTTCTCTGTAGGAGGATAGGGAACCTGTTGTACAGCAAACTTTAAGCAACTACTTTCTTCTTCCAGTTTGTGTATTTTATGGGAGTTGTCACAATTGTCTGCTGTGAATTTCAGTTTGCATCAGGATTTAAAAAATGTAATTATGAATAATGAATAATGTTAAATTTCATAGGAAGTGTTAAAATTCATAGGAAGGGTAAACTACAGACTGGATTTATCAAACAGTTGTGTTGTAAACTCATTGTTTTATGCTGTAAATTTTGATTATAGGTTTATAATCAATGTCAGCAGAATTTTTAGTCTCAGGTATTCTAGAATCCAAGTATAATGTTCATTTTTTAAAATAATTATTTTTTAAACTGTAGAGCCTGGCAAGATGAAGTCTAATGGAAAATTTCTGGATTAAAAATATCTATTTGATAGGCATTGGTGCAGCCAGAAGCCACACACAGTAACCTGATCACAGCTGTGCCATGGCTGAGGTGCTTGTGCAGAGAGGTTTTGTTTATTCTTCCCTTGGCTAATGTGCTGCTGTATTTTTTAATTGGAACTTAGCTGGTTCTGGATATAGTAATTGTCAGCCTCTGGATATGGTAATTGTCAAGCAAGAATGCTCTGCAAGCTCAAGCTGCTTGTGGAGAGAATTTTGGATGTTGGCCATTAAAAAAAAAATAAAAAGTGGATGGAAAGGTGACATTCCTGGTGTTAATGACAGACTCAGGCTCCCTCAGGTTATCCCACTGGACTGAAGGCTTTGCTGGGGACCTCAGTGAAGTGTCTGGGGTTGTTTCAAAGGTTTCATGGCTTTAGGAGATGGGGTGGAGCTCAGTACCTGGCAGAAAGCAGGAGGCAATAGTTTGCCATGTCATGTGCTTCATTTGTTTATCATACTTACTTCCTTTACAATGTGGCAGTATAATTTTTAAAATTACCAGCTGTGATTTGATGTTTTTTCCAGGTTGTTTTCTTACTCGAGGTCTTTATGCTTAGAGTAATCATGGAAGCAATTCAGTCTTGTTAAATCAGGGAAACAGTGAAGTGGTTCTGGGGGGTTTGTGTTGGGTTTTTCCCCCCCCCCCTGGGATTTTAGGGGTTGTTTCTTTTTCTTTTTTGGTTTGGTATTTTGTGGTTGTTGTGGGGGTTTTTTCTTAAAGAATTTGTCTAAAATGTGCTTTAAAAACTAATCCTCAAGCCTCACATTTTTAGACAAATTCTCTTTAATCGGTTTAAATAAAGAAGACATGGTCCTGTTGTGTAGTTACACAATCTTTTACCATCCTTAGGGACTTTATTTGCTTGTGTGGGCTTTTTCAAAGTATTCCAGAGATTAATGACTTTGGTACTTGGTAATGACACCTGCAGCTCAGAAGTTTGGGGTTGTGTCTCAAACACATGCACATTGTTTGCTTCAGAGAATCCAATTAGTTAGGAAAAGGGTAAATATTCCAATCACAAATGAGAATTTCTGTTTTCACACTGAGTTCTTGTATATTTCATGGGGGACAGAGCCCAGTAAATAAAGACACATTTTCATCGTGTTCCAGTTAAATCCAAACTACAATTTTTGAACAAGGAGCATCCTGCAATTATTTCTATAGTTTATCTCCTTATAGACCTTATCTAAGAGATCAAAGGACAGGTCCCATTTGTATAAAGGAGATAATTTCTTCTCTGTACATGTTTTGAATATTGGTTCTTCTGGTATGAAGAACTAATCTGTCTTGCAAAGTAGAGAGATGTGTATGAGTAAAGCAATAAATACATTCCTGCTCTGAAAAATACTGCCACTTTATCCTCTGGATTAGTGTGCCTTTGCTCTGAAAGAGACTTTTATTATGGTCTGTAAACCCCCATCTTCTAGGACAGGCATTCATAATTAAAGGCTGGTGGAGATAAAAAGGCCAGTCCTAAGTGCTACAGGAAAAAATTAGGATAAAAACAACCCCAAAAAGTCTCCCTTTAAACGGTTTCCCATGAAGCAGTTGGCATTCTTAGGGTTTTGCTGGGAGTTGATGACTCACATGTTCGTCTGCCAAGTGCATAAAGGGGAGCTAACACTCTTTGCAGCAGTTCTCATTCTATAAAACAATGTACTCTCCAAATAGAACTGCAGAGTTCAGGAAAAATCCTGTGTGCAGAGATTACAAGTTCAGATTTTCCTGTGTCAGTTGTGGTGTAGAAAAACACTGAATACCTGCATGTAGTCCTTTTTAATGGCTGGCAGGGAGATTTTAATGCATTGCTGCATCAAAGGGGATGATCTCAGCATGCATGTGGTTATTGGCCACATGTGTGAAAAAAGAAAAGCACCTCACAGGTGGAATGTCACCATTATATCTGTACACTGTGCCCTTTTCTCTGCCAGTCAAATCAAAGACTGGTTCTTTCAGGTCTACAGTGAATTTTTGGTATTTGTAAGATTATATTCTCTTGCTGCCCAGTGAGATTTTCAATGCAGCATTTTGTGTAGGGTAGGTCTTGCATTATTTCAGAGGATAATATCCTTACATGAATTCCCTGGATCTCTTGGCCTTGGTGATTCTGCTCCATTGTATTTAGAGAGTCACGTGCTCTTCTTGGTTTCTTCAGTTGTGATGTATCTACTTGCTGTACTTTTATCTTCAGCTCAGGGGCCCACAGGAACTCCCTCTTGTTCATTCTCAGCAGCCTGCCCCTTTTCCCTTCAGCAGCTTGCTGTGGAGTTCTTGCTTTGCAGGTCCTGTATGTATAATTCTTAATAACCTCTGGATAAAAGTCAGGGTAGAGGGATATTCTGTGTGCTAGGCACAGGGAAATCTAGTGGAAAGGCACATTCATTATTGAATTCAGCACCTGAAACTAACAGCTGCAGTCAGAAAATCCACCCCAGAGAGGTGTGTAGCATTTGCTTTGCAGCATTCCTAATACATTACTGTATATCATCAAGTGTAACTGCAGTTATATCAGTATAAAAATGGCTTTATGGTAGAATATCTACTCATATTTTAAGGAAATTATTGTTATGGAAGTTCTCTTGCCAGGACTTGTGCTGTAAATGCTGTGTTGGTTTAAAAAAAATCTAGGGCTTGGGTTTTCTCTCTCCAGAAAGGGAACCTGCAACTCTGGGTCTGCCATGGTGAACCTTGTGTTGTGTTGTTAGTGGGAAATATTTCTATCATGAAAGTGCCATAATACTCTGTTCAAAGTATAACAGCAAATGAAGCTGGTTGGTGGTGGCAGCTTTACCTCTGTAGGAAGTCTTTAAAACTCTGCCTCATACATGGTCCAAATGTGCTAGTAGTGACTGCAAATCTTATATTGAGGTTGAATTTAAAAACTTTCCAAAGTATATGTGAGGTAATTGATTGCATTAAAAAAACTGACACGAGACTTAAAGAAACATTTTAAAAAGCACAGGCACAAATGTCAAAAACTGGTTTGTTCAGAAATCAATTGTTTGATATAAATGTTTTTATTTTCAGTGTTTGGTGCTTACAGATCAGAGCTAAGAAAAATACTGAAATTTATTTTTAGTACTTTTTGTTAACTGTAGACAAAATATGAGTTCTAGTATATTTTTTTAAACTCAGGGTGAGCTGACTGCAGAAAATGTTTTTTCAAAAATTACTATTGAGCAAAAATGTATACCTTAAAAAGTGAATAGTTTCAGCTTTCTGCCTTCTAGAAGTCACTATAAGTGCTATAGAAACCTAAGGGGAAAGCACACTAAACCAGCAAGGGTTGTTACTAGATAGCATTCCTTCAGATCTTAACAGCACAAAATCAACTAATTGGAACTATCTTCCAATGTATTATCAGATGACAAAAGCATTTTTAATTAAAATAAATAAAACAGCAGAAAAATGGTGAAGAGACATGGGTGCCTTTTTGTATGATGTCTCTTCTGCCTTTTCTCCAGAAAGTTTCATGTCACCTGCTAGGTTTGCTTACACAGAATTTGTTTTTAAGGAGGCTGCTCTCTCTTTGTGACTAACAAAAAGCAAACCCAGTCTGCTGAAAAGTGTGCATTGCATTTCTGCCTGAGGATGACAGGACTCCTACGTGGGCATGTCACAGGGAACTGGTGGAACAGCAGCTTGAAAATAGGGAGCAGGAGCAAGAGAAAGATGAAAGAACAGGGAAGGCAGATGTGTGTCTTTGCTGGTGGCAGGATCTCATCTCCTTTTATCTTGTTTAGGTTTCTCCTCTGCCTCCTACTTAAAGGTCCATGTTAAAACCCACCACGGTGTTCCCCTTCCCCAGGTCTCCAGGCACCAGGAGTCCATCCCGAATGGGGGAGCAGCGTTCCACTGCGTCAGGACCTATGGCATCAAAGGCAAGAGACTCCTGCTCTGCACCTTGCTGCTCTGGGCAGGGCTTTGTGGCGTGGGGTGTCGGGCTGGGCTCGAGAAAGGGGAGGGAGGAAGGACAGGGAAATACTGGAGAGAAGCTTAGGGAGATGCAGAGAAATTCCATAGCACCACGTAGGATGTAATAGCTGCCATCGGAGAGCCAATTGAACGGGTGTAGGGGAAGGAAATGGGCACAGAAGAGGATGTGAAGCTTTGGCAGCTTCTTCAGTTTGGAAGATTGAAAAAGCCATGTTAGTTCATCCAGACCCTCTTCCTTGGAGCAGTCAGCATCTGAATTTTGCCTGAGGGCAAATTTATGAGTCCCACTCCAGTTGAATCTCGCGTCAGTCAAACCCTGTTTCTGGTTTTGCTAGGAGCCATACTGTACATGCAGCCAGCTGTCTGGAGCTGAACTTACACTTCTAAATGCAGTGTTGGGGAGGAGAGGTGAAGGGTGATAATAGTACCAGTGCTTTCTTGTTTTGACATTCATTTGACTTGGTGGGGGGGAGAAAAAGTTGTTATTGTAAGCATAGCTGAGGAGTATTTAAGTTCTGAATAAGTAAAGCAGTGTGTTTACCTGTGTAGAATGGCTTTTTGCTTCTTGGTTTGAGCTGTCAGTATGCCTGGTGAAAGTGAAACATCCGAAAATTCTTCAAAGCCATGGTTGTTCTGGTTTTTTCTTGCCCAGGAGGACACAGAGGGCTGGGTTAAACAAATACTGTGCCAGCAGAAAGCTCGAGTTGTGTAATTTTGTCTGTTGAAGTCTTGATAGAGTTACTACAGAAGCCCTTTAGTTTTGGGTGGTGTGCTGACTTAACAAGAGATTTATTCCAGCTCAGTGGTGTATTGATTTCATGCATATCCTGTTAGGTTTGTAATGCTGGGTCCAGAGCAAATCTGTCTTTTGGGTTGTGCCAAGTGGTTCTTTGGTCTCTCAGAGTTAATAGTAGGTACAGGCTGTTTGTATTCAGAGACTCCTTTAGTGAGCACGTCTGGGTTTCTCACGCTCATTCACATGCACTGAGCAAAAAAGTGTGGACAAACTTCCTTGGCATAATGCCAGAGGAGAATGGGGAAGACTCCAAACATACCAATGGCTTTGCCAGGAAATATATCCAAATAACTTAAATAACATCCCTAACCTCTCTGCTGTTTCACACTGCAGTATTCAAAGATAGAACAACTTTAGGTTGTGAAGTTAACTTCTAACAGTGTTGCACTTGTGAAAAGATTTCCTTGAGACTAAATGGAATTGCACTTCTTAAATTGCAGTAGCTCGCTGCTGTTTTGCTGAATGTTTCCAGGTTTCTTCACATCTTGCTGCAGCCTGTTGTACTTCATGAAGTTTCTAGGCTCTCCCCCAAAGTATCAACATTTCAGAAGTGTGCAAGTGAATTACACGGTTGAAAACTCATCATTAGGACCATCCTTTTGTAGTGTCTGAGGTGTAAACATTGTGAGACATCCTTGGGATTCAAGGAGTGTTGTATGAACCAGAGAGCCATTATGGTTGCATTCAGTACCATGACAAATCCCTGATGAAACCCCAGCTGTTGCTCTGATAGCAGCCTGGTGGTTTGGAAAGGGGACCTGTGCTCAAGGGCTTTAGGATGTGAGGGATTGGATGTTAAGTGTGTATCATTCTGTTGTGACAGGCATTCATGTGATCAGGTGGTAACCAATCTAATTTATTTTAATGCATGTTAAATATCTTCCTTTGGGAGCCAAGACTCTGAAAACTTTTCTCTTTTCTTTTTCCCGTAGAAGGCCAGAAATGTTCACATTCGGACCCGATTGAGAGTTCTGATTCCTATGGAGACCTCTCTGACACCAGTGACCTCAAGACTCCTGAGAAGCAGAGCACCAATGGGTCCTTCTCGTGTGACCTGGCAGTCAGCAAAAACAAAATGGAGGTGGAAGGAGAGAAGAAGTACCCGTGCCCCGAATGCGGCAGCTTTTTCAGATCCAAGTCTTATCTGAACAAACACATACAGAAAGTGCACGTCAGGGCCCTTGGGGGCCCGCTGGGGGACCTGGGTCCTGCTCTGGGATCCCCCTTCTCTCCCCAACAGAACATGTCTCTTCTGGAGTCCTTTGGGTTTCAGATCGTCCAGTCAGCATTTGCATCATCCCTGGTGGATCCAGAGGTCGACCAGCAACCAATGGGGCCAGAGGGGAAATGAGATCAGTTGGATCTTAACAAAGCAAAGCAGCAGTCTGGCTCTAATGATAAGATGCTGTGAATGAAAGAGGAAATAATGAAATTTGGTTCTATAGCTGAGAATTTTTTATTCATTTTAGCTTCCTTCTTTGTCTCATGCCCTACCCCACCTTTAAACCTTCACTGGGGAGAGGGAGAAAATGCTTCTTTAGCTGATAAATTACAGAAGATGGCCTTGAATAGGAGATATGATCCAAAACAAATGGAGCTTTAGAGGCTGCTGGTGGTGTTTCCCTTGTGTTCTCTGAGAGTAATCAAGAGTTACCAGCACTGGTCTGAGAATGAGACAGTCCTAGTGACCGAGGCACCTGGGGAGCTGCAGCTACAGGGAGCTGTGATTTTGTTCTCCCTCTATTTCCCTGCCCTCCCTAAACTCCCCCAGAAAAACAGTAAGTTTAAAAAAAGAGACCCATTATTGAATATAACGTTAAGTAAAATGCCCCATGGTTCCTAGCAGGTTACAAAGCAGTTGTCCTTTTAAAACCAGAAACATTTAAAGAAGGTGAGAGAATTCAATCCCCTTCTGCCTTTGTGAGGCTGTGAGTGCTGCAGCAGGACTGAACTGCTGAGAAAAATCACCTTTCAGAACAGGTTGTTTTTATTACTTTTGACCATTTAACTTGCTGTCAGGTTTTTAATTCTTTATTATTATTATTATTTTAGGACCTGTTGTAGTGAATTGCTACTGAAAAGCCAGTCTAAGGCGGTACACAGAGCACTCGTAAAGCAGCAGTCACATTAGGGTTAGTATGAGATTTTTTTTTTTTTAGATGTACCATAATTAATAACTTGGCTAGTTGGTTGTTTTAAGTCTATGAAAGAAATAGTTTTTATGAAAATAAAAAAAGAGAAAAAAAAAAGGAAGGAAAAATACCATTACAGTCTGGTTGACTGGTGCTCATTTTTCATGTGGGGACCTAGGGGATGAACACGATCAGCTATCGGGTTAACACTATGTACCACTGACTTGTTTAGTGTGAATAAACCCAGGGGTTCACAGAGTGATTTTGGTTTAATTGGATTGGACTCTATTAAAGAAGTTAGTATGTTACTTTGCATCCCCTCGTTTTGTCTGGTTTTTGAGCAGTTTAGCCACCTGTCCAAAAGGTGTGCAAATGAGAGCCAGGAATTAAAGTGAATCCCACTCTGCACTGTGCTGTATTCTCAGTGAGCTGGGCTTTTTGGCCAGTCATGCTCTCCTGATCTGTCTCTGGTCAGGTTTGCAAAAGCCACTGTTACTCCTTTCTTTTCCAAATGAGGTAGGAATTGCAAACAGCATCTCTTTGAAAAAGAATTGATTACAAAATGCAAAGAAGCTGCACTCCAGGCTGTTGGACATTCCATTTAATCTGAAAATACCACTTGTGCAGAAATAATGTCCTTTCTTGACCCTCCCTTTCCTTCCATGTAACTAGTCATGGTTTTATGTACCAAACCCAGGTATAAATGTTGTTTAACACAGGGTTAGGAGTTAGGAATACTCTGAGTTTTAATTATGGTTCTGCTGTTGATGCTCAAAGTCACATAGAACAGTCTCCTGAATTTATTCCTTATTTTCATATCTGTGAAGAATCTTCTCTACATCACAATTGTTGAGAGAGTTATTGAGCAAAGGTTTAAGGAGGGATTTGGTAAACTGCTTTGTGTATTGAATGTTTCTAAAAAGGCCATTCTGAGAGCCCATGTCCTGCACCAAACGTGCATCCCATGAAACCATATCTGTGTCCATCATTAGTGCAGTGCTGGAGCAGGACAGACCCTCTTGGACCAGGTTCTCATTTCCTGCAGGAGATCTGTGTGTGTAAACATGCACAAAATGTTCTTGTACCACAGCCTGCATTGCCCAGGTGCTTCTAACCCAAACCCTGCAGCTGATGCTTAACTGCTATTCCCAATTTGTTTCTATGTTACAATTAGAGAGGCATTTGTAAGTATATGGATTTTGGAATTACATTCTAAATTCTACAGGGTTACAAGACCCAGATTCCCTCTTGTAAGAAGCTACTTTTTGTACTTGCTCTCTACTATTATAAATCAAGGATGAATAATCAATGGCTTTCTCTTTATAGCACCAGCACTTTCTAAATTGAGAGCATGTTGCAGTGGACTTGATGTTTTGCTATTAATCTGTGTTGGGAGACTGAAGGACATGTTCTTCTCCAGTCATCTCCTCCCAGAATCCTGGAATAGGTATGAGCCTCATTTAAAAGGAAAAACCAGTGAAACAAACTAAAACTTCATGGAATTGCTCTTGTACTGGTAAGATTAGTAGACAGGTAAAAACAGAATATCTTAGAAAAGTGGCAGAACATTTTAAAATACCTTACAAATCTAGTGCTGAGACAACCTTGTAAGCTGCCAAGCAAATCAGGAGAGATCAGGCTTTCCAGTCAGCCCAACAGTTTGTTGGGATTGCAAATGCAGCTGCAGTCACTGATTTACTAATAGCTCATAATTAATCCACGAGGGAAATTCCTGTTGAACTGAAGCTGTATGCTGAAAGACAGAGGTTTTTGTCCCCAGTGTTCCTGTGTGCACTCAAAGGTGCATTAATCATAAAATTCAACTCCAAAAGCTAAGTCCAGAGTATGGAATACTTTCACCCTACATTTAGTTCCCCTGACTTTAGTGTTACAAGTGGGTTGAGTTTTGGCTGTATCTATCAGAATTTAGTTTTGAATGCTACAGAATTTGACCTGGTGAAACAAAAGCCTTTATCTGAAAACGAAGCCTTCAAAACCACTGTGTATTCTGCTTGTCAAAGAAAATGCTTACTAAGTTGTCATGAATACATTGAATGAAAACTACTTACTTCTCAGTCTAGTGGACAGGGAAACAATCAGGCAGGAGGTTAACAATCCTGAAATGACAGTTCTAGATCATCCTGGTGTAAATGGGAGAGATTTGTAGCAACACAGGAGGCTGCTGCAGGCCAGTGCCAGTAGGAAGTTGGGCAGATCTTTAGCTGTGCTGTGTTTTCAGTGCTTTTTGCTTCTTTGGGGGCATACTGTTCCATTCTGGACAGTAATTTAATCTACATGCAAATTCTTTCTGTTCTGTACTTCGGGAAATGCCTGTTTCTTGTAGAACATGAGACAGATCCAAACAGAAAACTCAGCCTCACAAGTTCAGAGTTCAAAGGGAAGTATGTAACAGGCCTTGAGCTGCAGCTTGTTGCCATTACATTTGATTTTTAATTGGTGTGTAGATGATAGTTCTGATTTGGGCCACCCTGCCCTCCTTGCCTTCCCCTTTGGAGGGACTGCAAGCCAATGTTTGAGTTGGTGCACATGTCAAGAATGAAACTTCAGTTCATGCAAATTTATATCATCAGACTTGGAGTATTTGTATTATAGGAGTCCCATAACCTCTCATCTGAGGCTCAAGCCTTGTGTATTAGGTATGATGAAAACATCTTCATTCATTCATAATTTAAATATTAAAGACAGACAAGAAAGGAATAGATGCTTATGAGAGAATGAGTGAAAGATAAAGGACTAAAAACCACTTGCATGCATGCTTAAGTGTTGTCTTAAATGGGAGGGCACAAACTTCTCAGGCTTTTGTTGCCTGAATTTATAAATGTTAATCCTGAACAAGTGCAAGGTAAAGCAATTTAATGTGAATTTATTCCATACTCAGTTAAATTAGGTGATGTGATCTTGCATTTGTCATGTCTCAAATGTGTGCACACAGTGTGGCTCACCTGACACAAGGCAATGTGCATGTGAGCTCTCAATCCTAAGTGATTTGCCCATGATGATATGGGAAATTGATAGCAGAACCAGAAATTGAACACAGATTTTTCCTTCTCTCAATCCAGTGCCTTAATTATAGTAGGGCAAAGTATTATATGTTGGGGGGATGGGGTGTTTTTGTTTCTAAAGCCTAGAACTATTAAGATGGTGTGGAGTTGGTCTTCCTGCCAATCTTTTGAATAATTGTAAATGCCCAGTCACAATTTTAGACCTGTTTGAGTGCCAGTGACTTAGGGAATATTTGTTATTTCCCATGTATTCCCTGAAATTATTGTTCCTCCCTCAACTGCTGTCAGCAGTAAGGAATGACTTGAATAGAAGAGCTGTGTAACTGAATGTCTATAACTCAGCTAATTGAATTGCTAGTATGAAAGCTAACCTAGATTTTGTAGGCTCTGTTGTAACTTTAGTGTCTTGTTTTTTCACTAAATCTTTGTTCCTAGAATTCAGTATCTAAACTTACGTCTTGAGTCGGGAGTGGGGTACCACTTTCAGCTTTAATTTTTTTTAAGGTGCTTGCTTGAGGAAGTAGATGCCAAAGTAAATTTCAAAGGAACTCCAGACTTCAGTGTTGGAAGAATGAATGGAGAGCAAGAGCTCTCCTTGGGTTTCATGAGAGATAAATGGACAAAGTAAAAAACAGCCACCAAAATTCTAAGTAATGAAACAGGAAAGGTTTTTCTTTACCACCCACAAAAGTAATAAAATATTTTCAATTGTCACCATGGCATAAAGTCTGAGAGCAAGTGCCAAACAACACAATGTGCTGGCTTTTTCAGCATTATGATTATACCTTAACAGCACTGTCAATACCCAAATGTAAATTAAGCCAGCTTAGTGCTGCTCCCCTTTTTCTCGGGCACAATACCTGAATTTTATTTGAACGGAGCAGAAGCTCACAGTGAATTTCTGAGCTTAGGCTCTCAATTCTACCCTGAGAGACAAAACAAATGAGCAAAGAGGGGGGAAAAAATAAACCCACAAGGAAAGCTTAAAAGGAAAACAAATTCTGGAAGGCTCCAGTGTCTCTTGAAAGAGCCACATTTTTTTATCCTGAACATCCTTTTCAAAACAAGATCCTTCAGCTGTTGTGAATGAGCCCTTGGGAACAGATTTGGCTTCCAGCCCAATGTGCTGCAGCTCCCTGGCCCTGTGAGCAGGAGCATGTTCCAGAGATCCAGAGGGAGGGGCAGGCAGTGCTGCTGGGCTGCAGCCACAGGTACTGCTACAGAGCACCAGCACTGCACAGAGTTCTGTGCCTGCTGCTTTCATCTTCATCCTCACCCTCCTCACAGCCTGTGCGTCCTGCTCAGATGTGTGCAGCTCTGCAAAGGGCTGCTGCCTGTAAAACTAAGCAGGAGCTATTTGGCTAAGAACTAAAAAGGGAAAGCACCACGTTAAAAGAGTGCTGTGACAAAAGTGCAGTGATGCAGCCCTGGCTCTCAGGGGTTGTGGTGATGGTTGGAATGGTTATGGCACATAGTGAAAAACCACAGCTGTGCTCTCTGTGGTGGCAGGCACTGATGGCCTGTTTGCCAAGAATTAACTCCCTGTGTCATCTCTAGCCTCTTCCTGTCTGTGTTCCTGTCTGTGAGATGAGATGATGACGACCTTTGGGTGAGAACGTGCCAATATTTCATTGATGTGCCATATTGTGCTGCACAGTTGTGTTGCTGAACTCTGTCACAAATGTTTGGCCTCACTGACTTCAGATGTAATGCAAAGTTAAACAAACATTTGGCCACATTTTTCCTGAAAGGTGTGATATTTAAATTTATTTAAAGACTGCCTGGCACTATTGATCTGCTCTCAGGGTTTATGTGAACGAAGCTTTTCCTGGGTGGCCTCCATACTTGTACTGCAATTTTGGAGACCTGGAAGTGCTCTGAGCCAAGATATGCTGAAGGAGGGAGGTAACTGGAATCTCACTGATGTTCAGTGACTCCCTCCCAGCTCCTGTGTTCCATGTGGACCATGGAGTCACTTCATGCAGCCACTGGCAGCCATAAATGCTCTTGAGCATCCTGCAGTCACATAGTGACCTTGGGTAAGTGATTTTATAATAAATCAATCTCATGCTTGCTAAAACCTTTTTGGCTGCTGTGTCTACAAACTGGTGCCTTCTCCAGGCAAATTTTACATGCCCTCTGCAAAGTTGTCAGACTGACTGCTGGCTCTTAAGGAATCAACCAAGCCTTGCTCTTGGGCTCAGAATTTTTCTTCGGTACTGTTGTAATCTGAAAGTTTGCTGCAATTAGTGCAAATACCAGAGGAAGAGAGAAAATAAAAGGCTGTTCTTAGATGTCTTGTAGAGTGAACAACTGAAACATGAGTGTGGGATGAGCCAGGAGAACTGGTATTTTTCCCTGGCTGCACGCCATATGGAAGAGACAGTGCCTTGGAAGGGAAGGAGCAGAAAAGTTTGCCATTGGCTCTGATGAATCCCAATCCTGCTTCTACTGAAGTTGCTGGGAATCCTCCCATTGTCTTCAGTGGAGCAAGAAAGGATCTTAGGTGAGGATGGATGACTCTTTCCCTACTTGAATGAAGTCTCTTGCCTATTTATGGGCCTGCTTCTATTGAAACCGAGCCTGTTTTAGCCTTTTTGGGTTCTTAGGGACCTGTTTGTATAAAGCAACTTACCTACCTATCTTTTTTTTTTCTATTGTGTGTATTTTTTGTATGTTCTGTTGGAAGGTGAAGCCTCTGTAGAAGGGGATACAAAACCTGATTTTTAAATAGTAATAAACCAAAAGAGAATTAAACTCTGCAGGCTGCATGCATTCATTTCCTGGAGATGGAGAGTAGAGACCATGAGTATACAGAGATGGCATGGACTTCTCATACCTCAAAATCTTCCCCTTTTCAGAGACAGTTCTGCCTTTGCACATTTCCACAGCTCTATGTGAGGATTCATAGTGTGGTGGGCAGGTTGCAAAACTGTGTATCAGGATTGCCTTATTTCAACTAGGAAATCCTTTCTCTGGCACCGTGTGGTGAGATTTCTCATTTCAGCATAAGTGGATGGAGTAACAAACATCTGTGAAATTTGGTATTGTCCACACTGAATGGCAGTGAAATAAAACTGAGGTCATATAAATAGAGTTTTGCTTCTGGCCTGCCTACCTCAGGTGCTGAAGTGTTGGTCAAATGCAGAGTGTTTTAACTCCACACCCTTATATACTAAAGAAATAAGTGCAAGTGTTAAGTGAAACTTTATTAAACCTTTGTTTCTTCCTGGCTTTTTACCTCCTCATGGTGTTCCCAGTTGGAGCCTTAACTTTCTAAAAGTATGGCAAACTCAAGACCAAAATAACAACAGAGGTTTGCCCTGTTCTGTAAGCATACTTAAAGGAACAGTGTCTTTGCTTTTGCAAATAGATGTAAAGAAGTCCACGTGCCTATGTCAGTCATGAAAAAGGCTATCTCTGCATGCTTATGGCATGTGTGTGACCCAGAGAAAACCCAGATTTGCTTTCTTCAACAGGAAAGAAAGGGCAACTTCCCAAAATAAACAACTCCTCCCACAGCCTTCAGACAAACACCTGTGGAGTCTTTTGCAGTACCTGTGTGCCAGTGGTTTTATCTGCCTTCAGGTCAGCTAAGAAACAGAATGCAGAGTTGTGAGCTCTGCATTGTAAATGTCCCTGAATCCTGCACTTTTTGAGGAAGCAGCAGTAGCTCCACTGCAAGGTTTGGTCTCTGCTTCTCTGCTCACACTGAATTGCAGACCCATTACAAAATGAGTCTCTGCTCTGCTCTCATGCTGATGACTCCAGTCCTAGTCCCAAAGCCCTAGAGAGAGAAGAAAATACGTGTTTGGCTTTTTTATGTGTTCCAGTTTATAACCTTACAGCCTTTCTGATGGCTTGGGATAGAGGTCACATGAGTGGTAGTGCTATTTAGAGTAGGAGTTTTGCATATTTAAGTGCAACTTTAACCTCATGTTTTTCACAATGAAATCTAACTATTACTGTGGTAATATTCCATTATTATTGAGGTTTAAACAGCAGAGTTTTGGGCTTTCACTGTGAAATTGGCTTCCATAGTGAGTGAAATATTGGTAGAAGGATGTTTAATAATCCCATCCAATTCACTGATTCACTGGAGGTTAATTTGAACAGATATCAGAACAGAAATCTTTATTCCTTTTGGCTTAAATCTCCAGATGTTTTGATGCTGCCTTTTCACATTTCTCACATGCAAATAATAAACAATTATTTTTAGGTAGGCATTTCTAACAAGAACAAATTGGGTTATCAGCCTGCTCAGCTTTGCCAGGTGCTGCTGGGCACAACTGTGGTTTGAGATGTAAGAAAGTTACAAAAGTACATTTATACCTTAAAAAACAACCAAACAACACATTCTCCTATTTTAATGAAGTCCTGCATTAATGCTTATTTGTACTTTCATCTAAGTCAGCACTACACATGTAGAACTTGAGAACATCTCCTGCATATCTGTCTCCAGGATGCCTTCCCCTACAGAACCATTTCATAAGGTAGGTATTGGATGTCTGAAGTTTCCAAAGTGCTTTGCAGACATATAATCATTTCTGCCTCTGTGACATAAGTAATACTAATATGGGAAACCAAGGCAGAAGCTTGCCTAAGGTCAGGCAAAGATCATTAAAAAATTGAGAGTAAAGCTTCTGCTCTTGGCTCAGACTTATGTATTCTCTGAGTAGATCGCAGTATCTTTCAAAATAGCTTCCCTTCCTCCACCCTTAGAAATGTGTGCTCTGGCTTTTGTCAGTAGCAGCTTGCATCTGTAGCAAAAAAACAAACAAACAACCCAAGAAAAACCAGTGCAGCTGGAGACTGAAACATCTTTAGACAGCTGTACCCAGTTCCCAACAAGATTGCTGTGGTTTGATGGTATCCTGCTGTGAGACACACCCACCCACTGGGTAGCAGGTAAAGCAATCTGTGATCAGATAGCGAGATTGGAATGCTGCAGCCAGGGATGGAGCTGAGGGATGATCCATGGGGACCCTCAGCACTGCTGCAGTGGGCCAGTGTGAACACAGACGTCTGTCAGCACTCGGGCCCTTCAAACCTGAGAAAACTGGAAAGGCACTGGGCAGTTCTTGTCCAAAAAGGACCAAAAAACTGATGCCGTTAAGAGGAGTCAGTGTGTGAAATTTCTCAAGTCACTGATTGCCGAGAGTATTTAATCTCTTAATGCTTCTCCCCAGTAAACAATAGGACCCAGACTGCCCTCCCCAGACCTCTGGCCTTTTATTATAGCCCACACAGAAAACTCATCTGAGAAAGCACTCGGAGTTAGTGGAGCAGACTCTGAACCAGTCTGAACCAGTTCAAATATCGCATATGGTTGTTTTGCTTCTGCAGACTTCCTTGTTAGTCCTTGGAGGCTGTGGCTGGCATTTACTTTGCAATAGCTCACGCTGTCAGACTGAAGGGGGAGGAGAAAGCCTCTCCCCGAGCATGGCAGCAGCGCGGTGCAACAACAGTGCCAGCAGACACTCCTGTCGCTCCACAGCCACTCCTTTGTAGGCACTGCCTCTGCCTTGATTCTTGGTTAGATTCGGCTCACTTTCATAAAGTCAATATCTGATCCTTTTGTTACAGCCCTGATGTTCTTTTATTACATTCAAATTATATCTAGCTTAGAAATGCAACACATTTGTTTCCAATTGCTTACAGAAGGCTTTTTGCAGGTGAGAGCCAGAGTTGTTTTCATGATCAAGAGAGAGGCAGCAAAGAAATAAAACCCCTGCTTTTGTTGGAGTTGCAAGTGCTCAAATACTTAATAGTGTTTAGTAACATTTGATGCTTGCAGCTTTTTAAGCTTTAGCACAAACTGCTCTAATATTCTGTTCATGGTGAGGTCTCAGAATTGTACTGTCATTATTCTCAACCATTTCCATTTATGAAAGAAGCAGAAAATTGAGAAAAAGGAGTTTTGGGGAAAACTGGAACAATGATTTTGATTACCTAGGAAGAAGAAAGGGGAGGTGATGGGAACATGACGTATGTCCTGTTTACAAGGAGGGCAATGGTCAACTTTTTCCATTTTAAGCAATCCATGTTAATTTGGCTAGGAAAGATTACTCAGATTAGAAAACTCATTTTGTTTACTCCCCTCAGTGTCTTATTTAGTAAGATTAAGTAATAAAGCATGTTAGTTCTTGCATAGGAGGTTAGATGAACTTCTGCCTGGCAAGATCAGAACACACTTGGCTGTGGCCAGAGGAGGAGGGTGGGTTTGATGGCTCCTTGCAGAGTCATTCCAGAGCTATAGATCTGGGGCTGCCTCCCTTGGCACAGAGTGCTGTGCTGTTAAATTCCTTTTTTTTGTTTGTTTGGATTTTTTTTTTTAATCTCAAAACACTTTGAATTTTTCCACAGGTGAAAATGTAGAACAAATAAACAAGAAAGAGCAGCTGACAGACAGGAGAGAGAGAGAGAAAGCAGACATTGTTCATTCTGGAACCTGTATAAAGAAAGGTACCAGCTCACAGCTGAAACTGGTTCACACTGAGTTTAGGGAAGATGTTTAATGTCCCTCATTCCTAAAAATAGTGTGTATGTTCTCCTGTAAAATGTAGGGATGTGTTGTGATACATGTATGTGTATATACCAACAGACATCTAAGTGTAAACTATGTGAGGAAGTAGCTGCAAAGCTATTAACTTACTTATAGTTTGGGTAGTTTAAAATCAAATCCTAGGAAATAATGCCATGTTTAATCTCTAAAAGTGTAGCAAGAAGAGCAAACCCATTCCTAAGCAGTGGAAAGAGCAATTGAGTCTGCCTCTGACAGCTGCCACCTGGCATCCTATTAAACTTAACTCTGTGAAACTGCCAGGCAGAAATCTTCCCTCATCCTGGAGAAAGCTAGAGATGAAAGAAAAAATTATGCTTAGAAGTCAGTTGTGGAAAAGACTTTGATCTTTACCATTAATGTGAAGATTTTTGCATTTCTTCCAGATTCCCCATTGTCCTTCTGTGGACTAGGAACTCAAATTGTTTGCTGGAACTTGGCTGGGTGTAAGGAGAAGTGCAAATTCATCTTGTTACATAGTAGGAGAGAGAGCTAGGAAGGTCTGAGATTTGTTTCCACAGAGATTACTGCAGTTCTTGGATCAGTATGTACAGAAGGAGGTGCTCTCTGTGCTGGGTGGCATGGAGGCATTAGTTAGTCTCATGAAATGAGCAAAAACCATTAATTGTGCAGGTTGGCAGTCTGTCTGCAAAGTTTTGGACAGGCAATGCCTCTGGATGCATGTGTGGCCCTGCAGTTTCTGCTGAATGGAATTTGTCTCATAAAATCTGATGAAAAGCTATTACAAACAGGCAGCTTGATTGAATAGCCCTTATTAAAAATTCTTGCTGACTCCAGTTAGCCTTCCCTCTACAGAGAGTAACTGGAGAACATCAGGAATGCAGTAGCAGGGTGTCTGTGCAGAAAATGAGCATAATTGCACAAAGGCTGCATCTTAGCTGGTGATGTCAGTCAGGACTGGCACATACATGTCTTTGGTTTCCTGTTTTGATTTTTTTGCAACCATATTTTTTTTAAATCTGCCATTACTAAACTAAATTTTCTGTAGTGGTAAATCATGTTGTTAAAGCTTGATTCACAGAAATGTGTGCTAAGACCTGTGGTTTCATACTTGGTGGTAGTGCTGCTTAATTGACGTGTTTCCTCATTATCCATCTATCATGCTGGTACATCTATGGTTTTGTGCTCCATTGTGGGCTGGATGCAGCAGGTGACCTGGCTGTAAAGGGCTTAAAACGTTCATGACCTGGTGAAAAAGGGGCCAAAGTTGGGTTGTATCAGAACCTTGAGCAGGTTTGTTACACAATAACCTGCAGCAGCCTGACAGAGAGCACTGCCAGGATGGAAACATCTGGGAGTGGAAGGGAAAGACCACTGCTGCAGCCAGCACTGCCTTGAAAAGTGATTCATCCAACACTGGAGCAGCTTCCTGGCATAAAAATACTTCTTATGTGTTCAGTGGTTTCCATGTGATTTCAAAGAACTTTAAAAGAAAGGAACTTCCCTGTCCTATTCTAAGAAGGAAGGTTTGATTGTACCTCATGTAACAAAAAGGAAGGGAAAGTGCAAAGAAGTGAGGCAGGCAGGTTGGCCAAGGTCAGGAAGAACTCTGTGGGAAAGCCAGAAATAGCACCTTGTGCTGCAGGCCTGTGCCTTGGCTACAAACCCACCAGTTGGCCCAGGCTGCCTCTGCAAGCTCATTGTTGAACAGGACCAGCATTCAGTGGCTTGTTTTTCACTGGTGTAAAATAGAAACCGTGCTGAGGACTCCAGATGCTGTGTACAGGCACTGGGGCTGCACTGTCTGAATCCCTTGGCATGTTGAGAAACAGAAGTATCTATTGTGAGCCGTGTGAAATGTCTGCAGAGAGGCTTTATCACAGAGGCTGGATGCCTGCAGTAGAACTACTCTAAACCATCTTTATGCTGTTTACCTTGGTTTTTCCTATAAGCACGCACAGCTCTTAGAGTAAGCCCATGGAGTCAATGAAAAGTAATGGTTGGCAGAGGCGAGAATGTAAAAAACCCTTTAAGGTGGAGTTGCACAGCCTCCGTGGCAGTGTGTAGCCCTTACAACGTAGAGCTAGGAGAACCAAAGGGAGAATAAGGGCAGCAGGATTTAGTCCTTCATGATAATTCTCTTGAGGAGAGAACAGTTTTGGGTCTCTGAAGATAAACACTTTTCCTGCCACAGGCAGTTGTTCAAGCGTAGTTCCGTGTGGAAAGTCTCCTCTTCTGGTCTAAGACTTTTCCTGCGCCTGTAGGAGACAAGCCCAGAGACGCGGAGTTCCCCTCGAGCCAACAGCTCCACGGCACCGAGCGCCCATCGCCGAGCTCGTTCCCGGGGCGAAGGAGCCTCTGCGGCAGCAGCTTCCCGCTGCCCCGAGCCCTGCCCCGAGCCCTGCCCCGCGGCAGCCGCCCCTTCCCCTCCTGGGGGCGGGCAGCGGCAGCGTTAGGACCCGGCGGCGGCTGCGGGGCGGGGGGGGAAGCGCAGCCCGGCGCTTGTTTACCGGGAGGGGAGCGCCGGGGCAGGTCTCGCCGAGCGGAGCCGAGCTGCGCGGCCGGGCTGCCGGCGGCTCCTCGCCCTCCGCGCCGAGGATGCTGCCCGGGGGTCCGCGGTGGGCGCTGCTGCTGCTGGGCTCGCTGCTGCTGCTGCTGGGGGCCGCCCGCGGCGCCGAGGGTGAGTGAGTGAGTGCCGGCCCGGCTTTGTGGGGGACAAAGGCCGCTCTGGGGAGGGGGAACACCCCCGTGGGGAAGGCGGGGGCCGTGCTGGGGAGCTGCCCGGAGCGCGGGGGCTGCCCGGGCCGCCCGCAAGGCTCGGCTCGTCTCTCCGCAGAATGCGTCCGCGGTAACGGCGAGTCCTACCGCGGCAGGCGGCGAGTGGCCTCCGGCGGCGCCCCGTGCCTCAACTGGCGGATGGTGCGGAACGGCGCCGGTGCCGCGCTCCCGGCAGGTGGGTCCGGGGCCGGGGGGGGCTCTCGGGGCAGCGGAGGGTGCCGCGGCCGCGCTGACGGCCCGTTGCTCCCTAGCACTCGATGAGGACCACAACAGCTGCAGGAACCCGGACGGCGACGCCGCGCCCTGGTGCTACATCCAAGGCGCTACCGGGATCCCCGAGCGGCGATCCTGCGGCATCGCCCAGTGCTCAGGTAAGCGCGGCCGCCGCCGGTCCCTGTCTCTTCCTGCCCTCCCTGGCCTGCCCCCTACCGCCGGGGCTGGGTTTGTCACCAGGGTGGGGTCCCCCGGCGCACAAACAACCCCGGGCTACGCCGGCACCTCCCTCGGAAACACCGCGTACCCAGAGCTCCCCCCCAGCCCCCGCCTGTGCGTGCACATCTGCCTCCCAGCTATGCCGTGCTCCGCCCCTCCAGCTTTGCCATTAGTGCCAGAAAAGGCCCGTGAAAAGCCCCCGCTCCCCCATAATTCGCTTATCACTATAGCGCTCTCCAGCTGTGTTGCAAAAGGCTGAGATCTGGACATCCAGGAGCTGCCGAGGTGTGGGTAGACTGTTGCTGTGGGGCATGTTATGGCTGACTAAAGAACCTTCCTGCTGTTAAAGAATTGCCAGTGGGGATTTGAGAACGGGGTGCACGGCAAGAATGTGGAAAAAATGAGAGCTAGAAGGGAGGACAGTAAGAAATGGAAACACTGGATTCCTCCTGCATAGTCACAGTGAGAAACAGTTTGCTAAAAGAACTGTAGCCGAAGCCTGTTTTGGGGAGAAGAGGTGTCAGTGTTGACTGACATCAGAGCAACCACTGGGGATTTTTTCAACTGTTTACTACTTTCTGAGCCCTGCAAGATTTACTCGCACCCCTGTCCCTTGAGACTGCTATCCTTGCATGTAAATACTTTTCCCACGCGCATACACCCTCCCCTTTTTTTCACTTTGCTCTTTTTTTTCCTGCTTTTCCCTAAAGATGAAGCAAAAAAATGTTCTGCTGCCAAGATCCTTCCTCAAAACACTTGCAGCTTTAGGATCAGAAGAGTTACCTGACCTTTCAACCTTTTGCATGTTTAATAGGTTTCATATTTTTGCATCTCAGAGCGGGCACCATTTCATGGTTCAACAGTTCACTTTACTTCAGTTGCCCTGGCTGACCCTACTTGATGTTACTGTGCAGGACCCCTGATTTCCTGTCTCTGACTCCCTTCTGTACTTCCATTTCACATTGCACTGAGGACTCAAAATGGCTGCAGATAGAAAATCCACATGGAGTTATTGCCTGCTGTGGGGGGAGATGCAGGTGGAGTGAATTTTCAGGTGTGGATGCATACTGTGAACAGCATTTCCAAAAAGGAGGGGGTTTCTGTAGAAAAGGTAGTAGATACCTACTTTACACTGTCACAGCTTTTACAGTGCTACAGCTTCCATTTAAACTATGTCATGAAAGAATAAGCTACCTTGAAAATCTTTCAATGCTGTTGATGAAAAAGAGCACTGATAAAAAACAGGCCTGGGAAGGAACCTGTATCCTTGGGTGCCATTTCTGGGCCTTGACAGAGGAAGGAATTGTCCTTAGTCAGTGGCTGTGCTGCCTGCTCTGACTTAGCCTGTCCAGTGGTGTCCCACCACTGCAAGGAGGGACCAGGGAAGAATATCCCCAGGTTGTTTTCACACCAGCTGGAGTCTCCTGTCAGACTTTCTTGTGTCTGGAGGATTGAGGCAGAAGAGGGATAAATAGGCTCCTGGGAGATTTGGGATGGAGATTCTCATAATCTTGTTCAGCATGATTGAAGCTGCAGCCTGTATATCGATCTATACACTAAATGAAGTCATTGTGCATCCTCTGGACTCATGCCCTGAACCTGGGTTTCAATCTACTGTCTGACTTCTTTCATCTGTGGTGGTGCCTTGGACTCTTAGTTAAATAGGTTCATGTCAAAGGAAAGCGGGGGGAGGAATACATTTCTTGCCTACTTTGGTAGGATTTCTGTCAACAACTTAAGGGGGAACAAGTGTTTTCAGTGTTTTTCAGTGTGCTTTGAAGGCAGTTCAGTGATGCCAGTCTAGAGCTGTCCCACTCTCAAGACACACGTTGTTTTGAGGTACTCATAAGTGCTTGATATGTTGTATATATATATATTTTTTTTTTTTTTTTCTCCTCTCAACAGATGCTGCAGCTAGCACAGCCCCAGTCCCTACAGCAGAAGTTGGTGCTTCCCAGGAGGAGGAGCAGGTGTTTGAACCAGCTGATACTTTGCCCTCCCGGAGCGAGGCAGCCGCGGTGCAGCCCGTCATTGGGATCAGTCAGAGAGTACAGATGAACTCCAGAGAAAAGAAGGACTTGGGGACCCTAGGTACAAAGCCAGGATCGTGTGATGGATCCATTCCTTTAATTGTAGCAGGACAGACCTGTTTTGAGGCTCTGAAAGCAGCATTATAGCAGGATCTGCCACCTCTTATTTTTGGCTCCTTTATTTCTCTTTTCACAGGTTATGTGCTGGGGCTGATCATGATGGTGATAATCATTGTCATCGGGGCTGGCATTGTCCTGGGATACATCTATAAGAGGTGAGTGGCTGTTCTTTGGTCAAAAGCTGGTGTACATAGAGCAGGAATGTCTGAGCACCTGCACACCCAACCAGATCCCAAGGAAATGGGACAGAAGTGTAGGTTTGATTATGGCACATTGAGCAAGTTTGTCACACTGAGGAAAGAACTACTGAAGAGTTAACTCTGTTCTTCTCCCCACTATTGTGATGTTCTATCTCACTTAAAGTTTCAAGTTCCCCTCTTTAATATTTGGGTTTTTGTGTGTGCATGTGTGCCTTGATGTGACTTTTTCAGATGTACTCAGGAGCAGGATTTTGTCAGAACTGGAAAGAGCAGATCCCAGGTACCCTCACAGGAAGTTTCTTTTGCTCAGAAAAAGAACAATTCTTCTAGCAGGCCACCTGTTCCCCTGATTTCTCTAGTCTATCTTTAGAAGAAAAACAATTGGCAGATTTTTTTTGCTACTCATGCATTGTATCCTATGAAGCTGACTATCAGGTAGCAGTTTTTTTGGTCCAAGTTCATTTTAGCAAAGTTCCTGTATACTTTAAGGTCAGTTTTGATTGTGACTTCAGTTACTTTTTTTTCAGTCACTTCACTGTGTGGGACAGAAATGTTTCTGTAGCTCAGCAGTGTTTGAGGGTAGTGGCAGTAGCAAGCTGCTTACTTGTAAGAGAGAGGGCAGGATTAACAAATAGCAGTGATTGTCACTGCAGCAAGCAAAGGCCCAGGCTCCCTCCTCTGGGAGGGTTTGTTCTATGTTTTGGCTGTTTGACAACAGTCTGACACAACCAAGCAGAAGGAACCCTTTCCCAAGCTGGGACATGTCCTTATGTAAGTGTTTATAATAAATGCTGACAGAAAAAAAGCAGAGGGAGGAGTGTTACATAAGGGGCAAAACACAGAGTGCTGCTTGTCGAGGAATCTGATTTGAGGTGTCACTTCAGAGAATGCTGTCTTGTGTGCTGGCAGGAATGGCAGCCACTGCTGCATGTTTGGAGGCAGCTTTGAAAAGCAGCCAGAATGGCAACAGGAAACCCCAGCAGCTCTGCCTGCCTGAGATCACGAGCCTCAGGAGGAGCGAGTGGTGCCTGCCCCACCCCTCTCCTGTCCTCGGTGGGAGGAAGCAATAGATCAGTGCTGGGCTTTGTCCAAAGGAGCTTTGCTTCTCCAGTCACAGTGAGCTCTCAGCAGGGATGTTCTGCACATTTACTGTCTCCTTCCTTGCCTTGATCTCAGAATTGCATGTGCAAGCTGGCAGGTTTGGGTAGTAGGTGTGGTGAGAAACCTTTAATGGGTTTAGTAGTTTTTGGTATACATAGCTCTTCTGGAGACAACATGCTGTTAATGCCAAATCCATTTTTAAAGCAAGGCAGTTCTTCCACAGCACGAATTACAGAGGTGTTCCTTCACTTAGCAACAGGCTGGAGACTGAGGTAGGTTTGAGGAGCTGGTTGTGGCATTAAGCTGTTATAGCTGCAGTGGCAGAAGGCAGGGCCAGCTCTGAAGTCAGCTTTAATACTTTCTGGACAGCTTAATTTGCTGCAACAAAAGGCAGAAGCTGTCACCACCTCCAGTATTTGTTCCAGATGAAGCAGGTTACAGAAGCTCTTTTCCACAGCAGTGGCCTCTGCACTGTCTCACTTTTCCCCTGGGCCTGCACCAGGCAGTGCTATGGGACTGGAAAGGATAAGGAAACATATGGCAGCTCTGTGGTTTGAAGGAGGAGCTTGGCTGTACAGTCATTTATCAGCAGCAATGTCAGTGAATAAGCCACTTTGAGGGAGGGACAGACTTCACTTGGCTGCTTGTTTTTCAAAGATGTTCAGCTGTGGTCCTCTGCTTACAGTAGGGAATATTTCTGGCCCTTTGTATGCCGCTGAAACCACTTAAATCTTAAAGAGCAGAGTCCCTTCTTCTCTACTCCATCAGCTTTACTGAGACTCTCCCTCCAAGCAGCAGCACTCACCCCACGTGTATATTTTGGTTTTTGTTGTAATGCAGGGGGAAAGACCTGAAGGAGAAGCACGAGCAGAAGGTTTATGAGCGAGAGATGCAGCGCATCACGCTGCCCCTGTCAGCGTTCAGCAACCCCGCGTGCGAGCTGGTGGATGAGAACACCATCGTGGTGCAGCCCAGCCAGACACCCCTGGAGGACACCCGGGACGGCAGCGGCCCCCTCATGGGCCAGGCGGGGACTCCTGGGGCCTGAGCAGCTCAGGCAGGAGCGCTACAGGCTGAGCAAAGCCTCCAGCTTCCCACTGTGAGTGCAGGGGGTGCGTGTGTTCATTTCTGTTTTGTTTTCTTTTTGATGAACGCCGGATGAAGGTGATGCAGAAGAACAGAGCAATGGGCAATTCATCATCTGCTTGAGGGGCACCGTTCAGTGCATGACCAGCTGGGGACTGGTGTGGTGGACCCTGCTGCTTCTTCCCACCTGTCTCCATGGTGTGCCAAGGAGCTGGGGGGGATGATGGGCCAGGCTTAAAACTGGCCACAGATCCTGTAGCCTGGAGTGTGGTCGTGGCTTCCTCTTTCTATGTTCTTTTCCTATTTACGGTGTGCACTGTTACTTAAGTTTCAGCCTGGAACCTCAGGAGAGAACAGTACTGCAGGGACTGAGGGGAGCTTCATGTCAGATTTAGCTAGATAATTACACTCTGATTATAGTTCCTGCCTTTTTGCTTTAGTGGCTGAGAGCTGGAATCACTGTCCAGAATCCTGCTACTGGATCGGTTTTTTTTCCAAGGAAGAGCTTATTTGAGGGATGTCTTTGGCCAGAAGCAGAATGTTTAGCCCCAGTGCTCTCCTCAAGCTCTTGACAAATCCAGGTCTTCCAGGGCTGAGGCCACTTCTCCATTCCCCTGTGGTGCTACATGCACAGCTACAGTTGTAGGTGTCCCGGGGGTCTGTCTGTGCCTCCTGCTCACTTACACAGATCAGGAAAGCAAGGGTGAGTGGTAGATAGTTGTGGAGTGAAGAAAACAAACTGCCCTTCAGTTACTTACAGCAGGTTAAACACTGAGGATACAGAACATCCTCTTTTGAACTCCCTATGCTTCCTACAGAGCCAGTGCTGGACAGAGTGGCCAAGCTGTGGAGGTCACCCTGATCACAGTGCAGCAGTTCTGGCTCTAAGGGCAGAACAGGGCAGCTGTTTTGTAAGATACTGAAATTCTGGTGTGGCTCCTGGCCCAGCCTCTGTCACATACTCAGCCTGTGCAGCAAGACTACTTACTTACAGAGCCTGGTCCTATTAGAGAGGTTTTGTAACAACTTTTATTAGCATTTCAGGGGGTTTGGAAGGGATGGTTGCTGCAGTGTCTCCCTAATGGCATCAAGGCAAGGCCAGTTCAGGGAAACATCTGTCCCCGCTTCAGGGGATTCAAGCCATTCAAGTAAGTTTTCCAGCCATCTGCTTTAGAGCTGTGGGCCTAACAGGGAGCAGCACTTGGCAGCAGGGATTTTAGCGTTAAAGTTTGATTCAGAAAAGGGAAATATTTTATTTTTAAACGCCTTTGAATACCATTTCTTTGTAAAATGTTTTAAATACCTCATTATAAGAAGGTGCAGACTGCTACCTTGTATTAAAGCTTAAAAGAAGAATGCTCTGTACACCTATGTGGACTGTGGCTCATCTGTGCATTCCTCCTGCCAGAGCAGCATCCTTTGCCATGTTTCAGACTTTGAATTGAGGAGAAGGGAAGATGCCACTTCAGTTTGCCAGGCCCAAAAGTAAATCCCTACAAGCAGTGCCTGCCTGCACCAGCACTGACAAGGGGCATGAAGCTTGTCTCCCTGCTCCAGCAGCTCCTCTTGGACTGGGACACTGTTCCTGAAAAGCAGCTGTGGGTGACTCAGCAGGCTGGCCCATGGGAACAGACTCTTGCTTACAGCCCCTTCCTGAACTGACCTAGCTCAGTTGTGCTTGGTGCTGCTCAGCAGCAGCTCCAGCCCTTGAGAAGTGCAGTGAAGACAGAGCACAGCAGGTTACAGGAGGTACTAACAGAGCCAGCATTTTTGTTCAGTTGTTGTCTTAACAAAAGGCCCCTGAACTACATATTTCAGAAGAAGATGTTTCCAAGAACA
This sequence comes from Molothrus aeneus, assembly GCF_037042795.1. Taxonomy (NCBI): domain Eukaryota; kingdom Metazoa; phylum Chordata; class Aves; order Passeriformes; family Icteridae; genus Molothrus; species Molothrus aeneus. Next base: position 3,351,816 of record NC_089663.1, read on the forward strand.
GGTTGTATTTTTATCCCTGGATTAGAAAAGGAAAATGGAGAGGCTTCATGATCTGCTGACTCCTGTCCACCCTTGAAACCAACCAATGAATGAACAGAACTTGTTCCCTTTCCCTCACTCCAGGTAAATAGTCCTACAGAGCACTGTGATTCTGCAGTTCTGGGAATGTGGCAGAGTCCACAGACTCAAAAAAGGGTGTTCTGGATGGTACCTAATCTCGGCAGTTTTGGTGTTGCCATTTTGTGACTACAATAGAAACCCGAGAAAGTGACGGCTCCCGGCTTTACTGAACACAGAGACCACAAAATCAGCATACAGTTACTGCTCTTTAATTTAGTTAGAACGTGGAGCTGTGCAAATCACAGTTCATAAACCCCACCCACACATCACCCAGGACTCTCCCTTCAGGGGTCCCCTCACAAACCAGCCTGGGAGGGGGAATGAAAGGGCAAATCCTATTAACAATCCTGGATCCACTGGACCCAGTTTAGAGAGGCTCCTGCCTGACTTTCAGCACAGGGAGTCCCTAGTGTTTCTAAAACACCACTACACAGACTAAAAACACCCCCCTTGCATACCTGATGTCAGGTGATGGCTGGTCCCATGTTATTTTTCATAATACTTTAAACTCATGGGTAGGGGAGGAAACCAAAGTAACAGCAAAGATTTAACACCCATCCCCCACCATTCAATGCTGAAGGGAGGAGGAGGGGAAAAGGAGCACGCTAAAAATCCAGTTAAACCATGATGTTTGTGAGACTTAGAGCAGAACTTGATTCAGCTTTTTGTTCAGTTCTGCCAACCACGTGAGCTACTGCAGCAGTAGCTTCCTTCCTTCCTTCTCCCACCAAGGGAGGAAGAAGAGAAGTACTGGAAGAAAATACAGCCCTACCCACCTCCCAATGACTCCAAGCCCTTTTTCCCCCCCAGAGCAGGGAATAACCCTGAGGAAAATTTCTGTTTGGAGAATCAGCTCAGGTGCTGCAGCAGCAGCTGCAAGAAGGACCTTCAAAGGGAGCAACTTGCACAATCTGCAGGAAAGGATGAGGTAGTGGCAACTGAAGTATTAGTTCTCCAGCTGCCACTCCAGGGAGGATGGGACATTCTCCAGCACTTTTCTATTCATGACAAGTCCATCCTTTAATTAACCTTGGGCAAGTCCCCTTTTGCCATTGTCCATGCCCAAGGTCTGAGCCACTTCAAACGTTTGGCTTTCTGACAAGCACCCTCTGCCACCATTCCTGTCACCTCACATCCACAGGCCAAGAGCTCAAGCACTCAGGAATGTCCACACCCAGTGCCTAGTGCAGAACTACACATTCAGGTTCAAATACTTTCACCTAGGTTAAGGTTTTGGGCAGGCAAACTCACTGCAGGCGCAGGGTCTGAAAATGCTCCAGTGGCTCATTTGCTGCCTGCCTCATCTGCCATCAGGAGGGGCAAGCAGAGCTCAGTCTTAGTGTTTCTAGGCAGTCTTAGTGTTTCTAGGCAGGCTTTTGGAGGTATTCAGAGACACAGAAGGAATAAAAGCCCACAAAACCAAAACAATTCATATGTGCTTCCCCAGAGACACGGTATTTCAGGAGAGCTGCCCAATTCCTGGGGCTTTTTACTCCTTCCTCTGATGTGTGTCAGAGGCCAAAATCTCAGTGGGTTGTTCTGGGAAACACATGCAAATACATACATGTGCTGTCCTGGTGAGACATGTTGCTGCATGTCCAATTTCCCCAGCTTTCTGGGCAGGGCAGTCAGTGGGAGAAGCTGTTCCAGAAGTTGGTCCTTACCCAGGAGAGTCTCCTATAGCAATTCCCTCCCTGGCAGACAGGCCAGGGTGGCTTCACAGCTTGCAGCCAAGTTCTAAGGCACCACAGTAAAGAAGCCTGAAAAGGCCAGAGAAATATTTCTCAAGCCAGAAAAATAGTGTTCAGCGGCTTTCCTAGGTGCAGCTGGCAGGAAACAATCCTTTTTGCTTCTGAAACGTGCCAGGAATCCACAGTGAATCAGGATATCCAAGAGGAGGGAAGCTGGGTGGGGAGAGAGAGGCAGTGCAGCAGATGCACAGCGTGGTGCCCCGTTAATGCCCTGGAAGTGGCTGAAGTGCATCTCCCTCCCTGCTGCTCAGCCCAGCTCCAGTGAAGTGGTGCAGGCAGCAGGAGCAGCCTAGGTTGTGTTTTCAGGTAGCTTGTCACGGTTCAGTCCATACTGCACACTCACATTGTGGTCCAGCTCCTCCAGCTCAGATGGAAGGGGGATGGCAAGTTCTCCCAGGTACAGAGAGAGAGCTTCAAAGGAATCTTCCAGCTTGGAAAAAGGGGGCCTAGAAAGCAGCAGTGAGGAAACATGAGTAGGAAAGAGGAAGCAGAACAGCATCTGGAAAGTCTGAACTAGCTGTCCATCCAGGTCCCTGTACCATGTCATGAACAGGGCCAGGATTTCCTTCCCATTCAGCTTCCAAGACTGCAAAGCCCTCATCTGTCTGGGCTACCCATTTTTATAGCCAGTCAGTGACCAAGGATGTCTGGCTCTTTGGAACCTACTTGGGCAGCAACATTGTTCTGAAGCTACAAGTTTCATAACTGAAATCAAATGAAGTATTTACCTTACTGTCAAAGTCTGCCCCTGCTCTTTGTACCTGGGAAATCCTGAACAATCATTCCTTCTTTACTCTGTCTTGGAATTGTTTCAGACATCTCCACCATACAGCAGTCTCTCTCCCAAACCGTTGAGTCTGAAGCCTCTCACTCATGGAAGCCTTTGAGCATTGCCATAGATGGCTGGAGCTGCCCTCTGTGCAGAACAGTCCTTCCACTATGGGATACAGACACATCCTGCAGGCTTCCAAAGAGTCCTCCAGACCCCAAACCTACCTGCTCTCTGGTTCCAGTCTGCAGCAGATAGCAGCCAGAGGGAAAAAGGCTGGAGGACAATCAGCAGGAACAAACTTCTCCCAGAACAGCTTGACATTAAGGCCAAAATCCAGTGTGCGTGGGAGACAGTCTGGGTCAGCATAAACCTGGCCTATGATCTAGGGAAAGTGAGAGAAACACTTAAGTACTGCAGCAGATCAGGCAGGGGCTCCTTCAAAGTATCATGATGGAAATGAAACAACAGAAACACTGTTCTTCCTCTCCAGTGGAGCCACTAGCTCATGGCACTACATACAGACAAACTTCACTGGACACTTTTTCAAGACCTGGTGATGTGTCCACGACTGTGGAGGAAGTCCCAGATGCCTTCTCCTTCTGCCCAGGGTCCCTTGCCAGAAGACACAGCATGATGTGCCCCTCTCAGGGAGCTCCACAGTGTCTTGCAGCTGGGGATGATGCAGCCCCTCCTGATTGCAGGTAGTCAAGGCAACCTGCACCACCCTTCTTTTCTAACCATCTTTTCTAACCATTCCCTTCCCTTTCTAACCATCTTACCATGCCAACAGCAAAGCTCCTCAGTACAGAGCCTGTCCTGAACAATGCTGGGAAGTCAACAGCACCTCTAATTCTGAATTGTTCTGCCAGTGACAGATTCAACCCCCACCACAGCCAGAGGGCTGGGACAGACAAGACAGACAAACAACCATAACTGACATCCAGGAGGCTGCAGGAAAAGGAGAGCCAGTAAAGAGCTGGGTGGACAGGGAGCCCTGCCCCAGCCTTGCCCCAGTGCTCACCATCTCCAGCACAAGTGTAGAGGGAAGGAGCCCACAGCAGAGAGCTGTGGGGAGATCTGGACTCAGAAGGCAACACAAACTTTCACGTGGGCAGAGTATGAAGTTTAAAGCCTCACTGGGTATCATAGAAGGGCTGTTATTTATAACCACCCAGGCTTTTCTATGCCAGTAACTCAGCACGACAGCTACATCCTGGAACTAGACAGAAACGCCCATTATGTGTTTTGGCAGGTTTATGTCCTTATCTGTTTGAGTGTTTAATTTTAGGGGATTTTTTTAGCATCATAATTTTGGTGACGAGGAGAATGTTCATATGGTACTACCCTTTTATTTGTCTTTTTTTCTAGATGAAACAATTGTTTTAATCCCACATACAGATTTTTCAAGTTCCTAACTCTGTAACTCACAGCCACAACATTCTCTGAGAGGAGGGCCCAGTGTAAACAGAGCTCCAGATGAGGCCACAAAGATTTATGCACAGACATTTTCTTTGTCTCCTTCACCCAAACACTGAAAATGAAACTCTGCTGGCATCCCCTGGTGTTCCTGCAACTGCTGTGTTACACATAACACCCTGCCTTTCATCTGCATTTCCACTGTCATACACATCTTTTAAACTGAAAATACCTTGCAGCTTTCAAGTGCTGCTTTTTGTTCTGCAGATAGAAAAGCCTGATATAGCAATCAGACTCTGCATTGGCTCAGAAATAAACTAAGCCAACAGACTTCAGGGTGCAAGCTTCATTAATCGACCTGCAAAGAGGTTTTTGTTTCCACTTCTTTGAAGTGAAGTGCCATCCCCAGCGGAGGCCCTGAATTTGCTGAGATTATGCAGCTGATTGTTCTTTTAATGAGGCAGAAAAAGAAAAAAGCATCACAGTTCTAGGGAATACATCTACTTTCAAACAGATAGCAGGCTCAGTCAGAACTTGATGACTTTTTTACAGCTTCTCTCAGTCCAGGAAGAAACTGGGACCAGCAAACTACAAGACAGCTATCTTCCTTGAGGAAACAGAGGCTTGTTTTCCCAGTCTAATTCACTAATAATGTGCTGTTAGGTCACAGGCTGCACACTCAGATGCAGAGATCTGGGTGACACCATGTGTACACAGAGATGGGGACAATAAAGATGCCATTTAATGTCCTTGTCTTACCTCGCAGAGAACAATCCCAAATGAAAAAATGTCCACCATCTCATCGTAGCTCTGTCCTGTAGGAAACATGAGACATTCAGCTCTGTAAAGAGAGAGTTACCCAGCCAGCTATTTCAGGAGCTGCCAGCACCAAGCTTAACTAAGGCTATTCCCTGGAGAGCCCTAAAACAGGATTCAAAGCAAGGCTTAAACCTGAGCAGGGTCAGTCACCCCAAGATCTGTATATACCAACTGCATTACACTGCATTACAGATTTTACCCTGCTTCTCTCTTGTACGGGGGAATTACAGGACAACACTGTGTCAGATCTGAGCAAATGCTAAGAATAACTATGGAAAGCTCCTGCCCATTTTCATTGATTGTTGTTCTTGTGGATCTCTACAGAGCATGGAGCCAGTGCTCAGCTTCCCCAGCAGCCAGTGAGTGCCTGCTGCAGTGACTGCAGAGATAATAAATTACACACCGGCAGCACTTTGATCCTGGGAGAGCTGGCAGGCTCCAGCAAGCCATGCTCTGCTTACACACACCCCTCCCAAGCCAGGAGCTGCTAAGCAGCCTTGCTTTCAGAGCTGATGTCAGACTATGCTTTTGCTGTTCTCTTGATAAATGCCAGGACTGAGACAAACTCTGAAAAGCAGCCTCAAACTTCTTTAGGGCTGGAGGCCTTGAGGAAAGGCAAATAGAACAGCACACAAGAAAGCAACATAGAAAACTGAGCTGGGGGAGAGGAGCCCAGTCCTCCCTTCCCCAGTAGACTATGCTGGACAATGCTGACATCCCAGCCAGCCAAACTGCCCAACCTGGTCAGAGAGACCTGCTCGTTAGAAGGCAATTGTATCCACTGTATTTCACCTTCACCTCAACTCCTGCAGGGGCAGCTTTTCCTCTAAGGGTCACAGCTCAACCTTAATGAATGCAACTGAGGGATGCATGTCAAAACCCAGATTTTCCTGCACTTGGACAACTCCCCCTGAATCCTGAGGCTTCAGCAAACCTGGCAGCACACGGCCTCTCCCTAGATCTGTGCAACAGCATAAACCTCATCCCAGAATGTAATGATTCCCTGTTTCAAGGGGCAGTTCCAAAGCACGAGGCTATAACAGAAATTGGTCTCAGGTTCAGTTTTATCTCAGGCCTCTTTTTTCTTTCCTTTTATTTCGATTGTAGCAAGTTTACTTCTGTTGCCCTCCTAAAGAATCCTGTTGTCAAGCCAGAAGCAGTGCCTGGGCTGGTACAAAGGCTCACCAGGGCAGGCAGTGCAGGACTGCAGCTATGGCCTGTGTGTATAGAAAAGCTTCCACATGAGCAGGTCTAAAACCACAGGCTCTAAAAGGTTTGGGTGTTACTGGGGCACAGAAACTTTCAGTAATCCTGTCATCTCTGTATCTTGTCTCCTTGCTGCTGGACTCTTACCATTGAGCATCTCTGGGGCCATCCAGTAGGGGTTCCCCACCACCGTGTAGCGCTTTTTCCTGTCGCTCTTGCGCAGGGTTCGTTTCTTGGCCGACGGCTTCTCCAGGGTCGGCTTCTTCCTCTCCTCCACAATCAGCCGGGACAGACCGAAGTCAGCCACCACCACTGTCTTATCCTGCACAGGGGGTTTAGGACATGACACCGATCGCTCCCAGCCCCTTTCAGGAGCAAAGAGGCTGCAATTCCTGTTCACTACCAACTATAGTCTAAGGCAACTACCCAGGTTTCCTGCCACCACATGAGCATAGCAAGATGCCCAGACACTGTAAGATACCCAGTTCATGACCCCAGCTCATCACTTGCTCCCTTCATGATCTTCTTTCCTGTGTGGTTGCTAGCACTTATACCATCAATTTGGCTACTTGCCAGGAGAAACCTGGACCTTTCCTTTTAGATCTTCCTCTTTTACCTGGTCAGAAATTAACTTGGACTTTTATCCTGCGTTGTCTGAAGCCAAGTGAAAAAGGGCAGGCTTGAGGGAATGAAACTACATAATCTTGTGACCCAGCATTTAAAAAAGTGAGAGAACACACATGTGCACACACCTACACATTTGTCTGAATCCTGAGTGCCAACAGAAAGTCACTGAGTGGATAAAAGAACAGAAATAGCTGCAGAGAACACCTCAGACTTGAGATAAAGAACACAGCTGTACTAATTCTCAGAAAGTGACTCTTACAGGAACTGCTACCAGAGGAAGGGTGGTAAGAGAACAGAACACAAACAGTGAAAGCTGGATCAGTCTAGAAAATCCTGTGTGAGAATAAAGCTCCTTTGCCTGGGGCACAAAGCCTCTCTGAAATCAGTTCCACCCTGACAAAAGAGGGAACATCATGTGGAGAAAACCAAGGGAGGAAGATGCCAAGGAGAGAAGCAGCATGCTGTGGGAACTGAGGTGTAACTCACCAGCTTGATCAGGCAATTGTGTGAATTCAGGTCTCTGTGAATGATGCACATGGAGTGCAAGTAAGCCTGGAACAGAAGGAGAAAAGCTGGTGTTAGGGGTTCCTAGATGAGCATTTACAGACTCCACAACCCAATTCCAGTAGTCAGGCAGTGCCCACAGCCCTTCATACACCACCCTCCTGAAGCCACTAACCCTGACCCCAGAGTCTGCTCTGCTATGAAGCAACAGTCCAACTCACCATTCCAGAGGCAATCCCTTTGGCAAAGCTGACCTTCTGCTGCCAGGGGAATGGGTCCTGAAAGACAAATCCTCAATGGTCAGGGACCATCTTACCAGCCAGCTGCTGACAGCAGTTCCTTCACAAGATGGACTCTTACAGCAGTCAGAGACACGATACAGCCTCAGAAAGAAGAGGCTTCCTGCCTCAAGCTCACCCACAGCTAGGAAGCAGCTTTACTGCACAGCTCCAAGAAGACTAATAACAAGTACATGGGCACAGCCAGCACAGGCAGGCTCACTGAGCACACGTGTCCCAGGTGTCCATACTCACTGCGTTACGGAGGAAGTCCTTCAGCGTGCCGCCCTCGATGTACTCGGTGAGGAGATTGAGCTTCTTGTCCTTGTACAGCACACCAATGAACTTCAGCACGTTGGGGTGGTCCAGGCTGCGCATCACCTTCACCTGCAGGCAGAGACATCCCAAAGGGATGATTCACATCAAAAAGGGAATGGAACAAGTCCTGACAGATCCGTTCTGTGGTGAAAATCACTCCAGAGCTCAAAATCCTGTTCAGGGATCACAGAGATCACTCAAACCCCAACCTTAAGGCAGTCAATAAACTGTTGCCTCTTCATTCTCATGCTGTGCAATTAACCTGATCTTAGTCTTTAGGAGAGCACCCTTGAGTTTGGATAACATTTCAGAGGGCAAAACTCTCCAGAGCAGCTGTTGGGTCTGTGCTGTGTTAGGGCCACAACAGCAGTGTCAGGTGTTTAGGGAGCTGCCTTTAAGCTAAATCTGACTTTGAAAAACATGGTAGGCAGACACCAAGAAAATAGTTTTGCTTAAATACAGTGTGAGTCTTAAATATGTTACAGATATTGGCCCTTATCCTTTGTACTTATGCACAAGGCTCAAGGGATAAATCCTTTATGTACTGCACAGCTCAATTTGCCTCTGACTGAAGCTGCTCTTATCACTGAAAAATTAATGAACTGGAGCTGAAGCAATGTCTATTGCCCAATGTGAGTCACTGCAGCAAACATTCAGCTCATGTCAGCTTTTCCCCGTGCAATGTCTCCCTCCTCAGCACCTTCATTCCTGCCAGGTTGCTGGCAGGATCTCTCTCTCTGGAGAAGATGGGAGAGTTCTACCACACTACTGGCTCAGAAGCTGTTTGAAATTCTGCTCCTACCTCTGTCAAGAAAGTCTTCTGTGTTTCCTCATCACAGCGAATCAGCTCCTTCATCACCATCACCTTTCCTGTTGCTTTGTGAGTCACCTGGTGGAAACAAAACCCACAACTACAGGCAAGGTTCAAGAATACACAGCTCCAATGCTCCTGCAATTTCTGAAGAAGTGCAACATTCCCCTCCACCCAGAGAAGAAGAGAGATGGGAGGAAATTCAGGGATCTGCCGAAAACTGCGTGAAACTTCTCCTTTCGGAATTCACCGAAGGTGCCGTATGTGAAACAGAAACTACCCAAAGCTGACAGAGGATCATGCCAAGACCCAGAGCTGAAGGCTCCAGTTTGGGTAGCACAGGGCTGAGTGTGCACACAGGCTGCCAAAGCCTCCACACCGGTGCATGCCTCCAAGTTCCCTTATGGAACACATTTGTCCAGCGGGATGCTCACATTTTGTGCACAAGCTTTACCAACTGCATTCTGTGTCAGCAAAAGGATTGATGTTCACTTGCATCAGAAAGCAAACCAAACAACCCAAAACTGCATTATAAATACTTTGGCTTTATGGGGAATCTGAATCTCCAGTTCCACATGCATGTGGAACTGGACTGCACAGGCTGTTCAGTTAAGGCGGGAAGCAGTTAATTTTACCTTGCTCCTTTGGAGCAGTGTGTCTCAACATGCAAGGAATGTCCTAGAACAGTGGAAAACACAAAGAAATCCATCATAATAATAAGGTAATAAATTTCCTGGCTCTTAACATGGAAAGCATTTCCAGTTCCTCAAGAACTGTTTGCCTATCTCCAACTGGTTCCTGGCATTTTGCTGTATTATGAAGGTTTTTTGTAACCAGCTCAGGCTTGCTTGCACAGGGTGCAGGAGTGAGTAGAAAGAGTCCAAATTCCAATGAGCACATTTCCCTGGAAATCCTCTCCTCTTCATTTGCTTAACTTGGACAGCTCTGGCTCCCTAAGATCTGCAGCAAACTAAACAACCAGCTTGCCTCTCTGATCAGAAGAGAATTATGTGACCAGATATAGTACTTGCTGCATCACACCCAGTCAATCTGAAGCCTAAGAAAAATGTCACTTTTGTTTTCTTTAAAGGTAGGAGGCAAAAAAAGTCCTTTAGAAAACCTCCAGAACTAAAATCCAGAACACATGACCCAATTATAGTATTTAGGAAGCTTATGAGTTCTTGCAAACACTGTGACACACCAGTTCTGTTTGGAGCCATGGACATAACAAAGCTGACACAGGTGGAATGTGAGTGCATGGAATAACACAACAGAAGCAAGAGTACAATATTCTTCTGCTCCCATCTGAAATCAAGCATCCATACACAAGTAATGAGCCAGGGAACACTGCATGTTTCAGCCAGGGACATCTAATATCCAATGATAAAGGGAAGTGAAGAGACAAAGGCAAGGCTAAGTGGAATTCTTAAGCTGACATACCAGCAAAACTAAAACAAGTGTCACATGAAACTCCATGGGGGCAAATTTAACTCCCAGAGCATGCACCAGAACAGGATAGCCATGGGGCAATTTGAGCAGAAAAGAAATGCCTTTGTGCCAGTAACTGCTGGGACACAGATGACAAAAGCATGCAACAGAGCAAAGGTTTCACTTACCTGCACCTGTTATTTCTCTATGAGCAGAGAAGAAGAGAAATATGCTCATTAGTATGGATCAAGCATTGGGTTTGTAGTGCTGGCTCATCACCTCCCATGGAAGCATGAGATGAACATGGTGGCTGGACACCTCAAGTTTACACACCTCAGTGTAAGGGGAGAAGTCCCATCCCCTGATGAGTGCAGTCTGAGTACTGGGGAACTCACAGAACCTCAACAAGGCAGAGGAAGGTGCCCCTAATGCTGTCAGGAATGTTGGGATAGGAACTGCTGGAGTACCCTCAGTCAAGATCAGAGAGTTTAAATGCAAGAGAATGCTATTGATTGAGATTAGAGCTGTGAGAGTCATGCAAGACCTGACACCACCCCCACAATGACAAGCCACTTAGGCTGTGCCAGGGGTTCAGACATGGTCACTACATCAGCCTAGCAAACCCCTGAACATGCCACACTAAGGGTGGGTAAGAAATGCTGGGGAGCTGGACACAATCATAGGAAAGATGCTCATAAGAGGAAGTGTAGCCTGTTCCCTGTTCTCCCCACCTCACCCAGCAGCCTCCTGTGACACTCTGGAGGGCTAAGCCTGACTCACAAGATGAACATGTGCAGCCAAGGTTGACATTCAAAGGGGACAAAGTCAAAACCATCTGCAGTCTGACACTCATGGTCAGGGAAGGAAACAGAAATGGATCTCACAGCAAACCAGGGAAGATCCAAGACTGATCACTCTCAGCAAGGCAAAACCACCAAGTGGTGAAGGATGTCAAGACAGGCAGACATTGCTGTACTCAAGGTAACTGATGAATGTTTGAGGACCTCCCTCACCTTGATTGCTTGTCCAAAAAATCCTTTTCCTAGAACTTCACCATGAATCAGGTCACAGGGCCGGAAGATTTGCTGGGAGCAGCTGGAAGAGGAGCGCAGGGACTCAGAACGACTGATGTCACGGCTCAGGAGGAGAGGTTCCTTTGGAGAGCTGGGGCCAGGAGACTTAGAAATGCTGTTACTTCTCCTGGAAAACAAGGATGACAGGAAGGTCAGGGACGCTGCTGGGTAACCTTTGGTCCAGCATATCCCATCATTCACTGCTAAGGAACCAGTTTCTAATGTGCTCCAGTGCTTTTACTATCTCCAAAACCAGATGCTCTCCCAGCAGTGTGGAAGCTCCTTATGAATCCAGAGCAGCTTCCAAGTCAGAGCTGCCTAACAGCAACAACAAGCTCTCCTGCACTGGCAGTCTGAGGTGGAGCTCTGAGAACAGGGGGAGGAAGCTGTGAAGACACATCATTTGCTATCTCTAAACAAAGTACTGGTAAAAGCCTAAATGAGCAACTGAATGCTCCACTCAGAAAGACTTCTTCCCAAGTCTCAGGTCTCAGCCAGATTCCCCTTCCCATGTTCTTCCCCAGTCATCTAAGGCTGGTAAAAACCTGACCTTTACATTTACTGACTCTGAAATTTAGTAGCTTTTCTGTTAACAGTAGAGCTCCTTATTTTTATTACTGAACATTTGTCATCCCGAAAGGGAATGGAGAGAGACTGTACACCAACAGCAGAACCCAAAGCTCTCCATGACTTCTCCACTGGTTTCCAGCACGGCTGACATCAGAGATAAGCCCTGTGCCACAGTCACTGCAATCACAGGGCTGAGCTGCCCGGCCAGGCAGCACAGGCCAGAGGCAGGGCAGAGGCTGTGCTTCCCAGCCTTTACCTGAGGGAGCGCCGTCGCAGCGTTCCTTCCAGGTTCTCCTTGATGTCCAGAGGAGAGAGGGAGCGAGGGGACATGGGCGCCTTCATGTGGCTGGGAAGGCGCGAGTCCAGGCGGAGCCTGTCCAAGCGCTGCGACACCGGGTCGTGCTCTATCAGCAGCTGAAGCGTCTGGCTCGTCTTGCGAATCAATTCCTCCACCTGAAATCAAATCAAGGGCAGCATAGCAGCAGGCAGGAGGAAAGCAAGCTACAGGAGACAGAGGAGGCACAGGGAATGCCCCTCAGGAATCAGAGGAGAGAGTTCAGTGAGATCACTCCATAGTTGTGGTTTAGTTGGGTGCACCACAACTGTCTACCAGACAAGTCAGGCTGGCAACACAGAAATTCCTTGTGCTATCCAATACTTCTTTCTGGTCAGCTACAAGTAACCTATATAAAAAAGATGTGGACAGGCTGGAGAGGGGCCAGAGAGGGCCCACAAAGATGACTGAAGTGCTGTGAAGCTGCCACGTGAGGAAAGGCTGAGAGAACTGGGTGTGTTCAGCCTTGAGAAGGTTTAGGGGAGACCTTATCACCATGTTCCAGTATTTAAAGAGTGGCTACAAGGAAGATGAAGACTCCCTTTTCACAAGGAGTTACATGGAAGATACAAGAGGTAACGGTACAAAATAATCCTGGAAAGATTCCAGGTAGACACAAAGACATTTTTTTTACAAAAAACAATCAGCCCTTGGAATAATCTCCCCAGCAAAGTGGTGGATTCCCCAACACTGGACACATTTATGTTTCAGCTGGACATAGTGCTCTAGATAGTGCTTTTGTCAAGAAAGATTGCACCAGATGATCCTTGAGGTGCTTTCCAGTCTGGTATTTTATGACTCTATTAAATATTTTTCTTTCTCTGAGAAGTGTTCAAAAACTACACAAGTTTCTACCTTGAACAGTGCTCCAAAAAACAGCTTTGCAGAAGCTACACGGAGATCTGAGAGATGGTTTGTGCTCCTCATGTTCTCTTTAGTGCCAACAGTAAAGAAAACCCTTGGGAAGTGAAGGTAATGGAGCCCCTCCCCTTACACTCTTGCAGCATCCCCTGATATCTGTAGAAAGCATCTGCTTGTAAATAAAGACAGCAAATAGGTTTTTTTGCAATGGGAAATGTTCTAGGATCAGCTGGGCCTTGTGTATTAGCAGTGCCTCTAAAAGGATCAGAACTGTGCACTTTACCAGCAGTACATGGGGAAGTCTTCACAGCCTCTCTGTCCTCTGTCACAGCCCTAGACTTTTCTTATTACCTCCCTTCACATTTGAATGCCACAAAATCAGCACTGAATCCTAACTGCATTCCCATCTGTTACATTTTCCTCTCCAGCTGGAAGGCAAAGCTTGCCTTCATGTTTATTCCTCCTGTCAGCACAGTACCAGCAGTGTACACACACTGTGTGCAGGGTGGGAGAACAGTGTCAGCAAAGAGGAAAGGTGTGGGAAGGCAGAGGAGAAGGAGGCTTCAGAACAGAGCTCTACCCACCTCCTCCACCTGTAAGGTACGGATGGGAGCTCCATTGATCTCCAGGATCCGATCTGCAGGGTGGATGGCGTTTCGGACATCTGGGCTGATGTGCATCCTGTTAACCCTAAAGATGGGAATTACAGTCTGTATGTGAAGGCAGTTCAGCCAAAATTATCAAAAATATGCTCCCCTTCATATTGGTATTTTGAAATAAACCAGTGCTAATCTACCATTAGACCAAGTGCTTAGGTCTGAGCTGGTTTGGAGAGAGCTCTTCATATCACCAGTGGGAAAATCTTAGTCCAAATGTTTTATGTTCACTGAAGGAGACAGCACTGAGAAATACAATTATCAGTTAAGGTTGTCACAAGACTGAAATGAAGACCAAACACAAATGACTATTAGCCAACCTACGTCCCTATAACGCCAAGATTCCCTCAGGACAACAACGCTGCGAGATTTTTACCAGCTCCCTCTGCATGGACACGTACATTGCACAAAACCTGGTCATACTCACTCTTTCACCTGGACACCAGTGGCATAGCTGGAGCAGCCACCTTCAACAGACACAGAGAATCCCCTCTTGCCATCTGTGGCTGCTGGCATGGAGATGAGGGTCAGTGTATAAGGCAGCTGCTCACGCAGAGACTCAGTGGAGTGTTTTTCTATCATCGGTGTCAGCACAATCTGGTTATGGCATTTTCCACTGGAAGAAGTGAAGAAAGGCTTTATGTCCCATCCCTCCCTGCCAAACTCACACGTCTGAGTTCTCTCACTGACCACAAGCCATAGTTTTAGTGTTTACACCACTCCTTCCTCCCTCCCTCCAAGGCAGCTTCCTGGCATTCCTCAGAGCAGCACTGGCTGAAGCTAAACACGGCTTACACCCAGCAGGAAGCAGCTCTGTGGCAAAGTGCAGCTCCTCTTACCAGTAGAGAGTGGAATGTTGGACCAGTGCATAAGTGTCCCCATCTTCAATGATCACTTTGCAGCTCATACAAGCAAAGCACTCGGGGTGATACTTGTATTCGCCAGCCACCTACAGACAGAAAAGGGAGTAGCTTAGGAGGGCCAAAACCCAGCAGCAGATGCAGCTCCTGCTTTCCTCTCCAATCAATGTGTTCACTCACATCTCTAAAGCAAGTGGCAGTTTTTTACTGAAGAGTTATATTAGTCCATTCTCCATTTCCTAAACCCCATCCATGACACCTTGTTTACAGAACTCCCAAAACAAACATATCAACCCTCTAAGCAAAGCTTGTGTCCCAGGAACCTCTGCTGTATTTGGCAGCTGCTCAACTATCAAAAATAGTTGATAGTCTGCTGCAGACTAGTAAACAAGGTATTAAACCTTCCTGTTCAGTTGCTCTTGGCAAGATAATTAATGTTACGCCTGAATTAATAAAGCTGAAAGGGCTTTTTTTTTGGCAGACAGGCAGTGCACAAATTCAGATATTTAACCAGCCAGCTGACAGAAAAAAAAGCACAAACTGAGACAAAAAATAATCTTTAAAGAATATTTTTATTAATTGGTCTATTCTTCTATTTCCCTTACAAGAACTTCCTTTAGTGACGTTATTATGTCACTTTTGCAGGCAATGAGAAATTGTTTGCAAATTTCTCAGTATTTCCCTTTGAGTCAGCAATCATATTACTGCTTTTTTATTTAGGCTCTAGAAAATAATGGTTTTGTTTCAATCTTGGCAGTTTTAAAGTTTAAATATTTGCAAGGTGTGGCAGGAGGGGAACATTTAGGTGAGCCCATATTGTGCAGGAAGTGTTCAGTGCATCAAAGCTGTTGGGGCTAACACTGCTTCAAGACACCATCAGCCTGTAAAAGGACCCTGGCCACAACCAGATGGGACTTGGATGGCAATTTCCCACAGCCAGAACCTGCTGCTTACCCTGAGCTGAGAGCTGGGACTCCACAGTGCAGTGGAAAATCACCCCTGGAGCCACTGAGGCACAGTGCTACAGAAACTGAACAGATGTCCCCTGAATCACCTTCTGCTTTGCAGGTCTGTTCTTTTCAGCACTTGATTTGTTCATATGCTGCAGATCCTCACATGTCCCTCCTTTAACAGCTACCCCCATTCAAAATTAATTTTTATCCAGAAGATGCCCACACAGCGTTCATTTTTAATCTTTGATTAGACATTAGAGTAACAAGGAGATAATTACCCTCAGTTTATTTGGTTATCTGAATACCTAAGATTACTCCCAACTAAGTTTGAGGAGATGAAGGCAGGCATGTCCTGCCTCCAGGCAGGAATCCTTCCAAGTCCTTACCATCACAGGTCCAGTCATCAGCAGAGAGCAGCCATGGCAAGATTCCCCAAACTTCCCCCAGTAGTCTTTGTGACAGTACAGCTTCCCATCTTTCTCATAGTACCAGTTAGTGAGGGGATCCTGGCATTCAGAGCACCTTGAAGGAAACAAAAGAACAAAGTTCCAGTTGGCAGCAAGTGACAAATCAACAGTCCTTTCCTGCATGGAGAACACAGACATTCAGCAGCAGCTCAGCACCAGGTAGGTCTGCCAGTTAGGGATGTACTAAACCCTTCTGCCAGTTAGTTAGGGATGTACTAAACCCTTCCACTTCCCAGTGCTCTTTGAACTGAAAATTAGCACCAAACCCAAGGTCTGTAAGGAGAGGTGGATTCAACCAGTACAAAGAAAAAGAAGTTTTCAAATTTTAAAACAAATCCCACACATTGAAACCCACATTTATAAATTTTGCTCCTCTGCTTTCTCCCTCTTTCTGGATGCAAGTTTCCAGCTGCAGAGCTGCCCAGCACAGCAAGAGCTCTGCTCTGTTTCTGCTTAGTGTTTCTATAGCATCCCCCTTGTACCAGGGCTCCTGCCTCCTCAGCCAGGTCAGAAGCAAGACTGAGAAGCAGGATTCACTTCCCTTTGAAATGCAAAGCCAGTTTTGCACCAACCTTTCTGGAAAGTTTTTCTATTGTTCTGTAGGAAGGCCTCTCCCAAAAGGTAAACTGCAGCATTCTGCATTTGAGGGAGAGTTTTCAAAGCAGTTCATCCCCTGAGCTCTATAAATTACTGCATCCACCAATTCACTGTGATGAAAGTCCACCTCTCCCAGCTGATTGCTCTCCCTTCTGCTGATCACAGTGCATGAGAAAATAAACACCACAAGCAACCCAAACAAAAAAATCTAAATAAAATTAATTCTCTGATTTCATTAAGAGAATCCCCAAATCCTTTATATAGGTTATATACATAACATATACATATGTACATATACACCTTTATATAGGTTATATACATAACATATATAAAAAAGATGTGGACAGGCTGTCAGCCTCTATTTCAACAAGAAACCATTCCTATTTGTCTATCTACATACTTTCAAGAAACAAACTCCCCCCTCCCAAAAAAAAAAAAATCAAGGAAAAAAAATGCAGCAATTCTACTGCAGATACCTTTTTAGCAAATCACAAGCAGAACCCAGGCTTGCTGAATACAAAATAATCCTGCCTCAGCAAGATGCACTGGGCAAGGGAGTTTAACTGCAGCAGCGTGGAGGTGTGACTTACTGGAGAGATAAGGCACAGACAGGAGTTGCATCAGTAAGGATTATTCCATTAGCCCTGGGCAGCATGTTCTCAGACTTTAAAAGGAAAATAAGTCTGGCCATTTCTGAGTGCAGAATCCAGGTCAGTCACCAATAACTGGTTCAAAGAAACACCTTGAGGATCAGCCCATTGACACAATGGTTTCCAGACTTTCTTCTGTCTCCTCCCCCACAGCTGTCTCAGTTACTGCACTGGGATGGGGGTTTAGGTGGGTGTCCCTCTGGGCAGCTGGTCTCCCTCAGCACCCAGTGAGCTGGAGTCTGCTGGTGGCACTGGAGGAGCATTTCTTACATGCTCCCAGGGCTAAGATGAGAGCTACAGTTGACTTCACCTCTCACGAGCTTCCTAAAAGCTTATTTGTGCCAAAGACATTCCTTGTAAACTCCAGCAGCTTGTAATGAGCATGATGATAAATGAGGCTGGTCATGCTCCAAGAGAGCACAGAGAGACTTATTTGCTCCATCTCAAGAGACTGCAAAGTGACAAGGTAAAGCTGCTTGTAAGCAGCCTTTGGCTTTAGGGAAAAACACACCTCATGGAGTATTCAGTGCTGCACCCTCCTCTCAGGAAGATTTCTCCTTAAGATGTATTTGGCTTCTAGAGTGTTTGCTTTCCCAGCTGAGGAGCATCAAATCCTGTCCCCCCTCCAAGTGATGGGAAAGAACTCCAGCACATGCAACAGGCCCTGCCAATTTTGTGTGAAGCAGAGGGAACAGTAATTTAAGATTGCTTTACATGGTACATACATCACTAGAGCCCCAGCCTGGGGGCACTGTCATGGTCACACCCTGCTCCTGGTATGCAAGAGATCCAGAAGGCATCCCAGTGCATTCTGCCTTCAACCACTGGCCTTTGGCTTCCATTGCAGTAAATACCCCGTGCTGAATGAGCAAATCGGTGAGTGGGAGGGGAAAAAAGAGCAAGTGGAGACCAACAGCAAAGATTTCTATCGTTTTGTGGCAGGAACATCTGGCTCAGCACGGGCAAATCGGATCCCTCAGACTTATCCAACTCCTCCATGCATGCCTGTACCAGTGTGTGTGCTCCACCAGTGATTACATCTTCAAACAGGGAGCTGTGACCAGACCTGCACTTGGGATGCAGACAGCAGTGCTGGAGACTGCTTCACCAGGACTTCAGGACTTGGCTTTCTGTGTTTTCTCCACACAGGTGGGTCACTTATTTGTTTTTAAGCTCATCACCTTCCTTTCCTCACCTCTCTTCCATTTCACCTTCAACCCCTTCCTTTTTCTCCCTAAGTAAATGTAAAATTTCTGCAAAAGCAATACAAACTGCAGTTCTGTTTAGGTGGGGGATCAGGTGCATTTGCCTTCCCTTTACCCCACCTCTAGTACTAAATGTTTGATTTAACCTCATAGCACTTAGTTAAATTTGCTTCCATCCGGAAATAAGCACTGGTATCTAATTTGGAACACACCCATAGCAAAATGAAGGTGAGGAGGTGGAGCCAGCAAGCAGTCAGTTCTCTGCTATGTAATTAAACAAATCTGGGCAGGACAAGTTTGCAGCTTAAGGCTCAGAGCCCCACCCTGGGCAATGAGGCAACAGGAACAGAGCAAGCAGCCCTGGAGAGGCTGGATGCTGGAAGGGTCTAAGTGGCTGCTGGGTTAATCCCTGAAGGAACAGGACACAGCTGCAGCCCACGCTGCCACACAGCACCTTTGTCACCTACCATGCATTCTGTAACCTCAGAAAGGCAGGTGTGGGAAACTGGCTGACAGCACACAGGTACGGCTTCAATGCTTTTTATCATTCACCAAATGATAAAAGCAGCACATGATTGTTCCACAAGGCTCTCATTGAAGAGATATGTCAGAATTTTATCCCAGAAGATACAAGAGTTGCCATTTCTTCCTCTCCCGCCTCACTGGAGCTGTGCCCTTGCACCAAGGTTCTCATCAGCTGAGACAGGAATGCAAGTACTGCTACAAGTATTAAGGAAGCCAACCTTTGCCAGTCACCACAACCAAGAGAAAGGAGTATGCCATGCTCCTCTATCTTTTATAGATTAGAAGCCACTAATCTTCTCTTAGATTATATGCTATTCTTATTACAGAGTAGTAAATCATGGTGATCAAGTTTCACGGAGGACTGGTAACAGCCATACCTGCATATGTGTTCCTCTTACTGCCCAGCCACCATTTTCAGAGCTGCAGAACCCTGCTCTGATTATACAGACTAGACATTATAATTCTTCACTTCCCAGCTTTGGCTGTACAGAATAAATTAATTTGCCTCCCACAGCCATCCTCCAGGAACCACAAGCATCATCTGGGTGCAGAGTTCAGCCCTGATGCTCTGCAGCACAGCAAGTGCAGAAAGACCTCACAAATCACTGCTCCATGGACTCTTGGTTTTGTGGAGGTTGGTAGGAGGATCAGGTCACAACAGGTAACCAGCCCTAGTTTCAGTTGAAAAGCAGCACTGGTGCCTGGTGGCATCTCTTTTACAGCTAAATGAAAGGCAATACCTTCATGGAAGCAAAGACTTCCCTGGCACTGGAGGGACAGATCCCTTGGAGAAGGGCTCATTAACAAAATGCCCCCCCTCACACACTGTCAGGCCAGATCAGTTAACGCTAGACAGGCTCAGGAGAGCTGTGGTTCCAATTCTGCCGGCAGGGCAGGGAGGGGACAGGCACAGAGAGCTGCAGAATAAAGCATCAGCCCAGCCTGCAGCTCACCCAAAGGCTTACTCACCCGGGCTTAGCAGCTGTGTGTGCTCTGGCTACGCAACAGACACCAGACAAGGAGGAACAGACTACTAGAAAGACAGAGTGCTTAAGTTCTGACTATGCAAAACCATTTCCACACACTCAGGAGAAGGTGTATCTATGGCTTAGCATAATATCCTACACATATTACAAATAATGAGTGTCTGCTCACTTTCCTTCTTCTGAAAGCAGCTGCTGTTTCAGAAAGTTGCCTAAAGAAGCTCAGCAACTGTGCAGCAGCATTTACTCCTATCCTAGACTGGTTTACCAACAGGCTCCTTACTCCCAAACCACTACAAAAGTGTTTGCAGAACAGGATCAATAACAAGCAAATCCGAGCAGAGGGGATAGGAGGGAGACAATGAAAGTGCAAGCTGTGCCTTTCCCCATCCATCCACCTAATCAGCACATCAGTGTCAATCACCAGCCTGGCTGTGTTCAGCCTCACTGACTTTTCTCACTGTGGAGAAGCAATGCAATCAAAGTGTTGTTCTGGAACTATTGCCTTTCTCGATTCTCATTTGTTCAATTGGACCCAAACCAATAAAAGCCGAAGTAACCAAAATATCACAGAAGAATCCTTCTCATCCCAGTTACCTGCAAAGTGCCTGATTTCTTAAACAGGATTATGTGCTGCCTCGCTGCAGATTACATCACCTTCCTGAACTCCCACAGCAGCACCTCACCTCACCCAGTCACAAGGAGCTTTGGAAGAGAAGCAGCAGCAGCCACACTAATCTCATTCCTCTGCTGGTGAGCAGAGCACAGGGCACAGTGGCACATCGAGTGCTCCCTGCCTGGCTGTGCACACACTGGAGCTGCTCCCTCGAACCAGGGAGCTGGGAAGGGACTGGCAATAGGAATCTTCCCTGTCACCTCCTCAAAGCAACACGGGATCCCAGTTTAAGGCCAGCTGTTTCTGGCACACAAGCACAGGACCTCGTTCTTCCAGCCTCACCCACTGTGCCTGGACTGGCACACAGGGGGGAACCCCACTCTGGAGCCCCTCTGCTAACTCAGTGCAGGACTTACCGAAAGGGATCCTTGGGAGCAAAGTAAGCTGGAGCAGACAAGTAACTTCCCATCTTCAACACTGGATAAACCGGATCAGCCACAAACTTGTCCAACTGCCTCTGAACAGCTCTGTTCTGCCAACATGGCAGCAGGCAGTGCTCATTTACTCTTGCGCTGATTCAGATCCTTCACCTCCCTTTGAAGCTGCCCAAGGAATGCCAGGTCTCTCGGCTGCTCATTCTTTTTCAGATTTTTCCCGGCTCCCATTGCTGTAACCATCTTCTCCTGCACTCAGCAGCAGCAGCACCTCGGGAAGGACAAAATCCCTGCTCACGGGGCTAGTGGGACATGCTGCTGCAGCGGCTCTGCGAGCTCTGCTGCCTGCTCACTACTGGCAAGTTTTCCCTTCTCTGGTTCCACCCAAGGGTGGGAGGGGAGGAGGAGCCATGGCAGGCGGACAGCGGCGGATCCAGAGCCTCAACAGGCTCTGCTCCTTCACAGGGGTGGAGCTCTGACCCAAAGAGGGGCTGAGTATTTAGTGCTGAAAGAGAGCAGCTTTGGCCAAAGAATACAAGCACACACACGTGAAACTTGTCTTTGCAGCAGCCGCACGTTCTAATGGAGGAGTCAAAGACGGCAACGAGCCACATCTCCAAGTACATCAAATTAACTAAATACATTCCTAAACCCTTCACAGTGAGTGGGGTTATCCTGCCTTCACAGCACCTACAATCTGTTCACCCTGCTGCAGGAAGTAACTCGCAGTGTGCTTCATCCAAGGAAACACTGCTTTCTTTTCAATACTGTTTTAAGACATCATTACAATGCTTTAACAGAATTATTATCTCCTGAAGGGAAGCTGAGAGGTACAAATCACACGGAATACTCTCTCCAGCTCACAGCACATGCAGTTGTATCACTGTGCTTGTCTGAAGCCAAGCATGATCTCCAGTGACCTAATCAGCTAAAGCTGCTCGCAAGACACTCAAAAATGCAACAAACACCAAGCCCGCGCATTTCTGTACAGTCAGCAAAGCCTGGCATGCCTGAACACAGCCTGAAAACCATGCTCTGTTCCAGAGGCAAGAGCACAAGAGCTCTGTAATGTGCTTTTCCTGGAGATGCTCGCCTCAGCTGGCACACTGCTCCGGGGACGCTTGGGGCTGGAACAAGGCAGTCTTGGCTGCAGATTTGACAGCTGCTGCTCGCTCTTGAAGTATGCAGAAACCTAGGCAGCTTTTTGTGTTCTTTTTTTCTCCTTTCTTAAACATTTTTTTAAATTTAACTTTTAATAAGCAGCCACCTTTCTGAAGAGAAAAAAAAAATCTCAATTTTCCCCACTGAATGTAGTTGGTAAGCCTGGCTGTAAAAGTGCAGTGAAGCCTAATGCTTCAGAGCCCGATGTGCTTGTCAGTTCCAGCACGGGTCTAATTCCTTCTGACATTTCACACAGCTCTACTGGAAGCAGCAACACGGTGAGTCTGTGTCTAGGAATGCGCTCTGGTCTCCCACATTCTCTATATGCTGCGTGCTGAACAGGGGCCAGCGCTCACAACCCTGCGCTTCCCTGGCTATCAGCACCTCCCCACCACACGCCCACCTCCAGCGCAGCCCCTCCCGCCTCTGGCACCTACACACAAAAGCTTTTCCCTACAATTCTGCTGCCATGGGCTCACCGCCCTCCGAGGGGCATTCCACGTGACCTCATAAATCCCAACTCTTCAGACAAAACCTTTGAAGATTTGATCCACAGATGTGATAAGCAGCCAGCTAGTCTGTGAATGAAGCCAGTAGATAAAGCCCGACTTCAAAGTAATAAAAACCACCCAGACGGCTAAGCAACTAGGAAAGGATTTTAAGACTTCCTTAAAGCCAAAGGACACATAGTCAAATGTCTATTTAAACAGGAAACTTCTTATCAAAATTATTTTACTTCTGCAGCAAGACCCAGCAGCAGAAGCCAGTAAGTTACTTTGGCTACACAGAAATGTCTTGTTACTTCTTGCTTTTTCTGTTGTCTCTATGACCTATTTGAGAATACAATGTCTTCTGATAAAAGGGCTCTGGAAAAGGTGTTAATGTGTTCATACATTCTAGATCTGAATTCCTGCCAGAATGACTGTACTTCAATAATGCTGATAACAGGTGTGTGGGGGGGGGGAGCACCTTCTGTAATTTTACTGATGCCATCTCTGGGGGCCAAAATGCACGGGAGTAAATTTCTTTTTCACCAAGTCAAGTCAGACATCAGCAACTTCTCTCTTGAAAATGCTGGCAGCATTTCCACTACAACCAGGTGGTCATCACGGGGGGAGCTTTTTTCCTCGTTATGGTTTAGAACTGTGCAATAACTTGTGCCAGAAAGGCTATACCTAACAAATGAAAAGGAACACATGAAAAACCTTAACAAGGACTTACATGATATTTATCACCGAGTCTCAGCCATTATTAGAGATTTATCTCCCCAGAAATAAATCACACAGCTGTTGTGATATTCCAGTGATGAATACCTTGAGCCAGCTGGGGCCGGGCAGCCTCTCCTTGCCACACATCCCGTGCTGCTCGGTAGCATATCTGCAGACAGATGTATTGCTCAGCACATCCGCCAGCCCTGAGATACACAAACTTCTCCTGGCACAGACAGACACTTCCACATGTGTGGGACTGAGGGAAGAGGAATCTGCTCGATGCTTGAAGAGTTTGCAGCAAGCCTTTCCTTCAGCATGGGCACAGCTTGGAGGCATTCCAAATACTTCATGCAATCCCAACACCTCATTGTATTCCCAAGGCACTTAACGTGTAACACGTGCTTTGCTGCTGTTGAAAGCCAAGAGTCAGCTCCTGAAACCAATCCAGTCAGCTCCTGCGAGCAGCACCTTGGGATCTGCACGTACCTCTGAGCTCTTGTAGCCAATCTTGAGTAAACTACAAGAAACCTGAAGCTCAGCTCCATCACTGCATCTCACTTCTGAGCAGCAGCACAACCTCAGAACAACGCTGTGATGCTGTTCAGTATCTCACACCACCAAGCACATGAGGAAGGAGAGGTTTTATCCCCACCACACTCGCCTGATGGCTGCAGCCCTCCTGAATGGGTGCGGGCTGAGAAGCAAACCAAGGAAATTCAACCCACTGAAACTTAGGTTATACATGGTTTGGGAAGCAGTGGTTTCTGCTCTGTAAATGCAGCAGATATGGCAGTAGGACTGGCACTTGCAGCACTGCATCCTCACTCCTCCTGGACGTGCTGCTTTGGTCTGTGAGGAACGGGAACTCCTCAGGGAAGGATCCTGCCTCACTCCTGTGCCTCACATTCAGTGCTGTGTGAGTAATTCTAATTACCTTGATATAATAATGCTCGATAACAGTGCCCTAAAGGACAAGCTGCCAATTCAAGCAAAAGAAAGTTTGGACTGGAATGCCCCATTCCTCCTTAAATATAAAGGCTGGTCATTGATGCCCTGTATCTGATAGATTCCCCTGAGGAATTCGGGCCACCTGCAAAGTGCTTCATTGTTCCTTTGAATGTGTAAACTCTCAATGGTCATAGCGATCTGTGTGCCAATAGGGAACTATTTGTCCCTGAATCTGATAGTGAGCTCCTGAATTTCAATGCTGAAGAAGACACCACCGGAGGAGCACTGCCAGGAATCTGCAGGATTAGTGAAGAGTTCTCACCTCTGAGGCCCCTATCATTAACTTTCTGTAACTGCCAGAAACTGGAGAAGAGAGGGAAGACGATTTTTATCTTCCTGCTCCTACCTTAATTCAGCTGCCTTTTATTACTGCTGCTCTTTCCCCTGCTCTCAAACTCAGCTGCTGGGTGGATAAACCTGCCTTGTTCTCACAGGTGAAAAGCTAAAGGAAAACTCAAAGCACCAAACATCCCACAATTTAAATTCCTCCTAATACCCATCTTGCTTACATCTTCATTTATCCACGTTTGTGCTTCAAATCCTGTTCAACCATTTGTCCTCTGAGGAGGGAGCTGCTTTTGGAAAATGAAGGCCTGTGCCAAAGAGACTGAACTGACAGAAGTGATCTAAAGTCTAGAAAATAGAGTCTGGAGAAAAAGCCAAGTCTGCTAAATCCAGGGCTTCTGCCTTGCACCAGGGACTGATGGGAGATACAATCTCCTTTCTGACAGGGGAAGGCTCTGTGGATAACAGAAACAGGGAAAAAAGCTTGTTTTTCATGAACATGGCTAGAAGAAATGGATTTAAATGTGAAGATAGTAGACAGAAGGTTCTAACCCTGAGGATAATGAAGTTCTAGTAAACAGTGTGAGACACCAAAATTCTACAGTCACTGGAGATTTTTAGATGACCAATTTCTTGATCATCCCTAAGCCACAAAAATTACTTGCTTCAAATATAAGTTGATAGTAGATATACTAAAAACAGAAACCAGATTTATAAAAATACCCTCAGAAATCATCTAGTTTATCCTGCACCCCCAGACCAGGTTTAATTATATACAGTCTTCATACAAGTTTGCCAGGCTTGCTTTCCCCTGTCCCCAAATGTAAAAAGAATCAAAGTGATTTACTAAGTTTTGCTGAGAAAAAAAAATATTTCTGTAGCACACAAAATATGGCATTCAGTATAGAAAAATCACATTTTGGAAGACAATCAAATCACTAGAGCTGGGAAATTAGTGTAACACGTGCTTTGCTGCTGTTGAAAGACAAGAGTCAGCTCCTATTTAGTGTTTCTTTTTCTGTCCAGTAGGCTGGAGCTTAGGGCACCCCTTGATCCATGGATAGCTAATCCACTGCTCTTCAAACTCCTGATGATTTTTCAGCTTTTAATTAACTGGTTTGGCTATAAACTAAATGGTATCTTTTAAATCTGTGACTGTAAAATCACCAGTAATCCATCACCTTCTGCTACTTTTGAAGATATACTGTGAACATTTTTTCTGGCTTTGGCTTTTAGTAGAGATTTGTGCAGCAAGCCAGTGTTGCTTGGCTACTTAAATTAGGTTTATTTTATAGACCACAGCACTAAACATGCTCTGTTATTTCATGGTTAGGAAGGAACTGAGCCTCAGCTGTCTTCCTTCCTAAAAAATGCTTAAGCAGCCTGCTACAGTAGGAATTCCTGCCAGTATTTCCAATTATTTTCTTCCTATGCATCCATTTTCCACCTGGATGTGGTCTACAGGCTTGGTCTGAATTTGTGGTTTTCAAATAATCAAAACTGGATTTTTAACAAATACCATGTCCTTAAGAAAAAGCCATACAGCTATGTCTGGGTCTTCTCATTCCATCCTACTCCAATTCAAATACACAATATCCCAACAGAAAGTGGGGATTGTCTTTAATTTCATTCATCAGTAACTGCAGAAAAACAACACAAACCACCAAAAATAAACACTGGTAATAATACTTTATTCAAAAGTATATTTAGATATATATTCAAAAGTATTCAAGGCTTTACCTTCTATTTTGCAATATGGGAAAAAGTTTGACTGAAAACAATAAAACCACCATGCTCTTGGTCAAAAAAGCTCTTCCAATAATCCCCTGAGGTAAAAATGATCCAGATCTAGGAAAAAGGCATCTTTTCACTTCTATCTTTCCCTTTCTTGGTGTAATGGTTGAAGTTCTGTGCAATGCAATTTCCAAATCCAGTCAAACTGTGAAAAGCAGTGACCTTTGGAAGTGTGTGCTGTCTCAACAGAACTCAGAGGCACAAAAGCACATTCAGAGTTAATTCACAACAGACACTGTGACAGAAACATCTAAGAAACTTCCTCAGCCAGATCCAGCCCATCAGATTCAAGCCTAAGGAACCAGCTGGCCAAAGAACAGTCCAAAATATCCAAGATCTACAAACAGGGATTTGTTCTTCCCTCCAGCCACAGCAGAGAAAATGCAGGTTTCAGAGACAAAAGCTCCTGTAGATGCAGTTTGAGGAAGGAGGGAAGTGACAAAAACTTAAATCCTCAGAGACGCTCATGTACGTCAGCTCCTGCCAGCGCCAAGCCTGACCAAGAATAAACAGAGCTAACGAGCCTGGAGCAATGCCAAGCAGCATTAGAGAAATTATGTGCCAGGCCAGGGAGTCAGCTAATCCCCAGGAAGACTGGAAAAAACACTGCACAAGAGCCGCCGGAACTCACAGCTCCCAACTGCCAAAGCCTCCTACCCTTAGAGGCTTTTTCAAGTTTGCCTTTGGGATATCAGGCACAGGAGCGCTGCTCAGCATGGCTTAGGGACAGCAGGAGGAAAAGAGGAACACAGGGCAAACTGGAAACTTGTTTTCATGTACAGTCCTACCCTGGAACTAGGAAAAAGGGGAGGGCAGCTTCCTTTGCTGCAGCTTCCAACTGTTCACTGAGCACAGCAGCCTCACTGGGTGCTCCAGCTTGCCAAAGGCACAGAGCACAAGAAGAGCATCAGCAAATGCAAAAAGTGACTACACAGCTCAGAGAAAGGTTGGTGTCATCACTTGTATAAAACAAACCAGCCAAGAAGCAACAACCAAACCTCCATTATACAATATAACCTATGAAAACAAATCCTCTGTGAAGTGTCCCAAAGGCAGGATTTGCCTCCAGCTCAGCTGCTCCTCACTTCAACAGCCCAAACAGCAAGGAGCACCAAGACATTTGCAAATCAAGACCCACAAGAGAAATACATTCAATGGCAAGAGGGACACACTTCCCAGCACACACAGCTTGGGGTTTGGCTACTGGCACAGTCTAGGGAAGCTCAGCAGGATACTCATCCTTCAGGGAAAAGAGAAAACCAGGATTAAGAAAGGCTGCTTCATTATGGCTAAACATGAACACTAAAACCAAGAGAAATCCAAAATACCGGGATTTGTAATGAAATCAAAACGTTATTGTGATTATTAATGTGTCACTAAAACAGCATTTTCCAAGTCAACTGAGCCTGCGCTGCTTTGGCAGCATGAGATTCTTTATTTTTTTTAACTATACCAATAACCACAATCCTCACTTCAACAAAGTTGGGGTATTTTGTTGGGGTTTTTTCCTTGTGTTCTTTAAACGAGGACAATAGATGCTTACTTTGGCACAGCAAACATTCCTCCAAAGCCACACTTTGGCTTCCTTTTTCCCCACTTTCTTCAACAGTATCCAAAACATTAACCTCCCCATATTCAAGCCAACATAGAAGCCAGTAGAAGCTGCAGGTACTGAACCTCTCTCAAAAATGCAGACCCCTTCAGAAATGTGATTCTGGAGCATGAAAACTGGACTGAGTATTCATGGAACACCTAAAAGAGTCATTACTCCTACCACCATGGCAGACATCCCTTTTTGTCCTTGCTGACAGCAACATTATCTAACAGATTTCATAAGTTTGTCTGTCTTAAGAGTCTGGAAAGGAGAGAAAGCAAAAGGCAAGATCTCTATCAGCACCCTGATAACACCCTTGCACCTACCACACATGGAAAAAGCAACAGGCTGTGCAAATTGCTTGGGCACTACTTTGGAATGCTGCAGAAGACAAACATGTAACCCATGGCTTCTGCCACCAGCAGTAAATCAGAGCTTTTATTTGCACTTTATCTGTGCCAGGCTGTGCCAGCTGCTCTGGGGACTGGATGGTGTCCCTGAGGTACAGCCACAAAGGAGCTGGGAACAGGTCAGGCACAGAGAGCACTGCAGGAATCCCCAGCTCATGCTGGGGCCTCACCAGCAGGTCCCAGCCAGTGGAACAGCACAAGGAGGGTTGAAAGGCTGAGCTTTACCTACCGGAAACAGGAGATGTGCCAAGCCTCATTGACAGTCTTGTGCAGGCGCTGCCCAGCAGCAATGCTGTCCCCACATCCCAGACATCTCCAGACCTCTTCACCTGCACACAGCAATAAGGGGACAAACAGCAACCGGTTTACAGCAGAGAAAACAAAGATTGGTACATCCTTCATAAAGAACAACCTTAAGTTAAGTAACTGACAGGAAAGCCTTCCCACATGGAAAGCTGCAGGCAGTCTATAACCCCAGAGTGGGAACTCCCAAATCAAACTCTCATATCTTGTATATGTTTTTTCCTTCAGTCATGACATTTGCTTCTTCACATTCTGCACAAGAAAAATATATGACTTTTCACATAAAACAGTTCAGTTACAGCTCTGTCAGAGCAGAGATTTCAGGAAGGCAACACTGGTCTAGTACAACAATTCCAACAGAGAACCGTGCTAGGCCAGGAAGCCACACTACTGCTTCCCCCACAGCACTGACTCAGCACATAACGTTTGCTCTCATTTGTATAATTAACTGGATTTCCCAGAACTGAAAGAAAGGAAAGGCAAACTTCATTCAGTAGAGAACAACTAGACTACTAGGAAGGAATTACACTCTTGAATGAATAATCCCTTAGAGACTGTACAGCCAACACCAGGCTACCGTCAGACTTAGGAAGGGGGAGTGATGCTACTGGCCTATTGCCCTTCCAGAAAATACTTAAAACAGTTATAATAGAGCTATAATAGTTTTTGCTAGAACTGCCAGAAAGCCCCAGAGAGAGCTGGTTACTTAGATGCAAGCAAGCTAGGAAAACAGAATGAAAGCTTGTGCACAAAGAACATTTGGCACACAGATAAATGCTATCCAAAATCCCAAGGGCAGTGCAGGCATATTAAAGAGTCAAGAATCTTAGTTCAGCACAGGATGGCACAAGAAATGTGTCACAGAGCTGAGCAGATCCCAAATCTGTTTCTTCCTGCTACCAACAGTTTGCTTGCAGCAAGGCTGCATTAAAGGAAAAGGTGCACTTAGACAAGGAAAACCACAAACCATGGACTTCCCTTTTCCAAAGAATGGTACAACTCGGTTAGGCAAGTTGCTTAGGCAAGTTCACACCACTGCTAAGTTCCTTGAAGCTACACAAAACAGAAGCCATCAACCTTCCATGCACCTTTGCCCCACCGTGCAGGTCAACGGCAATGTTTAAAATTAACCAAGGTGAAGATCTTGCACTTTTTACATGAATAGCTATTTCAGGGAAAAAAAATATTTGCTGCTCAGCTACAAGCACCACTATGACCAGCAGTATCCAGGAAAGTCTCCATAAAGATGTAAGGCTCAAAGGGCACCTCCAAATGTGACAAGTGGTGTAGGTTGCTACTTCAGTTCCCAAGTGTGCATCAGCTCCACACCTGGATCACCTGCCCCTGTGCCCTCCTGTAAATCCAGAACACCAAGAACTCCACCCGAGCTCAGACCTGCACAACAAAGTAAAGGTTGGGAGAACCTTGGAAAAACCTGACCCTACCTGTGTTGTCCTATAAAGGAAATGGCTTTTCAGCACACTGGGAATAAAAGGTAAAGCTCTGTGTGCCTGTGCCTCCATGCACAGGCAGCCAATGCTCTCCTCTCCAAGCAGGGCAAGGCCTGGAAGTCAGCTGAACTTCTGAAATAGCTGCAGGCCAAAACTACCTGTAAACCAAACATTCTGCGGCTCCATCCCCTCCCATTCAGTGTCGCCAGCACAACACACACGTGTCAAAACTGTCTGCGGATCTTGTTAAAGACATTTAAAGATCAATGACTACACCACAGCTGACTACAAGCAACAAATTACTCCCTGACCATCTTAGAGAATCTGTCCCATCAGCTTCGGAACTCCATGAAGAAGAAACTACACCGACTCTCAGCTGTAGTGCTCCATCTGTTTAAGTGTGCCCAGCAAGGCTGATTAGCTCACAAACGGAAACGAACAGTTCTCATTCCAACAGAAACTGCTTCAGTATGCAGGAGAAACGACGGAAATGAACAAAACAGAGCAGGAAACAGCGCGAAGGAAACGCAGAGGGACATAATCCATGGAACAGGTCTGCCGAGTTCCCCAGGCCGGAGGAATGTGGCACAGACACAGCGATGAGCAGCGGCCGAGCCCCGGGGGCACCGGGGGACCTCGAGCGGGACAGCAAGGACGGGGTCAGTGGCACCGGCAGCCCCCGCGCTGCAGGACCCGGTGCCGGCTGCGGCCGCGCCGCATCTCCCATGGCCGTCCCGCGGATCCCATCGCACCGGGGCTGCGGAGACCCGCCGGGACCCCCGGGCCGCGCGGTGCCACCCGCTGGAGGGAGCGGCGGGCCGGCCCCAGAGCGCTCCCCAGCCAGGGGCTGACGTGCGGCCGGGGTGCGGGCTCAGGAAACAGCGGCCCCGTCGAGCCCCGCAGGGGCCGCCCCGCGACGCCGCCGAAGCGGCAGCGGCCGCATAACGGTGAGAGCCGCGGCCTCGCGTACGCGCGCCCGCCCCGGGTGGCGGAGGGCGGCTCCTCCCGCGGAGGCGCGGCCGGCCCGGCCCGAGCTCACCTGCCAGCGCCTCCATCCCGCGCCCGCCGCCCGCGCGCCCGACGCCAGCGGCGGCCGCCGCACCTGGGCCCGATCCTCCGGACCACCCGCTCCGGCCCCCCCGCGCCAATCGGCGTCGCCCGCCCCGCGCACCGGCCAATCCCCGCGCGGCCCCGCCGCGCCCGCCCCGCCCTTTCCGCGCCACTGGCCAATGGCGGCGCTCCCCGCCCGCAGCCCCGCCCCGCACGTGCCGCGGCCCCGGGCGGGCCCCGCCGCTCCCGCTCCCGGCCCCAGGCAGCGCAAAGGAACGGCGGCGCACTCCGCTCAATGTAAAACCATTTTTTAATTCTAAATCACTTTCACAACAGTGAAAATTAGTGAGGAGGAACGGTAACGCACTAACCGAGCCGTCCGGGCCGTGTGCGGTCGGGTTACGGGAAGGGGTACATACAAAAGCACACCAGGGAAACGGGGAACCAAGCGTTAACACTTTTAGACTATTTCATCCTTGAATTGCCGGAAAATAAGAGCTCTTAGTCATGCTTCTGCAGCCTTCTCTAAATCCATTATCTCTCGCACTCCTAGATGGAAATCCCCACCCCCGATCCATTAAAATTCTGGTTTTTAAAATGTAATAATTAAATATATTTCAGTACCTCTTGAATCTCTTGCAGTCACTTCTCTATCCTCTTTATGGGATAAAGGCTTCAAAGAGCTACCTTTCTCCTCCCTGCATAACCTCTCAGCATCGAGTTTCTCCGTACAAAAGGAGAAGGAATCCATCCCTTACTGTCACATGAACCTTCCCTTTCCATCAGCAGGTGGTGCTGACTGCGCAGGAGAGGAACCCAAAGCTGCGACATTGTAGGACAACCAAACAAAACAGCCTGTCCTCCTGGGAAGGGCCCCAGTTACCAAGTTGCACACCTGAGAAGAAGCCTATGCCAAAGTTCAGCTACTCAGAAGTGTCACACAGCAAAAGCTGAAGCACCACCTCAACTATAAATAGTTGAGCAATATATTCTGTCAGATTATCATTGAGTCAGGTATAAATCTGACATGACAAAACACTGCAGAAGCTTTGCAACATTCTACTTGCCAGATGGAATTTTGGAGGTAGGCAAGTTAAACTTCAGTCATACTCTGTCTTGACACTAAAAGGAAACAGTTTATAATTACATAAATAAACTTCTATAACAATTAATTAAAGGTGTTCTGCCCAGGAAACTCTGCCATACACTAAAAAATCCCAAGCTATTGAAACAAAGTTTCTATCAATTGATTTGCTTTTCAGTTTTTCTGTCTACTGCCAGGGAAGTCACAACATTCATCTCGCAGGAAATCATTATGACTACGAGCAACCGGAATCAAAAAAATCTAAAAACAGTAAGAGAAAAAAAAATGGAATTGCCTAGTCAGAGAAATATGAACAGTTCATCTTGCTAGGGAATCTCTCATACCTGTTTTGAAGGAATCTACACAAATACATCAGGAGTACTCTTTAAAGCTGAATACCCAACAGGATTCCAAAGTGGCTGCAGATTGCTCACCTTCTGCAATATCCCCTCAGCACATTAATGGTTGTGGTCTCCTCCAGCACTTCAAATTAAAATCTTTGGTAGATTTTAGCTGCAGAGACTCTGGCGCTGTAGCTGTTCTGCTGTGGCACGGGAGAAGGTCTGTGTGCACCTGCAGAGAGAAGGTCTTCCAAATGTTCCCTACTGAGCATGTGCTGGCAGAGGCAGGATCTCAGGTCTCCTCCTGTGTCATTTTACAGTATGACAAGTTTTACCTCAAAACTCACGTAAAGATGCTTTTTGTTCCTCTCCCCAGACAAGCTGATCTCAGGTCTGTAATAGGATTTTATCTGGAGTACATGACCTTGTGTAGAAAGTCTCAAAGCCTTGAGAAAGATAAATGTCGCTACAGTGACGAGGTTGGGAGGGGATTATCCAGGAGTGCAGCCCAGGTGCTGCACAGAGCAGGGGAACACAACACTGTTTGTCAGTGAGGAACTGGGCTGGCTCCAGCAACCCCACCTGGCTCCACAGCCAGAGAATCTTCCAGTGGCTGGCTCCAGCATGCTCAGGCTTTAAAAAATTGCAGCATAAATTTGTATCTCTTCTTCTAACAGCCATGAGAACCATCAGGAAGGGTTTTCCATCACGCTGGGAAATAACAGACAGAAAAGAAACTGGAACCAGTCTCCAGAGCTGGCTCTGCCTGCATCACGTGCTGTGCCCCAGAGAGTCCCAGCAGTGCTGGGGATCATTTCCTGGAGAAGGTCAGATGTTGATGGAGACATTAAATAACATCTGCAGCTCTGGCAGATCCATCGTGGTTGCAAAGCAGGAGATACTGGTCACACTGGAGAAGTTTCCTTACCTGCCCAGTCTGCTGGGATAACTGTGTATCCCACAGGCCTGGTGTCACTGATTGGCACAGGATTTCAAAGCAGCA
This sequence comes from Molothrus aeneus, assembly GCF_037042795.1. Classification (NCBI taxonomy): domain Eukaryota; kingdom Metazoa; phylum Chordata; class Aves; order Passeriformes; family Icteridae; genus Molothrus; species Molothrus aeneus. Next base: position 3,385,345 of record NC_089663.1, read on the forward strand.
CTCCCTTTCGGAGTGCAGCTCAACTCGAGGCCCATGGTTTGTGGCAGGAACCTGTTGTACAAGATATCTGAGCTGAAATACACTTTTAAACGAATGTTTTAATTACCGACTCTGGTGCAAAATGTGAGATTCCTCATTGTGCTGTGGTACCACCAATTCCTGAAGCCCATAGGTAGCTATGGAACCAGACACCAAGAGGTTTAAAATGGGATGGGGATGCAGTTTGTAACTGTTTCAGTGGCCTTGTTGGTCATGAATATATAGAACAATGGAAAAGACTTATGCAATCAACAGCCAGAACATTATCACCAGCGCCACAAACAGGAAGAGGCGGGAAAGGAACTGCTCATCCACATATTGAGGAGTCCCTGGAACAGCTGGAAAACAGGAAGTAAAAAAAACAAACAACAGTTCAGCTCCTTCCTTTTCTCTGCGATTGTGTATATTCTGAATATAGTATGTTCATACATTGAAAAATATGCTAAGAATGAATCTGCTTGGTGAGAAAGTTGCTACTTCCTACCCTCAGCCTGGCTGGCTGCATGGGCAGATCAGAAGGAAGACAAGTGTCTCAAAGCAGGACTCCTTAGTTCAGTCCCACCCCCAGCAGATTTTCAGGGGACACTGAACTATAATTAATAGGGAAGATAATTTGACCCAAGGACAGCACAGGACCATGGCAATGCTGGTGTGATGTGAAGAATGAGTTTGTTCTTCATAATTCCTGTGCCATATGACATGGTGGAAGATTTGCCAGGCATAACCTTTCACAAAGTAAGTTCAAAAAACCCTGGCCAGTAGGTGTTCTTGTCCAAAACAGATTCAGTTTGTCTACACTGAAGATGGGGAGGAGGTTCTCTAGGGATTACTTCATTGTTAGAGAGCAAGGTCACCCCTTGGAGTAACCCAACTGATTTTTGTTAATCAAAAACATGAAGTAATTTCAGTGGAAAGTTACTTCTTGTAGAATACAGATAACTGTTCATTTTTCAGAAATTTATCTCTGAGACAATCTTTGCATTCATAATTTTGTGGTACAGAGCACTAGTTTAAATTTTTCCTTCTCATCTTTCAGGAAATGGTCCTTTCATGCTGTTTTTAAAATCTGGGTCTCCTTCATACACCCCTAGTGACTCCTTTTTATTATTATTAGAAAGTCTAGTCCAATTTGTCTCATTTTTCAGGAGAAGTCTGCTGGTGTACCAGAGGAGACATCTGAATTAGAGGAGAATAGTCTCCAGTGCCACTGTTCCTCTGCAGTCACTGGTCTCCCAGGAGGGCCTTCAGCAAATTATATGGAAATTACAAACTTGCTTCTTTTATGAGTCTGTGTACAAAACATACCAGCCACAGACCATGTTCTCTAGAGAGCGGTTTTGCCCTCGTTTCCTGTTTCTATTGACAACACTGGTTACTGTTCAGAATGTTTTGCCATTTAGCAGGTTATTTAGGAGTTTGGAAAATGTCTGTGATGGGACAGGAGGAGGATCCGTGGTACCTGGAGGAGGTCGCCCGTCGTTTATGTTGAAGGCTGTTGCAAATATACCAAAGGGAAACGCCCCAATTCCAAAGGACATCTGGAAGCCACCATCACCAAACCCAAAGCCCTGGAATCCCTGCAGAGAACAAAGAACAGAAGACAAAACAGGTAACAATCACTTAGAGCCTATTTCAGGGTATTTTGTGGATGTGCAGACATTCCCTCTCACTGGCTTTCCCACGGCTGAAGGAGGGCCAAGCTGTCTGGCAACTTTCAGTCTGACACACTTTTGTAGATATCCCCTTGGCTCTCCTGGATTTAAAATGTTTCAGACAGCAGCAAATTCAGCCAGCAACCCAAAGGTTTGAGAAAATGAAAACTAGCAACTGCAGTTCTTGTTTGGGAGCCACAAATTAGGACAGTGTTTCTCAACTGTAACCTTTCTCAACTTAAAATAGAAGGTATCTGCCAACGTATCAAAATCGACAGAAAGAATTCCATTTAGAATGTCTTAACAATGTATCATGTGTTTACAGCTGTTAGCCATATAGGAAAGGTACTTCAGAAAATAACCTAAATTGCTTTTTGTGATACATGTGCATCAGTTAAACATTCAGTGGAATGATAAATTGCCAGTGGGATGCATAGGAAAACCACAAAAAATTTACCATGGGGACTCAAATTAAGGTGGCAAAATCACCTGGGGCAGGAATGCAAGACATAAGGAAAGGAGGAAAAAAGGAAGTTGCAATGCAATAACACTGACCCTGTGGGATCCAGACTAAAATACCACATCAATTCAAATGATAAGTGTTCTGAATTGAGAGGAATCCTGCTCTGCAGAAGCAGTGTGCTGCTTGAGAACTGACTGTGTGTGAATCTAGGGGTTTGTGTCATGCCTAAACACTGTGGAGAGCCCACAGTTCTGTAATCCAGCATTCTGTCCTCTCACCTCAGGATTAAAGCAGTGATACCAGTTCTGAAAGACCCTCTGGTTTATGACCACCAACAATGGGAGGACAGTTGATTTTACTGATATGATAAAAGCCAAATGTTTCTTGGTTGAGCCTTGGTTTGAGGAGTTGGTCTTTTGACCATACTCTCAAGCATTTTGCCATTAACTCTGAAGGACAGCAGAGCTCTCTGTGGCAGGCACAGGATCTGAAGAGAACAGCACCACTGCCTTCATACCCCATCCCTCTGATTTACAGCAGCACCAGCAGAAAGGTTCAAGTAAGGTACAGGAGCTGATTTAATAAGGCAGCAATGCCCTAGTGAAAGAGAACAGCTGAACTCCCAATACATTCAATACAGAAATGCACCTTAATCATACCCTGCAGAGTTGTCTGCTTGAAGCATGAGGGAGACAATCCTCTCCAAGGAGCTCAGGCTGAGTTACATGGAAATGTGCCATTGTTTCATCAGGTCATGCTTGCTGCCACCGTGCTGAAGAACACTGTGGTCTGTCCTACCACCTACTCCCACATCTGCTCCATCTGTGCCAGCTTCTGTTTACATTCACCCTATGGAATCTCCTCAACAAAACCACAGATCCCTCTTCAAATCATGTATCCAACAGATATTGGCTTTCTCTTGCTTGTAATGCCATGGTACAGTAACATCCCATTGAAATGAGAGAAGCAGGTGTCAGTGTCAAAAATCTAAATTAATATGTGGATTAATTAATGACACATAAATTTTGACAGAAATACACTTGCACAAAGAATTTTCAAAGCAAAGTGTTCCTTGTATTTAAACATGGAGAACAATCAAGTATGAAAAGCTTTTCCAGTGGTAACACACTGGGCTGTGTTCATGAAGCATGATCCAAGTTGGGCTGTTCTTTGGGATGCTAAAGGTACCACAGGAGTGGAGCTCTGTGCCACACCACAGCTAGCAATGATTCATGAACAGCCAGCTGGGGAAGAGCAGGATGTGTAAGCTGCAGGATCCTCATGCAGGTTCTCTCACACACATTATGTCCTCCAGGATGAATAAATACCACTACCAATAACAACTAAACCACTCAAGCTCGTTTGATCACTCACCCCTCTGTTCTCTGGTTCAGGTCTCTGTCCTTGGGGTCGTGGTGGAGTTTTCTCTCTGCAGGAAGTTGTGAAATTAGCTCAAGTGCAAGGACATGTGACAACAGTATCTGCAGTAGACTGGCTAGTAATCAGAACCACCATAAAAAACAGTCTCCTGACAGTGTCCTGGGGCCATCCAGCAGGGCTGGAGCAGTGTGTGAGAGAGCCAACAGCAGCTTTGGACCTCCAGCAGCACATAACGCTGCACTTTTGAATAACAAATACCCATTGCAAAGGCTAAAAACTGAGGATGTGAACATTTAATATAAGCTTCTCTGGTCAGACAACAATCATTGCAACCTGCCACTTGTAACTGATAATTAACACTTGATTCAAATTAAAATTAATTGCCAAGAATAAGAAATGTGTGCAAACCCAGCCCTGAAAAAGCCAGAAATATTTGGCAGAAATATCAGATCTATGTCTTTTGACAAAGTATTTAAAACTGAGAATCCAGCACTTTAACAGCTTAATCTTAAGACCTTAAACTACAGTTTCATCTTTAATTTTCAAATGAAAATAGTTGCATTTAGGTTTCTTACCTGGGGTCCTGTTGCCCAGTGCTACCTCTTCCATAGAGAGGAATAACTTTATCTCGACTGATTCCTGCTTTGCATACAGGACACACTTGTCTGTTTGGCCTGGTCTCTAGCCACTAAAAGAAAGGAAATTATAAGAAAACTACTAAAATACCACAAAAATAACTATGCAAACATCATTTGCAGGCAGGCAGAAAGACTTTAGCAATTTCTCACAAAGTTTTGGAGCTTTAAAAACACTTTAGTAAGTGCCAAGTACTCCCCAAAGTGGAGTTGGCACTTTGGCTGTTGTTCTGGTGGGAACAGCTTGCTGATGTGGACACATTCAGATCTCCACTGGAGTAAAATAAGAAATAAAGAGAATGAGCAGTCCTGCAAAGGCAAGGGCTAGCACAGATGGCCTTCCTGTCATCCACCTTCTCTATAATGGCACCACAGTGTAAAACACTATGTATGCAAAGAGAAGTACACTCAGCACTTAAACCTGCAAACTAAACCCTGCAAGCTCCAACAGTAATTGTACCAAAACTGCAATTATGCAGGGTTTAAGAAACTCAGAAGTGGAGGCAAGTGGAACAGAATCTAAGTTTTCTTGTTGCTCAAAGAGCAGATTGCAAGCTGTTGCACATTAAGCTGCATGAGCAGGTTGTGACTGCCCTGGAGAGAAAAGCATTTGAAAAGAGGGGGATACTCCAGAGAACCAAGGGCTTTATTGAGCAACTGGAGCTGATGAAAGACAAAGTAAAAGAAAACCTGTCTTACCTGATGTAAACAAGGCCAACTGTGAGCATTCCCAGGACAATTTGTTCACAGAGCAGAAAAAGGGAGGAAAATAGAATTAGTTACTGAACTCTATATGACAAATGTGCAGTGTACAGGGATAATGCAGCTTGGTGACAACAGAATCCTGGAATCCAGCTGGGCCAGTTCTGCAGCCTCCCATTAAAACCATTTTTGCAAACACAGCCCAAGACTGATCTCCACTGGTTTTTTTTCAGGTTACACAATCTAAATTCCTAATGTGGTTCTGTGCATCTCCCACTCCTGGGTCCTCATCCAAACCAAAGGCCCAGACAGAGGCTGCATTATTCTTAGGGTTTATTGTACAGATTTTCTCTTCTGATACCATGAAAAGCTATCCCAGAGCCAAGATGTCAGTAATGAGAGTTTAGGATCCTAGAAATTGAGCTGAAACATCAGCCACATTCACAGAATTATGGAATAACTAAGGCTGGATGGTACCTCAGGTAGCCTCTAGTCCAACCTGATGCTCAGAGCAGGGTCAGCTATTGAGATCAGACTCAGTTGCTCAGGGCAGAGAAATTCCCATTAAACAGATTAAATTGCTATGGCAAATTAAAAAAGGGTCAAAGACAAACAAGCTACAAGATAAAACTCCTAAACAGCCATCTGCTTTCAAAATGGTCTCAATAACACCATTCAGACAAGACACCGGGTACTTTTAAGGTTCCATTACTCCAAATCCTTTTGTACAATAATTTAATGTTATTTTATCTTAACATGCCCTAAGCCAGTGATTTTCCATCTCCCCAAATAAAATCCTGGATTTTCAGATGTTATGTATATTTACACAGGAGAAAAACACTTTCAGGCTTCTTTTAATTAAGGATTTAGCCCACTGTGTAAAATAAACTCCAACCCCCCCACATTTGGCCATGTCAATCCTTAACTCCTTCACATTCAAGAAAGGGTATATTCAAACTAAGTTACCCACATCAGAAATTATGCACATATATCTGTGCTGTACATTACTTCTAAGTCAAATTAAAAAGTTCCTAACACAAGTGCAATATCACGGGAAAAGAGAAATTGCCCATATGTAAAAGCTTATTGACTATTTTTTTTCTTTTTTTATGGTTTCAAAGGAAAAAAGAGCAAGCCTGGAGGAGAAACTACAATTTGGCTTACAGAAGCCAGATTCATATCCAGGTTTAGGTATGCAGAGGTCAGAAAGGAATTTAGGTCTAAAGAACATATCTGTGCTAGGCCAGACAGCACAAATAAAATAACACACATAAGCAAACAGTATCAATGAGCACTGAACTGTCTGTGTGGGGCTGCTTGTTTGTTTGCTTTTACACAATAATCCAGCAGTACAGGGAGTTTAGGACACAGGAAACCCATTCCCTGGAATACAAGCAAAGAAAAGCAGCTGAGGAGCAAACCCAAGCTCCTCCTAAACCAAAGCCACAGTCCCTCCTCTAGAATGACAAACATCCCAGGTTTTTATGGGATCAGACAGATGGTGTTCTGGCTGGTGTGTGGGGCTGCAGCACTTACCAAAAGAGGTGCCCACACAAGCTGATAACTGCATCCTTGGCAGTGTCTAAACAGATGTTGCATTCAAAAGTGTTGTCCTGATTAGTGTTGTCCCCAGAACCATTACTGCTACTGCTGCCACTGGTCCCTCCAGTACTGGAGCTCTTTGTTGATGCAGAAGCTGTGGGTCCTTTGCTTGCCATCCTCAAGGACTGCTCAAACAAAGTCAAGAAAATTTTCCTCTTGGAATCCTAGCTGTGAGAAAGGGAAAAAACCAAACAAACCTAAACAATTATTGGCATTATGAACATTCTGGCCCCATTCCAAACTGGTAGTGACTTATCTAAGAAGCCCTTGAATCCTGTTGTTGATGGTTTTAGTTTAACGTAGCCAAGAGGGATCTTTTTTTAGAGACTAAGCTACTTTACAGTCCCACAGTGTGACCTGTATTTTACTGTCACTGATAAGCATCCACAGCCAAAACAACCCCCTTGTATTTTCTCCTAAATGCCATTTGCTGAAAGGAGAATGAGCTCCCCATGCTCTTCCAAAATTCAACACAACTTATAACTGAGAGTGCAGTCAGAAGCAGAATTTAATAATTAAATAATTCACAGTTTTAACAGGCTGGCAATGCAGGGTTTTAAGTTCAATGTTCATTAGTTTGGAACATTAATGACAATAATGGCAAGCAAAGGTAGCTTAGAACTTGAATTCTCTCCTGAGCAGTATATAGGTGCTATCACAGCAGTGTTGAAATGACTATCAAACATTTCTAGTATTTTCAAACTATTAAACATTTATAACCTAGTAGTAAGGTAGTAATGCACAAGTGTTGAAAATTTTACCTTAATGTGCTTGAATTTTTCTTCCATGCTTTTGTCTCTCATTAACATAATCATATTTACCAAAGAACAGCATTTATTTTATTTCAGTAGCAACAACCTCTACAGTGTAATTCCTTGATATATAAACTCCACAGTACCTAAAAATTTGAGACTCAGCACAAGGCATTTGCACTTCTAGAAATACTTTTACCAGTACAAGATTTGTAATCCAAGAACTAAGAGAGTTTCAGTAGCTACAGAAATTAATTCACTAAAATAAAAATGTTTAAAATATTTCACTATGCTTTTCATGAAACTCTAACATTATGTTGAAGCTGCAGGAACAGGAATACTTAGATAAAGCTGTGAGAAACAAACAGGTGATTCAGATTATCTGAACTTTTTGCAAGTGTACAAACAGTGAAGCATTTTCAAAGGGCAACCTGAATTTTTTAGAAGGAAATTTCTTTTCCAACTTACCCCCCAAGCACTAAAGGCTTTCCTTAGTGTTGCCTCTTTGTAGCAGAGCTGCAGCTTAGGTGCAGGACAGCAAACTAAAGCCTCAGGATCTCCAGCTGTTATTGCCAACAGCTTTTTTCCTACAACACCATCCCACTGCACAGCCAGGAAAGCATCACACCCGGGCCTTGGGAAGCATTGCAGCAAAGCCTCAGTTCCAGCAGGTGAAATCTATCTCTGCAGAGCTTTTTCACTCCGTTACATCATTTTGCACAGTGTCCCAGAAGGGCAGATTTGTATTCACAGATGCTGCACTTCAACATACGCTGCTTTCAGTAGTGCTGACTCTGAGCATTTCACACCACAACTCCATTTACACCCAGTTCCTTGTACAAAATTAAAATCCATGTTAGAGCAAGGCAGATGGAAACGCTGCCAACCTACAAACTGTATGCCAAAGACACTTGGATTTTTCACACATCCTTACAACCAGAATCTTCAGCCTGTCTTGCCCAGTAGTTCAAGTGAAAACTTATCAACTTGGACCTACATATATTAATATAAAAATTGAGAAAACCTCCTTAAAGCCAAGGAGTTCAACACACTGTAAAAATACTGCATCCCTTTACAGAATGGTCACAAGAAACATCCTGACATATGACACAAGGACAGGAAGTGTACAAGAGGCAAATAAATAAATTCTGAGTCCCTAATAGCAATGTGGAAAAAAAAGTTCCCTTTTCCAAATTAAATTCTGTATATTAACACAATGAATCTGAAGACTTGTCAAAAAGATAAAATCTGTATCTCCACAAAAACTTACTGAAAAAACCCTCAGTTTTAGTAACTACAACAAATAAATAAAATGTTATGAAGAAGGATGACAAAGAAATCCAGAGAAATATTAGTAATGATATGGAATAAAGATGGCTGAGACAGAAGAAAGATTAGAATGACATAATGCAACAGGCACTGAATCTCCTTTCCTAGAACAGGTCATTCCTTAATCTCTGCTGGGGATCCTCTCCTAAGTATTTGTTCATTGGCTGATGAGGCCCAGTGACCTGTTAGGACATAACCAATTTAAAATATCAAAACCATAGTAAAAGGCAACAGTAAAAATAATAAAAGCCTTCTCAAACATTTGCTTTTATCCCTGGAATATCCCAGTTTAACATAACTGGTCTGTAACAGGTGCTGCTGGGCTCTGTACATCTGCACATACACAAAGAAGCAAATGTGGAACAGTTTCCAGGGGCCAAATTTACATTTGATAATCATATATTGTGTAGCTTGTGAGTGTACTCTGAGTCGTAAAGTACAAATTCAACTGCAAATGGAACTTGTTCTGAGCACAGAATGAGCTCAAAATTGAACAGTCACTCATACTTCTTGAACTCTGAGACAAAACTCTATAGGGAAAAAAAAAAACAACAAACCATAAGCAAATCACAAACTAAAAAAAATCAACAACTATCACAACAGGCCAAACCAACCCAATTCTCAATTTTCTTTAGAGTTTGGGAGGAAGACTGTGAGTAAGTACACTGGGATAGAACACGACTTCTGGGTTAAGTAAACACAATTGAGGGATGCCAGTCAAGGTTTGCTACAAACTTATCCTTCAGATCAGGTCTCCAAATCAACCCTGGAGGCATGATGAGCAACAAACAAAACAAGGGAAAGGATATAAAAATCAGCTGATACCTAACTGCCGGCATTCAGAGATCTTGCCTTTTCTCTTTCTTCTTTGATTTCTACATATTTACAGGAAAATGGTATCTTTGTTCCATAAACCCATCTAGATTAGCTGTTTATTTCCTTCAAACCACAATCCCTATGTTATATCCCAAAAGGTTGTTCTGAAGAATGACTGACCTTTACTACATCCAAGAATCAGGAGTGGCAGCAGATGAACAGTTAAGAAACAAGGAACTCATTTGCAAGTAGGCTTCCTAAATAAATACAGAAACCTGGTGGAGCATGAAGACATGGCAGTGGAGGTACCTGAGAGGGTGGAACTCCAAAAGGAGCTGGATGACAGCCAAGAGCACAGGAGATCCACGGCAAGAGTAAGTGCAGGGGCCTGGGAATGTCCATGTGCTGGGTACAGATCTCACTAACAGCCAGTAAAAAAGAAATTTCCCTCTAATATTTTTAAAACTTCATCTGTAAATCTACTGCACACCAGGAAAGCACGAGCTGAGTGGTACTGTCAGAGATCACACTTCTGAACTCAGCCAATGACTGCATTTGCCAAAGTTCACTGCCCAGCCTCAAAACACAGCAAAAACACTTCAGGACAGCCTAGAGGAGTTTTCACCATAAGTTAAGGTAAACAAAAAAAATCTGCTGGAAACAGTAGGTGAACATTAATTCAACCTGGGAAAGGCAAAGAGGGAGTATAAATTAGAAGCTAATTTCACCTATACAGAACAGTCCTGGAATATGTGTTCACAGCACGATATTAGGATGTCTCAAGTATTTAATTTTTTTCATGAACAATGAGACAAAGTTCTGGTGAGGATATAGAAGTCTGGTTAGTTTATTAGCAAAACCCAAAGTTGGTTCCTCTTTGCCATAACAATGAAGTTAAAAAAAGCAGCACGGTTGGATGTCAATTCCACAGGAAAGACCCTTTTCCATATTTCTTTCCTAATGAATTTTATTTTAGCTAAGATTACTGAAATTTAAATAATCCAAATCTAGTTTGTTAATGAAACAAGTTCTGATTTAGTTCCTGAACCTTTTGCAGTTTAAATCAAAAAGAAGATTTGTCAGTGTGTTTTTCTTATCCCTAAGGTAATAGTGTCATTTTCTGACACTTAAAAATATTTACAAAAGGAATATTCATATTAGGAAATCAATTTAAATCTAAAACTACTACTGAGAGTTTATATAAAAATGCCCACTCATAAGTTTAACAACAATCTTGATACTTAACATATTACACTTGCCTGGGCTTCAAGTACAACCAGGTAATCTTAGCTGAAAACTGCTGACAGTGTCTAGAAGTGTACTGACTTCTTGACAGTCATTTTAGATATTTTAACTAACACATGACTGTCCTGTTGTTAATCATTAAATACATATTTATCTCTCACTACCTTTTTACTCTTCTCTGTCCCCCAAACATGTTACATTTTAACTCCTTGGAAACATTTCTCGAGTTCATCTTTTCATTTCCTGTAACCTGTACAGCATTGGGCACCTGCTTCTTAATATCACCACAAAGTGGTCCCAAAACATTAATTCATGTGCTCACTTGCTCTTGCAAAAGCAGTCATTTGCCTTCCAGCCTCGCCTGGCCTGGTTTCATTAACTGGGATTCTGCAATGCACATCTGTGTTACAGGCAGTGCTGCCAGGGCCCAGCTTGGGTGTTTCAGGAACACCGAGGAGTCCATGTACCTTGTAAATGCAAGCAGTAAAAACCCTCAGGTGATTAAACCAATTGATTTTTTTTTTAATCCATTCCATAAAGGTTTAATATAGACTCCAAGAAAAATCTTTCAACAAAGATTTTATCCTCTTACCTCACAAGGTCCAAAGGAAAAAAAAAAAGTAATATAACCAGTTGGGTAATGCTGCCCCATGGTTTTCCTGTGTGAGACAGACGTGCCTGGCTAACCCAGGTTAGCAGCAAACGTAAAAATATCAAATACAACAGTTATTATATACAACAGAGGTGATTTAAGAAGAAGCGAGAATTAATATATAATACAACCAATGTCGTGCACCAGCAGCTGACGCCTCTCGACATACCCCGAGCCAGAGCCAGCGGGGCCGGCCCCGCACAGCGCACACCGGGCACCTGCGGCCCCGGCTCGGCGCTTCCGGGCCAAACCCCGGCCGGCAGCGCCGGGCCGCGGAACGGAGCTCGGGGGACCCGCGCCGGGCCCGCCGGGGGCTCCGCGGCTCCAGAGGCACCGGGCGAGGCCGGGGGGTCCCGCGGCGTCCCCGATCCGCTCGGCTGGAGCGGGCGCAGGCGGCTCCGGCTCGGATCGGCCTCAGAGCCGCAGCCCGGCCCCGGCTCCCCTTACCGTCCCCCGCCCCGCCCGGCCCGGCCCTGCTCACCGGCGGGTCCGGGCTCCCCGCAGCGCCCGAGCCGAGCCGCCGCTCCGCCGGGCCCCGTCACCTGACCGCCCGGAAGCGCGGCCGGCGGAAGGGCCCGGCCCCCGCCCCACCGACCGCCGCGGCTCCGCCAACCGGGCCGGGGGGGCCGCGGGCAGCGACACCCGCCCGCCGCCGCCGCCCCTCCTCAGCCCCGGCCCCACGGGTGCTCGTTACCTCGGGCTCCTCCGGGGCGAACGGGCCGCGCTGCTCGGCCCCGCCGCGACCCCCGGCTCTGCGGGCGTGGGCAGCTCGGCTGCCCGGAGCGGTGCGGGCCGCGTCCAAACGGCGGCCGCGGGGACTGCGAGAAGTTCGTAGCGAATGCTCGGGCCCAGCAGGAAGGCAGAACAGAAAAGGACGGAAAAGGAAGGAAGGACGGAAGGGGAAGGAAGGAAGTTTGAGGGAAACAAATTGTTGACTTACGAGTGTAGAGTGTTAAGGATCTGAGCTGAGAAACAGATTCAGGATGGAAAGAATCTGAGCTGTGAAACTCCAGGATGGAAACAGAGAGCTTGATAAAGGTATTTAGAGCTTGATAAAGGTATTTATACAGTTGTGAGAAACCAAAGAAACAGAGGGACCAAAGCGAGGGAGAGGAGGTGACCTGCCCAAGAAGGCACTTCTGGAGGGTTTGTCCCAGCTCTGAGGACTCCAAGGTACAAGACAGCCCAAAATTGCTTGGTTTTTACACAATGGAGAATGGGTGAATCCTAAACCCAAGGTCTTCCACTAAAGAAAGTGAGTTTTATGAGGGAACGGTGAAGAAACAAAGAGAAGCCAGTGCCAAGAAAGAGCCCAAGGATATTGTCAGTGGCCTGTCTGCTGCCAGGTGGCCTGAGCCTGCACAGTTCTAGTGGGAAGGTTGGAAGGTGCCAGCCAGGAAGTGTCCAGGAGGATAAAAACACTTATACGGAGTCTTCCTGCTGCTTTCAGCAGCACGTAGGCTTGGCAAAACCCACAGCAAAATGGTATCACACCAAAAAATTTCAAGTTGAGATGAAAATGTAGCACGTGACAGTGCTGATGGCATGAGGAACACACACAGCAGTCCTACCTGAAGAGCAGTGAAAATCAACAAAGCAGCTGTCTCCTTTTCAGCCTGTCAGCAAAGCATCAGGGTTGGACACAGCTTCTACATCCAGCAAAAATATTCACGTCAGTGTAGTAACTGATTAGAAAGTTACCAGGGCCCCAAAGACACGAACCGTGTCCTCCTGAAGCTGATTAAAACAAGGATGAGTTTGTGAAAGTCGGTTATGGGAGCCGTGTCGGACTACAGCTCCCGCCATGCCATGCGGCCGGACTACAGCTCCCGGCATGCGCCGCGGCCGGACCACAGCGCCCAGCGTGTCCCGCGCTTGCAAGATGGCGGCGCCCAGGGGCCGCTCGGGCTCGGACAGCGACAGCAGCTCGGAGTCGGAGGGCGGCGGGGAAGCGGCCGCGCGGTTCCGGGAGGCTGCCTGGGACTGCCCCGCGCTGGCGGCGGCGCGGGCGGAGCCGCGCAGCGGTGAGAGGCGGCGGACAGGCTGGGCTCTGCACCCCCGCTGCAGCGTGCCCTCCCTTCTCTTCCCCGCCCCGCGGCTCCGGTCCGGCCCCTCCCCTCTCTTCCCCGCCGCTCCGCTCCGCTCCGGCTCATCCTGACCCGCGGGGATCCCTCTGTGCCGCGGGGCCGGTGTCAGAAATGGAGGGGGCTCTGCCCGGCCCTCCCGAGGCCATGTCGGGCCTCCAGCCGAGCCCAGAGCCCCCTCCCGTCAGTCCTGGCCTGAGGGAAGTGCCCCTTTCCCCTCGTAGCTGTTCTCCCTGCAGCTGGGCCAGCGCTGTCTTGCAGGCATTGTTTTTATGCTCTAACATGTTCCTGACGAGGGTTAGAGAGGTCCTGGCCGCAGGTCTCTAAATGAGCCTTTGCTACTTTCTTTTCAGGGGGCTTTAGAAAGGATCGGTTGCAGCCTAAAGATCAGCCAAGCCTGAGGTATTTTTGCTTCTGGTTTCAGACTTAATGTTTCCCTAAAGAAAAAAATAATGTGTAATATTTATGCTGCTTCTACTTTGTACCTTGTGATACTTCGTACTGAAAGGGGAAGTTTCTGTTTGGGGAATTAGTCCAACCATAATCTGAAATGATGCTTAAATCTGAACAGAATAATGTGTTTTTAAGGGTTTGGGTGAGAGGGCCAGATGTTACTGGCCTCGAAAGAGATAATCCTTGTTCTTATTTCAAACAGGCCTGAGGCAATCGGCCGCCAGGAGGGTGACAATGAGCTCCAGACAACTCCAGAGTTCAGAGCACACGTTGCAAAGAAACTGGGAACCATGCTAGACAGGTATGCAAGGCTTGAAACCTGTGTTCTGTGGGTCAGTTACACTGATGTGTTTGTGTGCTAAACCCAGGAAATTCAACATATTGTCTCCTTCATGCCTGTATTAAGTACAAGCTTCCAATATTCTGTGACCTAACCTTGCTGATGTGCTGTGGCCATCTGGTCAAAACTGTCTGTGCAGCACTGCTTGTCTGCATTTGCCTCTGTGATGGACATCTTGTGGGGAGAAAAGAGACTTCCATCATGTAAAGGCTGGCAGGAGAATCTTTGATTTATTCTTACAACCTTCACCAGTACCTGATTCTGGGCTGTGCTGGCAGAATGCCTGGTACTGGGCTGCCACTCTGTCTGTTGTACAAGTATGACCCTGGAGAACTGGAATTCCTGCTGTTCAGAGCTGGCTTTAGAAATGCTATTTTTAAACTGTTCTTGTGGCTTGCACTGCTGAGGAGAGAAGGCCTGGTCTGCTCTGGAAACAGGGAGCTGAGGCAGCCTCACTAACACAAAAGGATCTATGCAACATCTCCCTCTAGTCTTGTTTCCCAGAAATACCCAAGTGTAGCTCAGTTTGCACAAACCTGTCTGAGATCTGACTGGGGTTTTCTGTTTAGTTTCATCACTGTCTTGAAGGACTCATCAGGACCATCCCAGACTTCACTGGCACCGTCTGACTCTGAAGATGATGGTGAGTTCCAGGCTCAGCCATTGTGGCTGTTTTGTGACTGTTGATTGCTGACAGCTGGGATGGATCCTGTCCATCACCAGCTGTACCTCCAAGTGACAAATAAACATTTGCACTGAAAGAATTCCTGGTGCTGTCTGTGAGGGCTGTTACTCTGCAGCTCTGACCTCTGTGCCCCAAGTCCTCCCACACAGTCCCAAATAATTGCTGTCAAGCACTGTGGAAATACAGAAACAGCACTGGGCCTTCCAGGAGAACAGCAGTTGATTGCTTCCACCTCTGTTTTATATTCTGTCTAAAACCCCCCTTTCCACACTTCAGGTTTTCGCCTCTTCTCTTCCTCTGTCCCTGGAGACTGTGGGAAACCAGAGCCTTGCCCTGCAGCGAGGAGGAGGAGGCCAGTTAGCTCCAGGTGAGGTGCTGGCAGCTGCTCTGCTCCTCAGTACTGCTGCATCCCACATTTCAGAGGCAGCTGGGACTCCCACAAGGGAATAGGAAGCTGAAGAGCTTGAGAAGTGTGTATTTATGACTCTTATATTTGACTAGACCAGAATTTTGTTTCTTTTTTAGTGCTGGGGAATGAGAAATGTTTGTGGAGGATTTTCTTTCCCCTCCTAGTGTGTGTAAAGCACACATTGTCCTTCAGACTGGTTAAAAGCAGACTGTAGGTGTGGGAGCCTAGAGCCATTGGGTGTTTATAGTCTGTTCTCATCTCAGATTACTCTGCTGTCCAACTTTTGGGTGAATTCAAGGCAAAAATGCACCACAACTTCCTTCCCTCTTGTTACCTTTCCAGTGACACAGACAGTGACCAAGAGTGGCAGAGGTGCCAGGAGGCTGCCGTGTCAGCTGCAGATATTCTGAAGCAAAGTGCTTTCCCTGCATTGTCCCAGGATCAGAGTCAGGGCTATGTAGAGCCCAACCAGAAAAAAAAGAAGAAGAAGAAAATTAGGAGAGAGAATAATATTCAAGAGAAAATAATAGACCCAGCAGAGTGTGACCAGATCTGCAAAGATTTGCCTCGGTTGGTGTCTGCAAATGGCCAGCAGGAGAGACAGAACAGCAATCACAGAGAGAACTCTGTGCTGCCAGGAGCTGTGAAGAAGAAAAAGAAGAAGAAGAAAAAAGAATGATGATTTTGCTCTGCAAACAGCAGGTGATTGTGATGGGTGAAGGAAACTGAAAGAAAACCTAACAACAGGAGTTGCTGCAGATGAGGGAAAATTAATTGGCAAAGTGTCTGTTCTGAAAGCTCAGTGGCCTGAGAGACTAATTAAGGGACTTCCTGTGCTCCTGTGTCCCCGAGGAAGGGAACATTGTTCTCCTCACACAGCAGTTGGCTGTGCTGCTGCCTATGCAGGCCCAATCTAAAAGGATTAAATGCTGTGCCAGACGTGCATGGCAGAGGGATGTGATCAGAGCTGCATTCCTCCTGGTCTGTCCCTTCACATCTGAAACCCTTCTGGAGAAACTGTATGATGAATGCAATTTGGTTTACATGGCAACAGGTGATCAACTGCCTTTTCTCTTTGCCTCCTTGTAGACTACTAAGAATAGCTCCAGCCTGTGGGAGACTCATTTATCAAAAGCATCCTGACAGAAATCAGGGCCCCTTATTTTTTCCCTGCAAACATCATAACAATCTGTTTTTGAAACCTGCTGTGTTACTAATCCCTCTGCAATCTGCACCTCTCCAGGGCCCCTGCACATGAACAGTGTGTGGTGAGCTGATTTCAGGGTTGGTGTAAATGCATCCTACTGTTCCACTTGTCTCTGTTGATTTTGTTTTTTTCATGTATAGGGTTTTTTTATGGCATCTGTTGTTATTAAATTTTACTACACTCTTGGACCTACTTAATTTGGAAGGTACAACAGTGGCTTTCTTGCTGTATTCAGATTGTCCCCAGCAGAGATAGAGGTGGCTCAGGATGGCTTTTTAGTTGCTGGGTGATCAATGCTATGAAATTGCTACAGGAGGGACTTAAGCATAATTTTAAAACTACCTTTCTCTCCTTGTTTGGGCTGGTTAATGACTTTTATCTCCCTGAAATACTGTGAGGTTTGGTAATTTTCACTCTTTGTCTGTTTATTCTTCACCTCCAAGTCTTTCAGGAGATTAACTGTTACTGATAAATACTTATGTTTTTAAAATTCCTGGGTTTCAGGAAATCCAACTTATTGGATTCAGAAGTTCAGAAAGCCAGATTAGAGAAACCAAAAGAGTGAAGTGTAGCTCTTTGAGCATGGGAAATTGTAAGATTCTTGCTGGTTTTTAGTCTAGAAAACACAGCTGGCGTCCGAAAATAGAAAAGCTAAGTAGAAACTTGGCTTATAATCTAACAGAAGGTGCCAGCAGAAGTTACTTGCCCTATGTGCAGTTAAAACTTCGGTGTACTGAATTTTAAACCTGGGCTTTCAAATGCAAGGTGGCCTAAACAATTCTTTTTGCTTTAGTTTGGGTTTATTTTTATGCTAACTGGAAATTAGATATATTTGCAACTGGTGTACGTGGGAAATTAGGAAACAATTCTAGGATAAAATTCCTAGAGAATCTCATTACTGAAATTATTGATGGTATCTAGAGGAAGCTCTTATCAATGAAACTTTTCACAGACATCTGCAATTTTGATATTCCCAGATATGATAACTGAAGACTTCACTGTTGGGCTTTTTTAGTTCTCCCTTCCAGTCTCAAGGTTTTTCATCCATTTCACAGTTAAAAGAGTAGCTCAGTTTCAGTCACAGACAAAAACCTGTTAGTTGGGGCTGTTTTGATGTCTGGCTAATGATGTATCCGTGATGTGGATGTTGAGAGTAAATAGAGAGGAATAATTAGAAGAGGAATTACATAAGTAGATCCCTGGGACTAAAACTCTTCACTTAGTGCAAGCAAGACTCTTGGAGCCCTGGGCAGTTATTTGCATACCAAGAACTACAAATCAAGCCTGCATGGAAGCTGAGAATGAGCCATGTTGTGTAAAATGAATCCAGGCTGAGTGTTTATAGAGAAAACTGAAGGAACCTCTACTTTGTGTGGAGCATGGGAACCTCCCAGGTGCTGGGCAGTGGCAAGGACCAGTGGGAAATGCCATCCTGCAAATCATTCAGCAAATCAGGTGAGATGAGAATCCACAGGATTAATGCAGAGAACTGGAATCTCTTGCAGCTGTTAAACTTTAATTTCTGCATTTAAAACAAAGCAGAGCTATTTCAAAAACAACCAAGCCATTTCCACTAGGATAGCATGATTTTAGAGCAGGTCATTTTTAACTGAGAATGTTTAGTATTTCGGTAGTTTATTAAGGATTTGTAGCTCGTCAGTGATCTCATACTGACAGGTTTGTGCCAAGCCATTCCCAAATCTGTTTCTTGGTTATTCTCATTGCAAAGTCAGGAACTTCCAAGGTTCTGTTATTTCTTATAGTTCCTGTTGGTGCTTCCTTGCAGCAAAGGAGGAGAGTGTTTAAAGGTTGTGTCCCATCTTTGGCAGCCCAGCCTTGCTCTTTCCCACGTGATTTAGTCTGGTGCTGACAGGTTCATACAGCCCAGCTTGGTGTAAGCTGTGTGAATTAAAGTCCCATCCACATCCTGGCACTGTTGGGATTCCTTTTTGGGCAGCCACAAAAGGATGTCTGGCCATTCTGAGCTGGCTGCTAGGGTTAAGGTTTGCTGGGGCTTTTTTGTGGGGTGGCAGTGGATTTCAGCAGTGCCAGCATCATCTTTCCATGTTTTCAGTCTTGAGCCTGAGACTTTTTCTCTCCTGGAGGCAGCTGAGCAGGGGTTTGTGTGAGGCTGTGGTGGCAAACAGGGCTGGAGTTGCACCTGGCAGGTTGGTTGTGGCAGTCACTCAGGGGCTGCTGGTGGTGGTTACTGGGTGGAAGATGCCATCTGTGTGGAGATGAAGGTCTCAATGACGTTGTGAGTGGATGGCAGCAGCTGGCTGTGGCTGTTGGTGGAGTCAGAGCTTTGGTAGAGCACCAGGCTGCTGGAGGACACTGCCAAAGGTACAGGCAGAAGTCAATGGCAGATTCTCACCAGTCCCCTTATTGCACGTACACCCCATTTGCAGCATGGCTGTGCTCTCCTGGCTTAGGGGCATAACTGCTTTTCTCTGTGTGTTTTGGGTGCTGCTAAATACCTGGCTTGGGTCCACAGCCAGCCTGAAAACATTGAGGGCAGCAATCTCCAGAGAGGTCAGTTCTAAGGATTCTAGCTGATGTCCTAGTTCTCCTCTTAGAACTGGGAAGATCCAATTGGAGTCTTCATGAGGGAGACTTGGGCTTCTCAGCCCTGAGAACTGCCCACAGGACTGGGTACTCATTGGCACTGATTTTTGTTGATATTTTTAGAGGTATTTGCCTTTCTGAAAGGGCCAATTTCCACAGTCTGGCATTACACAGACTCTGCTCTGAATCTTTTCTTTGTATTGACTTTTCAAACCCCTCAGGACACTGGCAGAGCCAATTTAAGGAATTGAGAGCCCCAATTACCATTTTCTAACTGGATTTTACAGTATTGGCAAGAAAAACTAGGCAATGCATGGCTTAAGAGCCACAATAGTGGCTGCTGCTCTTACCAGCAGGGCTCGAGGTGAGGCGAGGGCCTGGCTGAAGGTGCTGGATTGTTGAGTCTTGGTTCTGTAGATGGATTGTTGGTGCCTGTGACACTGGTGTGTGCATCCCAGACTCGGTGTGGGTCTCTGAGTCAGGTGTGAATGCCTGGAGAAAAGAGAGTTAATAGTGACTTCTACATCCTTCTTAGAGCTGTGAGAGAAGCACTGAGCAGGTTCTGGGGAGGTGAAATCCTCCTGGATGATGCAGTGAAGAACTTGCTCTGGTGCCTCCAGCACTGCAGCTGGTCCCAGCAGGGCCAGGAGATGAGAAAGATGCTTCTGCTGGGATGGCACAGGCACACCCAAAAGCTCTTTGACATGCAAGGAGCTGCCTGCAGGCTGGTGCAGCTCTCAGGAGGGGGAACAAAGGCTAAAGAAAGGCTGTTACCTGTTTAGTTGGTGT
The DNA here is from genome assembly GCF_037042795.1 of Molothrus aeneus. Taxonomy (NCBI): domain Eukaryota; kingdom Metazoa; phylum Chordata; class Aves; order Passeriformes; family Icteridae; genus Molothrus; species Molothrus aeneus. The sequence continues at coordinate 3,405,144 of NC_089663.1, forward strand.
CAGGTTGGTCAGGGCACTGAGATTGGCTGTGTCTGTTATCACCATGGTTTGTGGTAAGAGGCCTGCATGTGTGTATTGAGTCACTTCAGATTTGGGGCCATAGAGAGCTGTACATGAAAGAAAACAACATCATGTGGGTGCTGGAGCTTTGGCTGAGCTGTTCTCCTCATGCAGTGGGACCTGCTGTCTGTCTTCAAAATGCTGGGGGTGGAGGGACAGGGAGATAAATGCAATAGAAAAATAATTTCATAATTAGAGCAACAATAACAGGAGGAAAACAGAGTGCTGTAAGCCCAAGGACCCAGCAAATGCACTCAAGGAACAGTGTCTTTATTTTTGTTTACTTAAGCAAATGAGTTTATGTTCTTACCGTGAGGGTTCTGTATCTGAGCCATGGTAGCCATGAAGGGGCTCTGGTTGATGTGGCTCTGGACCTGCTGCATGAGGGGCTGCTGGTAGGATGGGTGCAGTTGCTGGGAGAACTGAACAGGCTGCAGGGTAGTGAGGCTGCTCCCCATGCTGTTTATTACAGGAACACTCTGGGGCTGGGTTGAGGCCAGGCCTGGAAAACAAGGACTGATGCCAGTGGTGTCCACCCTGCAGGAGGAGTGGGGCTGCTCTGCAATGGGGGCATCTCAAACAGCCTTTGGGGCAGCCTGTCACTGCAGGGTGGTTTTAGGTCCCGCTTTTCAGGTGTTCCCTTGGTTGTCTGTGATTAAGGATAGATTTCATGCCTGTGAGAGAGAAGTGTAAATGTCCAAAAACTGCATCACCCCACCTCTGGTTTCCAGTGTTTATTCCTGTCTACGTTCTTTGTACCAGAAAAGTTTCTTTTCCAGTTTAGTGATCACCAGGGAGGCCTTGCTCAAAAATAAATTCAGAGCATCACCTCAGTGCCCAGTTAATTTACTCTTTTTATTTTATGAAACTCTTGGCAACACAGACAGCTAGGCTGTAGCTGTCCAGCCACATGGAATGGAGTTTTAACTCTTTTTGCCAGGGCTGCCAAATTAAGGAATTTGAGCCAGTGAGAGAGGTAGAAGGTTTCACATATTGCTGCCCATTTCCCACAACTGTCCAGACCCTGTAAATCAGCAGGTCTCTCCTGCACTCCAGTTTTTGGGTTTTTTTTTTTTGTTTGCACAGAATTCAAATCCATATCACAATCTTGGGAAGAAATGGAAATTAGTTCACAGCTGTCACCATGGAACAAAACAAGGCCTCTTTCTTCCTTGGAAGAAAATGTAAGATAAAAGTATACACTTTAATTTCCTTTCCTCTAATGAGATGCACTTTGGCAGTAGACTAGTCTTGGAATGAAAAGAAATCTCATAAAAGTCCAGAAAAGCTGTCAAAGTGAAAAATATAAAAAAATTGTAATTACTGCTGTGGATTCCAAAGGCATATGCTGCTCTTTGCAGGAAGTGGTGGAACAGGATGTTTTGTCTTTCAAGCACTATGAACATGCTTTAATTTCCATCATTTTAAGGAAGTATTATATTTATATTTGGAAAGATGAAGAGTAGCAAACCAAAACATTGGCATAGGAATAGATTACTCTTAAAACATGGCTTTTGTGTGTAACTTAATTCTACCATGAACGAGGAACATCTGTCCTGAATCCGCTGGTACTCGCCAACAGTGCTGCTGATCTTAGGTGACAATTTCCTCAGGTCTGTATCACTGCCAGCTTAGTGCTAAGGCTTTGAACATGAGGCAGGTGATTGTGACAAGGAGAGGCAGCTGTGGCTGCAGGAAGCAGAGCCCTGCAGCCTCCACTCACCGATCACCAGCGTGGAGGCTCCGGTGTTGGTGAAGGCGGGCGCCAGGGACGGCGTCTCGCCCGCCCCGATGGCCATCACCCCCGGCAGGGAGGCCATGATCAGGTTCTGGGTCTGCTGGCTCAGCGTGTGTGGGCTCTGCTCCAGGCTGTGCAGGGCAGTCAGGGTGCTGACAGGAGGGAGAGTTCCTCCAGGAGCTGATACCTGTGGGAAAGGAGAACCCTGAACGTGCCACCTGCAGCAGGTGAGTCCCAAAGCTGACAAACTCCTTTCTTCCTGCTCCTCCCCCTGCTAACTGCAAGGGCTTCACATATCCTTGTCTGCAGTCCCTGTGTGCTCATCATTAACTAGCACAGGTCAGCTGTTGACATACTAAGAGTAAATCCCTGCTGGTTTAGTTCTTTCACATTTAAGAAATTGTAAGAATGAGATTAAGCCCATTGTGTTCTCTATAGGGATAGATCATCTTCTTTTTCATAGTTGAGGGCAGAAGGAGAAGCTCAGAGAAATTAAGAGGCTCAGGTAACTTCACATGGTAATTCTAGTAGGAGAATTCTAGCAGGAGTTCCTCTTTCCCTTGGGGACCTGTAGTCATAGTATTATGGAAGAGCAAAAAAGCATTCTAGTGATTTGGCTGATAGTTAAATGCCTTATATTACACTTCTTTTCTCTCTCCTCAGACAAAAAGCTCTAAGGAATCTTTAGTAAGAATAAGCACCAAGAGGTTAAACAGTGGGACAAACCACCTTGATATCAGTTTTAGAACACAGACATAGAAGATTTTCAGGACCTCGTGAAAGACTTAATTCTTCAGCAAGAGACCAGAAAGCCAGCAAAGTGAGTGACTGATGAGATTTAAATCATAGTTATTTTTAGCAACCTTAACTTTGCCTCCAGCCAGCCTGAGCTAATGCAAACTTCTGCTGTTTCCCTGAAAACAAGGGAAGATGTGCAGACTGAGAATGATCAGTCATGTAGTTCTGATGCTTCTTTGTTAATGATGTGGGAAAAGGTCTGGTCAGATCTCAAAGGGAAATTGGCTTTGAGGAGGCAATCTAATTATCCAGTACATGTCTGCATCCAGGCTGTTGGGCTCCATTTTTACAGGTAAGCTAGATGTAAGGATGGATCTGTGTTCTGGTAATCCCACTGGTCTGACCAACTCTTGGGATGGGTAGAGTCCAAATAAGAGCTAGAGATGGGATAAGAATCTCTCTGTGGGAAGGAGGAGAGAATAGGGTTTCCTGGGAAGAAGAAAGTCTTGTCATGCCTTGAGTGCTGTGTTTCCAGAACAGACTGTTTTAATTACTCATCAGGAAATGTCTTCTTGCTCTCATGCTCTAATACCTGCCCTCACCACAGTCTAGAGGGCACATATTGGTCTGACATGGTCAGTGCAGAGTGACTCTAATATATCATATTACTACATAACAGATTATGTTACAATATGTTACATATGACTATGTAGCATAAGAAGGTGGGTTTAATAACATTCTACAAAAAATACCCATGAAAAGTTCCTATTATATTATTATATTATAATTATAATATAATTATATTATTTATAATTATATATAATAATATATGCCATATTCTAACCACAGGCAGATGGCCTGACATGTCCCAGTCAGCAGAACAGCAGTGTCCATCACTTACCAGTTTAGTGTCTGTGCTCAGCAGGTTCTGGCTGGGCTCCAGGCCAGGGGGAGACACCTGATGCAGGATGGTTTGGGTGGTCACCATGGAGCTGTTCCCGTGGTGGTTGCTGCTGGAGGACTCTGCCTCACTGGCTGGCTGCTGGTTGTACCTCACTCCTGCATCACAACAGGAGGGAAACTGCTTGTCACAAGTGAGAAACTGAGAAACTTAGGCAGGCACTAAATTCAGTTTCCTCTGCAGGCACTCGCCACCAGATATTTGGGCAGGTACTTAATGGTCAGTAGGGGAACCAGAAGAACCAGGAGAACACCCTGCCCTGACTTTCCCCTGTAATTGGTGTAACTGCTTCCTCAAACACTGACGGGCTGTGAGAGCCAGGGAGCAGGAAACCACCCCTCTGGATGTGGCTGAAGAGAGGAGTCTTGGTGAGATCATCTCTTCCTAGAGTAAGAATAACCCCCAGCTCTGGCCCATGAAGCTGTGCTCTTTCTGGATGGAGAATGACTTTTCCTCATGCCTAAAAACTGTCACAGGGTCTGATGGGGCTGGCATTGAAAGGAGTAAGGGGCACACATGACTGGAAGGGCATGGAACTGACTTCTGATAGGCAGTGATGGCTCCTGGAACACAAAGTTTGGGGTTGATGCCTGCTAGCTGGGAGGCCTCACAGTAAGTGAGAAGCTTTAGCTGTGGGTTTTGTTACTGAATTTTATCTCCCTTGGCATTCTAGCCACTCTCCTCACCCAGAAACATGGTCTCTTTGTCACCTTTGCTCTTCCCCTGTAGCAAATCTGCTTTTTCTATCTGTAGATTCATTTCCTAAAGGGCTGGACTTGGGAGACAGTTTGGGTGGCTGAGTTTGGGGAGGTTCAGCTCTCGCAGATCTCCCTCTGGTTGTTCTTACCGTGAACTTTGCCGGGTGAGAGCGCAGGCGGTGGCTGGAGGGAGGCGGAGCTGTGGGGAGTGAGAGGCGGCGCCGGGGCGGGCTGCGGGCCGCTGAAGGTGTCCATGGCCAGCTTGTGCCGGAAAGCCTCCTCCTTCCTGCGGTTGGCAAACCAGTTGTAAACTCTGACCTCTGTCACCAGGTTTGAGCCCAGTCCCTGGGCTTGAGATGGGGAAACACCTCTCTGAATACACTCTGCCCTGTTGGGAAAAGCACAAGAAGAGCCTTGCTGAGCTGGGCTTATTCAAAGACACAAAGTGCACAGCTCCCAAGTGGCTGTGGTCTGGCACGCTGTGTGGAAGGGTCCTGCAAGACTGAGGCATTCCTTGTGCTCTGTGGACAAGGAATGATCACTTACGGCATTTAATTTAAGCATGGCTGGTGTCAGTGGTGCCACTCGGTGCTGTACCTTTGCCCTGCCTCCCAGCGGCACCAGCAAACACCAGGAATGCGGAGGGACCCTGCTCCTCTTCCTCAAAGACACACACCCACCCTTACCTGTTGCACTCTTCCACCAGTGCCTCCCTCTCTTCTTTGCTGGGGTTTTTCTGCCTCTCATAGGCTTGGAACAGGATCTGTTGTGAGGCAGGACCCCACTTAAAGCGGTTTCTCCTTCCCTTCTTGGTGGGCAGGTCATCTCCCATGGGCTCATCTGTCAGGATGCCCTGGCCAGCATGTGTGAATTCTGCAAGCACAAAGGGCCAGGAAATTTTTTCCTTGGAAACAATAAGGAGTAAGGACAAGCAGAAGCCTTTATGGCACTGAGACAGGAGCAGTTGTTGCCATACTCACGCTGGGCCACCTCTCGCTGCTTCCGGACGTACCAGGTGTACAGGGCTGCTCGTTTCTGGGTCTTCATGGGAGTGCCCTTGTTGAGGTGTTGGGAGAGGTGGGATTGGTTCAGACCTGTGGTGTCCACCACCTCACGCTGAGGGATGTTGTGCTGCTGGAGGTAAGACTTCACCATCTTTGCTACTCGCCAGGGATCCTCTCTGGAAGGAGCACAAGGCATTTCTCAGGGGAGAGAGATCAAACACCTGCTCTCAGCAGACCTGGGTTTCAAGGAAGTGCAGCAGTAGCTCCTGAGTGGCACTTGTCAGTCATCACCATCATGTTTGGTGAGGCCAGAGTGCTCATTGCCTGCAGGGCAGAAAGCTGTTCCTCAGTGTGCTGCCTTGCTCAGTTCTGATTCTGTATGCAGGGTAAAACTGCATGACATTGGAGATAAAGTGCAAAAGATGCAGCAGTGGCTTCCTTTGAAGTTCTGTCTGTACACACTTAGGTCTGCCCTTAGGAGGAGACTCTCCTTACCAGGGGAATTTCCAATACACAGAGGCAACCTCTCTCTTCCCTTTCCCTACATTACTTTTCTTCTCTATCCCCCTCTCATTAAAGCAGATGGGGCAGATGTACTGAGTTTTCCAAGACAGATTGATTGTGATACTAGACTGAACTTGACTCATGCCCTGATTCTGGTCCAGGTTGGGTTGCCTTGCAATGATTCAGCCAATGGAAACAGGCTGTCATTATACTGTGGCATGACAGCTCTGTATGCATATATATGACAAATCATCCAGAATTATGTTCTTACACATCTGCTACGTGTTACTCAAACACATTGGTTCACACCTAGGTCTACTCAGAGCTTCTAAATGCAATATGGAATTACTAATTCCTCCTATTGCTGCCCTCCTTTGGGTAACAGCTGAAGGAATAGAACTATTTGAGACCTGCAGACAAAATTTCAGGAACAGTGTGGGATTTTATAATTGATGTGATCCTCTGGGTTTTATTATATCCAGTCAGAATATCCATTAAGGTTCTTGAGGAAAATAGAGAAAACACGACTGTGACTTTATGTGTATTGATTTCCCCCCAGCTGAAAGTCACAGTAGAAATAAAGATGTGAAACTCATCAGTCTAAATCCAAGCAGTGCCAGAGCACCTCTGCAGAACAGCTCCTGGCTCGCTTTGAACAGGAGCATCCTTCTGTGCCTTCTGTGTGAAATGTCTGCAGGAAATGGCTTGCAGTGCTGTAGGAAGACACTGGTGTCATATTCAACACCAGCATTAAAGGAGCAGTGGGGAGAAAAAAAGGTGCCTGGGATGGTGCAGAAACTGTCACAAGAGCACACATGTCTGAGCCAGAGGCACCAACTGTGCTGTTCATGGCTTTGTTGACTCAGGAGGTTGCTGGAGGCTGCACAGTGATAAGGAGGACAAAGTCCACACCTGTTCTCTCAGTACAAACACCCTTATCTCTGTTCCCCTGCAGCCCCTCTCCCAGGGGCTGCCTAGTCCAAGGAGCAAGCTCCACAGCAGTTAAAGTGTGACACAAATGGTGTCAGTTACAGCTTTTTGAAAACCTGCTTAAAATAGAACATTTGCTTCTCTTTTACATTGGAGCACTTGCCATAGAGGCTTCTGATTTTTAGCATCTTCGCTTAACTATCTTTGTCTTTCAAAAACCACAAACTGAGCTGAATTTAAGAAAGCTTTTCTTTCCTCATGGTTGTTTTTGTTTGTTTCTTTCTTTTATTTTCCCCTCCTGCTGCCTAAGCCAGTCTCCTGCCTTTGTACTTGTGATGGTCTGGCCAGCACCTGCACCCTGTGTTCATTGTCCAAGTCCCTGTATAGAGGAGAAAAGCCTCTGACTGGGGAGCTGACCTCTTTGATTTGAGTTCTGGCTCAGATGGGAAGAGGAAAGTCTGTGTGGCCACTCATAGAAGCCTCTGTTATGTGTTAGTTCCTTTCTGCACCCCAGTCAAGTCAGTTTTGTCTCCCCTGTTGAGATCCTCATTTTGTGGCAGGAATAAACCAGTAAGTTCTGTGAGTCTCTTCTCACAGTGGTTAAAGACTTGTGGGTTTTGTCTTCTTTTAACTCAGCAGGGAGCTTTGTCATGCAAAATAGTGCAGGGAATCTTAGTTCAGTGTGATTTCCTAGGACAGCTGCATGAAATCCTGGCTACTCTGTACATTGTCAAAGGCCAGTCTGCAAAACCAAAGCAGCAAGTGCTTTAGGCCCAAGGCTACACCACAGTCCAAGTGATGACAGTCTGGCCAGCTGAGCCCTTGCTCAGATACACAGTTCCACCTGCAGAGCCTCCATCACAGGCTAGGACATCAGAAGTTGAAACCTCTTCTCTTTCACTGGCTATAAGAATATCATTGACTGTCAGAGGGGAGGATTTCACTCTAAACTGAGTTCTCTGCTTGTTTTACAGCCAAATCTCAATTGTTTCAGTGAGTCAGAACTGCACAAATAGGTTTGCCTTGCTCAAGCTCTCCTTCCCTATCTCCAAGACTGTTTTCTGCCTTCTAGTTTCCCCTTCTGCTCAGATGCAAGCTGTCTCCCCAAGGTCTCGTTCTCCAGGGTAATCTCTCTCCTGGTTGGTCTCACACTGGTAGCTTTTACTTCCTTCTTCTGAAGTCTTGTTCTCCTGCTCTCACTTGCTTATTGCCATGTGAACATAGCCCTTCTCCATGGCTCATCCCCACCACAGGGGCCAGGGTCCTCACTCCATGTCAGCTTCCCATTTTCTTAGTTCTGAGGTCACTTTTTTAAGGGCGTTTTCACCTCCCTTTTGTTACCTGAACAATAAGTAACCCAGGTAGTTAGTTATAAACTCAAAGGGAACAAGAGGCTGGTTGATAATTTATAGCAACATCTCAAATTTAAATGGAAAGTAAATATCAAGTTGTTAGCATTAAAGAAAACCCATTCCAGAGAGCTGGAGATGTAACATTCAGGGGACCTTCTCCCTCCTTCACTCTTCCTGACTTTTTATTTTTCCTTTGTTCTTTTCTTTCTTCTTCTCCTCCTCCTTCACTCTCTCTTCCCTTCTTTCCTGTTCTGATTCTCAGGTGGGAGAAGCCTTCATTTCCCTGAGGTGGGTTCTGAATTGCTGCTTTGGACCAGACCCTGCTCAAGCAGAGGTTCAGAGCTGTGAAGTGCTCAGGACCATCCCCGGCCCTTTCCTCTGGAGCTGCTGCACATCTCAGTGCAGAGGGAAGGTAAGACCATCCATGCTGGCAGTGTTCCTTTCTGTTGAACTTGGCCTGGTTTGCCTCATCTTGGTTTATATGTGGAAATGAAAGGGGTGTGGCAGCTTCATCTCCAGATTCCCCAACTAGAGCTGTTCTAAGCAGGGGGAATGACTGGACCTTTGTCATGATATATCTTTGTTTTCTTTTTTCCTCCTGGAAAGCATGCTTTTATCCCTGCCTCCAGGGGAAATCTGTTGCTTATCTCAATTTCTCTCTTTCCTAGTGGAATTTCAGCCCTTGCCCTACAGGTGGATTGTCACTCTACCTCTCTTCATTTGCTTTACCTGCAGTAGTATGGTCCTTTCCCCCAAGGTAGCCTCCTTCTTGCCTTATATTCTGGGATTATCTGGGAGTTTCTCCTCACAGCTCTACCTCCCTACTGAGTCATTTATTTCTTATCATAGATGCAATTTGTTTTGTGTGTGGATTGATATGGAAAGAATGTTTTTATTCAAACTGTAAATCTACAGGAGATCAGTGAGACATATGAAAGGACAAAATGAAATTATGTTAATTCCCCACTAGAGAAACCTTTATCTGAACGGCTTTTAGCATGTTTTCTCTGTAGGGACAAAATCTAATCAACACCCATGGGTGCACCCAGTCCTGTGGGTGTATCTTCTCTGTTCTACTCAGCTTTGAGCAGAGTTTTTCAAACTGGTTTCAGTTTCAGTGGTCCTGTGGAGACATAGTTGGTCTCTTGGTGCTGTCAATTTTTTCTCTTTCCAGCTCCTGGAAAGCCTAATAATGGACACTTTTCCTGATTCTACTCTATAAAGCAATAGCTTTATGAGCAGTGGCTGCAGTTAGCACAAAGACTTTCCTGTATCAGCAATAGCTGCCCACAAGTCAATCTCTCTGTTAAAATTTGGTCTGCAGACCAGGAGTTCTTAATAATGCCCAAAGAAGCTTCTGTCTAAAGGGAGAATTGCCTCCATCTGGTTTCTGCATTTGAAACCCTTGTGTAGATGGTGAAATAGTTTTGCAAGCAGTGACCTTTTGCAGGGAATCCCTGGGCATGGAGATTCTTGCCTGCCTTTCTTTTGTCTACTGCTGGAAGTAATTTCTACCACATACTGTTCTGCCCTGCTTTCTAATACATACAGTACTATTTTAAGGACATTACTTTAAGGCATCTATTAATGGAAAGTTTTGATCTTAAAACCAAAAAAAGTTTATTAGTAGGTAAGAACTTCTTAGGTATTATCAACCCCTGCTACTGGTTCAGATGCTTTGAACAGATTTTTAGACACTCTGTTGATTTGATGAGAAATGTGGAACATGTCAATGCAGGCTTCCTACTCTTTTCATTTTAACTTGATTAATTTTGATCTATTATAGACCTCCACTTGTAATCTTTTTTCTGAAACTGAGGCTTCTGGTGCCTTTATATTGTCATCAACAGCAGAAGTGAATTGCTCTATCCTGTAGTGGGGGAGATTGATGACAGAGATCTCTGATGTTTCAGAGTAAAGCCTTTGTAATTAAGAGCCAGTGTGAGGCTTAGGAGATCCCTGTCCTTGCCCAGTCTCCTCTGTGCTGTCTCAGGGGTTTAGGTAGGTCCTAGAATTTGTCTGTACCTCAGTTTCCATTTGTGAAATGGAAATGCTGCTCAGCACACTGACTGTCAGAAAGTGTTAATGTCACAGCTTTGGAAGAGAGGTAAGACTTGTGGTGAGGCTGGTAAGCACAGGGAAGACTGGCACCAAGATCCTAGAAAGACAGGGAGGATGAGAAGCCAGAAGTGGTTCTGAAGTGAGGGTGACAGGAAGGAATTGCCTCCATCCTATTCTTAGACCACAGCAGATGTCACTTCAGTCCTGCTTCACCCACTTATTAGAGAAAAAGGGACAAAGCCAGGGAGTCTTCCTCAACCTCCATGGCTTTCTTTCTGGAGAGATACTTGACAAACCATCAAAAGTTAATGATCAAATAGCTTATCAGGGAATTTTCATCTATAAATTTATAAGACAAAAGAGAAATAATAAAGCCATTGGATAATTAGTAACTAGCCAGGGCCCGCCCGGTGCCACTGGGCTCAAACTGCCCCAAGACCTGTACGCAGACTCAGGAGGATGAGAAGGAGACAAGGATGGGGGGAAGAAAAAGAGTGGGAGGCAGAGAGAGAATCAGCCAAGGAGACAACAAAATGGGAGGAATGGCAGCAGAAACAATAGTGAGGAGAGAAGGGAAATAGGTAAAAAGAATCTGAAAGATGTAAAGGAAGTAGAGAAAACTTAAAGATGTGGAAGAGCTGGAAGTGCAGAAGAAATGGGACATACTGGGCCAGGAAGAAGACAGAATTAATGGGAATTTTTTTCCACACAGGTAAGAGCTGATTCAGTGAATTTTCCTCTCATGGGTTCTGCAGAATCATCAACTCTCAGTCTGCCAGGGAGCTTTCTTTTAAGTATTTACAGGGAATGCTAACTCTTGTCATGCTCTTTTCTTAGCTCTGGCCTTTTGTGGTGGGATTTGATGTTTGCTTCTGCTATTACATTTTCAGTTGTTCCCTTTGCACGTGAAAGAGACTGATCAGAACGCCTGAGAAATTCCCTAGCTGGATTTTTACTGAAGATTTTAGGTGTTGCCGCACCTCTGTCTTCTATCAGCTTGTCATTTCAAAATAGCCTTAAAACAGTCAGGAGTCTGTTGTGATGGATGGGAGGATGGGCCTGATCCTTGCTTGGACAAACCTCTTGGATCTCCCATGGGGATTGTATGCCAGTAAGAATCCCAAATGGGAAACTGAGTGAATGCTTATCTGAGTCTGTTGAGAGGCTTATTGGTTCAGGGAACTTCCCCTGTCTTTTGATCTCAAAAATCCTTGTATGCAAAGGCAAATTTGTGTGGCAGCAAACCCAGACACTGCTGCTGTGTGTGTTCTTTGTAACTGTGACGGACAGTGGATGGTAGAAGCAGAGAGTTCTGTCCAGGTTTAACCTCTGCATATGTTTTGTGTGTGCTTTTTACAAGAAAAATCCCCACCAAAGTCAGGGGACTTCACACTCAGAACAACAAGGACAAGGTCTCTTGATTGGCTTTGGCCAATAATCTATAGCAAACCCCAGTGAAATTAACACTATAATTCTCCTTAAATCCAGCAGGGAAACATTACAACTTCACTGTATCATTTATACAAATATAGCACCAGCTCAGAGTGACCAGGTTGTTTTTTTTTTTCTTCCTGATGACTGAAATTGTGAACTGTATTAAAAATTTTAATCCTAAACCCTAACATTCGGTCAAAGAGATGAGAGCTATACAGGCCTTGAACTATTCTGAAGCCTGATGCTATAGGCATGTCAAATATGTAATCAGGCTCCATAGCTTCCTTAATGCATTTTAAGCAAGATGAAAGGAAAATCTGAACATTTATATAGCATTTGGGGGCTGCTAGTCCTGGCATGGATGAAGACTGTCTCTGTGCAGCTAGATCAATTGTGAATACTAGGGACACTGAGGAGAAGGGGAAAGGAAAAGAGATTTAGAGGGAGAGTGCAAGAAAGCAGCAAAGAGGAGCAGTAAATCTGTCCTTACTGTAATAGTCTTTCCACCACAGCCTTCTGGTGAGCAGCCTCCTCAGGGCTCAAGTTTTCCAGCTCCTTCATTATTGGAGGGGTAAATTCCTCTCCGTCATCTGAGGTTTCATCTTCTGATGCCCTGGAGTCGCCCATTCCGTTGGGGATGTCGGGGCAGGGCTCCCCTTTCTCGCTCTGGAGGGCATTGATGGCGCGCTGGCTCTCGCTCTGCAGCCCGTAGGGCTCCGCTTCGCTCAGAGCCTTGATCAAGGTCTCCTTGGTCAGCCCCGACTCCAGCAGCGCTTCCAGCAGCTCCACTTGGAGATGAGTCAGCTTGGAGACCATGGTCTTCAGCCTGGTGTCTCTTGGCTTGGAATTTGGGGTTATCCTGCTTCCAGCTTCCCTACACCATGGTCCCGAGGTAACGCGCCCGACCGTCAGCAGAGTGGGCACAGCACAGCCTCCCGCCTTTACACCCCCCAAAAAAAACAAAATACAAAATTGAGCCACTTCAGACCCCCCACGACTGTCCTGAGCCAGTGCTGATAAAGGGACCCTTGGCTATCTGTTTACATTGGAGCAAATGTAAATTCTCCAAGGTTCATATTTATCTGTGTGCTTTAGCAAGTTACTGAACTTTGGACTTCAGCACTGCCGCAGCAGTTCACAAAGTGCAGAGGGAGAGAAGGCAGGGGGAGGGGGAAAGGGAGGGAAGCAGGAGAGAGAAGGAGAAGAAAATGAAGGGATAAAAAATCTGCAGCATGGAAAAGTGAGTATGGAAAGAACACTAGGAAGATGGGGATGGAGAAGCACAGCTTACTTCTGGCCCCATTTGTTTTGGAGAAGGAAGGAGGTGGCGAACCCAAAAGGAGGAGCTGTGCTGGGCTGCCCATGGTTCAGGACAAGGTGCTGCTGTTGGAATATCACAGAACCTGCTCAGAGCTCTGGCAGTGGTGAAGTACAGCCAGTGCCAGGCCCTGCCAAAGGCTTTGGGCTGAGAGAAAACCACACTGGCAGCTGCACTGGTCTTTGTGCATCCTCCAGCAGAGGGGCAGGCGACCACTGGCTTTATGTGAACCTTCCCAAACCTCACAGGGTATTCTGAAGCTCCAGCTGATTTCTGTGGCAGACCATGAAGACTTAAGTGGCTTTTTAATTTCTGGCTTTGGCTGCTGGGTATCTTGATGTGCAAATTCTAGTAGTACCTCCATTTTACCTTGCTATGTTATTGCTCAACTATGAGCAGGAGCAGTGTTCCCACATAATCTGGGGGATTGCAGGGCTTGCCTCTCTGAGCTTGTGATTCATGTGTTTGATAAAGGATAGCCCTGGGTGCTGGGTCATGCTCAAACCCCTACTCTATCATCAAATGCCCTACTGCTCCTGATGGAGCAAGCTTGTGGTTCCCCTTTATCATCTGCCTCCATCCCTTCCTGATACCAGCCCTGCTCTGAGGTTCTGCTCCCACCTGTTGGGTGATTTCCTAAAACAGGATCCTTGGCTTGGCTGGAACTGCTTAAAACAATTCTCCAGGAATCTTTTCGACTAAATTCTCTTTTCTGGTCTGAAATAATATGAATTAACATATCTACTTTGAGTGGCTAAATTAGGGAGTAACCTGATATGCACGTGTGGGCTCGATTGTCTCACACGAGTGACTCCTGGGAGGATGTAAAGCTGTTGTCTCAATGGAAGCTTGCCAGGGCAGCTGCGGGTGTCTATACACTCCCATCAGCCTGAGCTAAACAGAGCCTGCTATGGCTGTCCCCAGACTGGGCAGTGTCCCAAGACAATGTTGGAGAGGACCTTGGCTCCTGTTTTCCCTGGTGGGCACCGCTGGCCGAGCTCTCCGGGCTCCTGAGTCAGCAGCTGCGGGACAGAGTTCTGCAGAGGGACCCTCCTCCTCCAGGCACGGGCGGGACTGGGACTGTGGTAACTCTTGCCTTTTATTTCAGATCTGCTCCGTGCCCAGAGCACCACGTCCCCTCCCTGCAGGGCGTTAACAAAGCTCTAATGGATACTGACGACTTTGTGTGGCTAAAAACGATTGAGAATCCCGAGTCCATGTAAAAACATTTATTTGAAGAAATGTTCACGTGAACATTAATGTAAAGACAACTTCAGCTTCTAAAGATGTTTTTGGGGTCATACTCTTAATAAAAGTTGTGCTGGTTTTGCACCCATCACAAGAGTGTTTAAAGAATGGTGAGCATTTTTGGCATTGTACTCTCAGTGTGTTGATACAATTTCCATGCATTTTATTTGTTATTACATTTTTCTTTTATTCCCTCCCCTCAGGTAGACATGACAACATTAGTGGCTGATAACAGTAATTTTCAATTGTAATTACAGTATCCAACCATGACATACAGTTTCTGCATGATATGTCCTTATAATTCCAAGATTTTGCAAACAGACACAGCAGATTGTGGAGCTCTTGCAATATGTGACAGAGGAGATGCTGTCATTGTGTGTTACTGATTTCTGCCTCTCTTTGATATGGTGATCTCTTTTACATAAACCAAGGTGGAAAATATTACCACTGTTCTTATTAAAAGGATTGTCCATATTCTGTTGGTATATAAACCTACTGAATGTTTGAGGGGTGATGGGGAAGTTTAAACAAAGAACAGCAATATTTGTCAGTGGAAGCTGTAAAGAGAAGAAAGCATAACAACAAGTTATGTTTATATTATGTGGTTTCAAGGATTCCTTATGCACCCAGAAGTCCTGATGCTGCTGCTTCTGCTTGCCTTGAGGATCTTCAGCTGTAGAAGCTTTTTTTTTTTGAGACCAGTGACCTTTGAAGTCTATAAAACCAGAAATGCACATCTGTTTGTATGATAGGACCTCCCTGAATGCTACAACTGGATGCCATGTGGAGAATGCTTAACTGAACAAGGAAATATTTCAAATACTGAGGAGGAGGTAAATATTCTCTATCACTTTATCCTGAAGGAATTTTTCCTTGGTCTATTGGAACTGTCCATTTTAAACTATAGGAACCTGGGCAATTAGCAAAAAACCAAATGAACGTACCCACTTTCATCTTTCCATTCATTGGAACCTGCCAGGCTGTGCCAGTGATTAGCTCAGCCCCACTAAGTATTTCAGAGCCTCAGTGCAGGAAAACCAGCGAGCTTTTCAGTGTTTCTTAAGTGTTAGAAATGCCTAGTGGTCAGACTGAAAGGGATTCCTGCTGTGAATTAGCCAGCATCCCTATTTTATAGCCTGGCACTAAGGATTGCAATGTCATATTTCTCAGATTTTATTACAAGTGCACTTTTGAGGTGATGAGAGAATAGCAGAGGTCAAAGGTGGAAGCTAGATTATAGTTTTATTGGAGGAAGAGCTCAGTTGCAGAGTGCCATAATCAGACAATGTTCTCCTGCAGCTGAATTGTACTCAGGGATTGTGCCTTGAGGATGAATGTTTTAAATAAGGGGACTTGTGTTTCCTATATCCATTTTTATCTATTACCAGTGCTTACTCTATGCTGATTTTCCTTGTAACCATTTCCCAGGCCATGACTTGATTCTCAAGTCACTCTGATTAAAATGATCTTGGGCATTGTAACAGGGGAAACTTGAAGCTTGAAGACACCAAGAGATACCTGCTTGCTTTTCTCATGCTTGCAGTATTTGGTTTTGTATTAACTGTTCCAAAGTAATCTCCTCTAATAAAGTGAGTGAATTACTTAACACTGAAAACACTGCATGAAAGCATGAATGGGTACACAATAGGAACATTATTCTGATTTTGCATGTACTGGTCTGTATTCTGCTCATTGCACTACATAAGGGCAAACCCAGAGTAAGGGACAGCAGAGTCCTGTGAACCTCATGGAATGCAGAATAGACTCACAAACCCTCACTCCTGTATCAACACCATTTTTACCTCTGATTTAATGTATTGAATTATATCTGTTATGAAGTGTACATGATGAAAAACACAGTAATTTGCTGGTACAATGTGGATTGAAGGAGCATACAGAGAAGGAAAAAAAGCCTAAATATATTTATGATAAAAGTGCTACTAGAGGGAGCCCATATAATTCCCTGAATAGGGTGGTAAAATTGCCAATGGCAAATGAAACACAGAGAAATGGTTCTTTTAATAATTCTTTACCATTTTACTGTTCTTCCTGCTGGGACTGATAAATGCTTTACTGGCCTGGATGACATTAACATAATCCCCTCCTTGAAATGTGAGAGCTATTATGATAATTTTCACCCTTATTTCTGTTATTGGGGGGAAAAAAGCTACGTGAGTACCAAAACTGATTATTATTTGTGCATTGGGAGCTTAGTCCCAAAAGAAACACAGGAGTGTGAAAATCTGAGATAATTGTCATTTATACTTTGTTTTCACAGGGTTGGATTTCAGCTATTTGTGCAAACCCTGAGTATCTCAGTGGGGAAGGACTTGCTTGAACACGTTTTAATGTTTCCAATATATACACATTTAGGTTCTAATGTAGTAGTCTTTGGTGTAAATATGTGGTTATAATTGGAAAATGTGATTTTACTGAGAAGGAAGCTGGGTTTTTTCATCAGTGGGCTGGGTTGGATGCAGAGCTTGGAGTTGTGGTAAATCCATGGGGCAAATGGGTTTAAATTACAGACTTTCTCTACACATTCCTCTGCCTGTATGTGGAAACAGGACTGTGTCCTCCTTCCCAGTCATCTTCATTTTCTCCCTCCACTTATTCCCAGTTTCTACCATCAGGGTGAGGGTGGAGATCAGGAGCAGCCCTGAGCTGGGTTATGAAGGAGTTTCCCACTAGGTGGTAGTGAAGAGAATCGTGTCACACATGGTCACTGCACGTTGTAATTAGGTTTGTAAAGGGGAATCCCACAAGGATCTCACAAGCAAATAGCCTAGTGTAGCTCCCAGCTGTAGAGTCAGAAGTGCATCTCTTGATTTTTGGGTTTTTTCCTTCCTTCTCTGCTCCTGTCCATTTGTTCCTTCCTGAACAAAGCAGGGTTGACAACTCTACCTGTCATTTCCTTTCCTGAAGGGTGAAGTGTCTACATGAAGCTCCTCTGGTTCTTTCCACCTCCATTACAGCAGAATCAAGACATGGTTAGCTAAATGTCATCTGCTGACATTTAAACAATTTGGAGGTGAGGACTCTTTGTAGCCAGTACTTTCATCTGATTTTTCTCTACCATGCTTGTCTCTGGGAGCTGCCCTTCCAAATATAAAAATAATTTAAAAAAGGGTTTTGTTTGCTGCTAGTTCTGAAATACCTTGACAGGTCTAAGTAAAGCATCAGTCTACATCAAAGGTTCCAGGCAGAACAGGCACTCTGGGAGGACTTTGTAATGTCAGAGTAAACTGTCACTGAAATTCAGACTAAAGCTCTCTTGTAGGTCCAAAGAGAGACTGTACAAAAGATACACTGAGAAAATTATCTGAGGAATGCAAGCAGTGCTCCAGTTTGCAGGTGAGAGTAGATGCTGGGTCTGCAGGGAGGAATAAATTTCTCCTGTGAATTCATCCCACTGCTATCCTGTAATGATAGAGCAAGCTTGCAAAATCATTTAATAGTCTAGTCACAAAGCCTGAGATGCTGGAAAGAAATTATACTTTAATTGCTCATCAGCTATAAATCATTTGTGCCAAATTAATGTGCTGGAAATTTTGCAAGACTGAGAAACTGGAAGCTATTTCAATATGAACACAAAGCAGGGATATTGTTTCATAGATACCAATATCAGTTTTACATCCTTCTCAGCAAAAAGAAAATTAGGAAAGGCTCTTTAGTATCAAGACAAGGCTGAAAACTGATTTATCTTTCCCTGCATTGATTTAAAAGGACTGAGAAGTTATTTTTTCTTCTTACATTTACTCTGTTATCATCAATAAAAAGGGTAGCACCAACAGGCATTCCAGGCATTCAGGTTTGCACCACAGTAGAGTGAGGATTCCAAATTATTTATTTATTATCTAAGCATTTCTGCAGGTTTTTCTGCTGTGCTGAGGAGAACAAAAGCAGGGAACTTATCCATTGTGCAAATCCTACCCAAAGCCTGAGATTTTTGGTTTTTTAGACAGGGGATATGTGGATGTGGGAACACCTGAGTTTCCCCCCAAACAGAGTGGGCTGTGAGCCCTCTGTTCCAGCCCTGAGCATGACTCCCTTCCTCCTCCCTCCCTTCCCCTCTCACATCCACCAAAGCTCCCTGATCTCTCCCCGAGATGGGCACAGGGACTGTGCAAGCCGAGGGCAGAGATCAAACAGGGCAGGAAGTTTCTCCAGCTGGGAGGAAAGTTCAGCATTCCCCACCCTCTGATCCTTGCAGCACCCCCAGCTGCCAGGACTGAGCCCAGCAGGGATCTGTGACCCCACTGGGTACTTGGAGCATTTCCACCTCCCAGCTGATAAATCCGATTCTCCAGCAGATTTAGAAGTGGGTAAAGTGCTGATTATGTTGGGAGCTCTAAGGTCATTCCTGTCCACAAGGCCAAAGGGCTGGGGAAAACACTGAGCATTTGGATGCTGAAGTGACACAACCTGCATCACTTGTTTTGAAAGCATAAAGATATAGGGGAAGAAACCCTCAGAGTCCAGCACCATCTTAATAAAAGCCTTGTTTAACTGGAGCACAGGAGTCCCAGGCCTTCCCTCCATCAAGACCAGGTAAACCTGTCTTGCACATGCATCATCTTCCTGCTGCAGCTCCCCAAAATTTCAGGTTTCTTTGCAGTTTCCTCTGTATTGACTGATGAGCTGAGCTAGCAGGGATGAAGTGACCTGCCCAGGATTACACAGCAACTGGTGACACAACAAAGATGAACAGAGACATTCCTTACTTTTAATCCTCTGTCATGACCACACACCAGCCTAAGGTCTTCCCATTCGAGAGAATAAATGAGATGGACAAAATGAAAATATTTTATTCAATCCACTAATAGGAACAAACAAAAGTGTGGTTCCAAATTTCAGAGGCATCTGGCATCCCTGTAGATGCAATGAAAAATGTCCCAATGTCCCGTTATTTTTTGGAAGATTTAAACAAAATTCTATCGAGGCATAGAATTTCTTCATCCTTGTTTTTAAAACAAATACATTTTTTTACCAGCCCTGGGCATTTGTTCTTCTATTTATATTTGATGCAGTTACATCACCTCTAGCTGTATGTTCAAACTGGCTGTTTTCCCTCCCACACTGAAAGGGACAATGAGTGGGAATGCACAGCTGGACTGGAACAATTGATTCAAGCTCTGCAAAGCCGCACTTGCACAAAATTGCTGCAAGTGAACTCCCAGGAGGTAAATAAGGATTACTCACGTGAGCAAACCCAGCAAAAAGCACTGGTCCTGTATTTGGCAGAAACACAACGAAGGGCCGAGGGTTTGGCAGCAGACACCAGACCAATATCAACGCAGCAGTTTCTCCGCCTGAGACTCGCACAGGTTTAATATCAGGCTGGTGATAAAATGAAGCACGTGATTTTTATTTGGTCAAAGTATCTGGATTTTTATTTGGTTAAAGTATCTAGAATGTTATTTTCCTTCCCTAAAATAAACCACCAACATTTGAGCATTTGACCCTACGGATATTACTTGGTTTCAAAGATTCAAAAATACAGCAATCTCTGGGAACACCTGTGCATGTGATGAATTAACACCGCGGGTAGGAATTATTTTACCTGAACGGTGCATTTAGCACCCAGCCCACGTCCGGAGGAGCCCCGCGCCACAGCGCTCTCCGGGGCAGGCAGGGGCTGCTGCGGGACGGGGAAAGCAGCGCCGTGAGGGGCAGCGGGAGCGGCCCCGGGGTCACGGTCCGAGCCGGCCGCGCTCGCCCTGCCCGGCACCCCGGGGGAGCTGCGGGAAAGGAAGCGCCGGCTTGGGGATTCACCTCGGGAGCCGCGGCTGCTCGCCGGAAGCCCCCAGCCCCAAAACCCTCCCGCAGCCCGCGCTGCTTTTCTGCCGGCGGAAGCTCCGTCCGCGGCCCTCCCTCGCAGCCCCCCCCCCCTCGCCGAGGCTCCGGCGCGGTGTCCGCGGCGAACCCGCCCGCCCGGGGGCCGATCCCGGCAGCGGCGCGGCCGGGCCCGACAAGCAGCGCCGCCCGCCCGGGGGCCGATCCCGGCAGCGGCGCGGCCGGGCCCGACAAGCAGCGCCGCCCGCCGCCTCCCCGCGCCCCACAGCGCCTGCGCGCGGCCGGCGGCGGCGGCACGTGAAGGTGTTGTGGGCACGTGACCTCGCGCGCCGCTCGGGCCCCGCCCCTCGGCGCGGCCCCGCCCCCGCCGTGCGCGAGCGCGGGCACGCGGCGCGGCCTGGCCCGGCCGCCCGGTGCCGCCGCCTCCCGCCCCCGCCCCGCCCCGCGCCGCCGCCGCCGCCGCCGCCGCCCCGCCGGCCATGAGGCCCCGCCGGCGCCCTAGCGCGGCCCCGCGTCGCGGCTGCTGAGCCTCCGCCCGCCTCGCCGCCACCATCGCCCTACCCGCCCGCGCGGGGACCCCCCCTCGGCTCCCCTCCCTCCTCACAGCCGCCGCCATGTTGGGCCGGGAGCCGCAGCGGGGCCGCCACTGAGCCCCGGAGCCTGCGAGGAGGAGGCGGAGGAGGAGGCGGCGGAGGAGGAGCCCGGGCCCGGCCGCCCCGCAGAGCCCAGCGCCGGCCGCCCAACCGCAGCCATGGCGGAGCAGACCTACTCCTGGTGAGCCGCGGGGCCGAGGCCGCGGGAGGGTCCGACCCGGCCCGGCCGCGCCGAGCGCAGCCCCACGCGGGGCCGGTGTCCCGGGCGGGGCGGGCTGGCGGGGGGGGCTGCAGCGGGGACCGGGGCGGGAAGGAGCGCGCTGGTGGAGGGGCTGCGGGCTGAGGGCTCGGCGCGGCTGAGGAGGAGGGGATTAGGGGGAGAGGAGGAGGGACGGGGCGGCCGGGCTGTGCGGATCCCCCCCGCCGGCACCGGGCAGCAGGAGAGGATCGCCGGGAGCATTGGAGGGGCTGTCACCCCCGATCCTGTCCTGTCCCGAAGGGCTCCCTGTGAGCTGATCCCTGCACGCCCGATCCGCCGGGCCTGGACAGGGACAGGAGCTCGTTCAGGGCTGTGAGGCTGCAGGTCACCTCTGCCTAAAGGGAGGTTTATGCCAGCGCAGGCTGGTAAGTCGGTGGTGTGTGCGTGTGTGTGTGTGTGTCTGTGTGTGTGTTTTCACCTAGCGACAATAGGCTTGGTCCCTGTACAGGAAATAGAACGACGAGGAAGAGACCAGTTCCTGTGGAAAGACATGAAGTGTAGCAAATGAGAGGGCATTTTTTTCTGTGTCCTGACACTGTCTCGGGCCTAGCTGGCAGTGGATAAAGGAGACGAGGTGCAGTTTCTTCCTATGAATGTGGGGGTTTTGTTCTGTTGTGGATCACAGCCAAAATACCTCAAATAATTTACCTGCGCATCATCTCTATTGACCTGACCGCTGCAGCAATTTATTTGGATATTCTCACTGCATTTTAAATCCAGTGATGTCATCTAGAGTTGTTTCTTAGATTTTTTTTTTTTTTAAAAGTTACTTGCTTTGAAATAAGTCCCTTATTAAAAAAGGAATTAATTCTTAGTTTTTGACCTTGGTGTGTGCTGAATGTGGAGAAGGGCTTGAGCATGAAACAAACATCCCTGTTCTGAATGGTCCCATTACTTTTCAAAACTTGGAACCCAGTGGGGATTTCTGTTCTGCCACATGTTGAGACTTTGGCAGCCCCTTCTTCCCTCCTGTTTCTTCTCTGTCAAGAACCAACATTTGTATCAGTCTTCTGCTTTTTAGATGTTCTTATTTTGTTTCACAAGCTCAGTTCAGGCAGTGGTTTGGTCTGCTTTAAAATAGCAGTGAAAACTCAACTCTTCTGACTTAAAAGATCGTTTACATATTGACACAGTAAATGAATATTGGTACAGATTTAGGCAGTTTAATGTAGTTCAGTTAAATGTGTCTTAGTGTGTTTTAATTGCAGTATGAAATGATAAATTCATAAACTCTTGGATTTGTCAACTTTCTGGAAAGAAGTAAATGAAACAAAATGTCACTTATACATTATTTTAATCTTAACTCATTTGCTGTTTGGAATGAGTGTTTTTGCCATAGTAATAGTCTAAAGGGAGGATATTTAACAGAGGCTGAGAGAAGGGTTTGCTCTTCTGAAATGACAATTTAATTCTCCTGTGTATTTTAGGGGAATTGTCATTTAAGGTCTTCACTGTGCTAGGTGGATCTGAAGAATGGAAGTTCTTTCTTACAGTACTGAGGTTGTAGCAGAATGAGGACATGATGTGTCTTTAAACCCTGTAATTTTAGGTCTGTGTTCTCCATGGTGTCCTCATGCACCTGAGGTTTCTGTCACTTTGCATTTTTACCTGTGCTCAGCCTTGCCTGGGAGCTATGGGAGCAGTGGACAGAGCAAAAATCCAATTGCAGTCATGCTCTCCTCTCCTCTCCTCTCTGTGGGTATTTCATTACTTACACTTCTAACAACAATTTTGCCTTGGTTTATTTACAGTTGTGATGATGCAGCTCAGTGTAAAATTGGCCAGTGCTTTAGCACTTTCAGGACAAAAGTGCATTTTGTCCCCTGGGGAGGCTGGTGCTGGTGTGCAGCAGGGCTGTGCCCAGGAGCTGCTGCAGGAGCTGTGTTTGGAAGTTGGCTGATCCCATCCTGTCCATTTGCCAGACCTGCAGCTTTCCAAGAACAGGTGTGTTGTGTGCTGCAGTGTCCAGCTGCTGTACACACACCTTATTTCACATCTGAAAATGCCTCATCTGGCAGTCAGAAAAGCCCTTTCATGCCCCTGGCTCTGCAGGGATGTAAATTGGTTCCCAGCTGCAGTAGCACTTCCCTTTTGTGCAGGTGCACAAGGCTTGGTTCCATCTTTTTGTCCCTAACTGTCTGCATGTGTTGTTGAGCCACTGTAGCTTCATAAGGTATGATAAAAGCTTATTATGGGTTTGATTTTTTGAAAAAAACCCCAAAGTCTCAGTTGTGTTAAAAATACTTTGAAACAAGGTACTTGCCAGCTGTGATTAGTGGACATCAGCATTGGCAAACATGAGAATCAGGGCTTATTTCAATGACTGACAGTCTTGTTAATTATGATGTTTTCAAGAGATGAGAACTAATTCTCATATTGCTTTATTTATTGGTTTGTAAATATGAATCTGAGATTTTAAGGTAGGTTTGTATATTTATTTTAAATTCCAAGTGAACCAAATGCAATTACTTTCTTTTATTAAGATACTCTAAGAAGGAGAGACTTATGCTTTCCCCCCATCTCTTTCATAGTTTTAAATACATGAGTTATCTTTTGACACTGTTCCTCTAAGGAATTTCTTCTGACTATTTCTTTATTTCTTCAGTAGTGCCCACACCTATAACAATATGTACTTTTATATAAATTTTTAGTATCTTAAGTCATCTTGCTGAGCCAGTATTTCAGATAAAGGTGTCTTATCCTGAAAGGAGGCTCTGCTGAGAATTTTGCTGGTGAAGAAGAATACTGTCATCCTGGAAAAACTAATTTTAATGTGAAATGTGGGATAGGTCCCAGATGGAAATACTCTTTCAAAGAATATGGACTTTTTAAAAAGAAAGGGTGTTTGAATCAAATGCTTGTCAGCAGTGAGTAGAGAAACTTTCTTTTGTCAAATTCCTGCATTAATAAAAGGAAAGGAGAGCTGTGTACAATACTGCTGCATGGCAAGGTTGCTCATGATTTTGTAGATTAAATAAGAGCTAAAATTAGTTTTCTGCAAGTGGAATAGAATGGGAGAGGAAAGAGGTTGTTGAATACCCATTTTCCCCTTGCTTCCTGTGTGTGCTCCAGCAAGGAAATGGAACAGGGGGTGACAAAAGTTTCTGCTAAACTGAGGAGGGAATAAGCATGGGCAGAGCAGTGTATATATTTATATATATATATGTGTGTGTGTAAGATTAGTAAATACCAAGGAATTTATCTGCAGGCACCAAACTGTTGGGAGTGTGACAGCAGCTGAGTTTGGAAGCAGCAGGACCTCTATCATTGCTTGGTGAAATACTTGGTCTGTCCTTAATTTCTAGCATTTTGTGGTGGTGTTTTGTGCTGGAGCCTATTGAGAAGGCCCAGCACCATTCCTATCTTGTTTATCTGCAGTTAGTAGGTGTTTAGTGTTTTTCAAGGCCTGATGTAACACCCCCTCCCTTTTTACTGCTGCCCAGTCTGGCAATAGAGATTGCTTTGTTTTTTTTTTTTTTTTTTTTTTTTTCCCTTTCAATGCACAAAAGATTTTCACAGCTTCCTTCATTGGTGAAGAGCAAAGAAGGGGATTTCTACTCCAAAATCAAATGTGGTTTTAATATTTCCTTTCCAAGAGTGTTGTATAAGGGTAATGTGGATTGCCATGTGTGCGTGCCCTCTCAGGGTGGTGATTAGGAGACAGACTGGGAGGGCAAGCTAAGAACAAAAAAAGAAAGCACTGTATTGAGTCACTAATCTTAAGAACAACTGAACTCCCTGTTAAATGTTATAATCAGTGGGATGATTCTTGTATTAGCCATCAAATGTTTCATGAGTGAAATGGTGATATATTTAGAAGCTTCTCTTCATAATGCAAAGGGTGTGGAAATTAAATCTAATGATGTGTCAGAGTAATCAATAAAACTACTGGGTTTTGGAATAAGTGTAAATGTACAGTGCTGTCTTTGCTTCTGGGAGAATTCAAATTGGTTGGTGTTAGAAGTCTTTCTGAATTCAGAGGTCTGAGAATTTGCTTTGATTGCAATTAAGCATTTAGCATGCTGCTGCCATGAATTAAAATGCAGTTTCTTCCAGAAGACTCAGGTGGTGCTTTCAAGTCTTAGTTGGCTGGATTAGATGTGTATGTGGGAGGGCAGGGAGTAAGAGGAGCTGCAGCTTGTTCACAGAACTTGTCAAATACTAGTAAAATAATTTTTTGCATTCAAGATTTTTTACTTGTTTGCTCAGTTTAGGTTGGGAGACCTTAACTGACTAATTAAGGTGTTTTGAGGGTGGGAGGTAGTTTACAACAGAAAAAAAAATAATTCACCTGAATTTTAAAATTCTTGCACTTGATAGGCAACAGATTGCAATGCACATAGATGAAATTCTGTTGTGCTGCCATCAAAAATCTGTCATGAAATCCTGGCATGCAAATGTGGAGTTTGGCCCTTAATCTTGCAATTTTCAGGAACTGAAATTACCGGCCACATTCCATTTTAAGGATTGTTAGGAGCTTCCTGAGAACAAGGATGTCATTGTATGAATGTGCATGAGTATCTAGCATGAGAAAAGTGACTTAAACCTCAGTAAATTTGAGAATATCAGGTTTAGAGTTCATATGTTTGTCTTTCAGGACTAGTCTCACTTCACTTGTTTGTCACCCTCCCTGGAGCTTTTGCTATCTCGGGCTGTGGATCAGGGCCCTGTCTGCAGCACTGGGCTGAAAGGCAAATAGAGCAAAGAGCATGGGATAAGTAGAAGTTTACAGTAACTCAAATGTACATGTGTATAGTGACTGATAAGCTCAAGGAAAAAAATCCTCCTGTCACTGTTTGCTAATTGTAAGGCTGTATTTACTAATATATTAGTAATTCTGGAGGAAAAAAATTAAAGTGAAGAACAGAAATCAATATTCTCTTGGTGCTGGTGTGCAGCACCTCTTGTAAATAAGATTTCTGTCAGTTCTGCATTTAACCTTTCCAGGGTACTATGGTAATAATAGTTACTGGTTCCTTTCGTTTTACCCAGTGACTGGAGACCTTGGCTAGGATGCAGGAGATCAGTTCCATCCCCCAGGGTTTCTGGCTTTGCATCTCTCACCTTCTAGGGGAGTGTTCTCATCACCAAACTATGTGTTATTCAGAGGTTGAGCTTTGTGTGTCCACTTAAATCTCTTTCACTTCATATAAAATCCTGTAAATATTTGCTGGGCCAAGAGGCAGACATGCCTTTCTGTCTGGGATTGGCAGAGACCTGGATTCCCTGCCTGCATAAAAACCTGCTTTGGAAGACTGAAGGGTCTGTAGTTTGTGGGGTAGTTCAGGCTGCTTTTCTGGGGATGAAAGGTTGAATTTCCATGAACAGAAGATGACCTGAATATGATTCCTTGTCACAGGTGAATGAGTACTTAGGTGTGTGGATCCACCATTATCAATACTTGTTCCTGTGGTTTGTGTGAGGTTTGATGGAGCTGAGAGCATCTCTCTCTTCTGCTGAAGCGTAGGATCCAATAAATTGCTTATTTTGTGCACTTTGGGATTTTGGTATGAGTTAAGCAGCCTGATGCTGTTGGAATTTGAGGAATTTTGTAGTGACCACCAGACAAATTAATTGAGGATATTGAGTTAAGTTGTGTTTTGGTGAATACCACCATTTTTAATACTAGATTCAGTTGCTGAAAACTCAGTCATTTGTCACTGAAACACAATGCCAAAAAAGGGGTATTTAGGAAAACTTCCTACAAAAAGTACTTTGAAAAATCCGTCAGGCTTTTTAAAATGCAGTGATTTTTATTTCCTGAAATTTGAAAGAAGAGCAGAGCAGACTCTGTTCTTTTTCAATATCTCAGCTATTTTATATAATTATTTTGATAATGTGATGTGCCAACATCTGTGGCATAGGTGCCATTGTCTTTATTGTCCTTTGACATTTTATGATGACTCTAAGCATTGTAATACACTCTAAAAGCAAATAATTGGCACAAATTGTTTAGTCAAAACACCCTAATTTGATTCTGGTGGCATATGAGGGAAGTTTCCACGAAGAACCAAGGGTGAAATTTGTAGAAGCAAGTTGTGCACATGTTCTTTGTGCTGCTGCATGGCTGTAGTGTCAGTGATGAGGATTAAAATGCAGCGAGTCAGGCAGCGCTGGGCGTTGTGTGGAGTGAAGCACGAGCTGGACGGGATCCAGGCAGTCAGAGCCACTCTGCAAGGTGATGATTTAATAAGATTAATGGAGCATATGTGTCCTTGCAACACTTGCTGATTCCCTTTCTCTTTAATTCTTCCAAGGGTGCTTGTGTTGATGATCTCTTCTCCTAAATCTCTTGGTGTCTGTGCCTGAAATACTCTGATCTCCCTGCCCTCCTGTGCCTCCCGAGAGCAGCTCAGCTCTCACCATACATTAAATGTCTCTCTGTCTGCTAGAACCTCCATGATGACATTATCCCAGAGCTCATTAATTGTGTAGCTGTGTTGCTGTCATCTTCATTATTAGATTCTGTTGAGTATTTCTTTTTAGGGCCAGACCCATGCCTCAGGTCTCAGATTCCCTTGGATAGCCTCCATATCTGTGTGTCACATTAAGTGGTATGGTATAGGCAGGGCTGTCAGAAAGTCAGAATGTTCTGCTGGCTCTTTGGAGGGATACTTTGTAACTGATAACTAACCAAGTTAACATTGTTAATGTCCTACAACAACAAGGGTTCAAAATAATGTATGAAATAAAGCTGAAGTGACTTTTTTTTTCAGGATGTTAGAAAAGAGGTACTTTAAAACCATCACAGCCAGTGTCATAAAGTAGGGGTGAATGCACTAAAAAGATTATTCTCTACTGTACAATGTTATCCTTAAAATTCCATTACTGAAGTTGGCAACGTAGAAGTTGGAGAGATAAAATCATATCTCAGAGTGTGTATATGGTAGCATTTTCCCTGACCAGTGGAATTGAAAGGAAAATTACACTGACTCTCAATTTTTCCTACTGTGACTCCAGGTTTGGATGTTCTTCCTTCACTTCCTGTAGCTCGTCCATAGACTTTTGACCCAAAAAGTTATTTTCCCATGCAGCTGGGTATGTAGCCAAAGA
The DNA here is from genome assembly GCF_037042795.1 of Molothrus aeneus. Lineage (NCBI taxonomy): Eukaryota > Metazoa > Chordata > Aves > Passeriformes > Icteridae > Molothrus > Molothrus aeneus. Next base: position 3,432,891 of record NC_089663.1, read on the forward strand.
CTGGGAAAGGATCCTCTTCCATTTTTATGCCGTAACCTTGTTCCTGCAGGAGCTTCCACAGCAAAGGTTGTGTGGGGGAAGCAGGGGGTCCCACCCTCTGTTCATACACAGTCTTTAACTTCAGCCAGGAGTTGGCAAGCTTACCTTACTTATTCAAGAAATAGGCTTGATTTCAGTTCATCTAAAGGGAAAAAATAGTTCTGTGCAACATTAACTACTGACTGTTAAAGGTAAGCACCCTGCAGTCCTCTTAGTTGTACTCAGTGCTTCTCTGCTTGCTCAATTTGGAAGTCCAAATTTCCTTCTTCATTCCTACATACTCTGCTGGTTTTTGAACAGAATTATCTTTAAAAGGTCCTTTTGTTCATCTGATAACTAGCCAACAGGTGACTTCTAGTAAATATGCAATGATACACAATTTTAAGTATATTTCAGACTATTTTGGAAGTTTAGGGATCAACAGAAATGTTAAGAATTGACAGTGTTTGACTGAATCACAGAAGTCTGGGAGCTCTGCTTGTGCTATTTTCTCATGACAGTAGTACTGCAAATAGCAGCTTCATGTTAGAATAGCAAAACCCTGTACATGTGGATTCCTGGTGCAGTGTGGCTTCAGGTGGTACAAAAAATCAAGTGATCTCAGCATGTAAATTTGGTGCACGTTTCTCTACAGCACAGACAGTTTTGGAGAGGGGTTCTCTACATGGGTTGAGCTAGTAGCAAGTGTATATCCTCAGGATTTATTTCAATTTCAGTCATTACTGGAATAATAAGCCCAGCTGACTCCAGTTGAGATAGCACAGCTTGGACAAGAACCAGCATTACAAAATGTTTGAGCTCTGCAGTAGCACAATTAGCAGGACAGAGGTGAACACAGCAGCTGAATTATGGCTCCACTCAGTTCTGGTGTCTGTGCCTGCTGGCCATCTGAAATCCCTTCTGGTCAGATAGACAGCCCAGGCTTAGAACTTGATTTAGATTTATCTGGAAACTTTAGTACTGGGTAGAAATTCAGCAGAGTAATTATTGTAGTTAGTATCAGCTGGCTGTTGATACAGATCTATTGGATATATAAGAGCAAAGCTCAATGGTGAGTTGTTACACAAAGAAAGTGATTTTACTAGGGCCACTTTCAGGCTTACAGTTGTGATTTATCTCACCATCATCTCTGTCAGACCCATTTGGCAAGATAAAATAGGTGTAGTGTGACTTAGACTTATTTAGTCAATGGGAAGTCCCTTCCCTAGGTCACTGTTAGCTGAAGGTGAGGTAGGTGAAGGAGCAGGAGGCAGAGGAGCACACAGAGCTGGCTCCTGTGCATTTCTGTAGCCTGTGTTGCAGACTGCTGAGGTGAGGTGTGTCTGCCTTGCTTTCTAGGTTTGATGGTGCAAGGTCATTCTTGTCCCTTTTAGAAGCTCAGATTGATGGCTGTGTGCTGGAGAGAGATTATCTGCTCCCTGAACTCTCCTTGAGGTGGCTGATCCTACACCTTCACTTGAATTGCTGCTCAGAAAAGTTACCACAAAGGGCTAAAAGCTCTCGTGGGGAACATTATGATCTCTGCAGGGTTTTGAAGATGAAGAGTAGAATCTAATTAAGCTTTATGGTGAAAATAGTTTAAAGAGTGCTTTTTTCCTCAAGAAAAAGGAAACTTTAAAGCTAAATAGTGAAGAGCTGAACTTTCTTTTCTTTAATTTTCTGCTAACTTGTCTACTTCTAAAGCAGATGCAGCTGTAAGCAGTTACAGATGGTACAGAACAGAAAGATAAGTCTTTCTCATACTTAAGTGCCTTAGAAGAACCCCAGTGTTAGTATTCCAGCTAGTTATCTTTCTCTTTATTTTTTATATTTTTGCAGATAAAAAAAGCATGCTACCTTAAAGCTGAATCAAAAGATGAAAAGAGTCTGCCATAAACCAAAAATATTTCTCTGCAGGGGGCTTTACTGGAAAAAGTTTCATAAGATTTCCAAAACACCCTCTTAAAAGAATGTTCCTGCTTTTTGTTGTCACAAGAAAAGTTTCTTAGCTATTTGGGCAAGAGTTTGTTGGAAAGAGTCTCTGTCTGTTCTGCTACCTGTTTTTTGCACCTGGAACTGCCTCAGCTGCCATAACCCTGGCACTTGGGTGTGTGAATATTCTGTGGTTCTCCCCACAGTTTGTGAGGCAGCAGTCAGGCCCTGGCCAGTCAAGCTCAGCACAACTTAAGATCCTTTTTTTTTTTTGAAGTTGCCTCTCAGTAGGAGGTGGCAAAAGCAGGGTGCCTGTTTTGATGGTCAGTATTTTGTATTTTCATGCCAGCTGAATCCCCTTGTGACTTGGTGCAGCTGTGAGTAGTCAAGTTCATTTCAGAATCTCACCAGCCATCATCTGACAACATGAATTTGTCTTAGTACAGGGCCAGCATGATTAAAGCTGCTTAAATGTGGCTAGACTGGTTACTATATGGCTTTGACTGACACAGGAGTGTATTTTTACCACTGTCACTGAAGAGTCAGAGTTGGGTGCTGCTGGTGTTAACTCATTCTTTTATGGAATGCTGATAAAACCAGGTTTCATTCTACCCAGGCAGTGATAAAGAATGTGTGAGTAAAGTAACTCCAGCAGCATTCAGAGCTGCTCTTTCTGACAAGGTCATATTGGTCAATTTGACTTTAGCTTGTTGATTGTAAGGCATGACTGTTAAATGCTTTGATTAAACTATTAGTTGTTAGTTTTATTTTTTTATCTGACTTGTGAATACATTGCTAAAAACAGTTTGGATTTCTAAGCATGTAATCAATAAATAGCAGTCTCGGTGTCAGAGGTATGAGGTGTGGTTTTGGATTGGCTTTAGAGTCAATATAGGTGAGAAAACAACCTGTTTTCCGATTTCTGTGATAAAAACAACCAACTTCTTTCATACTAGAAAGCCCACTATGTCTTGATAACTTAAAAAAATATTAATATCATGGTATTCTGCATATTTTTAACTTAAGTACAAGAATTGCTGGGGAAATGAAACCTCCAAATCAGACTTTTTTATACATATTGGGATGGAAGGATGGGTTTTGTCTAGGAAGCAATGTAGTGTTCAGATCAGTATCCTCCATACCTGAGGGGACTTTGTACACTAAGTTTTGGGTGAATGTTCTTTCATCAGTTAGGCCAGCTGCATTTTTTAACCTGTGTAATCTACAAAGTGATGATTGCTAGGTTAGGGAAAAGTAGAGACCCTGGGGTCTTTGCTATGGTGTCTTCTGTTCTAGATGTTCTAGTGCTTGCATGTATGTATGTGTGTGTGTGTGTTAACCTTTTGTCACGTTCATTGCCAAAACCACCTGTATCTCACAGGCAAACCAGCTGTGTGCTTCTAGGACGAGTATTCCTGCTCTTTCTTGCTCTGAACCACTGTTTTTCTTCAGTTGTTACATTTGCTTTATGAGGAGGCAGTGACTTAGCAAGGAGATGGGATTTGCAGCACATTCTGCCCTCAGAGTTCTGCTCTGCATGACCAACTCTGTCACTTAGAAAAGAAAGGGTATGAATGTGAATAAACCCTTCTTCTATTAGTCCTTGAATGCAGTGAGGATTATACTCCAGATAGTTAGGACAAAGTTAGATGGGAGAATTTCTCTACTGCTGGTATGATGAGAGTGACCAAGGCCAGAACTGGCACAGGCTTTGTGGTGGTCAGGGACAGGTTGATCTCCTGGAGGGCAGCTTTGATCAGAACCCTGTGCAAGATGAGGAGCAGGGCTGCAGTAAGAGCCTGGGGATAAAGGATGGAGCTGGTAAGGTAAAGAAGTTAAGCAGGAATTTGCACAGACTGTCTTTAGGTAATACTTTGAGAGCAAGTTAGGCCACTCAAGTATCATCTGTGTGGCTTGAGTGAAACTGTACACATCAGAGAGGATCAACTTCCTCTTCTGGTTTTGGCTTCTGGATAAGTGCAAGTGATCAATTATGGTGTCAGGTAGGGGTATTCCTCTGTGTGCTTGTTAGCTCTTCCTCTGCTCTACTTTTTGTGTGTGTTCTTTCTGTGTTGCTTCAGATGGAGATACTCCTTTGGTCTGAACTTTTTTGGTTTAGTCTGTTACCCACCTCTCTGCATCCCATAAGAAGTCAGATTACAGATTTAGTAAGATTTTTGTCATAAATACTGAAGTAGTCCTTTTGCACAGTGTGTTGTTCCCTGTCCAAGCAAAGCTGCCAGAACTATTACACATTTGTCTTACAGAGCATTACAGAAAGATTTTCGAGGTGAAGTGGTTGATGAGGTCCTCAGAGGTGACACAGCCTGTCCTGTGTGTGCTGGGGCGGTGGCAGCTCTGGGATGGAGCAGTGAGCTCAGCTCACACCTTGCAGGTGTCAGACACACACGCAGTCTGTGCTGCTCTGCCTGGCCCCAGGGACAGTCTGAGCACAGCACTGCTCTGGGGCTCTTGGCAGAGCACTGCAGGCCTACAGGAATTGCCCTCTATATCCTGAGAGTCCTCTCTTTCTGCCACATAATAATCTGTTTTCTTTTGTCCTTTTTTGACTGCTTGCTGGCACTGTGACAAGCATAACATTCTGTGTATGATGGAACATTGTCAATAAATATGCCTGGGATGATGTGCCTGCCTCAGCTGCACTTTAGATGAACTTAGGCCTGGAACTGCAGCACATTCTTACTCTTGGGTAATGTGGCTGTTAGAGGACCAAGAGAAGGGTGGAGTTGGGCAATGAATTGTGTAGAGTTTTTAGGTTGAACACCCTTATTCAGAAAAATGGCACTTCTGGACTTGGAGGGCTGACAGTGTCTGGGATGAGGCTGAGCTGCATTGATAGAAGACAGGCTATGTTTTCTTATGTTAAAGACTCAATTGTCTGGAACCTGGTTCAAATAACTTACTGCTCCAGTTCTGGAAGACACTAATACAGTTCCCTTTCATTAGGGTAAAGTGTGAAAATTTGTTATCCCTTGTTGCTAATAGAAGCCCTTATTTTGCCGATTGTAGTTTCAGCTATTGGAAGTTTTTTGTAATGGAATTTTTCAGTGCAACTGGCTGCTGAATGTCCTGTATCTTGGTACTGCATAGGAAATGGATAGCTCTGGAGGAGCAGGATTCTAGAGCTCCATGACAATCTATTTATAATGCCTATATGACTAATTTGGAAAGGCTGCAGTGCTATAGTCTGTCCAAATTTGTTGAAGTGAGATCACAGAATCTTCTGACCCCTCTGGACCCTGAATAATGCCCCAAATCATCCAAAGAGATCCAACTTCTCCTTCGTTTCTGTGGCTGTTAATTCTTTTGATGATAGTTTGTAAAGAGAGAGGAACAATGGAAGTAATTTAAAAATAGTTGCAGGAATGGTGTGAATTCATGGATCTTAGCTAGTGTGGCATCTTATCAGGATAGTGATGTCCTTTGTTTTTTCTGTGCAAGCACTGTAAAAATGAAGCAAATATTTAGATTTTCTTGTAGTTGTAGATACCTGAGGACAGTAACTCTGCAAAATGCCCAACTAATAGAAATTCATAGTGCTCTTGTTTTGGAAACAAAAGTTGCTTTGAGGAGTAGATGTTTTGTAACTAAAAGTGTCTTGGGTATATATGTTGAGATATTTTTAGTAATCAATGCTGAGTGGATGTTTTCTTGATGATGGGGAATTTTTAGCATGTTGTAACTAGGTCTCTTTTTTCCTTTTAAAAAAATCTTACTAAACTTAGGGATATGCCACCCACCCATTTCTGATACAAGGCAAGCGGGCTAAGACCAAATGGTGATAAAAATCCTGCACAACTCTAATGCCATTTGCAATTTTCTTCACAAAAGTAATCTTCTTTCTAGTTGCTTTGTAAGATTTATATGTATCAGAAATTGCTTTTGATTTTACAATTAGGGAATTGTCCAAAATGAATTGGGTTCCATTCTTTCCAAGAGGAAGGATCCCATGAATGTGAAGGTGTGCTGGGTGAGGCTGAAGGAAGGTGGTGTGTTTTGGTTGCTGTGTGGTTGTGGTTCTGAGTTCCTCCTGAAGCGTTGCTCTGGTTGAGATCAGTGCCAGACCCTCCTTGCTGCCAGCCAAACTGGGCTTTCCCTGCTGGAAAGGTAGGAAAACTCTCTGAAGCAGAAAATGTGAAGAGAATGGCTGAGAAACCCTTTCTGTCACTGTGGTGATTGGATTTAAGGTCTGTGTTGTTTTCAGGACATGAGGAGAGAATTGAAGTGCATGCTATCAGTAGAGTTTAGTGACAGGTAATCAGTGCCCTGCTTTGCTTATTAACAAGTGTTGGGTTCTGTACCAGGTGTAATTTCCACACTAAGGCACATTCCACACAGTCACTGGAAATGAGGAGCTGGTGTTTGTTTGTTTGTTTGTTTGTTTGGTGAAACAGCATCTATACTTCAGGGCATTTGCTTGGGCTGGGGGCTTTTTGTTGTGTTTCCTTCTTTCTTACAGCCATTGATAATTGATTAACCCCTGAAAGAAAATAATTGCTACTGAATGGCTTATGCTGTGACACCAGAAGCCTGTAATCAGCTGCTACAGACACTGCTGTTTTGCCACAATTTGCCTGTGACAATTGTCTGAACATTGTCAGGAACCAGCTCAGTTGTGCTTGGACTTTTCCAGGCACAGTTACTTGTATTTCTCATAGCTCACCATGAGAAGCATCACAGCATTCGTGTACCTGTATTGTGTTTTGTAAAGAAATTTTTCACTTGTGCAATAGTCTGGCTTTGGATGTGGTAGAGATGCTTATATTTTTATTTGTATTTCCTAATAATGTCTCAGGAGGTGCATCTCCAGCCAGTGTCTTGTTTGAAATTTCAGGGAAATTATCATTCTGTGCTTTGAATATCTCCCTATTACCATGGCAAATAATTCATGCTGCTAATTAAGACACTGCTAGGATTGCACAGAAAGATGGGCAGGGAAGGAATACAGCTTACTTATGCTGACAATTTATCTGTCCTATAAATTTATAGGGCAGCTACTGCCAAGGAGGCTCAGGGTTTACCAATGAAGATACGTGACCTGATCCATGGTATTTGTCCTGAAGGGAGGAGGGAAGAGCCAGACATGTTTTGTCTGGTCCATTTGGAGGCACGGGGTTAGGAGCAGCACTGTGCCCTGCCAAATTTGTGTTCCACAAGAGAGAAGCACATTGAGAGAGACTCTTCTGCACAGAACTGAGGGCTGGAAACTGGGAAGGCCACGAGTTCCCTGTAGAACTGACGAGTGGCAGTTTCGTGCTGGGCAGAGTTCCTTACACAGGCCTTGCAAACCTCAAGGAGCCTCTTTTGTAACTGTGAAATGAATGGGAAGCCATTGCACAATCTGGCAAATGAGTAATAAATCCAGCAGACTATTTTGGTGTTGGTTGGAGTTAGAGCAATTAGACCTGATTAAGGTTTGTGTTAGACACCAGGGAAGTATCAACACTGAAGAAAGCTGATGGCAGTGGCTTGTCTTTGTTGTCCACCTGGAGACTCTAAAACTAATTATTCTGTGCTATGTTCTGACTGTGTATCATAAGCCAGATACTATTTCTGCTTTTTTTTTCTTTTCCTGTTGTTTTGGGTAAGATGAGTTAAATTCCATCTTGTCTGAAATTTGCTGGGTAATTTGTATATTATTACTAAATCTTGTTTGATAGAAAAAGATGAAAATCGTCAGCTTTACCAATGGCATTGTGGTAGTTCATACTGCACCCTGTCTGGAACTGAGTTGTACTGCCATTGCACACTTACTGCAGAAAATCAAATGCCTAATATTGAAAAAGAATGTTTTTCTAGTCTTTCTTCTCAATAAAAGATAATGTTTTCCTCTGTAAGGGCCTATGTGATTAGATGTTTATCCTCTGTTCCCAGGAGAGCAGACATTGTGGTTCATATTTTCTGTTTTGTGAAACAAGATTTCATATAGCTGACTACATCTCTGGAATCTATGTCATTCTCCCCCTAAAATGAACTGAAAGCAAATTGGCTTTCTAAAACCTGAAAGAAGCCTAGAGCAAACTCTTTGTCATCACATTCCTGGTCAAATCCAGCATTTGCCTTCCACTGAGTTTCTAATATTTTGTAATGTCTGTGGTTTCCCATGGGGTTGCTTAGGTGAATGTAATAAGTGAGAGCTGTTGAAAGAGAAAAGAATGAAGACTTCATCATGAGCTGAATTGAGCAAAAACTCTTGGGGGTTGCATGCATGTTTTGCATGTAGTTCTTTAAAATCCTGCTACTTTTAATCCAGTGTTTCTTTCCTTCGCAATTATTAATCAGAGACAGAAAATGCCAACTATTACACAAAACCTATGTAGACTAATTGAAGTCTTACTGGTATATACCAGAAATATATCAGAAATTATGGGGTGATTATTCACATCAACTGAGTTTTAAACTTCAGCTCCGGGAGTGCATAAATACCTGCAGGGAATGGAGGGAGCAGAGGACGCTCGCCAGCCCTGGGCAGAGATGTGTCCTTCTCCACTGACTGTGTGGGGAGCTGCTCTTGGGAGTGAAGAGGGACCTGAACAGCCTGTGGCCACCTGGCTGAGCATGGAAATGTATAGGCAGCATGGCAGTTCCAGACAAAGGGAACTGTTCCCATCTACTGCTGAGGAGCCAGCAAATGCCGCTTACTGACTGAGAACTTGGCTCTGACTTGCAGAAGTGCAACCTCAACGTGTCCTGCAGCATCACTAATAAATGTGAGCCCTTGCCTTAAGAGGTGCACGGTTCTCTATGTGTTTGGTATTTTTAGAACTGGTTTGGGCTTGAAAATGTGTTTTCCAGGAGTTATACTGTTCTATTTAAAAGAAAATTTGGGCAATATTAGAGAAAAATATCTGGACAAACTAGAGTTCAGTCTTGAGTAAAAAAAGTTCACTTTGAAGTAAAGTTCTCTTCATTTTTTCATCTACAAATTGTATCTGTCACCTTTTTGTCACATTTTTCTCTCTTTGTCATCTTATAATGTTGGCCAACTTTGTTAATTTTGCGTAATTGTTTGTCTTTCCTTGCATTTTAAATACTTTTATTTAGAACTGTCTGAAAATACAGACAACAAAACAGGCAGGGAAAATGTCTGAAACTTTGTGCTGCTGTGATTTTTGTTGTTGTTCTGCTTAATCCTATGCAACACAGGTTACAGTTGTTCATGCATAAAATCTTAACTTAAAAAGTCTCACCAGTGCCAAACAGTGATGAGAGAGTATTTTAAAAACAGCTTAAAATTTGTGTTAGCTACATCCTCACGGTGCTTCACTTCTTATGCAAAAGCAGATTTCAAATAAAACATAAAGGATGACTAAGGGGATATTTTTAAATTTTTCATTTTACTTTGTTCACTTTGTACAATCAAATGTGAATAATGTTATGAAAGTGAAATAGCATTTTAATATTATTTTGGTCTCAAAATAGCATATTGTTTTTAGGTACAGGAATCAATGCATGTGGCAAACTCACCGTGAATTGTGTCTAAATTTAGTAGGTGTCTTCAACAATCAACCAAAAATTCTAATGTTCAAGTCAGCTTTGTCATCTTGCTACTACATTTTCCTGAGTGTAACTTTTATTGGAGTGAGTCTGTGTTCTAGTTCTGATGTGAGTGCTTTTGCCTAAAGGGTGCTCTGGAATTATGACTGTTCCAAGGGTGAACTTGGTTATTTTTAGGAAGGTTAAACATCTGGATGTTCACCACAGAATCTTTTCCAAAAAAGCATTTTGTTTCTGAGCAAGAAATATCAGCAGAAATATAGATGGAGCCCAACAGAGTGTAATCTCTGCCTTCCCAGGGCACTTGGGTATTTTCAGACTGGTCTGCTGCTTAAAGTACCTCTGGGATTACAGAAGGATATCGGGAGGATTTAGCTCTGCAGTATTTTTGTAGGTGGCTTTGAGACTTTGGAATCCAGAGCTGGGATGAAACCAAGCAGAGGTGCCAAATTAGGAGTGGTTATGGGGGACACAAGGATTATATTTGAAATGTTTCTAAGAGTCCATGTGTTTGCATTCTGGGTGGGAAAAAAAATTGATTGAGATCAGTTGATTGGAGAAAATTGTTCTCTATCAGTGTAAACAGTTTTCTGGATTCAGAAATTTAAAAAATGGTACAGGTACAATACAGGGTTTGGAGTAGAAAATTTAAGTTGTATGTAATGATTTTAAGTCTTTCCCATATATGTTTTATGTGTGTGGGAAAAAACCCTTGAGGTAAATTGTGCAAGTTAAATGAATTAAAACTGAAATGACTTCAAAAAGAGGCTGACTTCTCTTTTATGATCTGTCTTACACCCTTGATTATACACAATACTGCTTTTAAAATGGATCCTGCCTGCCTAGTTTGAATGGCTAGATCAAAAGTCTTATGAAAATATGCTAATGTGTTATGAAAATATTGATTGCTGAAACATTGCATTTCCAGCTCAGGGCTATTTTTCTCCCACAGCAGTTTCCAGGTGCTGCTTAGAGAACTGTGACATCCCCTTTCTAATTTTCTCAGTACATTTTGAATGTCCTTAGCTCTACACTCTTTTTTTCCTTAAGCAGGAAAACTTCAGATTTTCAAATGTTTGTTCCTGTTCTAGTTTTCTGATATTGTTGACAAAATGGTAAATCTGCTTCTGGTGGGAGGCAATTTTTTAAATTAATGATACATAGGTGTTTTATGTACCCCTTGAGGATATCACAGCTCTCATGTGTACCTGCTGAAAGGTTTCTGTCTCTCCAGCTGTGTATTTGCTGGTGTGATAAGAGCTTGCTCCTCCCCACAAATACAGTTTAATTTCACTTGTTTGAATGTTGATAGTGGGAGACTGTTGCCAAGTTGAAAAGACTGTTTTGTTTGTTTGAAGTGTTTAAATCCGGTCACTCACTTTGATTTATGTTTTGGTACTCGCTCCATACATTACATGAAAATGTGAATTGAAACAGATGGTGAAGGATCAGCATTTAGGCTTCCAGCATGTACAATTTCCTGGAAAGCTCAGTCTTCTACTATGCCATCAGCAGCCTGTGTTCAAAACCACATCGTGTTTGTTTTATAGTAGCTCCTGGATGCCAGGCATATATTAAGTTGTTCTGAGCCTGCGCTGCATGGACATCCCCATTGAGCCCAGCAGTGCTGTGTTTTTCCTAAAAGAAATGAGCTGTTAATTCCCTAATCCTTGGGGAAATGATTTTAAGTTAATGTCAAAATTGGAGGCCATTGCCTCTGTGTGTTCAGAATTCATACTGCAGTGTCTGTTCACTCTTTTCAAAGCAATCCTGTTAAGGATGGAAAGAATAGAAGTTAACCTGCCTTGCATTTATGTGATTTCCTTTCTATGCATGTGGTTGGAAGTGTCATGGTTTTTACCAACTCCTGAAAAATCTGATGTGGCTGCTCCTGTCAGGGCTGGACTGTTTGTCTGGGTTCAGTTTATGCTGGTGGAGATGTAATCTGACTCTGCTGTGACATTTAATGAATATTGAGGGTAAAACTTCTTTTTAGAAGTGGATCTCTGCTCTGCTGTGCTGCAGTTTCTCTAGCCTAAAACACACATTAAAGAGTACAGCTTGAATTAATGAAATGTGTATTTAGAATGACTGGTGCAAATTAGTGGATGACCTGAAACAGGAGAGAACTTACTTTCCTATGTAATGTTATCTCAATGCCTTTACCTAGAAATTTGCTTTTTAAAAGGCAAGCATTTTGTCCAGTAAAATTAGTATTTTGGCTTTGTTTGGGATTTCTAATAGTTTCAAGCCTGGCTATCTGTGGGTTTGCAGAATATTACAGACTCACCCTGTGTGTTGTGTGATGCTCATCTGGGGTGTGCATTTCAGTTCTGTCTTTGTAGGAGGAGGATGATGATGAAATGACAATATCTCTCTGATGAAACTAGTTCAGTTTTCAAGTGGCTGTAATTTGATGCTGGTCAAACAGAGATTTCATTTGGTCCTGTACATGAAGACTCCTGTACTTCAGTTTGTCCAAAAGGTTTTTGTGGTGCAATATTGAAGACATGACAGCTGCTGTTGAGAAAATTTGCTGTTAATAAGCATTTCAGCATTTGGAAGCCCAGCTCAGCATGTGAGATGCCTCTAATAATCTCTGAACATTATCATTTAATTAAACCTCTACTGTTTAGAATAAGTGAGTACAAAAGAGCAGTAGGACATGTTCTCCTTCTTTTTCTTGTTTCTCAAGACTGAAAAGAACATACTGGGTAATACATTTGGAACTGGTCCACGTGGTTTTTGTGTCCTTTGGGTTTTGGTGTCCCCTCCCCCAAGAAAGCACAGTGGGTGAAGCTTGGAAGAACTGCCACTTGTTGTGTTGTCACTAGTGTTCCTGTGACTATGGAGATGTTAATTGGAAAAAGAAATTGGATTTGAGAGGGCAATGGGATCAGTTTACAGTTTGGTGTTGGGAAAGAGTGTAGGTTCCCTGGTGTAACACAATTTTAGGTCGTTTTAATCTCATAGTTCTTCCACTTAGTGTTTCCTTTTGCCTGTGGGCTTCTCCCCTTACTGTGTATTTTTCTAGACTAAATAAACTCAGTTCCTATCTCTTCTAGTCATCTTAGAAACTCTTCTCTGCACTCATCCCAGTGACAGGCTAATAATTCTGCTCACATTGAAACTAAATTTATATCCAAGCCTGCCTTCCCCCTCAGCAGTCCTCTCTCCCTTCTGTGCTGGACGGGCTGTGTGTGCTCTTACACCACATGAGTCAAAAAAATGAAAATTGAGAGAACACCTCAGGGAAAAAAAAGTGTCTGGCCAAAGTACTGGCATTAATAGGTTCACTAGTATGGGGAAATCATAATGCTGATATTGTAAAACCATAACTGACTTTTGTAGTAAATCATGTGCAGTTTTATCAAGGTAATTGCATTCGATCTGTTGATGTGTGTTTAGTGCCATGCTAACAATTGAAGCTCAAGTTCTGTTTGCTGCTTCATAATACCCTGAGTCACCCAGTCCTTGGCACAGGTACCTGCTCTGCTTGGCTGTATTTGTGTGTAGTCTCATCTTGGTGCTTTATGCTCAGAAATTTTCTTCCTTGAATAAACACACATTTGCTTGTTTGGGTTGTCCTTCTGTGCTAAATAAAATAGTAATTTCTTCCCATTGATTAAGAGACTTAGTGGAGTGTGTCCTGTGCTTGAAGGTGTGAGTTGCATCAGAACAGGAGGAAATTCCCAGTTTTAAACGTAATTTCCCCCTTTGTACTGCCTCAGTTGTAACTGAACTAAGCATGGGAATTGTGGTGTGTTCAAATAGGCCTTTGTGCATTCTCTCTGGGTGGGATCCATTCAGCAGTGAAAAGCTGCTCTTTGACATATTGATAGTGTAGGCCCTAATTTATTTCCTGTTTAAAGGACTTTAGTATTTGTAAAGAAGTTACCTTGCATTTGCTATTCAAAAAGCAAATTATGTTGCTTTTTTATTTTAGAATTTTATTTCTGATTTTGTGAATAGCAGTGCATTATTCTTAAAAAATGAAGTACTGGAACTATGAAATATTATCATTACAATATTACAGGTGTGAGCTTTTACTTCAAGCTTTTCATTCTAGCATCATGGAAGTTTGGGTTTTTTGTTTTTGTTGTTTTGTTGGTTTTTCTTTTTAATTCCTTGGCTTTTCACTTACATACCAAAGTGGTAGGCGTGTTTCAGTCAGTGCTTCTGCTTCGAGGAAGAAAGGAAACATCCCTTACATCTTCTGGATTCACTGCTGGTAGTTCCTTCACTCACTTAAGGTCATTTTTCCCTCGCCAGCACTTTTTTCTTGTATTATCAGGAATAATGATAACACTTTCTGCTTTCTACTTCTTGTGCCTTTTAATCATGTTTGTGTGTTTGGAAAATAGACCAGTTCAACTTAGTTTGACTTCTGTGCCTGTGCCTGCCAAAGTCACCTGATACTCTTACAGAGCTTTGGGTCTATTACAGGCCCAAGGAGCTTCTTGGAGTTCCTGACATGAGCAAGTGTAGAGCTGAAGTCTTCCAATCCCTCTTTTCTAAATTTAGAAAAAGTTAAAGTCCAAGCACCATGGTTTGAAAATACTCAAAAGTAAGGCTGTGTCGAATTTTATGAGCTTGTTTTGATGTTCTCTGACTATTTCAGAGAGGTTGGATTTGGTTCTGTTTGTTTATTTTTCCTTAAGTGAAAACATAATTTATTGTGCTTGTAGACAGTGTTACAGAGCACACTGTCAGAGGTGGTACATGAATTGTTTGGCAATAACCTGCACAGTAAATATGAATCTTTAATTGTGAGGCAACGTAGGAGATATTTGCTCACCACTGTCTTCCAGCTCCAGATGGAGCAGCAGTGAGGACTGGGACAAATATTTAACTCCAAGTTACAGAAACTCCCATGTTTTATCAGCTTACAGCACAGGGTGCTCTGAGATGTGTTGGCTGGATGTGGAATTGTGGTGTGGCAGCTGCGTTACCAGCACTGAGTCATGACAGAAATCGCTTGTCAGCATTGGCACTGTGGTGCCAGCAGGGCTTCTGCAGGAGCAGCACCCTGAGCCCTGGGGGGAGCTGTGCCCGAGCTGGGGCTGGGGGCAGCAGCTCCTGGGGCACTGCAGGGCCTGGGGATTCCTCTGTGGGAGAGCCTGGGACTCCCTCTGCAAGGGAAATATTTTCTGCTGTAAACTGGATGTAGGGAGCATCCTCCTGTTTTGGATGATTATAGTCATTCTAATGCACTTTTCTGTTAAGTGTGGAAATTACAGAGATCAAAACATAGATGGGAGCCTAGGGTGAAGATTCTAGGGAAGTTTTTATTTTTTTTTTCCTGTGATTAGAATAAGTGCCAGAAAATGAAACCCAGCACTGAGCAACCTTCTGTGTAATGCAGAGCTTTACCACCAAGTGATTAAAAACTCCAGGTTGCATATATGACTGGGATATAAATTAATACCTTTATCATCCAAAGAGGTCTTAGCCATCAAAATGCAGAAAACTTTCCTGTGCCAAGGATAACCACTGACATTTCCACATGGCCCTTTGTGAAGCACGATGTTATTTGGATCAAGATTAGGCTGTGTAGCATAAAGCTGTAGACAGCTTGCACAGTGGTACTTTGTAGACTTTAATTATGGTAACCACACCCTTGATTTGCCTTTTTCCCTGATGTAAAAAGGGCTGTTTTTTGAAAATTCATACAGTTGAAAGTGGTAATTTAGGTAAAAGAGCTGTTTCAGCAAGTCTTTGGAGTAGGCTAAATACTGGACTGACCTTTGCAGAGTTCACTGGTCTGTTGGAATCTGAACATTTACATAAAGAAATATACTTGTGGCTCTGGCAAGAGAGGATTGTGTGTAGCAGATCTTGATTTGACCTCCTCTCCTCTCCCTCCTTCCAATCCTCCTCTTGATTATTTGTGGAAGGTGGAAAGAGTTTTCTGTGTTTGAGGAAGGTCTCCCTGTGTGGTCAGTTCTTTCTTGTGGCTAAGCTGCAGCTCTCTTGCTATGTCAGATGTCTCATATATATATTTATGTGCATTGCCATAGTTATATGTTTACCTCTTGTTCTGACATTTGCTTGTTTTAATTTCCCACAAAAACATTGTATTCATACTTCTGTTTGGCACTTTTTGTGGTACTACAGCACAATTGGAATCTACCCTCTGCAGTAAACTGGTCTTTTGTAAGGCAGTAAACTATGAAGGCAGTTAAGGACAATACAGTTTCTTTAATTAGTTCAACAGATTGGTTTTTTATTTTTTCTCATCCTCAAACATCTTTTAAACAAGCTGATAGTTTGGCCCTTGCAAATGCAGAATGGCTGCTTCTTGCACCTCACTGAACACCCTGTTTGTTGTTGATGCTGGGGTTTATTGTTAGTGCCTCGAGGTGTTGTACTGTGGTGGAGCTGTGCTGCTGGAGCAAAGCTGTCTGCAGTTTACTAGTGAAAACCCAATCTGAAAGGACTGAAATAGCACACAATATTTTAAAATATGTTATCATATATTGCAGCAACTGCAGTACTTACGGTCTGTTTTGAAAATTAATCTAATTAAAGCAATGCTTACTTCTGCATGGAAGGTTGGGTACAGGGAGATAGGAAGGTTAGATTTGTTTAATTTATGTTAGCTCCAGCAAAGCTTGGATTACAGGTGTGTGTATTACACTGTGCTTAATGAGATCTATCTGTAAGCTGTTCCCAAAAGATTTTAGTCCCATCTTGTTCATGGCCACATCTTGACTCCTTTTCTCTTTGTGTCACACCTGCTGGGTGTGCAGCTGCTGGCCTGGATCAAAGCTTGCTTCACAAAAACGGGGCTGTGATGGTTTTTTCTACTTCTTTCTTCTTCTCCTGTCTGGGAGTAAGTTTTAGTATCAAAATCCAAGCTAATTGTAGTGGCAGGTATTTGAAAAAGCAGGTTTTGTTTGCAAAACTCTTAATGCCCCTGAAGTCAGAGGTGAGAAAACTGAAGTTGATACAGTTTGCAGTGGAGCCTGTTGGGCTTTCCTTGCCTCAAGCTTTCGGTTTTCAAACCAACATAGGCAAATCCTATCATAAGCTGGAGTCCTTCAGATTTAATTGTCAAGAAGGGATAAAAGTAAGAATAGTTTTAGGAAACAGAAGCAGGGCTGTGCCTTGGCCCAGCAGTTTGCTGGGGCTGGTCTGCACTAGGATGCCAGTGCTGTAGAAGTTGCCTGATCTGGTACAGCTCAGTTAAAACAGACATGACACAATTAAGATATAAAATCAGGTAAAACATTTGCTACTAACAATCTCTGTATCATGATATCAAATGTGTTTTTTCACATATTCTTCTTCAGTTTAACTCATTGAAATTATACTCCTCCTTCAGTGGAGGTCCCCTATTGCAGGCATCATTGTATAGATGTACTTTTCACATTTTCAAAATCCTGGTGATACAACTTCAAAATGTTGCTCCTGGAGAGGATTCCTTGGCTGGTGGTCACATATATTTGGCAGCAAAAGCATGCTCTGCTTTTCATGGCTGCTTTTTTTCTTTCTTTGAGAAAAAAAGGAGGGAAGGTTTCCAGATCTTTTTTCATTTGTCAAGTTTAGAGCAAAACTCTCGACCCAGTCTAAATCAACCACCCAACCAACCCTCCTCAATAACATAAAGAATGCCAAAAAGTATTTTGTGTGTGTATTTAGGTAAGAGACAAACATTAGGTATCCAGTGTGGAATAAAAAAAGGCAGTGTTTTCATTGATAACAATGTCAAAGACAATCCTATGATTTTTGGATCTATATTTTAGTTCAGGCTGCTTCATACTCAGGTACGTGTGTCCAGTACAACTTATTTGAAGCTATACTGGTTAATTTTTCTCCATTTACTGCTGATGGCAAATTTTGCTCCCCAATATCCTGTTGACTCTGGTTCCACTGGAGCTCTGGGGGCATCAGGAGCTGAAAATATTTTTGAGCTATGTCTGCACTATCCTGTGTTGCTTGGGAATAATGCTCCTTTGCATGACTGGAGTATTGTTGTGCTTCCATGCAGGGACTGGAAGTTGTGCTCCCATTCCTGCAAGGAAATGAGTGCACCAAGCAGAATGTGAAATCTGGAAATCTTCCAGTGGCTGTAATTCCAAAAAACTGTGAAACATGTTATTCTTTGTTCTGTGGCAAACAGTCGGGTGAGCCAAAGGAGTAGCTCGGAGAATGTTTTTAACAGAATTTGGGGTTTTTTTTTCAAGACTGTGCCTCCTGATGCCTTTCTGGATACTTCAATTTCCTCTCAAAGTGAGCTCAGAGGAGTGTTTGCTCTTAGCAATTTAGTTGGGAGCTTAGAATTTGGTTTTGCAGAGATAATTTAGGAAATCAGCTTTCTGGAAAGAATAGAGGAGGTGCTTGGGATTTAAAATTGTATGGGTAGGAAAAAAAAATATATGTATGGTATTTAATAGTGTGAAAATGTTGTTCTGGGAGCTCTGCCTGGTAAACAGCAGAATTGTTCTCTGGTTAGTTTGAAATGCCTGCCTGAGCCCTAACAGGCTGTGTAGGAAAGTCTGCTTTTAGTGAGGCATTCCATATTACTCTTTCCTCTTTGTTTTGTTTTGTTTCACTTTAGACTTGTTTTATTTTCTGACATAACCCATGTTTCCATGAATTACTCATACTTAGCATGACAATGAGATCTGCATGTGACAATGAGATGAAATTGTAAACTCACTTTAGAAAACAAGCTGTTCCTTTAACAGAAGCAAAGCCATGGCAATTTGCTCTCTTTCCTATGAATCACACTAAAGAATAGAAGAGTCTTGAGATATGTTTACAGCTGTGGGTGCCATGACTTCACACTTAAAATTATACCTTTATCTGTTACACTCAGATTTAACTTTGGTTTGGCAGCAAGCCTAATGGAGGCTCTTAAATATGGATATATCTTACACATGTAAGGCAGCTGAAAGAGGCTTTTTAGTCATACCCTTGACCTGGAATCCAGTAAAGGAAAAAAGCAGTATTAGTTTTACCTATGGAGTGAGTCCACCCCCAGCCAAAATGAGTATTTGTGCAATTAACTGTAATTGATCTTCATGTCCATGGCAGTGCTCTTCTTTCATGTGCCCTAGGACTGTGCTCTGGAGTCCTTGAGTTTGATTTGTGCTCTTAATAAATAATTCTACAGTGGCAGCTCACAAGTGCCAGGTACATGAGCATCAGAAATAAATTGCTCTTAGCAATAAAGTGCCTTAATCACTGAGTTACCACACACTCTTTTTAAGGAATAAAATAGTAGAATGTTTTAAAAGCTTACAAAGCAGGTAGATTCAGGAAAATCTTTTCCTCATGAGTGGCACATTCTTGCATGATCCAAAAAAGCCACAGTCCTTGGGTCAGTGCAGGAGTGTGAGGGTGAATGTTGTTTTCCATGTGGAGGTAATGGCTATAAAAACCTGGTGTGGGGCAGAGGAAGTGCAGGAATACTCTTCAGCTTGCTTCAAGTTTACCAACTGCTATTTCTTGACTTTCTGTTTTTCTGTTGCTAAGACAATCACTGATGGAATAAACACACTAAAAATGCTTTGAAATACATGAAACCCTTGGGAGGAGGGGAGTGGAAATTTACTCCATCCTTGATTTTGACATTGAACACCAGATTTCCAGCAGAAGTTGATTGTTCTGATTTGGTTTAATGTTTTTTTGGGGGTTTTTTTTGGGGTTTTTTTTGTTTTGTTTTGTTTTTAATGATATTGGGGATTTTTAAAATTTCCCTTTGAAGGAGTTGCCCATCAGGTGAGAAGGGACCCTCATGCTGAATGTGTGCCCTCAGCAAGTTCTGGAATGAGTGCTGAGTACAGAGCAGGGAGGGAGAGGCAGAGGGAGGTGCCCTGTCATCACTGTTCCAGTGCTGGGACCTTCCTCTGGGGAAGTTTCTTTTGAAGAGGGTTGGGATGCATGTTGTGCTGGGTGTGGATTAGTGTCACCTTGTGAGGAGACAGGGGACATTTGATTATAAGGGTGGTATTTGAAATGCAAGTGAAAAGTACCACATTGATTGGGTAAATAGTCATGGATTTAATGTGGGCTGAAGAATATTTGAAGTTTTGTGTGGTCACTTCTCAAGCAGCCACATCCTTCAGAAACTGAAATGTGTGAGTGGAAATATCCATTCATGTTTGGATCCACTTTACCCCAGATGTGGATAGCATGAAAAGCTCTCCATGAGTTTTGAAAAGGACTTTTCAAAGGAGAAAAATTGTGGACAGAAATTGTAGCCAGAAAGACATCACATGTCAAGAAAGTCCCTTAATTTTTCACCAATTAGTTTTTTAACAACAGATGAGGTAAGCACCTATCATGACTGATTGTCTCTCCCAAGAGTAAGATCAGTGAATTAAATTATCTCCTTACATTTCCAGTGTGAATTTGTGGCTCTGTGATGTCTGCAAGTTGTAGATTTGGTCCCATTAAACACAGCAAAAACTTTTCTATTTTAATCCATCTGTACTCGAGCCTATCTAGCACGCTCACCATCCTTTTATAGTCTTGTTTTCCTCAATCTTGTGAACTCTTGGATGTTTTGATCACTGATTTAAAAAAATACATGGTGAAATGCAATCTCTCTTCATGTGAGCTTTAGTGAACTTAGTTCATCTACTGCACTTGCCCAAGTCATTGTGATTTATTTGTTGCTCTGTTATTTGCATTCTTGTGTAGGTACAGTAAGTGTGCAGGGAAGGTTTGTCTTGCTGCTGTTACAGCAGCTTTTGTATGAGAATTATTCATGTCCAAGGCCTTGAGTGTACATTGCTATGGAAACCTCAGGGCACAGGCCCGTCATTGCCCCTTTGGCAGAATTCTTCACAGTAATTTCTCCTGTACCAGGGAGTCAGGAGTGATATTTACTCATCTATGGGCTGAATTTTTATGATCATACATTTAGTAGGCATCTTGTGTAAACAGGAGTTTTTATTCCAAATACATAAAACTTGCCTAATATTTTGAGCAATAATTCTGGGGTACTGAAGCTAATGCTGCCACTGAAAAGTCTTTTCTCTTTGATGTTATGTCCAGAGATGTGCTAGATCAGGATTCTGAATCACTTGAGAAACTTTCCCATTTGTTCTTCATTATTATTCAGAGGCAGGCTCCTCAGTCTGGTTTTGTGTGTGGTTTTACAGATGGTTATGCAGAGATGAGATGAAGAAGAAGGGGTGATTGGAAAAGGTGAGAAGTTGTTTTTGTGATGGCTGTGTTGGCTTGTGGTCATTTCAGATTGCCCATGACAGGAGGGGAGTGCTCTGCACTGTCATCTGGAGATCCCTTTGGTTCCTGGTTTGGGTCTTCATTGAACAAATTCAGATTGCAGGTTCTTACTGCTCAGCACAAAGGGCAAAAAGAATCCCCAGACTTTGCCTGAGGTTTCCTGCTGGAGGTTTGGAAGGAAGGAGTTTGTTATCCAGAAACTGCTTGTCTTTTGGTGATAAAGAAGAGCTGAAACATGAAAAGCAGTGCTTATATTGCCTGGGTGATTTTCTCCAGTGGAAATACAAAAGAAAAAAACCCAGAATGTCCATCATAGGAAAAGAGTAGGCAGATGGCAGAGACCTTGTAGGGTGAATGTCCACAAAGACAGGTGAGCTTGGACCTGGAGGGACAGGGGTAAAGAGCTTGACCTGCAGCTGCTGATTCAGAGACAAGAGCTTCCAAGTGTCTTATGTGTGGTGCCATTACTGTTGTTGTGGCAACTTTGATGAGCTGGTTACCATCTTCCCTGGCTGGGAATGAAGTGGGTCTCTGTTCCCTTGGGAATACAGAAGTTATTCATTGTTTCCCAGAAGAGAGGAGAGTGCTGCTTGGCACACCAGCTCTCAGATATTTTGCATGGTTTCTGCTGGGGAGTGCTGGTGTGTCCCAGTGGGCACCCCTGGAGTTGCTCTGTAGGTAAAGGTCTATGGAGCACTCTGTGCCAGGCTGGCCAGCCCTGCTGGGATTGTTGTGTGCACAATGCTCTCACTGTCAGGCTCTGGGGCAGACACACAGAATATGTCATGGAACAGTGCTTGCTGTGTCTCTGCCTTGGCATGCCTTAGCAGGCTCTGTGTTCTGAGCCTTGCCCATGAAGCTGCCAGAAATAGATGCCTAATGGCAGAGAATTTATGAAAATTGATCTCAGCCATGTAAAGATGCAGAGTGAGAGCTCAGGTTATAGAAGTCACCTCTCAGCAGCTGGCTGAGAAAATGGTCTTAAGGCACCAGAGTGCTTGGCTTTATTAAGTACTAGGGTGTGATAATTAATTACTTGTTACTTAACTAAGGAAGAATCTGATAGATTTATTAATAGTAATTCTTAAACCAGCTTCCTTACATGGATGTTGAATTTCAGGTGTGGTAGTGCAAGAATCCTGAAAAATGTATTTCCTTGGGAAAACCCATGTTGTCTTTGTATTTTGAGCAGTGTTCTGCACATGTGCTGGAGTTTGGAAATGAGCTGGGAGTTGTTCTTGTAACATGACACACAGGTGAACTGCACTGGAGTCAGTCTTCAAAAGAGCCTTTAGCATGGCCTTAGCCAGTATTAATTTTCAGATTGAGGATGAAGAATAATATCTTCTTTGTAGATTGTCATATTGTAAGTACTGAGAATTGCATCTAAAATCAGTACTTAAGTCAAAGGATAACTGTGCACAAGCTTGGTACAGGCATTTTCTGTGCATAAGTTTCCATTACTTGTTCCAAGATTGAAGAGTTTTACAGAAATACCTTGCTAGAAGGAAGCTGGTTTCATTTTTATATGTGCAGTGGAAGGCTGCTTAAATGTGACTGCAGCTTCTGAAAACTGTCATTGGTGTGGGTTCTGGCTTTGGCTGATGCCATTTGAGAGGAACATGGCACTGAGGCTGTTTGGCTGTGAGAGCATTTGAGCTTGCATACTTGAAATATGCCTGTAGGAGAATCCTGTTATGTGCATGTGGAATCTGGCTTGCAGAAGGTTATTTAAATTTCAGTTAAAATTACAAATTGGTTTGCAAGATACTGGCATATTGAATAATATTAAAATTTGGAAGTAATCTTACCTTTTGATTCTTTCATGTGATAGTCATTTGCTTGTTACCTCTAACCTAGAGTAATGTGTTAGGAAGTATTTGTTTGGGATCAAGGATTTTTAATCTCTTAAAGAATTGTCCTTCCAGTCAGTGGTTAGGATTTTAGGAAGCAGCTCTGGTTTCAGGTCTTGTACAATACCTTAAATAATGTAGGGAAATGTAATGTTTAAAAGGTGTGAGGTTTTATTAGAGTGAGATTCACTTTGGCATTGTAAAATTATCCTTCAAGTTTGCTTGTGTGGGTTCCTTGTGTTGGAAGCTTTGGATGGAACTGGCCGTGCCCGAGCTGCTCTCTCGGTTCAGCCTGCCACACTCTGTGTGCTTTGCCTTGTTTCTCTCCAGCTGCCTGAGGAGGAAGGGAAGTGTGACTGCATCTCCCTGGCCCTGTTTGCTGCAATATCAGAATATGGATTTCCCCAGACCCTTATCCTGGTAGCAGCACTGAGCTTTTAGGTTGTCCTGTTACAAGATCTCTATGGGGGGTGGTCAGGAAACATCTCTGTCTGTGATGAGTTTCCAATTACTCTGTTGCACTTCACTTGTGTAGCGTGGAAGGATTTAATTCTCATTTCTGCCTTGCCCACAATCAGCAGGTTGCAGGCCTGAGCACCAGTGCAGGCTGTCAGCAGGGCTGGGATGTGTTAGATCATTGTTTTACACGGGTTTGCATTTCTTCAGTTCCTTCATCCAACCAGAGGGCTCTCAGTTTTAATACAAAACTGATGGATTATGCACAGGGCTGATCCATGCTCCATCTATCATCTCTATTCTATCCTTTTATGAATCTTTTTAGCATTTACAGTGTTGTTGTGACTAACATTTAAAATTATGACAAAATGGCATTTTAATTATCATAGCTTCCAGTGTTGTCACCGAATGAAGAATTATGTAGAAAACACTGTTCATCTCAAAAATATTTGCTGATTTGTGAAGATAAAATTTTATGAACATAAGTTAATAAAATTCAGTGCATAACGCTGGCCATGTTTAATCCATTCTGAAATTCCATTAATTTTGTTTTTCTCATAAATGTGGAGTTTCTGAGTATTTTAATAGACAAGTTCCACTATTTATTCTCAAATCCAAACAATGCAAAGCTTTCCTTTCCCTTTGTGCAAGGCTGGCTGAGGGAATGCTTCCCTCTGAAATCAGAGCTGGAAACAGGACACAAACCCAGTGTGATTGTCCTCAGGCTGTCCTCTTTGGTGAGAGTTCAGCTGTAACCATGGCATGAATGTGCTGTGAACTGGATTGTGTATAACCTGAACATTTGTATGTGCACTGGTTGTAAGTGCTGAGTTATTACAGTGCGTGTATTTGCAATTCACTATATTGATCTTCATGGATGCTTTTCAGGGCTCTATTGCACAGCCTGGCACTAAAGGTCATGCATACAAAGAAAATGCAATACTTAAAGCTTAAGATTGTCTTTATGTGTTGGCCAACATTATGAGCAAAGAAGATACCTGTTTTTCACTTTTAATGTGGAGTTGTTCATGGTAATTAACCAAAGCAGTTTCTAATTTCTTAAAAGCTTATTGCACAAGTATATAATTCCATCTAGAAGAGGCAGTCTGTATTTCAGTGATGTTTAGTATTGAGTTTCTGTAGTAGAAGATTCACATTTGTGTTTATATATTAAACAAAAGTGTTTTAAATTGTGTGTCTAGTGGTTTGGTAATTATCTCTAAATTGCTTTTGAATTGGGAATGGGATGAGTGTTTCTTTAACTGTCTCGTATCTTCAGTTTTTATTTGCTCGGTGCTACTTAATTTGGAACAATCATGTAATTCAATTATCTTTGTTCCATATCCATAGCCTTGCTGAAATTAGGCTTTTTGGTTGGTTTCAGAAATATTCAGTTATGTCTTTTGTAGGATAAGACTAATGCAATTATCATAGAGTATTTTTCTTGTTCTTTTCCATTACTTTAGTACAAGTTATGGAAAACCCGTTGGGAGTTGCAGAGTGACTCCCAGAGCCTCTCCTTGCCCCTGCCAGCACAGTGGCCTCTGCTGCATTAACGTTCATATTTCATCCTTTAAACACAGTGTGTTACATTAGGAAGTCAGCCAGATAAAGCTGGGTTTGAAATGTCCACCAGTAATCCTGCATTGAGTGATCTGCAAGATGCAATAGGGAGGTGATTGTGTGTGGTTTAATAAATGCATGTTGCTGCTTGTTGTGAGCTTTGGAGGGTTCTTTTATTTGTTTGGGGTGTTTCCCCCCAGCTAAGGGAGCCTTGGCTGCCATATTGCCACTCTGAAGATGCAAGAAGGGTTATGGAAAGCAGGTTCCTGTTATTGATGTGCAGGTTTTGCAGTAGCTGCAATTGAAGTGATTTTAATGAGTTTGAGGAAAAACCCCTGAATCTGGTGACTTCAGAATAAATTACCACAAGGCTTTTGAGTTGTCCTTCTTTGGCTGTGCAGGTTTTTCATGCTGCAGCCTTGAATATAATGAGTGAATTCACAAGCTACAGGTTTTGTGTTCTAGATGAGACAAGAACTTCAGAGGGAGCAGCCATGATTTGTCATCCGGTTCTGTATTTGTATTAAAATAAGAAAAAGAATTAGCAAATGGACACTCACAATGACAAACCTGCCTTCTTTTTCCTAATTCCAGGGCATATTCCCTTGTGGATTCCAGTCAAGTGTCTACCTTCCTGATTTCTATTCTCCTCATAGTCTATGGCAGTTTCAGGTAAGATTTTCTTTTTAAGGTTCTGCACAGTTTTTATTTTTCAAGTAAAAATATTGCAAGTGACTGAATACAGTTTATGCCTTTTTGTTTCATTGTATCTTTGTCAGACATAGCCAACATAAAAATTATTTGCTTCTGAGAAGGAAATGGAAAAGGAAGAAATAATAGCGGGCTGGGGTTTCTGAAAGATGTAATTGTCATGGTACAAGCACATATAAGATGACTTAAAAGTCAGTCCTTGAGGACAGCTCTGTAAAATCATATTTTAGAGATAGAAAAGGATTGTTGAGACAGATAGAAGGTAATGTTCTGGATAGCAGAGTTTTCTCCATCAGCCAGTGGTGGTAGATTGGGAATGCTCTCCTGTGGAGCAGCAATCCCTGGGTCCCGCTGCTGTTTGCTCCAGTGTCAGTGACAGCTTCATGGAGAAATGGGAAACACTGCCAGTGTTCAATTCCAGCAGAGCATCTGAGAGCTGCTGCACGATGAGTCTGAGTCTTCAAAAATCAAATCTGCCTCATTTTAGGAGACTTGAGTATTGTTCAGAGAAAACTCAATTATCCTTTTAGACTTGCCTGCTGTATTACACAATTTGTTTTACTGTAATGGCACCTAAGGAATGAGGCTCATACTGAAATATTGAAGTAATATAATCACAATATGAAAGTATTTTTTTTAACTTAAAGACAGCATGGTTTTCTTTCTGCTTCTTGAAGAACATGGCTTCATTTCACAGCTCTGTGATAAAAGGCCTTGTACTCACTACGGAGTCTCTGAACTGCTGTGAGTATTCCTGAAATAGATGATAGCTGTGCTCATCCATATGATGTAAGCTGCAGCTGGTTTAGGATAAGAGGTTTCATATCACTACTGTAAGTTAATAAAGTCATATCATGAAAGAGCCAATTTTTTTGCAAGAGCTGTCTGTTGTTGTTAGCCAGCGTTAGGTAACAGCACTGCTGGTGAATTAAAATAGAAGGCTTTAGGAAAACAAAATCTAGAGATGATCAGAATAAAAAAGTAATCAAAGGTTGGATTTGTTTAGTTTTTTCTTCAAGTTTTGAGTCAGATTAGCATAAAGTCAAGGAACTAATTAAATTTTTAACTGTTTGAATTTATGCTATTGTGTAAAAGGAACTATGCATCTGGCTGCAAGAAGCAATAGCATTTATTAAAATTCAATTATGAAAACATAGTGCAATATAAAACAGCAGGAGTGTGTGAACTTCAATGGCTTCTTTCTTGGAGCTCCTTGCCCTTCAGAATTTCCCCCTGCTGTTTGCCATCCTCTTCCTATTGGTACCTACACATGCCCTTAGCATTTTGTCCTATACTTTACATTTAAAACTACTCATGTAGCAAGGACTGTGAACTCCAGAGCAATCTGACTCATGGATGGAGTAGTGGGATGGTGATGGATACAAACCACTGAGGAAATGTCTTGTTTTAGTCTTTTGCCTTTGTGTGTATCCTGAAGACCCCACGATGTGAGTTACAGACCAAAATAGGGTCCCAGAGTTTTAAAATTACTTTCCTAATTCATCTCCTATATGTGGTTCCTTTAGCAGGTGTCTGAGCTGAAACCCACAGTTGTGTTGGGCACTTGGACAAACTCTGATTCTCTTTGATCAGAGACTGAGGTCCAAAGCAGTTTTTTATGGAAAATTGTGCAGTGGTGTTTACAAGCGGGTCTGAAATACAATTAAGTTATTTTAAAAATTGAAGTGTGGTAGTAAGTTACAAAATTATATTCATCTGGAAATTCTTAAAGTAGTAAAATGAAAACTTCTGGCAAAGTGGATGAATTTTCTTAGAAAACTGATGTGCTGGAAAGATAAAAGTTACAGCTTAGGGTGCTCATTCTCATCTGTCAGCAGTGGTGTGTTCATCTGGATTTGAGTGCTCATCTCCTGCAGAGCTGTGGTAAGACAAAAAGAAAATAGCACCCCTCAGTTAACCTTTGTGTTGCAGAAGGTGGGTTTGCTTTCTGATTTTCAACTGAAAAGAAGCAGGTAGAGTTGCTGTAATGTTCTTGGCAAGTGGCTGAAACAGAAGTGCAGTAATAGGATCAGAAGGAATTGGGTGGGTGAGTCATTAGGATAAAATCCACGTGTGTGGTGGATCTAATCTAAGGCAGGCAGTGTCAGGGAACAAAGGAAAGCCTTGGTCCACTGTCCTTATTAACAGAAGCATTTGTCCAAAACAAATGAAAAAATCCCAAACCCCCAGTATACTCAGAAGAATGTCTGCTCACTTGTGGGTAGAGCCCAGGACCAGGACCAAGTGCAGCAATAGAGAGGAGTTCCCCTTCTCTGACCGTGCATGGACGAGCATTTCCTGCCTGCATTTGTGCCGGGTCAGGAGCTTTTGCTTCCAGCCCTTCTGGACGTCTCTCTCATGCACATTCTGACTGCTCTCAGTCCTTGAACTTGACATACTTTTATTGCTGCCTGCCAAAGGGGCAAGACTAATCCTTTAAAGCATTACAAGCTGTAAACTGGAGCATGCAAGTAGATGTGTTAGCTGTGGATTTTTAAAGAGGTGAGCTCAGCCTGAACAGGTTGTCTCTGAGGGCAAGACAGGCACCTTCTTGTCCAAATGCTTCTCTGTGACTTTAATGTTGGGTTTACTTTGCAGGTAACAGCTAAATCTTTTTCTATCCTATCACATCCCCAGACATGGGCTCTCAGCTTATGTAAAGCCAGATTTAACCCAGAATCTGCCTGTTCAAATGCCTGCTTTTGAGCCAAACCAGAAGTATGGGATGACCCTGGGGCCTTCTGTCTCTAGGCTTTGGGTGTCCAGAGTGTGGGTGTGAATAGAAATGAGCTCACATGGTGAGCCCAGAGTGTCCTGTGAACGTGGTGTGCTCAGGGTTGGCTTTCCAGCGTGGCATTCCCATGCTCCCACAGCTCTCAGGTGGGTGGCTGCCCTCACTGGTAGAGCAAGAAGGGACTTCTCAATAAGTTACATCTGCAGGTGCCCTATAGGGCAAGATAGATCCTTGCATTCCTATTTTCTCCATTGCTTGGTAAGAACATCTCGTGCAGGGTTTCCCTGAGGCGTTTCTGCAGTGGGGTGATCCATGGCTGAGTCTGAGCTTTGCAGGCAGTGCCAGCATTACTCATTCCTGTGGCCTCGGTGTGACCCTCCCCAGGGGCTCCCTGGAGAGGGTGACTTGCTTTGAAGCCCTGCACTGGAAATGCAACCAGCTGGAGCTCTGAGGACCCACAGAAGAAACAATGGAGCAGCTCAGTGCCCCAGGGGAGATGCTGACTCAACATTCCCTTGGGAGCCCAGGAGAAACTTGAACAAAACAGTGAATGTTTCCCAGCTTGCCATTTCTCTACAGCCCAGTAGTTTTGAGTTTATCTTGTTTTACAGTATGATTTTTAACTTTCTTGGAAGGTGTTTTAGTGATTGCTTCTTAGGTTTTTTTATCGTGTTAGTGATAATTTGTAGCAGAGGGAAGAGCCAAATCATAAAACAGTTGGAGATTATTCAGAGGTTGGCTTGAAAGAGCAGCTGTGTTGTTAAGTGAAAGTAATTTCCTAATTTATGCTTGCTTTGGAGGCAAGGATATTTATAGGTAATAATAATAATTGCTGACACTATGGCAATGAAAAGAGAGGGGCTGAGGTTGTTTATGGGCAGTGGATGTGATAGGTTTTATTTCCAGTTTTCTCTGCTGATAGAAAATCCCTTAAGTTACGAGTTGCCCGATGCCATTGGGAGAATATGTGTGAGGTTCTTGCTAAACTGTGCTAATTCAGAGGGGAAGAAAACACTGCCCTGAGAAAAGAATTATCTTGTTTGTCTGAATCTTGGACCAAGTCCTGGAGGGCTGTCAGCCTCCTCCCAGATTTTTATAGCTTGAGAGGAAAACTATAAAGCTACAATGCATAATGGGGAAAAAGGGATGCAAATGAATGATGGAGGCACTCCAAGCAAGTGGCAGAGCAAAGAGATCTTTAAAAGAACAAGCTAAGAACAACAGATTAATTTGTTAGAATTTTCGTGTTCTCTATTGCCTCTTTGTATTTTCCAGAACCCTTTAACTGATGATCCATGATTTATGTAGAAGCACTGTGGGTCTGAGGTGGAAGCTTCCTCGTGTTTTGCCCGAGACCAAAAGCTGCTTTAACTCATAACACTGTTGGGGAGCATTTGCTTAATAGAAGCAAAGGAAACAAACCAGTTCTGTGCTGGAAGAGCCCTTTCCTTGGTTTTGTTTTATGGAGTGAAGCTGCTCAGCCCCTCTGTCTTTAATACACCACGTGTGTCTTGGTCCTGTAGACCTGGTTGTGCCTAATTCCAGGCTCTGGGACTGCAGCACAGACTTGCTCACCTGTGCTTTGCAGTACATGATCAGTGCACTGCAATAAAATATCTGTGACACCTCTGGAATAGTTTAGAAGACCGTGGTGTATTTGTTACTGGTCTGATAAATGAATAGAATTTGTTTACTTTGTGTTACTCAGTTAAGCTAAACTTGAAAAGAACTTTAATTCCTGGTGACCTGGAAGTTCTGCTGTAATACTTGGATGCTGCTGTGAGCTTAAGACAGGAGGTGCACAGTGGGAGATGCACAGTGCTTCTGGTGGTTCTCTGTAGCTCATTTGAATAAATAAATCAATATGCAGCTAAATTGTGGATACCACACATGCATCAACGAGAAACTGTCATGGTAAACTTGATTACTGGTATTTTTTGCTTAAAAGCACATCAAATTTAACAATAGAAATTATTGCTGGTCAAAACAGACCTTAAGTGAAATTCCCCCTTTTCTGAAGGTTATGCCAAATGTGTTAGAATATAATTTGAAAGTTGTATCAAAGTGAAGGACTGTGGCAAAAGGGGGTAGAATACTGTGCTAAATTGGAACTTTTAAAAAGTATTGATATAAACATGAGAAGATGAATCAATAGCAGCTGAAGTGGCTACTCAGGGGAGTGTTGTCAGCTCCTATGGATTAGTAAAAGTGCATTAATTTGTACTATTTATTCAGAGCTTCCTCTAGTCATCTGTTCTGTGTGCATGTAAAATATATATCTGATTATTTTCTAGGCTTTGCTGAAATTTTTTTCAGTGAAGTAAGACCTTACATTAAGCAGACACTTAAAAGCTAGTTTGGGTCATTCATGAGAACATTTCAAGGAAGGAAATATTATTGTCTTAAAAATGAAACCTGATAGTCAAATTTGAAAGAAAAGGAACAAAAATGAGAACTTGGAAAGAGTTCAAATTCACAAGAGAATTGAAATATTTATTGTGCTTCCATCATGTTCTACACTTCCCAGAAATCAGGTAACAGCAAACAGCAGCACAGATTTTCAGCACTCCCCAGTGTAGACACTGGTGAGTGATCTCACTGTCAGAGTCTGGGACGTGGGGCCTCATTTGGAGCTAAGCACTTCAGTTATTTTCATTTCCCACCGTGTGTGGTGGTGTTTCTAATAATCAGCATTACAGGGCTTTTCCAGGGGCAGAGTGCTGTGGCAGGGGCAATGAGACTGCAGCTGGTGAGCCTGAGCAGGAGTTTGGAACTCATCTGTCACATTTGCTTTGTTCCCTGCAGGTCTCTGAACATGGACTTTGAGAATCAGGACAAAGAGAAAGACAACAGCAGCACCACTGGGTCATTTAATGGCAACAGCACCAATAACAGTAAGGGTCAGCTTTACTCCCTCCCCTTTGTGCTGCACCTCAGTGCTGCACCTCCTGCTTCACCTGTGGGTGTGTCTGAGCTGCTGCATTGCAGATTCACAGGTGCCAGGCTGTGTCTGGGCACTCCCACCTCCTGTGCTCTGACACTGCTGTCCACAGCTGCCTCTCACCTGTGAAAGCTGAATTTAAAACATCAACGTAACATTTCCATAATGCATAAAAACTGCATGTGGCACAATTTGTCAGGCTTGACTGGAAATGGAAACAGCTTTACTTTGAAAAAAGCCACCCCACAGTCAGGAGAAGGGAGTGTAATTCCTTTTTGGCTGGAGCTCATTGCTGTGGCATGTTGGTCAGTCTGTAAGCAGGGAAGGATTGCAGGGTGCACTGACAAATCCCTGAGGAGGATTCACCTTCTCAGTAGAGAAACTGAAGCAGAGAGTTTACCTGGCTCTGGGCAACTCATTTAGAATGGACAACAAAGTATGTGTGTGCACACTGTCTGTCCAGAGTGGGATGAGCATGTCAGCTCCTGCATGGTGACTGTCCCTTCTGTGATCTATAAATAGATTGCAGGCAGCTTGGCCATCTGACATGCACAGTTTTGCAGGTAAAAATATGGAGCTGATCAGTTAGAGTGGAACACAGTGTGCACAGTGTGTTGTAAATTCATACTTGAGTTTAACTGAAGGCAATTTATATTGCCATATTTTGAGAAAAGGCAATATTCACTCTAGAGTGAAATAGTTTCCCAGAGCATAGAAGGCAGGAGTGAGAAGCCCTGTGCATGAAACCCTGAATGCTGAGCTTGTTTTGTTTAAAGCAAGAAACATAGCTTTAAAATGAGGAATGAAATAAATTACAGAGGTTGTGTCTCTTGCTGGTTTTGTCTTTTCTAATGTAGACTCTTGGAATTTAAATAGTTGTCACAGCACTGCTCCTGTTGGCAGCACAGAGCAAAGAGGTTGCTGTGCTTGGTGATACAGCAATGAGCAGTTGAGGCTTTTGGCATCTGGGAAGGAAGAGAAGACAGTCTGGGGCTAGGGAATAAGCACATTAAGGGGATTAGCTGTCAAAATGATCAGAAATTAAATGAAAACTCTGACATTTAATGCTGCAGGCACTAATTCCCAGATGCCAAGGTGATGTGTAGTGTGTCATTTCTGGGTTTTTGTTTGGTTTGGTTTTTCCCTTGGGAAGTTGAAGGAGATGTCAATAAATGTGCTTTCTCAGGGCAGGAGGAATCAGATCTAAGTCACAGATTAGAATTTTTGTGTCTTCACACTGTCATCACTGGACTATCTACATTGCACTTTACCTTAATGTGCCACACCTCAGCAATGTGGAAATCCCAAGTGACTGAGTTCTTCTGCTTTTTATTTTTAAAATTTATTGTGCTACTTGTATTTAAGAGTAATAGATCATGGCATGAACTAATAAATGACATGACCATGTGCAACTGTCATGACTTCCATGCTTTTTGTTCAGCTTTTCTTTTATGAAAATGGTTGAATATTGATAACAGATACTAAGTTGTAGTGAATGTATTTCATGTGTGTTTGAGGTTTTCCCACATACTCAGATCCATTGGTAACTGAGTTGTACAGGTAACCTGTTATTTATATGACTTACCACTCTTGACAGGAAAAGTTAAAATAAAGCACATTCTTACACAGAAACACAGACACACAATCTGTGTATGTATTTACTTGACTGTGCATGTCTCAACCCTAAAGGCTTACCCTTCAAATCCTAGGATTGGTAAAACCCCCTCATACAGCAGTGTTTAATTATTTTAGCATAACACAGTTGATGTTAAGCTGGTTTTACATCTCTTCTAGGTCTTAGTCTTGTATTATTTTTATGTTGGTCACTTACCAAGTGACTACTTAGGATGCTCCCTGTTGTTACTTTAGTGCTCTACAAGAAGTGTGTCTTGTATTTTTAATTGGGTTGCTGCTTCTGGCTTGTTTCCCCCCCAGGGATCCAATGTAAAAATAGCTGCAGAGACTGGTTAAGTCTTGGAATTTGTGGGGTTAGGTGGACTTCTCAATTTTGCTGGTAATTCTGAAAACTCAAAAATACAGTAAAAGTTGTCCTGTGCCATGCTTAACATCCCTGGTAGTCACACTGCATGGGTGAGGTGAGGGAAATACGAAGAAGAAAATAATTCAGTATCTCTGCCCTGTTTAAAATTACTGCCAGCTATGAAATGTGAGCCTGAGTTTGTGTTGGTCTGTAGCAAAAAGGTAATTACAGTGCACTTCACTGACCTGGGGGTTTCATAAACAGGTAAATGACTTGGGTATTTTTTAAAAACTACCCTTTATTGTTAGGCTTGATATTATCTCATCATGAGAGAAGCCTGTGATGGAATTTAAGAGCTTGGTGGCCTTCACCCAAGTGGAATTTGAGCTGTGGCACCCTTTGCATGAGCTGGGTCAGCCTAACACTGGTCAGAGATTAAGTAAACCTCACATATGCTATGTTCAACACATTTCTGTGTCTCAGTGTAAAGTGATTCTAATCCCTAAATAATGTTAATTTTCACAGCTTGTCATTCATTGTGTCCATGGCATGAGATCAGACTGAGCTCTCAGTCCCTGGGTTCTGCAGTGCTCAGCTGGAGCCTCCTGCTCAGGCAGCTGCGCTGGGCTCACAGAGCAGCAGGAGGGAAAGCGCTGTCAGGCCCTGCCCTGGCTGTGTCCCCGTGTGGCACAGACAGGACTCAGTGTCCCCTCTCCTGCAGGTATTCAAACCATCGACTCCACGCAGGCGCTGTTCCTGCCCATCGGCGCCTCCGTGTCGCTGCTCGTCATGTTCTTCTTCTTCGACTCAGTCCAAGTTGTCTTTACAATATGCACAGCAGGTGACCAAGCTTTCTTCTCTTTATAAGACTTGGAATAGAACAGAAAGTATTGATATAATTAAATATTGTTGGTAAGAATTATAATGCATGTCACAGTACATTTAAAAAAAGAATCCTCAGGTTTCACAGTTGTATTTTCATGTCTGTGTAGCTATAAATAGACAAGTACTATTTGAGAAGTATTTTCCACTTAGAGATGTGCTAAATCTACTGAACTATAAATTGGCAGAGGTCTAAACCTGCCCAGATGTGTTATTTTGCATGAAGTTCACTTGTTTATAAATTGCTGCTCAGAACTGTACATGGTACTTCATAATTCAAGTACTTCATGGGAAATAACTTTGAGGATCCTGTCCAGAGACTTCTCTCCTACTTTAATTTGGTTTTGCTTTAATGCAATTTTTCTTTTTCTGGTCTCATTAACATTTGAATATTAGTCTTTTGCACTGCTTGAATTTAGAACAAAATTGAAATTTACCTGCAAAGAAGTTGCAGATCCTCTAGTCCTGTTTAGCATTTACATTTTGTCTTATAATTAAATGCCAGGGCATTGCTTTTTGGAAAATTTTGGCCTATTGATATTTTTGCAATTCTTCAAGAGATCAGCTGCTGTTGAGAGTAGCAAGATTCTTCCTACTGCTCCAGATACACAGCAGCTTCTAAAAATTATACTCAGTCCACATTCTGAGTCTGTGAAGATTTTAAAACTCCTAAATACTCTCATCCTCTCCTGCTTCACTGCAGGCTTTGCCCTTATGCTTTAACTCCTGAGCTGTGCCAGCCTCTTAAACAGGGCTGATGTTGATGAGTGAAATTTAAATCTCTAGTCTTGAGACTCCTGTCTAATTCTGCCTCCTGTAGAGGTCTGTTGAATTCTGCTTTTATAACTTTGATGTATGACACGTATGTTCTTTCCTATTAAAAAAATACTTCAGGTAGATTCTACTCTATGCTAGATATGAGGGAAATATATACAAACAAATATATAAGATGTTACAAGGAAAGATTTATGACAAAAGAGGAATTTTAATTTGTTGGGGTTATTGGTCAATTTATTTTTTAAATGACCTTGGGAATTGTAACTTTATTTGTAACACTTCTGTGTGTAAGTGGAGGGTCCTGTGTCCCCTGGGGCTTGTTGTAGGTCTCAGGGGACTGGGGGTCAGTGCTCTTGGGTATCTTTATTCTCAAACCTGCTTTTATGGTGTGTTCATGCTCTTCCTTGGGTTTGCATGGGCCCAGAACCTCTGAAATGCAAAGCTTCCTCAGAGGCTGTACTGCAGGATGGGAGGGACCCTGCTGGAGTTGTGAACCTGGGGCTGTGAACTTGGTCCCTCTGTCCCTTGAGAGGGACAGACCAAGCTCAGGTCGTGCTATTTTACATCCTCTGTAGCTAGCAGGGGCTGATGTGGGGAACTGCTACATTACAGCTCTGTCTGCTTTCTTAAACCCCTCCCAAATCTTCCTCTCCCAGAGATTTGCCTTTCAGGGAAGAGTCAGGAGCAAGCATAGGTGCAGCCAAGGCCAGGACCCAGTGCTGGCAGAGGGCAGAGCCCAGGCTGGCATTGCCTGTGGGCAGGAGCTGATCGGGGCTGGAGGGGCTGGAAGCCCGGGCAGTCAGAGCAGTGCTGGGAGCGGCTCCTCCTCGTGTCAGTTCAGCTCCCACGGGAGCCCAGCTCGGGGACTGGGGCAGGAGGGGAGGGCTCCCTGCTGGGCAGGGCTGGAGGAGAGGAGAGGGCAGGGGAGATTGCAGGGCTGAGCTGTGCTGGGGGAGCAGGGAGGGCAGCAGGGGCACGGCGTTCCTGGGCACTGTTCTCTGCCAGAACATCCAAAGGGGCTCTTAGGTCAGTCTGTGCAGAGGTGCCACGCTGATCGTTCTTTCCCTACCGCTTCTGGTTTTCTTCCCCCCTCTGAAATACTGATAGAATTTGAGGTTTCATGGTGCTGTTTGTATGCACTGACTTTCCAAATTCTCTTTTTAAATTATTTGAGTTCTTCTTTTTTTTGTTTTGTTTTGTTTCAAATCCTCCTCCCACCAGAATGGAAAAATGTGGTTTGACCAAACTGAATTTTTCTCTGGTTGGCTTAAGCTGTGTAGAGAATGGCTTAAACTGTAAGACAATGTTTGATTCTTTCCCATCATCTTCATCTGAGAAGAGAACAAAAATCCCTTTTAAAAACCAGCAACAAAAATTTTTAAAGAAATAAGTAGAGGACAGCACAAAGATCTGAATGGCAGCGTGCAAAAAGCTCCAAGACTGTGATTTTCATGGCAGTCTGTTCTTGCTGCAGAGTTTTGGATGTGTGCTGCTGACATGTGTGTGTCTCCACGCCCTCATGCTCCATCCTTTTAAACAGTCCTTTAAAAAAGGGAAGGAAAAATGATTATAAATACCAGCAGTTACTAAATGTTTTTACAAATGTGTGGGTGGGTTAAGTATGCTGCTTGAAAAAGAAACTGTTTATGGAAATAGTCTGTTTGGATATTTCTGTATTTTTATCATTCTGTTTTCAAAAACCTAAAGCACTTTGTACTTTAAAAAAGTGAGGTTGCCAGCTACTGGCTATAAGTTATTTGAAGTTGTCCTGTGTTTTAGTGATGAATAAAGAGTTTTGAGTGACATGGGGGAAAGAATCACTATCAGAGTTAAAAAGTGGAAAAAAACCCTCTATTCTGCTGAGTTAGTCTGTGTCATGCTGAAAAATTGTAGGAAAATCTCACAACCAGTTTGTAGTAGATTGTTGTTTTTACTCAGACTATGTGAAAACTGTTTTTCTTGCTGACATGATCATGAATAAATTTAAGACTTTTTTTTTAGGGTTTGGGGATGGGGCATTGCATTCCTTTGAGAGCTTTTGTTTTATTTCAGTCTGAAGATTCACTGTTGTGCAGAAAACCTCAGAGCTTTGAGCTGCTCATGCTGGAATAACACTGAGCATATGATAATAGGGCATTGTTGCAAGAGCTTTTTCAAATTGGAGAAGCATGTTTGTGTACTGTAGAAATTAGGTCTGAATGTCCTAATATTACCTTTTCTTCTTTCCATAGTCCTTGCAACAATAGCTTTTGCTTTCCTTCTGCTCCCGATGTGCCAGTACTTAACACGGCCTTGCTCACCTCAAAACAAGTAAGGACTTGAGCAATCCTTTGCTCCTCTTCTTGTGTGTTGTATTTCTTTCCTTTAATGAGAATTCTTTAATAAGCATTAACCTCAGGGCTGATGTTTGTGCATGTTTTTTTGTGCCAACATCATGTTTCCACTGTGAAAGTAGGAAGCACAATTTCTGCAAGTCACTCACACTTGCCAGCCTGGGAAATGCAATACCATTACAGGGAACTAGATTTCTCAACAGTGATTTTTAATAAGTTTGGCTTCTTTTGGCTGAGATTTTAGAGTTTGGGACTTGGCATTGGATTTTAATGTTTGTTAACACTGGACTCTGGATTTAATGCTGGCTCTTTTGAAGACTGTAGTTAAACCAGTGGAAATTACAGTTGTTAATGTCATGTTTTGAAACTAATTTTATTTTTTAACCTTGTGATTGGAGTTCATGTTGCTAAAAGCACTATCTTAGGTGGTGCTAGGAATGTTGGTGATTTCAAGAGAGGTGCCAAGATTTAGAGGATTTTTTCCATCTCTGCAGTTCGTGCTTTACACATAGTACTTGAATGTAGGGAAAGCTTTTATTTTGTTGCTGTTTTGGTACCTATTTGTGGCAAAGGAACTTCCCTTCAATTGTTCTTGGCATCTTTCATCAGCAGTTGAGCCATGTTCCAACAGTGTCCATTTTCTGTTCTTTAAATGGAAACACAAAATCTTCCAGCTGATGTTTGTGTGTTGTTCTAGGATTTCCTTTGGCTGCTGTGGCCGTTTCACTGCTGCTGAGTTGCTCTCGTTCTCTCTGTCTGTGATGCTTGTCCTTATCTGGGTCCTAACTGGCCACTGGCTCCTTATGGATGGTGAGTATGTGAATTAAGGGGTTTTACTGCTGGTTTGTGCCTCTTCTGACGCATCATTTGCCTGGTGTTGATGGGTGAAATTTGCTAATATCAATGGCTTGGCTGCTGAGCTGTGGGGCAGACTCCCTGAAGAGGCACTGCCAGGAACATGCCAGGGGAGTGCTTGGAACACCTGTTCTTCTGGTTTGTAAAAGCTTCCAGGGAGGCACCAGAACACTCATAAAGGATACTCTGCACCTGTGTGGTGTAGGGTGAATGGCCAGATTGAGTTCAAGATGTGTGGAGACAGTGGTTGTTTGTGATTCATAGCTTGATTCTAAAAATCTGGTTAATTTTTGGTGTGTGTCTTGTTGTTCATTGGCTCTGATGCTGAAATAATTTGTTGTGAGGCAGCTCACAGTGGCTGGTTGACTTTGATCTCTGCAATGCTTGCCTTGTGTGGTGAGATGGGTGAAACTGGCAGTCAGCCAGCTGGCTTCAGGCTGTGATTTATTGGGTTTTTTTCATAGTGGTTGACCTGAATTCACAGCTTACTGTTCCAAAAAGGAGCCTTCATCCTTCCCTCCTGCCTTCCAGATCTCTTGTGCTAGCTCTGGCACTTAGTTAATCACATGGTAAACTGATCCAGCTCACTAGAATGGCAGCATACTTGGGTTTTACCAGCCTGTTTTTCTGCTGCTGCAGTGAGATGAATTGAATTATTGTGTAGTCAGGTATGTGCTAAATTTGGCAGAAGGTAAAGTGGCAGCATGATGGGATCTGAGGGGATGGAGTGGATATAATAGCAAAGGCATGAAGGAGTAGCCAGGAGCAGGGCCTCTGTTTCTCAGCAGTGTCAGGCAGCTAAATTGGCATAGGACATGGTGTAATGGCATGCTGAGGTCGTGCTTGCTTGAGGAAAAATTGCTGCAACAACATTACCTGCCCTTGAATAGTTTGTTACAATAGAAAACATTCATCCCATCCGCTTCCAGCTCCTCCTAAACGAGGTAGCAGCACGTCCTCAGCACTCAAACCTCTCGTGGCACCATCATTCTTTCTTTTGTATGTGGGCACTGTGCTTCATTCATGGTTTGAACTGCTTTAAAAGTCCCACCTGTTGTATGAAAGGGAAATACCTTTTAAAATACCAGATGGTAAATGAAAAAATGCAGACAGTCTGTTTTGTGATAAGCAGAGTAGCCCACCCTGAAATCAAGGGTGACACTTGATCTGCAGTAGCTGCAAAGCTAAAAGGAATGTCAAGTGTGGATTTTGGCAGAATCTGAAGACTTGTCTACACTGAGATATCAACAGAAGCATTTAGTTTAAAATAGTTATTTTTGTGAGTGCTTCAGTCTGACATGGTGGACTTTGCAGTAATTCATCTACAGAGCTCTGAGCTGCTGCTGCAGAGTGGTGTCTGGCTTCTATTTCTCTTGGAGGCTTTTTATGATTTACTGAATTGTGTTGCTGCTGTCTCACTTTGAATTACTTTATGTAGTTCATTAAGGGAACTTGAACTATATAGGTGATCCTCCTGTCATTTGTTCAAATCCAATTAAATCAGTGTTTGCCAGTGACACTAAACAGGGAATAGCTTTTATTGGCCTTTGTCAGGGAAACAGGCTGGAGCTTCAGTCCTCATCCTGCGCTGCTGCTGAGGATCCCATCATCTCTGCCTTCTCTGGGACTCAGCCCTGGAGATGCCGGGGCCTCGTGTCCGGAGGGCAGCGCGTCCCGGCCGAGCGCTCCTGTCCCTAAGGCAGCGCTGGCAGCTGCT
Source organism: Molothrus aeneus (assembly GCF_037042795.1). Taxonomy (NCBI): domain Eukaryota; kingdom Metazoa; phylum Chordata; class Aves; order Passeriformes; family Icteridae; genus Molothrus; species Molothrus aeneus. The sequence goes on from NC_089663.1 coordinate 3,472,364, forward strand.
GCCTGAGCCCGGCCCGGGAGCATCCCCTGCTTGGCCGTGGGCAGAAATTGAAGCAGGGGCTGTGAACGTGCTGCTCATGGCCCGGGCGGGGCAGGAGGAGGAGCTGGAGGAACGGGGCGGGTGCTCCCTGTGAGCAGCAGCACCGGGAGAGCCCTGGCTGTTCCTCGGGGCTGTGCATTGATTCTGTCGGTGTGAAAGGGAACACGGGAATACTTCTTGGTAATTGCCAGTCCTTACGAAATCGGGGTGCGGTGGTTCTTGCTGGAGCAGCCTTCAGTGCCCAAATCCCACCGTGCCCCTGCCCTCACAGCCCTTGGCTGAAGTCGTTCTAAAGGCAGGGATGTGTTCCAGGGCAGAGTGAGCCCGTGCTGGCTCCGGAGGGTTCTTCTGGATGATGACCTTTATAGGTATTGAAATGCTCATTTCTCAGAGCAGATTGTTGGGTGACAGAATCACCAAGGATGGTCACTGTTCCTTGGTAAAGCCTGGTTAAAATGAAAGCTTTCCTAAATAGTGGACAGAGCTGGAGGTGTACCACAGGAATGCTATGGATGTGTGGAATATCTGTAGCCACAGAGTGAAGGCCATGGTCACAGATACCCCAGGAGCTGCTGCAGCAATTGGGCTGTGTTCTTACTCCCTTCTTTTAAAATACACTTTCATCAGATCAGAGCTTCACCTGGTGGCCTGTGGGGAAAGTTAAAGCCTCTCCAGCTTACACAGTGCTTTGTAAACCAGACTCTGCACCAGCAGCATCTTGGAGCTTTCACCTGCTCTGGATGCAGCAGAGCTGGAAAGCTGCCAGAGAATCTAATGACATATGCAAGAATATTCTTAATCCTCAGAATATCCCTGTTCCATAAGGAGTGTGTTTGCAGCGACTCTGGAGTTAATTTATTCTGTTCATTGATAGTTAACTCCTCCAGTGCTTTCTTACTCAGCCTTGTTAACCCATTGCCCAGCACTTCCACACCAGAGCTGCTGGTTGTGTGGCTGCTCTACTTCTTTTTCTGTCTTTCTCTCATCTTTGGCTATTTTTTTTAATGACTTGAAGTATATTTCAGTGAGGATCTGCCTTATATCGTTTGTCAACACTATGCATGAGCTTGGATAGGGAAGCTGCCTTCCATTTAGAGAAGTCCATTGACTGCACTTTGGCCCATCTTACTGGTACTTGCTCTTGGGCATTCCTGCTTGTTTTATAAATTTACCAGTGTTTCTTAAAGCATTTACAAAACTGTGTAATTAGTAGCATGTGTGTTTCACTGTCAGCTGAAGGATTTTTCCATCTTCTTTTCTACCCAGTATTTGCTTAGTTTGATGCCTTGTGCGTGTGGCTGTGTTCATTTCAGTGGGAGAGAAATGCAGTGTGTGAACAGTAGATAAAACTCACACTGGTTACAGTATTTCCATTTCTCATTAATTATAACCTGGAAATCCTCTCCTAAATATAGGCTTGCTTGAGCTATTATTAACACTGGCTTTAGAGAAACCTCTTTGGTTTAAAACAGTCTGTTCCCTTGTATTTGCTCTTCTGCTGAGGAAGTCTGTAACTCAGGGCTATACCGAATTACTGAATGCAATTCTTTTCCTGCTGCTTTGCTGTGTCAAATTCTTTATACCTCAGTAATTTGCTCACATTTTGTAGCTAGTTAGAGTTGTGCAGCATGACTCAGAGTACATTTGGTATCAGTGACCCCACTGCTTTGTCAGAACTCGCTGCTGTGACTCTTGGGGCTGTGCTGAGGTTGCCAGGTCTCAGGAGATAAGGTGGGCTTGGCAGGATTGCTGGGGTGCAGCCCCAGGCACTGCAGGCAGCCAGGCTGGCAGGAGCCCAGGGCATGTTTATCCCTTGAGTGGGTATGGATGTGTTTCCAGTGAGTGGATGGAAGATCTCCCAGCTTTCAGGTGAAATACACGTGGTTGGTGGCTTCACAGCCCCATCAGTACAGCCTGAGAATGCAGAGGGTAATTTGTCCATTTTGGCTGAGTCCAGCTGTCACACTGCTGGGCATGTGCATAGTGAATTGGCTTCCCCTGCAGTTCCAGTTGGCAAAAATGAGATTGTAACTTCTTAAAAATTCCATGTCATGTTAGACAAAGAGATGTTGACAAATGTCTGCGTGATTGACTGTAATCTGATCCCAGCAGGGCTCCATTATTCCTCACAAATAGACTGATATCATAGATGAAAGCTGATTTGCTTTTTAAGATTTTTTAGAATTTGTTTTATTGTAAGTATTTCTTTGGGGATTTACTTTTAACCAGCAGAAATGCATTCACTTGTCAGTTGAGTATCCTTGGTAGATGAGGCTGGGCTCAAAGAAGCAGGCAATGACACAAATGTGAAGATTGGGTTTTTGTTTAAAATCGAACCTTCCTACCCTGACAAAATTCCCCTTGGTACAGAGTAAAAATCTGAGCTGTATCTTATTTAGCTCGTTGATCTGGCTGAAAACTCACCCTTAGGAGGAATTAGGAAAAAAACTTACCCATATTTTTTCCCCTAAGCTTTCACACAACACATTTTGGTTATTGGGAAATCCCAGATATCTCAATGATGATGTTTCATGGTATTCAGGCAGTCTTGCACAGTCTTGCCCAAGCAGAAGTTTGGTTTGAGTGGGTTTTTGTCAGACCAAGTTCTAACAAGTCACGTAACTGTGCCCTTTCTGAATTAAGAATCAAGGATCTTATTTATTTTATGCATTTCTTAAAAAAACAATACAGGAAAAGTAGAGGTTTGTGTTTGGGGCACAGAGAATTCAAAGCTGTTTTGTTGCCTCTGTTCTAAAGTGGGTAGTCAGGGTTGTACAGTGGAGATGGAGTCTCTAGGACAGAGGATCTGGAAACATTTCTTTGTGCTGGGTGGTGGAAGTTGAGTGGAACAGGGGGCTGTGCCTGTGGAGGGATCTCTGCTTCCAGGGGGATGTGTGTGCAGTTGGCTACTGAAGGTATTTGACTTAACCCTGGTAAGAAGAATGTCACTGTCTGGAAATGGTAGACAGTCATCTAGTGCATGCAGAGCTGCACAGGTGCAAACAGAGGCTTCTTTGGGGTTCTGGAGGGGAGATACTGCTTTGGGATTGGTGTTTTCTGTTTGTTCTGCTGTTTTTAATGAACCATTGATGTCTTGCCCTTTGTAGCTCTGGCTATGGGCCTGTGTGTTGCAATGATTGCCTTTGTCCGGCTGCCGAGCCTGAAGGTTTCCTGCTTGCTGCTCTCTGGGTTATTAATTTATGATGTCTTTTGGGTAAGTGTTTGGTTTTGCTAAAACTGTTTTTATGCTTTGGATTTGTAATCAGCCTTGGGCCTGTTTTACATGAATCGTACTGGTAGGACGTTGAGGAAGTTTGCAAAGCCAGAAGATTGGCTCCACCACTCTCTTCTGAGATGCTGAGTTCTACAACAGAATACAGAACTATTTCCTTGCTAATTATTTGAAATAAAGCATAAATAAGATTAGAATATTTTGACTTCTGCATATTATTAAAAACCCCCCAGAATTTGGACCTCAGATTTTGAAAGCTGGCTGAAGATGAGAACAAGCACTTCCCACACACACAGAGCTGTGCCCACACTGGCACAGGGCACACGTGCTGATCTCTGGTTAGCAGTGAAATCTGCAGAACAGGAATGCCAGTGCACTTAGAGCCAGACAGGTTGGCATAAAATCTTAGTGCACTTCTACAGGAAACCTGACAGGATGTGTTCTGTAATAGCAAGAGGGGTTTGTTTTACCTTTGCATAACACCAAGCACTGATCCAGGGCAGCACTCACTGACTGCTCTGGCAAACAGAGGTTCCAGTGGGATGGGCTGTAGCATTAAAGCCTCTTGGAGACAAGAGCTGCCTCATTCTGTTTATGAGTGAGCACCATGCTCACCTCCTCTCTGTTCTGCAGATTCCTTCCATTTTCATGGTGCTGTTATCTGCATTTGTCATCCCACACTATATAGCTTGTTGTCCAGACAGATTCTTTGCCAAAGGATCCCAAGATATTAATCAATATCTTGATATCAAAAAGTATATTCCAGTTATTCTTGAGGATTAATAGTGTAAAAAGCTCTATCTGAATTTTCGAAATACATTTTGCCTTTTGTCATCATAAGGAAAATAGCCTTTCTTTTCTTGAGTAGCAAAGCAAAAATACATTCAGCTTGAGTTGCCGTGTAATTGCAGTTTGTAACTTCTGATTACCTCGCTCTGTAGGTCTTTTTTTCTGCCTACATCTTTAACAGCAATGTTATGGTGAAAGTGGCCACACAACCAGCTGACAACCCCCTGGATGTGTTATCCCGGAAACTTCACCTGGGACCAAACGTGGGCAGGGACGTTCCCCGTCTGTCGCTGCCTGGCAAACTTGTATTCCCAAGGTAAAAGCTTCTGCTGCTGTAGTACATGAGAAATGTTTTCCCTCCATACACTTAGTAGTGCTAATTCTGTTGGAAAATCCCTGTTGAGTCATTCCCTCTTCATGCTGAAGAGGAATATGGTGAGCAGTGAGGACTGGACACTTGGCTGATTCATGGAGAAGGACCCTGACTGGGGTAAAGGTGCCCTGTTCAGAGCAGGATGCACTTCTTGACATTTGGGAGAGTTCTGCAGCCTGATGATTGCTAGTGTGACCTCACACTTAAAACCAAAAGAGATGAGGTTCATTATAACATCAGAGCAGTCTGAATTCCTGTGTAATTGCAGATGATTGGGAAGGGGTTGGAAACTGACCTAAGCAAGGGTGGCTTACCCAGCAAGCACAGTGCCGAAAGGAGATGATTCCACACGTCCCTGCTCCAGGGGCTCCCTGGTGGCTCTCATCTGTCAGCAGAAATGCCCAGGCCTGGTGGGGCAGTAAGCTCAGTGCAGCAGCAGGCAGGCAGGAAGTTTTGTTGGGGTATTACTCTGTTCTTGTTTCTTTAGATGTTGGCATGCTGAAATTACAGAGATTAGAAGTTGATTATCTGCAGCGATAAAACCAAAATTGTTCACTTTGCAACTTTGTGATTTCATATCACAAAGTTGACAAAGTGAACAATTTTTCATGAAAAATATCTTGGATTTAAGATAATGAATAACTTTAGTTCTTAATCTTTTTCACAATTGGCTCTTTTCTTGGGATCTGGCAAGATAAGTTTTCTGTTTTGTCTGAATGTCCAAAATGGGTGTGGTGTCTTGTTTTAGACCTGCATGCACAGGGATGAAGATGCACTTCAGTGGTAATGAACAGTCAGATCAAAGGGCCAGCTGGTCCCTTCCATCAGTGCTGAGGAGGGAGAGGACTGAAATACTGGGCCAATGGATCTGTTTCATTGAGTGATTTAAGGGCAAAACCAGCTTAAACACTGCTGGGAGAAGGAAACTGGTTTGGAGTAATGTCATCTCTGGATACAGAATTCTTTTTATTTTACATTTATTATTAATAATTTTATAAATTATTTTATTATTAAAATAATATTTTTAAAACAAAATTATTTATAATATTAATAATTTATTTTATATTTATTATTAATAATTTTATTGTTATTATATAAAACCAAATGGGTTTGTGAAAGCTGAGGTGGTGAAGAAATCACTGAGGAAAACCTCATTAGCCGGCAATGTGCAAGTCTGCCAGTAGAAAGAGGGGCTGTGCCAAATGAAGCTCAAAACCACAGTGGAGGAGTCCAGGGCTTGTCACCTTTTGTTTTGGCCATGAAGCCAATTCCAGTTCCTCTTCAGTTCCACAGGCAGCCACTTCTCCATGCTGGGGATTGGAGATATTGTGATGCCAGGGCTTCTGCTCTGCTTCGTCCTGCGCTACGATAACTACAAAAAACAAGCCAACAGCGATTCCTGCGGCGCCCCAGGACCAGGGAACATCTCTGGGCGGATGCAGAAGGTCTCTTACTTTCACTGCACACTTATTGGCTATTTTGTAGGTGAGTAATTAGTTCAATATTAAGAGCTGCCTAAGTGAGCAGATGTGGGATTATTGTAGTAGGTTTAAAAGATGATGAAAGCAAGTGTAAAGAGGCTTTGAGAGGATGCTTGGTTATGTTCTTTTTAATCCTCCTCTCTTTGTGTTTATTGGCATGGTCTAGGGAGAAAAGCCCTTCTATAATCTTCAAGATTTTTTTTGTAGTTGTTGTATTTTATTTAGAGGATGAAAGAGAATATCAGTGTGCTTTTGTTAGCACTTGCACTTAGCTTCACTGGCATAAAAAGTGTCAGAGCTAATACCTGAGTGATGGAAAAAATATGGAAGTTTCCAGATGAATTATGCTGTGCATTGAACATAGCAAATTTAAGCAGTTCACCTAGGCAATTCCTGTATTTTTGTATTCTGATCCTGACATAGTAGTACATAGAGAAAATCATCAATAGGTACAACTGGAATGCTGTTTATAATTTGCTGTAGCCAGCTCTTTCCTGCCTAATACAAAATAGGCTTTTCCCTCCAGTCAGGGCATGCATGTGCATATCCTGACCTCCCATGGCCCTTCTGAGGCTGAAAATGAAAGATAATTTCCTACCAACAGCCTTCCTTCCCCCACACCTCAATTCTTCCCCCTACGTTCCCTTCTGGCAAACGTCCAGGAAATTCATTCCTGATGTGTACAGCCCTTCCTCTGAGCCCTGACTGCTCGGGCCAGCGGCCACAGACCAACAGTCTCAAGAGCAGCATTTCAGTGCAATGCAATCAGCTTCCCCCCTTCACCTTTTGTTGTATTTTGTCTGAATAATTCTTGACTTAAGTCTGAGATTCAGAACTGGACCAAGTGGCTCAACACAGACTAATACTAAAACAGAATAATTTTTCACTGTTTTGTTTCAACTGCATTCAGGGAAAGCAAAGCACAGAGAAGTAACTTTTCCTCACCTGTCTCTCAGAAAGGGGGTGAAGGGAGCCTCAGTGGATGAAATGCTGAGAACATCCACCTGCAACCTGAAGATATTTATAGTGACTTTCTTCTCTTACAGGTTTATTAACTGCAACAGTAGCTTCTCGTATTCACCGGGCAGCCCAGCCTGCCCTGCTCTATTTGGTACCATTCACTTTATTGCCACTCCTCACCATGGCCTATTTAAAGGTAAGAGGGGAGGGCACGTGGGCAGCTCTGGGCCAGCTGGCAGCAGGGTCAGTGTCCTTGCACTGGGAGCAGCTCTCAGGGGGGGATGTGTGTCCCTGGCAGCCCTGGCCCAGCACAGAGTAACCACTGCTGTGTCGGGTCACTCTTCATTTCAGAGGACTGAGCAACTGAGAGATGGGTTCCTGAAATAGAAGATTGTTAATGCACATAAAGTACCAGTAGTTCTAATCTAAATAAATTCTGAAATACTAAATTTTCTTTTAATTGAATATGTGAATTTGTCCTTGTCCTGTTGGTCATGAAATACCACATGCACAAGGTTTGAACAGTGATTGGAGAGGCAGAACCTTGCTTGCCTCTTCCCAGTCACCTGCTCGGAACAGAAATTGTAAAATTTACCTTTCCTATTCCAGGGCTGTTGCTGAAGCACACATCTAGCACTCTGCAGAGCAGAACATAAGAAAGGGCAGGATTTTCAACCTAAGTAATTATTTCCTTCCCGTCAGAAACCTATTTTGGGTATATCTGCTCTAGAAGTAAGACATTCTGGCCTGACAGGGAAAGGATTTATTTTTACCGTCTTTATTGTAATTTGTAAAACAGATGAAGAATAGATTTGCTCTAAGATGTGTTTGCAATTCTGTGTGCATTTCAACAAGTGAATTCTAAGCAGAGTTGAGTGTTTCTGAGGGCATGGTCCTTGTGCTGTTTCCCTGCCTAGGGCGATCTACGCCGCATGTGGTCTGAGCCTTTCCACTCCAAGTCCAGCAGCTCCCGTTTCCTGGAAGTATGATGGAACGGACAGGAAGTGACCTGAACTTCTGCCTTGGTCCTTTTCACTTTAACTTGTGGCTTTGTTGTCTCCTGAGCTGGACTGGCTGGTACTTGGGAAGGTACCAGCGATGGGACACGTATGAAAGGACTTTGTATTAAAGGAGGGAAAGAAACAAAAGCTGAAATCCCAGAGCTCCGTGTGACTCCGTATCTCCCTGCAGATGGGGAATTGGGGACCCTTTGTGCAACTGCAGCCACTTTCCTCTTTTCCTCACTCGGATGGATTAGTACCAGACTATTACCTTTGTGAGAGAGGAAGAGACAGACTTGAAACTAAAAACGGCTTGAAGTCGTTCAAAAACTTGTGAACACTAAACACAAAACAATTCAGCAAACTGAGGCTTCTTCAGAGAACCCCTCGTGGACATTGGGACCAGTTTCCTGCAGGACTTCGGTTTTGAAAAGAACTGAGACAGAAGGTCTTCTGTCACAATATTGGGTTTTTTTGATTTATTAAATATTTCCTGTGGTGTGAGGTTACTTATTAAATCCACAGACATTGAGTGACTTCTTGCAGTATACATATAAAATTTGTTGTAACAAGTTACATTTCCACCCAGATGTCATATTGCAGTGAAAAAGGGCACGATTTTTATACATATATATATACACACATATAGATATATATATGAATAAATAAAAAGGAAAACCTGCTAAGATCATGCTGTGTAGCAGACAGGGGCTTGCTGTAATTTTTAGCATGTAGCGCAGTTACTCTGGCTTTATGTATATGGATCTACAATGAGCTGCTGTTTTTCCCCCCTCCTACAACTGAACCTGCAGTTTAAAACCAAGTGTAGTATTTGTACTGGTTGTACCATGGACTTTAGGGGATATTTGATTTGATCAATGTAGCAAACTAGGGAAGAAAAACGTTCAAACCCAGCCCTGTGTGTCTGAGGGGGGAGGAGGTGGGGGTGTCTTTTTTCTTTTTTTTTTTTTCTTTGATATTTTTTTTACAAACAGCTCCCTTGCAGGTTTTTAGTAGTTCCTTCTTGACCAGTGCATGTATTATAGCAGCAATTGTCTTTGTGCTTTCTGATCATAGTAATGTATCACTTGTAAATACATTTTTTCTATTTTCTATTTTTTTGTATTTTTTGCATTTTGTTTCATTAGTGTGCTGTATTTTTCCATGCCCCTGCCCCTCAAAGAAAAAAAAAGAAAAAAGAAAAACTGTCCTTTACTGTTGTGACTGGTTGGAATTTGTGTGTTGACTGCTTTCTACCTGTAGCCTGTTCAAATGTGGATTTTATTCTTTCTTTTTTAAAACCAGCAGTTCCAGTTGTTATTTTATTGACTGAAAGGTTTCCCTGAGGTAACTAAACTTTCTTCCTTTCACGTACTCTGCCAAGTGGGGCTTGGGGAGCTCTGCTGAGAGCTCCCAGCTCTTGTTAGGTGACAGATGCTGGGCAGTGTCAGTGGCATGGGAGGAGGAGGAGGAATGTTGGAGACTGACTCTGACTGAGCACTGAGGTGACTTTGGGACTGGTTTGTTCCAGGTAAGCGAGGGCTTGGTCAAACACCTGAAGCTCTCAGTGCTGCTGGGTGGTACAGGAAGAGCATATGGGACATGGCAGGAAATTCTGTCCAGCCACATGTGTGCTGTGTCATTCATGTCATTAATGAACTCCTTCCTCTGTTCTCAGGCAGGTCTGGCACGGGTGGCAGAGGGCCTGATGCCTCTGAGCTGGCTGGGATGCAGCTCCAAGACAGCTGGAATGGCCCAGGATAAACAGTAAGAAACAGCTCAGCCTTTGCTGGGGGGCAGGGGTGCAAGTGTGGGTGGGTGTGGCAGGGGGGATGTTGGGACTTCATCTCTCTCTCTCTCACACTCCCCCTGAGTTCTTTTCTTTCCTTAGCTGAAAGCATTCCCTCTACCTGAGCCTGCAGGGCTCATTCTCAGGTAACTGTAAACTGTAACTATTTCACTTTTTAATGCAATTAATAGTTCTTCATTGAGAATCTCTGCTTTTTCTGTTCATGCCAGGTGTTAGGTCCCAGAATTGCTTGGGACAGTAGAAAGGCACCAGTTTTGAGCTATACCTCAAACATGAGGTGTATAAAATATTGAGGTGGGTGTTCAAATAAAAAAGGCTTTTTTGGTAGCTTTTGTTTTGCTGAGAGGTTCCAAGCAGTGGAATAACAAATTCAGATCCACTTCTCTGCAGCTTTACCTGCCCAGCCTTTGCACCTACCTGACAATTGTGCCCAGCTCAGGTGCCATCAGCTTCACAGCAGTTCCCTCCTTTGGAATTATTTCTTTGGAATTCCTCTGGAATTAAAATACAAGGTCTTTCTCTGTTTTGCAGCAGCATTTTTAGGCCATGCCTGCTAAGTGTCTTTATGAACAATTTCTACATTTAAGAGAAACATTCTGGAGAAAGTTCTAATTGATAAATACTTAATCAGAATTAATTTAGCTGTCCCAAAAAAGCCTGGTCTTCCTTGTTAAGCTGTCTTGCCTCCCTGCACTCTGTGCCCTTCTGCACCAGGAGTGAGCTGTTACTGAGCCCTCTGTCTCTGCCCCTCACGTTGTGCTGAGCCCCACCCAGGTGAGCACCCACTGCACTGGAAGGGATTTGCTGCCCCTTCAGATGGCAGGAAAAGGATTTTGGTACTTGGCAGAGGTTCACTGAAGTTTAACTGTACTAAGAGCTGTAAGTTAAAGCTGCAAAGCTTTGTCCCTCAGCTCTCCCTCCTCAAACCATTCAGGGGGGTTAGAAATGGATCCTACCTGGCTGCTCAGCTGTGGGCCCTCCCTGCACAGATGGACCTTTGGGCCTTGTCTTTCCAGGCTGATGTGTCCCCTCTGCTTGAGGATCAAGCTGCACAGGGGGCTTTGGGTCCTCTGGAGTTTGGGAGACTGTGCAGGTCCTGGAATCCTGCCCCCATTGGGTCTGGTACAGTTGCTGATGCTTTCTTTGTTGAACTCCTTAATAAACTAGACACAAAGTCCTGCAGTGAGATTGCCCCACTGCCTGCCCCTTCTTCTGGAAAGTTGTCAAAAATAACTATTTTATTAATTGACTAATAGAAACCTTCTTGCAAGAGGTAAAATGCTGGCAAAAAAGTGATAGACCAGGGCGTGCTTTACAGCACAGTTGTCAGGACATGGACCAGAACTGTAGTGTAAAATCTGCTGCCAGGTCTGGTTCTCTGCTGCATCTTTTAGAACAGTCAGCTTAAAACTGGTACTGTTTGTATGCTGATATTTCCCTAAGGTCAGACTCCACCTTACAAACACAATGAGTTCCAAAATGTGAATTTGAAATTAGTTTTTTCATTCAAGTTTCAGCACTGTCACATTTTCTTATCACTATTCCATGTCTTCATTCTATTACTCTTCCAGGCACTCTGCGTTTTTTACTTCAGGATCTCTTTCAAATATGCTATTTTCCATCTTTTTCCAAATTTCAACATAACCTGAATGTGTGGCTGTTGCCAGGTCTGTGTTGATAGTGAGGGCTCTCAGGTGAAACAAAGATCTAATTTAAAATCAGAATAAATTTGGGGTTTTTTTTCAGAACAGCTCATCTCCTTTTGGTCTGTAGAGAACTCAGGAGGAAGAGTCTGAGCTACACCATATAAAAGCTGTCAGGTCTAGGGTGTGGCAGGAAGTAACTCCTGGTTACTGCAACTTTGTTGTCTAAGAAAGGATTCTAGTTCAGGCTCCACCTGCTTCATGCCTCATAAGCAGTTTCATGTACTCTTAGAGCATTGTGGGGCAAAACCTCAAAGTCCTTGAGAGGTGTAGCTTTTGTTCTTGAAAAGTGACTTACCTCCTTCCCCACTTGTTTCTAATTTATGTATAACTGATTTTCCCATCTCTGTGCCCAGCTTTGCAACGTTGGCTGAGTTTGTCACTTGAAAGTTGTGGCTTCACGTGTGAACAGACCCTTTTCTCCAGGGAGAGCCTGGCCCTGCCCACACCTGGGTTTGTCTGAGGGTGGCTTGCTAAGAGCTGCTGATTTAATGCTGCCAAACTCGTTTGTGTTTTGCCCTTTCAGCAGTTCCTCTGCAACAGCCCTGAGGAGCAGAGCAGACACACTCATCACACAAAGTTCTCTCAGCCAGCAGCAGCGAGAGTAAGCTTGAAGTGTCCTGCTCTGAGCCAAGCCATTGCTTTGCTCTGGGAGCTCCTTTGTGTGTAACCCTGCTGTTTTACCCCCAAAGCAGTGCAGTGTGGCAAGCAGGGAAAAACTTTCCGAAAGCTTTTGTTTGAAAGCTTTTGCTGCTTTTTTTTTTTCTCCCTCAAGGTCGTAGATTCTCTCTCCTCTGTCAGCTGGGGTGGTCACAGCCAGCATGGTGGGTAAACAGGGATGGTTTCATGCTGCAGCAAATGAGAGCTGGTAATGAGGGAGGCTGAGGGTGAAGAGGGGCAGTCAGCAAGCACTGACAGCACAGCAGATGTGAGAGAAGCACCTGGATGAGGGGGGAAATGGGCTGGCAGAAGTGTCAGTGACTGTGCTGGCTCACTGGGGATTCAGCTGGAGCACAGCATAACAGGAACTCTGCACTGCTGAAGTCCTCACATCCCTGCAGCTCCTGTTCTACCTGAGTTGCTGCAATAAGTCAGTGTAAAATAGCATCCCACATCTTCAGGTACCATCACTGAAGTGAGCCTGCAGCAATCAAAGAGGTGACACGGCTGAAATCAAGCTTCATCCAGAGAAGCCCTCCATAATTTACAGTGCATTCAAGATGAGTGGAATGATTTTCCAGTAGGAATGCTCCTGTTGAATTCACTACCTGGCAAGTTCTGTCAATCCTTATGCACAGCAGAACAAGGAGAAACTGAGCACTTGAGGCCCTTGCCCCAACACGCTGTTGCCCTCCAGCGCCCTGCCCAGGGATGACTGACATCACTGAGAACTGGTCTCACTGGTGCATGCTGGCCCTACTGGTTTCTGCTCCTGCGTCTTGGGACTGAAGAAATTATTCTAAATTAATTCACATCTGCATTAAAAAAAAAAGGTGAGGGAGTGGTGGTCCTTTAAAATCAGTTTTTTTATTTGTCTTCTCTGCTCTCTCGTGTAACAAAAATCCTGCTCTTCTTCTCTGCACACAAGTCTAAATAAACTGGCACCACAGGAAAAGAACCATTTCCCTCTAGTGTACTTGTTTGGACATACAGGCTCTAGCCTTAATCCTCTCCCTCTTCTCCTGAGTTTAGAGCTTTTCCTTTGGCTGTTGATGCTCCTGAAGTTAATGTCTTACCAATGATCACTGATTGAGGATGTGCTACTGCTAAAGCTTCCTGGTGAGCTTTGTGTGTCATCTCTTCATTGCCTCGTTGCCCAAAACATGTCAAGATTAAAACCTGTTACTGCCCTATCAGGCACTTCCTTTCCTGCTGATATTGCAGAAGCAGATTTGGGAGCAGAGGGTTTTTTTTGTTTCATTTTTTTACAAAGTAGTCCTAGGCTCTGCAGCTTTGCTGTCCTTTGCTTCTATCCCTACATCCCAGAGCAGCTGAGTGAGCAGGTGCTGGGCCCTGCTGGCCCAGATCGAGGAATTCTTTGTGTTTTCAAATCTCTGCAGACAGCAGCTACAGTCTCTGCTCAGATTCCTCTGTGTGGGGGTTGTCCCTGCATGTCCTCCTGTCTGGCTCTCTCCTGCTGGAAGTGAGAAGGGCCCTGCTGCAGGGATTACCTCAGCCCAGGCTGTCCCATTAGGAGCTCACACACAGCTGCATCCACACCTGAACGCCACTGAAGTCTGGTCTGCAGAGGCAGGTGCCCAGCAGCCTGAAGCAGGGCACAGGGGTCACAGCTCTCAGCATCTCTGACTCTGGCACTGGTTATCCAGGGCCATGTAGTGACAAATTTAGCAAAACAGGCAGTGGCTGGCATGTGCTGTCATTTTGCCACTACCAAGCCATTCCAACAATCCCATTTAGCAGGAGCCTCAGGCTGCCCTATAAGCACAGGCTGCCTCCTTCCTCCCTCCTGCACTCACAGCCATCACTTACAAACCTCAGTCCAGCCTCAGTGTGCCATACTTTGTCCAAAGAAGAATGAGCACATTTTAACTAGAGGGTCAGTTACTCATTGGTGAGGAAAACCTCCATCAATAGCCTCATTCAAGAAGCTCAAACTCCATCACTGTGCACCATTCCGATGCACCTGGGGCAATGTGCTGCTCCAGGCAGCTTCCTCAGCCTCGGTAGGCCTTCAGCAGCTGGCCTGCAATCACCAGTCTCTGGATCTCACTGGTCCCCTCGTAGATCTCGGTGATGCGAGCGTCACGGTAGTGCCGCTCCGCTGGCATCTCTGTCACATAGCCCATCCCTCCCAGGATCTGGATAGCCTGAAACAAAGGCAGCAGCTTAGAAACAAAGTGGGGTCAAGAAATCTTTTCTACAGAATGCACACACACACAAACAGCCATTTTAAAAGGAACTGAGCCCACTGCAAGCAGAATGGGGAGGGTGGGACACATAAGGATGACTGCAGCTCATTTGTGATCATAGGAATACACAGGATTGATCTGGGTAAGAACAATATGGATATTCCACATGGGCAATTAATTGCTTCAGAGGTATCTGTTAGTGATCCATATTTTAAGATGCTTTTATGAAAGACCTGGAACACTAAACCAAGGAACAGAGGATCTCACCCAGGTGCAGTAGTGATGACTAGTGGCCCCAGGCTCTCCCACACTGCTGCTCCTTAAAACTGCCACTGCCCTGGACAGCAGCAGGCACAGGCCACTTATGCCACTTGAATAATACAGCTGCCACAGGCCAGTATGAACCCCTGCCATTCTCCTATTTCCCCACAACCTGTGAAGATGGTTATGCTAAATGGCTTCAGCCATAGGGTCGGTTGCTTGCTTTGGTTGGTGTGTTTCAAATACAAATCAGTAAATTCCATCCCACCTTCCCAAAGCACTTGTGAGACATCCAAAGTCCCTTCCCACATGACATATGTCAGAATTGTCAATTGACAGTTACCTGATGAGCAATGGACGTTGCAGCTTCTGATGCAGCCAGTTTGGCCATTGCCGCTTCCTTTGGGGAAGAAAAACATCACTGAGAGTGCAGCTGTCACCAAAAGGAACCCCTCACCTGCACAAGGAGATTGAACCCTCACAGAGCAGCTGTGCAGAGATACAGGCCTGATGATGGTGCCAGCTGAGAGCAGCCACCCCTCTCCCCTTGGCTACAGCCAGTGCTGAGCTCAGGGCGCTGCCCAAGGGTGGGCAGCAGGCCCAGGACCTGCTGGGGGTTACACCCCAGCAGCGCTGAGCACAGCAATGCTCTGTGGAGTGGGGCTCCCTGGCTTTGAGCCTGTCCTGTGCTGTGGCTGCTGGACAAAGCAGGGCTGGAAATACCTTAGTGAAGGGCTTTCCATTGTCCTTCAGCATAGCAGCTCTCCAGGTCAGCAGGCGTGCACCCTCCAAGGCCACAGCCATGTCTGCCAGCTTGAACTGCAACAACAAACAGTGCCTTTGCTCCAGGGCCTCTGCCTGCACAAGGGGACAGCTGAATTCTTCCACCCTTGGGGCCATCTAAGGAAAAGGAGCCTCTGTCCCAACAATTAGTTTTAATAGCATTTGAAAACAGAATTATCACCCTGTTTACCCCAGACAGTACAAAGTGCACTGTGTGCCTGATACCCCACCCACACGGACTTTCCACCAGCCCCAGCTGCCTGTGGAACTGCCCCCTGTGCACTGCCCGTACCTGCACTGCCTGAAGCTTTGTGATGGGTGACCCAAAGGCCATTCTCTTCTCAGCATAATCCACAGCACAGTCCAGAGCTGCCTGTGCTATTCCAAGTGCCTGTGAGGCAATACCAATCCTTCCTCCATCCAGAGTTTGCTGAAAAAGACACGAAATACATGTAAGTCAAGTCATGCTTGAGCAAGAATAGTACACACACATTTCTGATGTTGCTGAAAAGCTGCTGTAGCCTTAAAATCCCCTGGTTGACCTCCTTGATTCACAATGTTCCCAGTTATGCAGGAATAGAGAGCTGTAACAAGCACTTCCACTGCAGAGAGAAGGCAGGAGTTCAACAATAGAAGGAGAAAGGAGAGGGATTGCTTACTAGCTGGGAGAAAAACAGAGGGAGCAAAATAAGGGAAGCAGCACAACAAGGATCTGCTCTGGAAGGGGCCGGAAAGAACTCCTCAGGCACACCCAATGCACTCTGCAGCTGATTGTACTTTGGAAATATGGTCAGTTTTCCTTTTTTACCCTCATTGTTTGGACACACATGGGAAAAACATTTTCAAACTCATTAGTGAACGCAGTCAATTAAATGACTTAGCTCAAACACCTACTCTGCCCCTCTGTGCACAGGAAGAAATTGCAGTGCAGGGAGAAAAGGGTTTATCCTCTCAACCCTAGGCTGAAGGTCTTTAAAAGAACCTGTCAGTCACCAACCACTTTTAGTTCTGGACATAATGGAATGGGCTCTGCTCCAGGGAGCTCCACCCAAAATGTCAGGCCAACAAAGGGTGCTGTGCCCCTCCAGAGAGAGCAATGACCACTCTTGAAGGACAGTGCAGGAAACAAATCTGTTCCCAGCTGCCTTGCTCCTCCTCAGAAGTCACATGCATACCATAACTCAGCTGTCATTCACCTTTAGACACTCTGCAGAAGTTGTCATGGGCCTCCAGGACAACTTTCCTCTGCCACAGTACTCACATGGGGAAATGCCATGTTTTCCCTTTATCTCTGGGTACAACTGGAGGAACAGAGGATTTGGAAAGAAGAAAAATTAAAATATACTGCCCCTATTGACACTGCACCTCAATGGTATCAGCTCTGCTCCACAATGGTATCAGCTGAGAACTGCCACAATAAAAGTGCTATCAAAGACCTGTGTAAATTAAACATTCATCAAGCTCTGGGAATGATTCCTCCCATGTTGGCAAGAAGAGTCAACACCTTATGCAAGCAGTCCTCCTTGAAGTGACTGCCTCTGGAAATGGTTTACAAAACAGTAAGCTTGGGAGCTACAGCTGTACACCCCCACAGCTGCACCCCATCCCTCTCTTACCATGGCAATTTTGAAGCCCATTCCTAGCTGCCCCAGGAGGTTTCCCTTGGGTATCCGGCAGTCCTCAAATATCAGGTTAGCAGTGGAAGAGGCTCGGATTCCCAGTTTGTCTTCTTTCTTCCCCAGTGACAGCCCAGCTGTTGGCATGGGAACCAGGAATGCACTAATGCCCTGCAACAAGGCCCAAACTCTTAGCAATGGTGTCTTCTTACCTTCCCACTTCCTTGGCTGTCAACAGGCTCCCTCCATTTTACATAAAAGCCACATGTCCAGCTAACCAGGAGGAGGGAAGGAGAGCTGAGACAGAACAAAACCAGCACGCATCAGCCCCTCCTCTGGTCAATGCCTGCAAGACTCTAAAAACAGTCCCAGCCATGGCAAAGTGCTTCTCCACAGCTCCTTCACTCCCACCCCTTTTTCCTGGCTGACACAAACTATCTCACCTTGTGCTTCAGGGATTTATCCGTAGTAGCAAACACCACTGTGGCTGAGGCGTCCCAGGCGTTGGTGATCCAGGCCTTGGTACCGTTCAGAACCCACTCATCCCCATCCAGGCGCGCCACAGTGGAGGCTGCGCCCGCGTCGCTGCCATTTCCTGAGTGAAGGAGCAGCAAACAAACCTCAGGTGATTGGTGACACACTGGGGGCAAAGCCACCCCCCACCTGCACCCCATCAGCTCACAGCACCTCTTGAACTGTGGCAGTATCACCACTGTCCCTCCCACAGAACAGGGAAAGGCCCGTGTATGCAAGGTGTGTCCCCAGCTCTGCTCACATGGAATGAGTATTTTCAGCAGGAACCAGGGGATGGCAGTTCATGCCTTGGGTACTGAGACTCCACTCACACAGAACTGCTGTAAACCACCCTTCCACAAACTGTTCAAGTTTCAAAGACCTAAAGCCCACCCTAGACCTGAGCGAGGAAAGAAGCTACACCCCATTCTTTGCAACAGGGATGGTAACAGTCACATCACCTGGTTCACTGAGGGCAAAACATCCAATTTTCTCTCCACTGGTGAAGGGAGCAATCCACTGGTGCTTCTGCTCTTCAGAGCCAAACTTGAGTATTGGCCCTAAATACAGGGACTTTAAGAATTTAGTGCTGTTAATGCCTCTTGAAGGTACAACCAATGGAGTAGCTCTCTAATGTGCTCTCCAACACAGCAGAGAACCCAGCACAGGAACTCACACACACCGTGTGCCACGCCAGCCTCACACTCACGTTATTGACGCTGACGATGACGCCGGTGGAAGCACAGCCCCTGCTGATCTCCTCCACAGCGATGGAATAGGCCAGGTAGTCGAGACCTGCTCCTTTGTACTTCTCTGGCACATCCATAGCCAGCAGCCCCAAGGCACCCATCTTCTTCACCTGCACATGGGGAATGGACAGTTCCATCCTCTGCAGCACCAGTGTGCCAGCAAATACGGACACGTGGAGAGCAAGACACGTCATGAGAGGGCTACACCAGAGGAAAAGATGCACACAGCTCCTGGTGAAATGGGAATCTCAACAAACTGGTAAGTGTCCCCAGATCCCAGTGGCTTCAGCAGGAGATGTACACAGTCACTGCTGTTTAGGCTCTCACTTGTTTAAAGAGCTTTCTTCAGTACTGGGAAGGGGGGAGCCTTCTGAAGGTGAAATACGGAGACAGAACTCCACAGCATTTCCTCAACCTCCCACCAAAGCTCCACCCTTGCATGTCTCCTGTCAGCAGAAATGGGAAATCTAGCTGATAAAAATCATTAGAACTTTACCTTTTAGTCTGCTGAGCTTCAGCCTAGGACTGCACAAAGGAAGAATTTTACAGAATGAATGACTGCAGAAAACAGTGGTGCAAGGTGATTTTTTTCATTCCCAATAAAGCCAGATCTTGCTTCCCAGAGAATTTTTTGTTAGTTACATTGCAATCAATCCACCCCAAGTTCCCCAGCTAGATCCCTTGCTTTGCAACCATAGGCCTCTGCTTGCTTTTAGAGGAACCAGGGAGAATTTTTAGATACATAATTTCTCTCCTATGTGGGCACCCAAAACACCAATCCTCCACATTAAATACAGAAGATGAACAAGACAGCCACTGGTTCTATGTATGTTGTTTCATCTAATTAAACACTTGATTGCATCTTGAATTTTCCCCTACACATTCATGTCAAAAGACTCAGAATCAAATGTAAAATTCTCAGATGAGAACAGTAAGGACTAAAGTTATTTTCTTCCTTAGGGTGTGACTTTCCTGGCTACTTTCCTTATACCTTAATAGAAAAAGGAATGTGACAAAACTCTCATGCCTTTGACAGTGTTTGCCTGGAGTCTCTTGGCTAATGTTAGTCTCTTGGCTAACAGGATCTATGTTGCTGAAGCTTTGTATTTCATTGCTTAACGTGCACACTGGTGTGTCTTTCCACATGAAAAATCACTGGTTTGGCTGAAATTTCGATTTATTCACAGCCCCAGAAGATGAGCAGCATGTACCTCCTGATCGCTTTTTTCCACCACCTGAAATGCATTCATGCCATCTATGATTCCTCACCATAAACCATTATATGCAGTCTGCAAAAGTATTTGATTAATTTTATAAATCAGTTTTATAATTTTGATTATAGCCCACAGATAAGTCATTTAGAGAACTAAAAACTCAGTGGTACTAAGGTCAGATACAGAGAAACACAAATAAAAGTGAAAAGCTTAAAATGCCCTGTGGGAATTACAACGTCCACATTCAGAGCAACCAGTTGGTCTAAACTCAATTCTCTGCTAAACCGGAGCTTCTGCCTCAGCCCCAGTGGTGCTGCCCCAGGGCACCAGGAAAGGGGCCTCTGGCTGTGCCTTCCCAACCCTGCACCCACCTGCTCGGCCGGGAAGCGGTGCTCCTTGTCCAGCTGCGCTGCAAGCGGCATCAGCTCCTTCTCTGCGAAGTCCCGGACCGTCTGCCGCAGCATCTGGTGTGTCTCGGGCAGCTCCGCGCTCTGGTACACGGTGTGCAGCCGGCGGCACCGCAGGGCCAGCGCTGGAAGCAGGGAGGGGACTCAGCGCCGCCGCTGCCCTTCACACCGGCCCAGGGCTGGGCGCCGGCCCGTGAGGGGCTCTGAGGATCCCCCGACCCCGGGCCACCTTCCCGCGGCCTCAGCTGCGGCCCGGCTGAAGGGCGGCGCCACTCCCGCGCCTGAGGGGACTCGCTCAGGCAGGCCCTGAAGGGCACCGGGACGCCCCCTCCCGCGCGGGCCGCGGCCCCTTCCCGCCCCTCCCGGGTGCCCCGCAGCCCCCCCGAGCAGCCGCAGCAGAGGGAAGCCGCTCCGCAGCCTCACCCCGGGGCGCTCCGCCGCAGCGGGACACGACCGCCGCCATCGCCGCCGCCGCCATGGCGCCGCCTGAGGGAGCGCGGGGCCAGCGCGCACGCGCCGCCCCCCGGCCGAGCGGCCCCTCCCGCCCCGCCCCCGCCGGGCCCCGCGCCGCGGGGAGAGGAGAGGGAAGGGAAGGGAAGGGAGGAAGGAAAGGAAGGGAAGGAAGGTCCTTTATTCCGACTGCTGGTGACAAAACCACGCGTGTACAAATAGAGCGGCACCGCGGGGACACCCCGGCCACCAGGGCAGCCCCGCGGCTCTGCCAGGGCCACGGGAGCAGGGTCCGGAGGGGACAGCACAGAGGAGTCCATGCGCCAGCAGCCCCAAGGCCACACAGTGAGAGATAAATACGGGTCCTGTAACAGCACTGCGATCCAGGCAGGCGGAGGGGGCGTTTGCTGGTGTTCATTGTCTTCTGCTGCTGAAGAGGTGCTGACTCCAGCAGGCCGCCATCACTCAGCCTTGTCCTTGGCAAGGACAGGAGACGGCAGTGTTTGTGTCCGAGGGTCACAGCCCACAGCGAGCCAGGCTCGGGGATAGCACGAAGTAGCTCCATGTCACAGGACAGCAGGGCAGAAGAATGGGAAACAGCTGAAGATGATGTGATGAAACACAGAGCTGAGAAGTAGAGTTGCTACATTTGGACCTTACTGCTTCACGACCGCCTTCCTCCTTCATTTCTGACTACTAAACACTTGTTTTATTCTTCCTGAACCCTCAGATAATGGAATAAGCATCCCCAAGCACCAGAGAAGAGGCTGCTGCTCCTTTGCAAAAGAGACATTGAAAATCCTCAAGTACACATACAAGACATTTCCTACCAAAAACAGAGGACAAGGACAGAAGTACCCAGTCCATACAACAAGAGATGACCTTCCTTCACAAGGTGCAGTATGTATTCCACACTCAAGGCATGAAAATAGCTCTCCAGGAAGTTTGCTGGCATGGATCCAAAGCCCTTGCCTCAAAAATGTGAAAAAGACGTCCTGGTAATAAGAAGAAAAATACTGGAAAAAACATACTATGTGTCTGTGGGTTTGGTCCCTTTCTTTTTGAAGTTTTGAGCCAAACTTAGTATGGTCCCAACTTTTTTCTTTTTCCAACTCAGCACAAAATCTGAGAGAAGTAGTCTTTGATACCTTTTTCCTTGCTCAAACTCCAACTAACACTGAAAGCATCTCCTTTGCCTGCAGCACCAGGTTACAACTGACCATTCGACTGTCAAGGATGTGATCCCAGTGGAATTTCTTCCAAGCTCACTGGCATGAGTAGCTTTGACCCATCATTAAAACACCAGAGCACACACTCCAGAAGGAAGCTGGTCTGCTAAACCATGTTTACCAAAGAAATCATCCCTGCCACAAGGAAAAGAGGCTTTATAGAAAGTACCTAAGAGAAAAGGAATCCTAGGAAAGCTACTAAAGTGGGGACAGGAGTTTGGAAATCCCTGACTTTATGGATTACAATCAACTTTTTCAGTGCTGGGTTGCCCTCTTGTAGGGACTTTCTTTTTCCTGCAGCATGCTTTTAGGGCAAAGACCTTCTGATTTGGCAAAGCAAACAAACTCAGCTAAAAACCGCAGGGTGCTACTGCTGCCTGCGAGTCTCCCGGTTTGCCTCCACTTCTCCCTTTTATTGCTGAATAGCCAACACATTCACCAGTGCGAAAGCAACCGCTTCCGTGCCGTTTCCTCGTCTCTGCTGCTGGTGCTGGCCAAGGACAGGAATTCCCTTTTCCTACGGGGACTGCCCCGGCAGCGCGCTCCCGCCGCCAGCAGATGGCGCGCGCGCCCCCATCGCCCCGTGCGCGCTCCCGCCGGCGCGCGCCCATCGCCTTTGAGGAACCTTTGCAGTGACAAGAGAAACAGATGGGAACCGTCACACTCCTAAGAAAAGCGAGAGGTTGCTTCATGTAGAAAGTGTGATGAAGTTTAAAGGCACCTGGATTTATACTACATACAAAATTCAGTTCAATATGCTAAAATTTGCCCGGGAATAACGAGTAGGCTCTTCAGACACTATTTCTGAACACTTCAGGATGAAAAGCACACTTCCAGGTAGTTCTGCTTTGTGCTGAGTAACTTAGAGCAAAGCAAATGCTTCCCTCCTCAGAGGCACAGCATGAGAGCTGTGGAAGGTGTTCACTGTCAGAGGCATGTCGAGGTCCACCTCAACAAGAGCTTTAACTAATCCTGAAAATCCTAAACAAGATTGCATTAGTGCCTGTGGAGATGCTGGAGGGGATCGATGGTGGCAGAATAGTTAATCTTTCCATCAGGCAGACCCTGCCCCTCCACATTCCCAAGACATTTGTTGTGGTTGCTTATGATTAATGCTCCACCCAGAACAGGTCATTTGTTGTGGTTAATCATAATTAAGTATCTTCCCAAGAGCTGGAGATTCATTCATGGCTGCTACCCCACACACTCTCACTGCTTACTCTGATGCCAGCTGATGTTCCACGCCAAAGTTACTTTCACTAATCTGGAAGTAAAGGCAGTGGTTTCCTATTGCTGTCTGCATTAACAGGCTCTAGGCTCTGATGTCCACCCCACTCGACCCTGCTGAAACACAAACTACACTGAATCCCTCTTAACACAACAGGTAACCATTGAAGAGTTAGGTTTTAATTGTCTCAAGAACAAATGGAACTAGCATTAGGAAAGGTCTCCAGTCTAGACACAACCTAACTCCCCTAATAAGAGACACAACTGACCAGCCCAGCATGGGGACAGGAAAAGTACCAGTCTTGAGAGCCAGCAAAACTGGCAGAAAAGGTTTTGATAGCTGAGATTTTGCACAGCTGGGAGCTTGCCCCAGCACAGCTACTGGCAAGACACAGATCCTCCTCTTCCCACTGCATGATGCCATTGCCAGATCCCAAACCCAGCTGTGGTATCAACCTGGGCAGCATGACTTCCTAAACCATGAATAAGCAGCTGAGCATGCAGAGCAGTGAGGCTAGTGTGAAAAAGAGAACCATGTACATTCTCACTTTCCAAGGATGCATAACACTGAGTGATCTGACCTGGGAACCTTTTAGCTACTAATATCTTCACTGCAACAAAGAAAATGAGCTGGTGCCTCAACAACTCTGACAGACCAGTCAGGTTTACAAGTACAGACTGAAGCCTAGGAAGCTCTGCTTCCTACTCATTTTTCAAGTGATTTTCCACATTCTCCCTTTTTCCTCTAAGCCCCACTAGAGTGACACCTTCACCCCAGCCAGGCTGACAATGTGCTGTCCACCCAAAAAGCAATACATTCTGTACCAAGGGCCAAAAATTCCTACAAAGGGAAGAAGGAGAAATGGTAAATATAGTGAGATTAACTTCAGCTCTAAGGTTGACCCCTGATCTCCAAAATTCAACAGTTTGTTCACAAAAGCTCAAACAGAAATGCTATCAGCGGGACAATCCCCTTTTCCCCCTATCTCATATCTCTAGTGAAATCTCTGGAAAACAGAGCTTAAATGTTCTTAGGGGCAGCTCAGGCCCTCAGAGGCAGATGGAATATTCCTGCACTGCTTAGAAGCCGAATTAGTCTCTTTCCCACTGGAGAATATTGGGATGCACCCTAAAAAACCATGTCAGCAATGCCACAAACAAAACCACTGCCACTGAAGAGATGATCTATCCAACTGAACAAAAGATCTGCTCTTCAAGCATCGCTGGCTACTGGAAGGGGTTAAGATTTTCCTGCTAAGAAATAGCTTAACACAAACAATCTGACCTGTTGAAAAAGGATATTCACCCAAGAGGTGAAACATCAGAAGCACTAAAGGTGCAAACTAACTAGAAAGACTAAGAGCAAGAATTGTCTAAGAGTCCCTCTGATCACTGACCTAACCAAGGTTATCAGAAGATAGCCAGGGACAGAGAAGGAGAGGCAGGAAACGCTGAGTCTCAGAGAGAGGTGTTGCAGGGAGATTTCCTTTCAGGAGCCGTCGTCTTTGCTTCATATTCTCAGCCTCATGCACAGAGAAAGTTTGGCAAGAAGCCTTGTTGCACGAGACAGCAACTCCAGTCCACTCCTGCACATCTGGAATGGTTAAGGGCATCAGAGCACCCAGCAGACAGAATGATTATTGTCCTCCATTGTAAGCATAGTCGGCCTTGTTGTGCATAATCAACTTGTTGTCCACAAAGTAAAAGCTGTCTGAGCGCGTCTCGTACGGGTTCTCCACCATCAGACGGACTGTGAAAGAGAGAGCTCCATTACCTTCAACAGCCACAGTCAGGATAAAAAGGACTCTGCCACTCCACTGGATTTACAAGGCTGATGCTCTGCCCTACCCAAGGAAGAGAAGCAAACTGCTCTTCTGAGCTTACTTCAAAGGCTGCAGCCTGCCCTTCCCCTTCTTCCCATTCACAGGACAAGTGCTGTCAAAAGCCAACTGAGGGGGAATGAAGAAACCTCACTCAAAATAAGCTTAGAAACTGCCAGAGCCATGAATGGAGCCAAGCAACCGTCACATCTGTAAGCAGAAAGAGCTCGTTTGTGGCACTCCCCACACATACACAGGTGGGATGAAACCCCTAAACCTTCCCCACAGCCAGGCAGCCCCAGAAGGGCCCCTGTGCCTCTGCTCCATCCACCCCCTGAGGTCAAACATACCCTGTGCAATCTGTATTTGCAGAGATCTTAGCAGGCTTAAAAACAAACCACAGGGAAGAACCAGTTCTGTTCCAAAGCAGAAGGCTCTAGCCCTAACAAGCAAGTGCCAAAAACAGATGGGTGGCTATAAAAAGAACCCTTTCTTTGGTGTTTTGTTTTCTTCTGGGCTACACTACAAGGCATCAGGCATGTCAGACCTGTGACTCTGATCAGTTCTTGCAGCCTCTGACTTAGCACAGGTTGTCTTAGGCTTTTATTTTCAAAGGAGGAGACTGTGCAGCACAAATCTCTAATTCAGAGAAGACTACACATTGCTAAACTGGGAACCTGTATCTGTTTGTTCCTGTCCCCTCAATCCCAGTCACAACTTCTTGAACAGGTAGAGGGAGAGAATGCATACACAAACAAAACACCATTCAGTGTGGCAAAGGAGGTACTTACTAAGGTCTTCTGAGAGCTGAGGGAATTCATAAATGTGTTCACATGTGTTCCTGCTACTGGGGATGCAGAAGCCAAAATCAAAATCAAAGTTCTTCAGCAAGCGATCTCGGAAGTAATGCCTCTCAATCATTCGGAAGTTTGACACTGGCTTTTCTCCCACTGTGAATTCCACTCTGCACGGAAGAATCAGGAAAAAAACAGCTGTTAGAAAGAACAGAGCCTTGGGCATGAGGCTACACAAGAGTTCTCTACAGAGAGTTTGATATTTGTAGTCTAAGATCAGCTCTCTCAAGTCTTCAACCCAGTTTTGTTATGAACTGTCAAGTAACACTTTGTAAACATCCAACTCTCCCTTCTCTCCATGAGCTCATACTCACGTTGCACCAACAGTCCGCAGACGGAGAAACGCTGGGGTGAACTGGTACCGAACAAAGCGCCCTGCACTTGCGTCCAGCTCAGTGCTGTCATCCTCATCCTCCTCAGCGTGCTCTAGAAAACACCAGCCTGGAGTTACTCTGCTCAGAGTGCACACCTGAAGTGACACTGCCTAGTGGGTGTATCAGGACAAGAGGCCTACTGCTTAGGTACTGAATGTAAACACATTTAATAATTGGTCTGAGACTTACACTGGCAAGAAGTAAAAGAGAAAAGACTTGCTTTGACAGTTGGCCCAGCCATGGTGGCTCCAGAACTGGAGCCACCCCTCCCCTCAATCTCTCCCCCTCACAACTACCAATCCACATGAACAAATCTCTTTTATAACCAGCCCAAAAAAGGAAAATTGCCAGTTGATAGGTCTCTCCCATCCAACAATAATCACATTTTTATCACAAGTTTCTCGGCATAGATAAACTCAGTCCTATGCTTAAAAGAGAGGAATTTAGTCATCAGGACATATACCAAAGGACCCTTCTGCTTGGTTTGCAGGGGTTGTGCATTGCAACCTCTCAGCTCTCTGAGTCTCTCTATCCTCCCTGCAACGTTTGCATGCTGTACCTGAAGCAGACGGCTTGGCAATTTCAAAAAGTACTGTTCCAGTTTCAAGGTCCCGGATCTTAAACCTGGTGAAGTCAATGTTGTAAATGTTGTCCTCAGGTTTGCATAAATAATCTAGAAGAGAGAGAAAAAATATAGTAACGTTTCAAAACACCTGAGACCACTTACCAATGAATTTCCCTTTTTGTTAGCCCAAGCCCGATAAGATATGTACTGCTCGTTATTTTGCAGAAGCTTCATGAAAGCAGGACAGAATTAAGGATGTGAGAAACAAAGACACGATAAGTGCCAGGTAGCAGAGCAAGAACGAGATGCGATCGGGACAGAAGAGCAGAGATCAGCAGCCCAGAGGAAAAACAAAAAACCAAAAAGCCTCAAACAAATCAAAACCCACAAACAACACAAAAGCCCCCAAACTTTCTGGAAGTTCTACGGGAGCTGCCGGCGGGCGCACCCCGAGCCGCCGCATCCCCCGCCGGCAGCTCCGGGCCAGGCCCCGCCGCTCCCCACACCAAAGGCCCGGTCCCGGCCCCGGCAGCCCGGCCGGCAGAGCCCCCGCCGCTCCGGGCACCGGCCCGCACTCACTCTCCGTCACCCGGCAAAGCCCCAGGACGTGCTCGGGCCGGACGGTCTCCAGCGCCAGCAACTCGGACTCGGTCCAGGGCTGCCGCGGCGGCGCATCCGCCGATCCGCGTCGGCCCCGCAGGCGGCTGAGCGGCCCCGCGGACCCCGGCGGCAGCTTCTTGTCCGGCCCCGGCGCCGCCGCCGCCGCCCGCGCCCTGGAGCCGCTCATGGCCGCTGCCAAGATGGCCGCCGCCCGCCTCGGTAGCTATGGGAGCGCGGGGCGGGGCGGCGGCCGTTGCCAGGCAACGCCGCGCCCGAAGCTCAGCAGGGCCCGCCGCGGTCGCGCCCGGATGGGTGACCCGAGAGGCCGGCACAGGCACCGCCAGCGCGGCAGCCGCTCCGTCCGTGAACGCAGCGCGACAGGACGGCTGGGAAAGCTGAGTTACCTGAGGGAAAACAGCACAAGGAACAAACAAACCCGGCCACACTCCCGCTGCCCCCGGCCGGCTGCCAGCCCGCGTCCCGCTCCCGCCGCACCGCCTGGCCGTCATCCCTCGCTGGGCTCCCGGCTCTGAAGGCACGGCCTGAGCCCACAGCGCAGCCGGTGACACAGAGCAGGTGTCCCCCGAGAATCCCGCTCTCTTCAGGGGACGGTGACGAGCACTTTTCGGGGAGCGGCAGCGTCAGCAGGAGGATGCCATGGAGGACACAGCACCGGGGACACCGCAGCTGCTGTCCCTGGGGAGCGGGACAGCAACAGGACCGTGTGCCCCCGGGTGGCAGTGGCAGACATCGGACGAGCCTCCCCAGCCCGATGGGAAAAACCGGGGAGGTCGCACTTGGAGAGACTCAAAGTATCAACACAAGGAGGAAAGAATGCGTTTCTTCGCAAAGAGGGGCAGCCCACCAGCCCGCAGCAGGCACGCAAGAGCTGCCAAGAGTCACCTGCAGCCCTCTGGGGAACTGGGGCAAGAACAACAAACATCTGCACCCTCTTTTCGGACTTCAGCCAACACTGAACATGCTCACGATGACTGGAAGCAGATTTTGAGCAGTGATTTGTGACACTTGCTGTGGCTTGTGAGCAGCACACTCCTCCTACTGCCAGCCAAATGCTATTTCAAAAAAACCGCCTGCACCAGTGCTCCAAATCCTCCTTGCTGCATGGGCTTGGTGCCTCTATCCCTAAGGAAGGACAGACCCAGGCCTTCCAGAAAAGCACCTCCCCAAGAGCAGGCACCTGGAGCACAAGGCTGCTGCTTTCTCTCTGCTCCAGCTCCAGCCCCAGCTGCCTCTGACACGGTTTCAAGCTGACAGGGAGGCAGCTTGCAAAGCCCAGAAAGCAGATTACATCTCTCTGGTGCTCCGGCTCTGAGCAGGAAGCAACAACCACATCAGCACTTTTAAGAGGATGTTGTACCGTTCGATTTGCACTTTATCACTCAAAACAATGGGCAAGAAATCACCAGGGCTGTACTGGAGGCAGCAGCACGGTGTTACCCAGCAGTCAGCCAGGCTCAGCCTCCCTCGTGTGGGTGTAAACCAGAGAGGGGGCTCCTCTGCCCCCACCACCAGAAAAGAGGAACCATCTCATCCAACTGACAATATAATTTTGTTTATTTTCCTTTAGCACACTGCTGGTTAAACTGCCAGACAGTAGATTTCAGAACATTCCCTCAGCCAAACATCCTGGGAAAATTAAAAAATAAAATTGCTACCGTGTACCAAAAATAAAATAACCCACCCCATGCCCATCTCCCCCAAACTAGTCCCTGCAAGGCTGATGCAATCAGAAATAGGTATCTGTGCTTTTCACCTAGGGCCCAAGCTTGCTGCAAAACAAACTAAAAAAATGTCACTGCAAGTTGTTATAACACAAAACATTGGGCAGTAAAATAAAAAATCCTCCTCAAAAACCCTTTGTACTGGTGACATGTACAGATGGAGATTTCTCCTCACACTGCTTCAGCCTTTACAGGGAATGTAGACCTGCAGCTTTAAGCAGTTTGTGCTGTGTCCTTAATGCCAGTGGCACAGGTCACTTCCACACATCCCCAGCCAGGCACAATGGAGGGTGGGACCATGTGCCAACTGCTGCTACCCCAACAGGGCCCAAACACCACCACCACCTCTCACAGGCCTGGCTGCTGCCTCCTGGCATGGAGCACAGATCCTGCCTCTGCTCTCACAGGCTCCAGGGCGCCCTTACCAACCCAGCTGCTTCTCAAGTGGGAAAGCCCTGAATGCACAAAGCCCACGAGGAAACCACTAAAAATTCAGGCCCCCCACTTGCCAGCCAGTTTCCAGCCACTGCTTTGCTCCAGAACACCAGCTCAGGAACTGCCACAGTGTGACAGATCAGCCATGGTAGCACAGGAGAGCACATCCCCATTAAGTGTGACAGGGGACACCTCCAGGGCAGAGATCCTGCATTTCCTGGATTCACACTCTTCCCAGCTAAACTGGTTCAAGCTGTACTTTGCCCCTTGCCTTCAAATCTCCATCACACAAACTCTTTAGCAGAAACCTTTGATGTTTGCAGAAGATTATTCACATTTGCTAATCAGCCAGCACAGTTTCCAGGAGGGTGGAAAGCACTTGTTCTGTTCACTTTTTTTTTTTTTTTAAATAAAGCACTTTTTGGAAAAAAAAATCAAAACCTATCAATAACCTGCAGTAGCATCCCACCAATCAGACTGGGGACAGCATCGTCACATCCCTCCCCACCCTCATCTTCCCCTCAATCTCCAAAAATAGTATTTAATATACAGCAATAAACTCTGAGCAAGCCAGAGTCCCGGAAGACATGGACCTGCTTTCACCTCTCCCATCCATCCCAGCACCTTTCAATGCTACAATACTCCTGGGTCAAATCCATTTGGATCCAAGGTGAATGCATGTGCCCCAGACCTGCTGGGCAGCACGAAGCAGGGGTGCAGCACAGGAGGCCCATCTGTGTGATCACGTTTCTGAGCCTTCCCAGCTCCAGCCTGGCGTGTTTGTGCCGTTGAGAATATTTCTGTGAGCCTCTGTGGGACCAGCCTGTGGAGACAGACTGGTGGAACCAGGCCGACGTTAAAATAGCATCCTTGAATTGTATTAGGCTTTGGCATTTGTTGTGGAGATGCAGAAGTGCCAGTAGGTAAATCAGCTCAGTGCTGGCCCAGTTCCCATTTCCCTTGGATTCTCAGCAAGGATATTTCCCTCCCCATCATACGTGCAAGAAGCAGACAGATCTCTCCCACATTTGAGCACCAAACAGAGCCTGACACACTTGGTACTTCACAGCTGCTGAGAATCTGTCTCACATCAAGGGCTGAAGCTGCTCTCCTGGCTCTCTCCCTCCTGCTGTTTTCTATCAGCAACAGGCTCGTTCAGCCCAGAGTTCCTGTAGCAAGACACCTCCCTGGCTGTTGCAATCCTGTTTCAACTTAAAGGCCAAGGGACAAGGCACAGGTCCCTGCTCTGCTCAGACCTAAGCAGCACGGGGCAAGCCCTCAGCGAGCAAATCAGGGGTGCAAGACCCCCCAAGCCCCACTCTGCACCCAGAAGCTTTAAGTGCCAAACAGCTCCCAGGACCCAGCGTGACTCACTCAGCTCTGAACTGCACAGACGCCCAAGCACCAGACTGTCTGGAAGATCTCCATCCTGCCTTCAGGCGATTTCTGGGGCACACCAGACCTGAAGGAGCTCTTCAAGTTCTTCTATCCCCTGCTAGACTTTTCTTCCATTGATTTCAAGGGCTGAAAATAAAGATACTTGCTCACAGTTCTCTACTTCAGCTGTGACCTCCAGAGCTGGCATCTGAGGACAGGGAGACAGTCCCCATCTGATCTCAAGGGCAGGGAATGCCTGTCCCTTGAAAAAAAGAAAAAACTCAGAAGCTCCTTAAAAAAAAAGAAGCTCCATCAAATAGACTTTTATTCAAAGCCTGAGACAAAGGCACCAAAAAGAGAAGGGAATTCATTTGGCTTTCTGTTCACTGCCACCTGGGACACTCAAAAGGGTCAGAGATGTTTAGTCACACACACAGAAGACTTCAATAGCCTGGCTTAAAGGAGGGGCTGATGGGACAATTAAAATACGCTTTGGAACCATTATTCTGAGGCTGGATCCAGGCCTGAATCATCATAGACAGTGATTTTCCCTTTATTAAGTGGAAGCTTTACTAAAATTGCTGTATCTGCCCCTCTCTACACAACATGAATCAAGCAGGGTCTGTTCTGACCCAGCTCCCCACACTGCTGCACTCCATCTGCCTGCTGCTGGCAGAGGAATCAGCACAAACAGGCTTGTCTCTGACCTCTCAGCTAAACAATGTCTTGGATAGTCCCTCAAACACCTATTCTGGAAAGCTACAGCCAGCCCAAACATTTTCTTTCCCTGGTCAGGACCAGGTACCTCATTACACCCCTGAGTGTGGCTTGCAGATACTAGACAGAGGTGGCCAGGGGAGCTGGAGTACTCCATTCCCAGAAAGGTGCTGACTGGCCAGCCCCCACCATCCTTGCTGCTCCCACATGCTTTGTTTGAAGGGTTCTTCCAAAGCAAACCTCTCAGGAGGGGATGGACCAGGAAGGAAACTGCTCACAGGACCTTAACAGGGTCAGGAACCCCCTAGAAACCAGCTTTGTAGTGAGAAGGATGCACAAATCCAGAGTCAAAACAACTAAATCGAAGCCATGATGGATGAACTGTTTCTCCTCCCTATTCTTATTCAAATAAGACAAATTCACTTGATCTGAGCAACTAGAACAAACTGGATCACACCCTGTACAGCTCTGCCTTGGGGCAGCTGATGGCACCAAATGGATGCCCTGGCTGCTAGGAGAGGCCAGCATAAACTATCCTAAAAGACTTGTCTCAAACTTCTGCACATCTAAACACACCCATGGTAGGCAAGGTGCTGAGATTACTGGGTGAGCCACAAGAAGCTGAGTGATTCCTTGCTTCAAGGATGCTCAAATAAAATGCACCCTAAAAGGCCTGGAGGAGAGCAGCTCCTTAGAGAGACGCCTGCTTTCAACCCCAGGTTCTTTGCTTAACAAATCAGCACAGTTCATGATTCTCAAACTGATAAAGATCTAAATGTCTCTTCAATCCAGTTAGAGCAATCCCAAAAATTCTGGAGAATTTCTGCAGGCAGTGTCACTGAACAAATCAGAGCTCATATTTTATAATAGTTTTGTAGGTATTAGGATTTTAACAGTAGCTAGAAGATGAAGCAGACAGCTTCAAGCTTACCACCTTTCATCCTAAGGTTTGTTCTTCAAGATCTGCTCTCTCTAAAGCCTGGATTCTCCTTTAACTGGGGCAGGAAGTCTCTTCCTTCAGTCCCAAACTACCCCTTGTGCAGTTAGAGAGAAGATAATGAAGGTCCTGCTTGTTTTTCAGCTCACAGATACAGAATGAGGGTCAGGCCTGTAGCAGTGATGTGATCAGAAAGGCAAGGTTCAGTGGCACTGATGCAGAAAGCAGCATTTTGTCACCTCCCTCAGCTTCCACTCTGGAGACCCTGAGCTGACAGCTCCTATCACAGCTTGAGGGATAAGAGGAAGGGAAGCCTTCAGCTCTCTGGGCCCAGCAGAACAGAACAGGCTGCTCCTCCAGTTCCCTGGCCAGAAACTTGGTAATTCTGCTGGCCCTGCTCAAAGAAAGGCTGAGCCACTGCAGGGGATCGAACCCAGAAACAACTGCTAGGAAAACCCAGAGAGGCAGAGCAGCAGAGGTCACTGCTCAGTGCCACTGCTCCAGGGAAAGACGGAACACTTCTGAGGACAACGGGGAGAGCGTGAGGTAAAGTGCTCTGTGAGCCCAGAGCTCAGCAGCAACAAAGCTGATCCACAAAAACCCAACCCTGCCTGGGATGGATCCTGCTCCAGCACAGAACATCTCCCTCCTGGTCAGCCAGAAATGCTCAACATGTTGGAGGCCAAGATTGTGGGCAGGCAGTTCTTCAGGGCCTGCAGCTCTGGACCAGAAGGCACAGCAGTGGCTTTCTCTCTGTTCAGCCTCTGCCAGGCAGGCACAGGCTCTGCATGTGAAAACAGAAGCTTCTTGCAGAAATATCCCTGGGGGAAGCAGGTGACCTTGTCTCCCGTGCATTGCTCATTTCCAGAGCTCTGGATGAAAACAAAACCACCTTGCTCTGCAGGACTGAAAAGCTGGACATCTGCCCCTTCACTACAGGGCCTGGATATGCAAACTCACTCACTGCAAACACTGACCAGCTCCACTTCTCACTGCCACAGGCAGGGCTGGTCCCTACAGAGGGAATGAGAGACCACAGGGAGCATCCACCAGGTTGCTCTGCTCTCTGTCCTACAGCACAGGTTGTTTAGTCACAGAGAAAGGAGCTCACCATGAGGAAGGTAAAGGAACAAGCCCTGAACCTCCTCTTTAGTTCACCTGATTCTCAGCTTCTTTCAAAGCAGAGGTCACTTGCTAGGAAAGGCAAAACAAGGAACTGGGCTTAAAACAAAACCTTTGAAAATAAAAGGATATTAAAGGAAAAAAAAAGCCATAATCAATACAGAAAACAAGTGCATCTGATCAGACGCTAACAACGTCAGCCTCTCGCAGGCTACAGCAGAATCCCTCTGCGATGGAACAAACATTGCAATTGCCAGACTAGGAAAGTCCCTCCCAACTGGTGCAGCAAATCAGGCCAGATAAATCCCTCTGCTCCTGGCACAGCTTGCAGTCTTAGGAGGGAACTGTCTCCACGGAGGCTGGTCTGGAGCCTTGGTATCTTTATGCAGGCGAGTACCATACACTGTGTTGCACACGTTCAGGGAGATGCTGAGCCAGGCTCTGTCCTCTGCAGTCGCTTGACACCCAACAGCACCACAACACTTCCACACTCCTGGACAAAATGTGTACCCCGGCCTTGTTTTAAGAATTGCTTTCCTGCTTAAGGAACCGTATTCCACCCAGTAAAGGCAGAGATCCTACAGCACATGGCTTTCTCTCAGTGTGGGACACGGCCCAGGACTGGCAGCCCCAGCTTTCATGGCCCAAAACACACCCAGCCAGGACTCAGTTCACTCTTGGATGCCCCAGGGAGAATCAGAGGCTGCACATGGTGCGAAGGGGAAGGCGAGGGCCTTGCTGCTTGCTGGCAGGGGGAAGGTAAGCTCCCTCTTACCTGGACCTGCTATTCATTGCTATTCATTCCAAATGAATCATCTCTTTTTTTTTTTTTTTCCCTTAAATTATGAACAATATGGAGAAATTGAAAGCAACCATATTTGGTCCAACTCCTTCCCTCCCAGCCCCTGGGCTGATGCACTGTGGGGCTTGCTCTCACAATCGGCAGAGGCAGAAGAGGGTAGGAATGAAGACACCGAAGGCCACCAGTATAGGAAACATGAGGCTGCTGTTGTCCGAGGCATAGGGGTTTGGTGTGCGTGGGCCTGACTGAACCCGGTTCTTATTTGCCTGTTTTTTGACACTGGAACCATCATCGTAGTCATCTTCATCATCATCTTCCTCTTTTTTCTCCAGGCCTGGGTGTGGCTGCAGCTTTGGAACATCTGTTGAACAAGACAAAAGGTGGCAAGCAGGCAGGATGTAAATTGGGAGTCCACTCGAGACACTTCCTTCCCCTCTCCCCAGTCCAACATGAACATCAGCCAGAGGGCACCTGAGACCCCACCAAAACCACAACCAGAACACCCCAGAAGAGAGGAATATCTTCTACCACAGAGGATCACACCACTATTTATTTTCTTTGCAAGATAAGAGCTTCCAAGGATCCAGCCTGCATAAAAACTTAATCCTTCCACACCATCAATGTGTCACACAGAAAAGTTAATGCACAAAAGCACACGTAGAGCACACATTCAGATACTGCAGCTGCTCAGTAAGATCTAGTCAAGAACAAGCACCTGCAGGACCAGCAGATGCAGGTGCAAACAGGAACAGAAACATCCCTTTTCAGAAGCAGTCCTACTCCACATCACTGCACCCCTCAAAGCTAGAGCTGGGAGAGCAGCATGGCCAAGCCCCACTCAAATCCAGCCTTCAGAGCCTTGGGCCTGAGCTGCAGGTGCCAGCTGGCCACAAGGTTCTTACCAAATCTTCACCAGCACCTGACCATCCCATAGTAAAGCAAATTGATGTTTTGGTCAGAGAGGGAACCTAAACCTTCCTAGTTCAGGAGCTAGAGGGGCTCCAATTCCAGTTCACTTATAAAGAGGGTGATAAAAGAACAAGGACCTTTCCAGCACTCCCTGGAGCTATCCAGAGGAACTGGTATCTGGGAAAAAAATACTGCCTTGTCCTAAAGCTGAAAAGGCAAAACAAAGCTCCAGGTAAGACATATTTAAGCACTAGCTAAAATAGCTGAAAATTATTTGTCTGCAGGGCTGCTGCTGACATCCAAGGCCAGAGGGTATTTATCTGTAGCTATAAGCTGAGACTGACCAGACATGTTCCCCCACATACAGGAAATTCCAAAACAAATTGATTTTTCTCACTCCAGAATGACACAAGCTTTGTGACTTAGAGGAGAATGAGGACAGTGCACACCTACTTCACTCTGCAACCGCACTCTGTGGGAACTCAGTGAAAGAGAAACAGTTTTGGCAGATGTGGGTCAGAAAAGCTATGATCTCATAGTCTGAGAAGCAACAGGCTGCTCTCCAAGGGGGAAGAGCCTTCTGGCTCAGAAACTGTGCTTACCTTCCACTGTTCCTTGCAGGATGTATAGGGCACAGATTTTCGGATTGTCATAGTAGCCCTAGAAAAAGCAAAAGCAGCAGTCAGTGCTGGGGCTCTGAGATCAGGAATGGTCTCCCCAGCTACCAACAGCTCTCCTCCTCCAGCACAGAGCTGCACATGACTGAGTAAGAAGGGGAAAGGGAAGATCAAGGCTCTGCCCTGAAAAGCTTATTACCTTTACAAACTCAATGTGGAGCTTTCCTGTGAATGTTGAAACCTCTCCCTGGACACTCAGTTTTCCCTTTTTGATACTCATGGGAATGATCTCATCGTGAGCTGTGCTGTGTCCAACTCTGTCAAAAATGTCCAAGTCTTTCACCACCACGTGGCCATTCAAGCGAACATCAAATACCTTCAGGGTGGAAGAAATGACAGAGAGTCAGAGCAGATTCAGGCATGTGACAGTTGAAATGGGAACAGAACAGGAAAGGTCTCTGCTTTTTATGCACCCAGAGCCAGAAAGCATTGTAACATGTCCTGGCCCACTCCTTTGGCAAGGATTCAAAGCCAAAAACCAGCCAGGTAAAGACACTAAAGCATTAACAATGCTTCCAAATACCCTGAAATCTACCTCCTCCTTTTAAAACAGCCCCTACATCTGCTGTTCAGACCTGAGGACAGCACATTTTTATTCTAGTTTATTCATGCTTCTCTTTCACAACTCTTCCCCTGTCTGAAGACCTGTTCCTATCACTCTGGGGTGGCTGTGACACACCACACCCTAGGGAATGAAGCCATTTCTAACTAACAGCCTGCAGCAGAACAGAGAAGAGGAAACAAGCTGGTGAAGAACACAGGGTTTGAAGGAGGTAAAATGTTTAACTGCTAACCACATCTGTGAACTCAGAGTGAAAGTCCTTGTCCGGGCTGTAATGACTCAAACTTCATGCAGCACCTGGGGAATCCCAGCAGAACCACATGAAGAAAGAGGAACCAAAGATACCTCAGCCCTTCAGTTTAATCTGAGGCTGCTTTTTGCATCCGTTCTGTAAGCTAGCCCCACCAGTTCTGCTCCCTGAAATACTTCTCTGGCAGGAAGGCAGCACAGTGCTTAAGGAGATCCGCCCTAAAGAAGCTGATGGAATCAGGGGAAAGCCAGACTAAAACCCAAACCACTCCTACCCCAATTTATCACAGGACTTTGAGTTCTGCTTGCTTCTGTTTCCACTTCTGTACATGAGGGGTTTCAAAAATGGACAAGGATTATTCTTCTCTAAAAAGCAAAAAGCAGATGAATTTACCTCTACTTTCATGATCAGACTGAACCAGTATCAAGTCTTACTACATTTGTAAAAATTGTTTTGAGTAGGCTATTTAACCCAGACCACCTCCCTGCTTCAATCTATGCAATACTTCCTCCAGCATAACTATGCTGTCCAGTCAGAATCAAGTGTTCAAGAAAAAGGAAAAAAAACTTCTCAAAGCTAGCACAGCCTAAACAGGTTGTAAAACTCTATTGCTAGTTATGTTTAGTTGCTTATGTTTGTTTGAATACTTTAAGTTTTCCAGTCCAACTGTACAGCTAGAATGTGGAAAAGAGCTCTAAAGGTTCAGAGCCTGGCAGAGGTTGGGACCTCAGTTAAGTTATTCCTTCCTCCAGCGTGCAAAGCACCAGAGGTAACCTGAGCAGACACAGTCCTAGCCAGGAACTCGCATCAGAGACACACAAGGAGCTATTGCTTACCTTCTGTTGAGACTGTGCAAAATAGACCTCTGCAAACTTCAACACCAGCACATAGTCACCCTCCTCTTTGATGGGAACTTCGTAGCCAAAGGTTTCCTCATTGTAGCGCTCGGTCTGGTACAGAATCTGGTCCTCTGCGTTGGACCTCAGGATTGGCAGCTTCATACCATAGTCAGAGGCTGGGTTTTGAGCAAAAAGGAGTGAGAGAAGGGTTACATTGTGAGGAAGAAACATTTTATATATTCTTGAAGCACTTAACTCCAGAAGTGGCATTAGCACTTGCAACTCATAAGACCTCCTCAGTCTCCCCTGCTTGTTCTGACCAGGTGGCAGCACTACCAGGGCAGAAGCACAAGAAGCCAAAGCCCCAAAATTCAAGAAATGTAAGAAAACATGTCTGGAGACCTGCTGCAGTCTAAGACACAGTAAGCTCACTCTCACCATTTCAGAAAGAAAAGTCTATTTCAAAAATATTACACAAAGCCAAAGGACTTGGCCATTGGCTCTTGCTTTAAAGAGAGAAAACACCTAGAATATTTTTACAATACTTTCAAATTTCAGACTCCAAGTACAAAACTAAAACAGCTGGCATAGGATTGACTCAACGTATTGACGCAACAGATTTGAAGTTAGCAGTTGATAGCACTGGGTTTTAGAGACTCATCCCCCTCAACAAAGAACTGGGGAATGGCAGAAGGGTGAAAAGCATTAGGCACCTTACAAAGCCCTTTCTTCTCACCACAGGCCCACAATACCTGTCAGCATGAAGATGGGATGAAGGAAGCAAGAAAGATACACAAGCATTTCAAGAGCACCAGTAGCTCCATCAGCTGATGTTCCCAGAACCACCCAGCTGAAATGGGTGCTGTCTGCAGGCATGCAAAGAGCCCCTGAGAAGGGCTCAAACAGTACAAAAACTGACAAAATAAGAGAAATCACAAAATTTGCCTCTTTTCAGTGTTTCATCACCTCTACAGCAGCCCCCGACAACTTTAACCCCACTTGGTTTGCTACTGTATCAGGGTTCCTGATAAAGTATAAATGCAAACTGTTGCAATGCATCCAGGGCTGCACATCAAACAGCTCCCAGCGAAGCAGGGGCAGGAGGGACGACTGTGGACACCATCCATCCACTGGCACTTCAGGCAGAAGTTGATCCAGACGAAGCTCTCTGCTGACACTTACCTCTCCCAGCCCCATTTCCATGGGAACAGACACTGCACTGGCCAAGACAAAGCAAGAGCTACTAACCCAGCACACGTTGCCAAAGACAGAGCCAATGCAAACGAGTGAGAGGAAATTAATGCCAGTTCTTAGTCTCCTGTTTCACACAGAGCTGCTCAGGCAATCTTCCACTTCTCTTTACCACTCGAAATTGGGCATAAAGACTGAGGACTCTAACCACCAGAAATACAGAGGGTGAAAAGTTTAACCTGTCCTCCCACACAGATATTTCTGGCCAGCTACAGATTACAGTGATAGCAAACCAAAGACTCCACAGAAGGCTGCTCCTATTAAAGGAAAGCCTGCACAGGAAGAAAGTCCTTTAATAGCCAAGAAGGTAACTGGAGAGGAAGACCTGTCACCTGCATGTCAGAGCTCTGTTGACAAGAGCTGTGGAAGCAAGATGGATTTTACAGCACGCTGGGTGCTCACAGGGAGCAAGCAGTACACACCAAGCTGTAACTCAACTATGTTTGGCACCTGCCTATTCTGTAATTGCCATCAGCACAGTCAGTCCTTTAGGGCACAGCAGCTGAATGGAGGCTTGAGAAAAAAGGTTTTAAATTGCCCAGAGGCAGTACAGCCCAGAATTATTATCCCTAGGTCATTTCCTCCCAGTCAGCCATACATTTCTGCTATAGCCCTTACATGCCTATCAACACAGAGAGGAGCCCAGAGTAAATGAACAATGCTGCAATAAAAAGCCATTGAGGGAAAGGCAGCTGAGAGCTCAAAGGGGTAAAGTCTCCACTGTGCCTGGCACCACTGGCTGATGCAGGATTACTGTAACAGCCTGCTGCTCAGAGGAAACACCACGGGCTTTCCACAAAGGAAGTGCATGTTACAATGTGCTTGAAAAAGACCCTTTTTTCTCTTCAACTCAGAAATAAATAGTTCAAGTCCACAAGGACATTCAAGTCACACATATGAGAGGTCTATGAAGGGAAGCTGACCTACAGTGATCAGGGCACCCTGTGTGACTGGAGCAGCAGCTTCCATGGGTATGAAAAAACCTATCAGAATTTAAATGTGATCTCCATTGTAGCCAAAAGGCTCTCCATTTGGGATGGCACTCATGCAGGACAAGCAATAACAGTTCCAGCTGTATAGCACAGGAAAATCCTCACCATCCTACATGGAAACAGCAAAGGTTAGACTGAAAAATGAACAGAGAGCTCATCTCCACATTCCACCACTCACCTGTAACTGACAGCAGAGCAGTTCAACACAGCTAGATTTTCATTATATAAGTGAATCAACTAAGTTTTGGTACACCGATTATCAGAAACATGCACAATTCAAACTGTGGTGGTCTTGGGGGAAGTAGGAAAAGGTAATCCAAGTGCAATTAGCTTCCCATCCTGTCCTAAATAGTAGGCTGAAGATTTTACTGACTTGGTAGTTAGAGCAGCCGATGATTTCCCATCTGCCTCTACTTCTGCTCGTGTCGCTGCCCTTGAACAGCCAGCCACGGACTGGGGCATGGAGCAGACCAGCCGGCTGTACCTTCCCCCTGCGGGGCCCAGCACCGGGGCTCCAGCGAGCAGCCTGTGCTCTTCGCTGTCGGGTCCAGAATGCTGCAAGCATCAGCCCCCATCGTGCGCGACCCAGATCCGGCTGCAGAGGGCTGGAAAAGCTTGTTCCCACGGCACTGAGCGCGCTGCGCATTGGGCTGTGAACCGGCGGCTCCTGCTGTAGAACACGGGCTCTTCAGCGGAAAACGGGAGAGAAAAAGAGACCGGCGGGCGCACGCGGCAGGGCTGGCAGCTCGACTGCTCCGGCCGCCTCTCCAGCCGAAATCCCACTGCAACCCTCGCGGAGCCACTTCCCCTCCGGCATTACACAACCCCGCGGGCCGAGGGCAGAACACCATCCCGCAGGGCTCATCCCGCCGCCTCTGGGGCCCCGGGCCCGCACTGCCACGGGGACGAGGGATGCAGCCCCAGCTGGGCCCGGCGGGAGAACAGGGGTGGCCGTGGTCCCGCTGTGACAAGTGCCGGCGCTGCCTTCGGACCACGACCGTCCCCGGGCGGCTGCGGGAGAGGAGCCCCCGCCGTCCTGCGGGGACACCCACAGACCCGCCGGGACTGCAGCGGGCAGGACGGCGCCGGGGGCGCGCGGGTCCCGGCCGCCGCCGGCACAGCGGGACCCCGCAGCCCCAGCGGAGCGGAGCCGAGCGGGACCCCGCGAGCTGTCCCGCCGAAACCCCCCGGCCGCGGCGTGTCCCCCGCCCTCACCTCGGCCCACGCGGCCCTCGAGCGGGTCCTTGCGGAAGTGGATGCCGTTCACGTCCACATGGGCATCGCCGCCCGCGTTGACGGCCCAGACGACGCTATCGGCGATGCCGCCCGCCGCGCCCCGCAACAGCAGCGGCAGCAGCAGCACGGGCGGCAGCAGCGGCGCCCCGCGCGTACGAGCGCCCACCATGTCGCGCTCCCGGCGCCGCGCCCGCCCCTTCCTGCCGCCGACAGGGGGCGGCTTACCCCGCTGCCGGGGCGGAACGAGCATCGGCCAATCCGCGCGCCGAAATGAGAATATTAATTACCTGCCCGCCTGCCATTAGACGGCCGCGGGCCTGGATCTGCATATTCATAAGGCGGCGGGCCAATGAGCGGCGGCGATGGGCGGGTTGGGCTGAGCGGCGCGGGGACAGCGGCGGGAGCGGCGCGGGGAGCCGGGTCCCTGCGGGCCGGGGTGCCCGGGGCCGGTACCGCTCGCGCAGGGAGCGGAATGGGTGTGGAACCGGCTCCCCTCGGAAGGCGCGGCGGGGACGGACGAGGCTCCCCAGCGCCGTGTCCGCAGCGGGCACAGCCCGGCGAGCTGGCATGAGCATCGGCGGCTGGTGGGCAAAGCCCGCCCCTCCGCGCCGCCAATCGCGGGGCTCCAGCGCGGCGGAACGCGGAGCACGGCGGGGCGGCGGCGGGAAGCGCAGACGGAGGGTTGCCGCGGCAACGGGCGGCGCTGCGGCAGCGCGGAGCGGAGCGCACCCGGTGTGCTCGGGGAAGGGGCTGGAAGCGGACCCAGGGCAGCGGGAGCTCCACCGCTGTCGGGGGCGGCTCCTCGGCACGTCCCCGGTAGCTCCGTGCCCGTTGTGCTCTGAACAGCGGCTGCCAAGCCCCGCTCGCTGCCTTGGCAGAACTCGCTGGTTCTCCCGTTCACCGCTGCCATGGAGTAAGGGAATAGGCAGCTGCCGTCCGCCCGGTAAGGAGCGAAGCGGCCGGTGGCGTGCGAGCACCTTGCACCGTAATAATCTGCGGGCGAAGCAAAGCGAGCAGTGAAGGGGAAGGCAGGGAGGTGACCGTGACACTGCCAGTGGGCTGAGCCCTGGCTTGGACTTTATAGGAGAATGTAAAATCCTGGGTTTGTTTTCTGGAGGACCTTGGCAAGGTCTTGGGTGGCTGGAGTGAGATATTCCAGGGGGAGGTCGAATGAAACTCACTCTCTACACAAAGGGGGAACAAATAACTTAATGTTTGCCCTTCTGTCTGATCACGGTGTTCCTTGAGGCATCAGATACCGGCCAGGCCTCAGGACTGCACTCCTGGCACCGGCTGCATTAGCAGGGGCTGCTTCAAGTGCCAGTGATATTTTATTAATTCAAGTCTTTCACAAAGCATTTGCTTCTATAAATAAAGACTTGGTGCTGCAGACTGGGAATTAAATGCATTTGTTGCTTTTGTAATGCACCTGTGGGCCTCTTAACCAGACACAGTCTTGGAGAAGTGAACTGTTTGGCAGAATGTAACTACCCACCCCCTGCTCCCCAGTCTGCTCTGCCCAGGCTGGAGGAGATCCCAAAGCATGTTCCTGCTGCTGTCACCTCAGTTCTTGGGCTCATGATATAACTGGGCCAAGACAAACATGGCACTGCTGCACTCCCACACCAGCACTGCTGCAAGGAAGGGGTTCCTAAAACTACAGTGTGCCTTAGGAAAGCACATCCAGATTAGTAGCATGAAATGTGTACACTTTGCACCTCCCCAGATTCAGCCACCTCACGCTGATTCCTGGCAAATCATCTCAGCGTTACAGACCCCAGCCCTGGCAGCATCTGATCAAATCCAGGCAAATCTCCTGTATCCCTGCTGTGTTTGTGACCTGTTGGGCGTCCCTCAAGTTCTGTCACCAAAGGAGTGCAAGCAGCCATGGCCAGGACAATGCTGTCCAGTTGGTGAGGTTGAGGGAGGCCTCTTTAGAGCTCATTTGTGCTGATTACAAATGATCCTCCCTAATCCTACACTTTCAACTGTGATGTGTGGGTGAGGAACACAACTTTGAACCACATAAAGACTTTAAGTGTTACCAGGTATTGCCAGGGTGAGCATTTTCTAAAAACTAGCTTGGATGATCACTTCCCAAGAATCAGTCATGCATCACAAAGCAGGAGGGATTAACTGAGCAGCAGTGAGGAGGGACAGTGGCTGTGCTCATCTGGGGCAAGAGGAGCCCCTCACCCTGGCTCACAGGCTGGCCACAGCTCCTGGCAGAGGATGGCAGGTGCTGTTTGCCCTGT
This sequence comes from Molothrus aeneus, assembly GCF_037042795.1. Taxonomy (NCBI): domain Eukaryota; kingdom Metazoa; phylum Chordata; class Aves; order Passeriformes; family Icteridae; genus Molothrus; species Molothrus aeneus. The sequence continues at coordinate 3,515,387 of NC_089663.1, forward strand.
GTTTGTGGTGTCCTACACTGCTGTCCCCAATCAATACTTACCGTCACACCAGCAACTAGATGCCAGTTTGTGCCCCAGATGTCAGAGGCTCCACCCTTTTACTAATCCACTGAGCCATCAGTCAGTCCCTTGATGCAGGCTGGATTTACACCAGTAACCTACAAGTGAAAGGCTCAGGGTCATTTTCTAAATCCCTTGACCTCTCCCTGTCCCCTGGCAGCTGTGCCAAAATGACTGAATCAGTCCTGCCTGGTCTACCTAGCACCCTGATTGTTCATGAGCAACGAGGGGCACATGGTTAGGGTATTAGCCATTCACTGCTGGAAAATGGGAGCAGCATTTGGGATGTCCAAAAAGAGCAGCAAAAAGATGTGGGTTAGAAGCAGGCCTTGTGGCTAATGAAGTATCTAAGAAACCAGTGTGAGCCAGCCCCACTGCCCCATAGCCCTCCCAAATGGCACAGGGCTACAAGGCTCAGGTGCCCACAAGGGAACAGCTGTGCCCTGCCATGCAGAGCTCCTTGGAAGCAGCTCCCTGGTACGAAATTGAAGATAAGAGCAAAAGGATTATCTCTGGAATTAGATTATTTAGATTGGACCTTTAATCTCTACCCATGTCTACACAAGGAAATAGTAAAACTCCCTGGGATTATTTGGGGTTTGTTGTGAAAGTAAAATCAGGCTAGCAACAGGAGCTCAAGAGCTTCTGCTGGAAGAAAAAAAAAAATGAAGGCTTTTGAGACCTGCCCTGTCTGACCTGTTCACTGTATCATGGTGAGACCTGGCAGAACAGAGCTACAGATGATTTGGCAGACTCAGCTTTCCTCAGAAGTAGCTGTGGTTCCAGGACTGCCTCTGCAATGACACAGAGGTGTCCTGCAGCCAGCCTTTGCCTAGTACTCCTGGGATGACAGGCACAGCTCTGCCACACCACAAACACAGGGACCTGCTCAAGCAAATGTGGCCGTGGTTTGCAGGGAAGATGCCCAGCCACTGTGATGCTGCACTGTGGATCAGCCCAGCCTCCAGACATGTGGGAACCATTTTCAATAAACACTGTCCTGCCATCTGATGCTGTGGGCAAAAGATGTGACTGCTCAGGGCAGGGTCTGGGCAGGAGCAGGCAGAAGCAGCCAGCACACTCGTGGCCTCTCACTATCCCCTGGGCTCCTGCAGGTTGGCTGTGGCACAAGACATACACCCAGCCATGCCCAGTGCCCAAGGCAGGCACAGCACCCTGCAGCACACAGGCAGCAGCACAGCTGTCCTGCTCCACAGGCACAAGCAGCTCCTTCCTCAACAGGCTCCACTGTAAGTGAAGCACAGTTGTGTACCAGCACTCCCTTTGGCAGACAAGCCTGCACATGGCTTCCCCTCTCCAGTATTACCCTAAACACATTTGTAACATACCAGGACTCTGGACTCTGTTCAGTTTATCACCCTCATCTCCAATATCACCCTCAATAATACAGCTTCTGAGCCAGTAAATGTGGAGATCTGTAAATAACCATTTCCCAATTTCTTGGCTCACACCCACATTTCCAAGATGGGACCAGCTCCATAGATAAACACACACAGTGGGCATACACCCACTTGCATACAAACTCTTCTATTGCTTCACTCCCAGGTACCTATCTGCACTCCTTGCTTTTATGTGCACACACACAAACCCTACCTAGTGCACACACCTGTGCAAACACAAGTAAACATGCACACACACACACAAATATAAGGAGAAACAGTTTTTCCATCACTGGAGCATCAGCCATCACTACAGCTATGCTGGTTAGCACAGCAACAGGAAAGCAGAAGAGAAAATGCTCCTCTGGGACATGGATTTGTGGACCTGAGAATCTGACAGAGAACCCTGGAAATGAAAGATTTGAGATGGAGGAAGCAGGAGGATATTGGTCCTTGACCTCCCAGTTTGAGTAAGGAGGCAACCAAGAGGAAAACAGCTCCCAATCACACCAAGAAACACAGTGATGATGGTTTTTAAGCCATTTGAAGCCAAACAGAAATTAATCCTGGCAACTTGTGAGTGAGTCTGTAGGTCTGGTAGAGTAGGGGGAGTGGTAGCTTGGGAGCATCTTGGGAAAAGGAGGGTAAGATTTGATGTGTCTGGAAGCAGCTGGTTGGACCTGGAGGCTGCTGTTGTCACTGCTGCAGACATGTGCAGCATTCCTGAGTGTGAAGAGGTTGGAGAGCAGGGCACTGCCACACAAGGAAGCTCCCAGCCAATCCCCAACACCAGTGGAGTTACAGCTCAGCTCCCACAGCATGGCCCCACCATATATGTGCTCACAGTTGTGTTTAAAATGAACTGAAAAGGGTGAGGTTGGCTATTGCTGCTTGTCCTCTTCCCACCCAGCTCCCCTCTGGGCCCTTTCTCCCATTGCTCCTTCCCACAATACTGCAGGGGCTCTCACCTGTGCCCATGCCAGTGGATGGGGACCCTTTGCACTGCCCTCACTGTGAGGCACCTCCATGCCCCTTGGCCATGGGGACAGTGGGAGGGAGGGCAGAGTCCTGACACAGACTTAGTGGCCAGCACTGACTCCCCTTTCTGCAGCAAGGACTTGCCTTTGGATCCTGGTGCAGACCCTGGGGTGTGCATCTGCCCAAGCCCTTCTCCCCCAGCACGGTCACCACCTCTCACAGGGATATCCAGGCTCCACATCATTTCAACGTGCATATTTATCACTTTCCCCCCACAAGACATATATTTGAATTTGCTCTTGGTAAACATAACCACAGGAGATGCAAATAAGTGTTGGGGAAGCATAAATAACTCCACACAGACAGACACACACTGAGACAGCAAACACAGACACGGTTCACCAAGGGAAACCAAGAAGTGCAGAGCACGCCCTGAGGCTGCCACCAGTCCCAATGGCTTTGCTCTCATCCACCAAGCCAAGAGGATTTCTCCTGCTTTTGCTTTGCAGCAGCTGGTGGGAGAATAAAGCTGGGGAGGAGGAGTCTAAAGTTGCAAATATCCCATGAAAGCATCATGGCAAGTCCTGGCTCTGCAGTTTCCTGCAATCTTCTTCAAGGAATGGTTCCAGTTGTAGGAAGTTGCAAGTCTTTCACAGTGTGAAAGGGTGGAGGGGCATGGGGACCACCATGAGGGAGGAGCAGCAGGTCATCTTGCAATGTCCTAATTGCAGCCAGCCGATAAACCTTCACGTAGGAACATCGGGGCTAGATGCTCCAGCTAGGTCCTCTTCTGCCCTCTCTAAGGTGCTGATTCTTCTTTAGCTGAGAATAATCTTCAACGGGACATCATGCGAACAAACTCTGCAACCAACAACACAAGAGAGTCCTGAACCAGAAGGTATCCATGGTCCTCAGCCCAGCTCTCATCCACTGGAGACAGCAGCCAGGGTGAGACCTGGAGTCCCCAGGCTGCCAGCAAAGCCTGTGCACTCTGAGATTGGCCCTGAGAGCTCACACAACGTGGGCTTTAATCCTTGCATTAGATAGGGTGATAAGATCCCTCCAGCAGGTCAGTTCATTGCCTTGGACTCCTTCCCAACCACCTACGGTCTTGTTTGCACAAGCAACTCTTTGTGCAACACTACAGCCAGCATTGTCTCCCTTCACTGTAACTTCAGGGAACCTTGATATGCAGTTTTGGGAACACAGTATGATTTCTTAGTAAGCTTGCCACTTCACAGAGATACCAGTGTGGGAGAGCATGAGAGTTGTGCCAGTATCTATACTGGCGTTCTTGCAGAGAAAAGCTTACTTTAAGGGACTTCTTGTTTTTAAAGATACATGTTAACTGTAAGGATACCCTGGATCTATTTCTTGACTACCCTGCAGTTTGTGAAGTCAATTGCAGTTGTTCAAATTGAGTGTAAATGCCATCAAATATAAATGTGTTTTCATTCGGCACTTGAATTGCTGAGAAACTAATGACTCTGCAAAGAAGAGGGCAGTGGAAATTACCCCCCTTGACTTCTCCTTTTCCATTGATAGAGGTGTCCTCTGACAACTAAAGTGCTAACTCACAGAGAAATTGATACTGGGATAGCATTTCATGTATTTTAGCTGTCTAACATAATTTAGCTGTGGGAAACAAGGAGAGCTTCTGTCATGTAATCAGCCAGTGCATTAGAACAACTTCAGCTACCAGATACTTTCTAGGAAGATACTGGTGGTATTCTAATATTTTCAAAGCCCTCAGAGGCTTCAGTAATCCTGAGGACTGAGATGCCTTGTAATGTAGGAGACCCAGGAATACACTGAGCCAAAAAAATTATGTCAATTTTACTTTAATTTCATAGTTCAAGTACTTCACCCTTACTGTAAAGGGACATCTGGATTTCTACCAGGGAAAAAAGCAGCCTGCCACACTCTCACACCCTTCCAGCTCTTATATCTTCTTAGCTGTCTGATATCAACTGCTTCCTTGCCAGAAACCCTGGGCTCTATTAATATTGCTCCTGCCACAGCTAATGGCTAGGATAGAAGCCTAACCACTCTTATTTTTCAAAGTCCTTCTGGCATGAAAAGTGTGAGAAGAAATTAATTATCTCTAAGATTTAACATGACACCTAGGGATCAGATATCTGCAGTATAAGTGAGCACAGCTGGCACATGACCATCTTCTGGCATAAAGGTCCAGAAACAAATTCTCTATAAAGGCATATAACAAAGGTGAGCCAGAGGAAATGAAAGATGCAATGCATTCTCCAAAGCAATTCAGCCACCCCACAGCTCTTGCAATAGATTTAAAGAAAGGAAAATGCCCCTAAAACAATGGCAGGCACAGCATGTGTGCACCAGGATCTGTTTCTGTATAACAGATTCTATCTCTTACCATGCTAGAATTATGGAGACCCAATGGCAACTGAGATGCAGCAAGAAATGATACACAAATGAACAATTCATCTGACTGAGAAAATGAAGTTATTTTTTCTCCATACTTCAGAACCATGGGCCCTGAGCATGCAAGTCTTCCACTTCAGCTTCTGATCTGAAACTCTGACTCACTCCAGGTAGATGGACAGCGAGCATTGATCCCTTCTCACCTTCAAAATCAACACGCCCATCTCCGTTCAGATCCACGTCCCGGATGATCTCTTCGATATCCCGGTGACCCACCTGCTGCCCTAGCAGTTTCTTCATGGCTTCTCGCAGCTCACTGGTGCTGATCTCCCCATCTCCATTGGTGTCAAACTGCAAGTACATGAAAAATACCAGCAGGGGAAATACAATTAATGGAAACAGGTCTTGCTCTGGACTGGTTTTTGTACTGCCTTGCTCCTAAGCGCTCTGTATTTTCTCCATTCCTTCCATGTCTCTCCTTTTCCTCTTTTGGATCCAGTCTGTCTTTCCTCCTCAGAAAACCCTTGCAAATGCTCTGTCTGCATCAGCTTTTCTTTTCCTTGCCTCAAGAGTTCCCTTATCTTAGCAATGTTCTCTGCTCTTCCTTTATTCCATGCCTGACTGGGCTCTTTCTAGATCTTCCACTGTGCTGCTCTCTCCTCCTTCTCTTCTCTTCTCTTCTCTTCTCTTTTCTTCTCCAGTGAGTCTTCTCTCTATCCTGTCTTGTGTTGCTCACCTCTCTGGGAGCACGCGGAAAGGATCACTCACCTCTCTGAAGGCATCACGGAGTTCTTTTACACCAATCATGTCTGCAGTCTCTGCTAGAAGTTTTGGTCCCATCAGCTCAACAAAATCTTCAAAATCCACATGGCCACCCACTTGGGACAAAATGAAAGATTGTGTGTAAGAACTCCATAAATTAGCCAAGACCAGCACTCACTTTGCATTTCTTTGTGCCCCAGAGAGCGCTTGGCCCTCCAGGAAGCAAAGCACAGAAGGTGTGGGACAGTGGAAGTAAAAGGAGAGGTAGTTTTACCCTGTATTTTCTGGATTGTGGGCTGGGCAGAATGAGCCCAAGTTATTCCATCCTAGGCTGCCATGGACTGTCACACCCTTATTGCATCACACAGTATGTATCAGAGGCTTGATCGTTCTAGTGCTTACAGCAACACTCTGCTGTGCCTGTGCCAAAGGGCACAGCAAGGGCACAGCACGACATCCCTGCAGAGCCTGGGCACTGCCCTGCAGCACTGGTGCAGTCCTGCTCCATTACAGCAGCTAATGTATGTCCAACTGTTTATTCATTGTATTAGTTCTTTTACTTGTTAGTGCCCTGAGAGCTGTCAGCAACACTCTCAAATTCCCAAGCACTTGTGTGCTAGGGTTATCAGCTGCTTTTGTGTGTGACTGGTTGCATATGTCACAGCTGTTCTCCTTCCCTTGACCAAGTACTTTGTCCTTTTAACATAATCCTGTGTCAGAAATAACATGCACTAAATATGCCTCTCCCCACCTGGCTGAGGGTGATACCCTGCACTGCCACAGATGAGAGCTGACAAAAACAATGGTGAAAGACAAGGGTCACAAACACAGTTACAGTGAATCAGATGCATTTGTCACATCTTTCCATGACTGCAGCAGATGCTCCCATCTGACACTGCCAGCACAGCTCGCTCACAGCCCATCCCCAGGCACACAACAGATACACGAAAAACCACCACACACCAACAGCCCATCCATCACCCATCTAAATGAAGCATCCCCATCTTCCCAGGCTTGCTTTTCAGTCAGACACCATCTGACAACAGCTTCAATGTGACAACACACAGAAGCTGTGCACCAGTGCCTGCACACACTAAGGGCAGTTTTACAGCTGACAACATAAGCATGAAGGACAACCCTTCCACTCACTGTTCCCATATACAGTACAGTCCACACAGCCCCTTTGATAAGCAAAAACAAAGGCATTGACTTTAGGTACCACAAACAAACAGGAGAGATGATAAGAAGCGAAAATCAGAACCAAAGAAGAGAGGGGAAAACTCCAAAGGAAAAGAGGCAGCCAGAGACCAAGAAAGCCTGAGGCAATGATGCAGGGCACAGCAGCAACAGGCAGGTACAGCTGGGTGTGTGTTACTCACAGTTCATGTTGATCTGCTGGGATAGCTCTATTAGCTCCATCTCAGTGGGCATGTAGCCCATGGTCCGCATGCAGTTCCCCAGGTCCCTGCAGTTAATAAACCCATCCTTGTCTTTATCAAACTCCTTAAAGGCTTCTCTTAATTCTGCAGGAAAGGAAGAACAATATTGTCAGTGACAGCTTGAAATACCTTTTCCAAGAAAACTCCCCAGAATAAACAGCACTTTATGAAGGCAGACTCTCTAAGATACTCAGTATTTTCCCACCAGATCTCCCTACATGAGGCAATGACTGCAGCAAAGTTAAGCTCTTCTGTCAGCAGTGCTGCTGGCCCATTCCTGGCAGGAAAGCTTGCTTGGACTACGAGTGTCACAAACATTTCATTGCTGAACTGTGCTTCCTAAAGAAACTAGTAAGTTTTTCCAACATTTACCTCTGCAGTCTATTATACACCCCTCACTGTAGGGATTAGCAGGTAAACCAGCTTCCTTGGAGCCATATTATAGTATCATGCCCCACAACACTTTCTGTGGGAGCTGGAGGGACAGCAGTTCCCCAACAGCCAATATCCCATTACTTACTTATCCTCTCACCCTGAAGAATATGGAATGGATGCAAATTCCTTACAGTCAGAACTCTTTCAGTTTTACATTATTTCTGTTACTGGGATTATTCCAGTAATCATCTCCCTTGATTTGCCCCAAATAATTTTAACCCGTGGGGGCCACCATGAAAGGGCCAGCCAAAAGATTTTCACTGGGCAGGGAGAAAGAGGACAAAGAAGGAACAACAAATTTTACCTTCAATTTCTTCTGGACGCAGTTCTCTATCCTGCAAAAAGAGAACATATTCTGTTAAAGACATTTGTTGGCCACAAAATAGTTTCAAAATAGCACTTGTTGGTACAAAGGGTTCTGGAACAAGCCAGAAAGTGAGAGAAGAAACAAGAAGGTGATGACATGTTTAATACCATCTACCTAGGAAGGCTTCCCAGCTTTCCTTCCCAAAGAGAGGGGTGTTAACCTGCACACATTTCTCTGCAAGCCCTCTCCCTCTCATCTGGTGGACAGGGGGATGACAGGTGGTCCCTGAACAGAATAGACCTGGACCAACACAGCAAGATTTGTGGCCTCCCCACTGATGGTATTATTGGCGACTTCATGAAGCTGCTTCATCATTCCCCAGCACCAAGTTCTGGAGCAGAGACTGTCCCTGTGGCAGTTATGATCTCCTCTGGATTGTATTTCTACTGCCATTCCTGCTGATACACACAGATCAAAGCAGCTGGAAGCAGTCCTTGTAACCAGCAGGTCTAGACTATCATCTGCTCAGATCACTGCTTGATCTCTGTCCTCCTGGCAGGACAGCAACAGCCATGAGGTCTCTCACAGTCAATGTCTCAGTGACATCTCCTACAATCTGTCCCCACAAAAAGGTAGTAACTTCCCCCCAGCCTCAACTCCATATACAAGCATTTTGAAACCAGTCATGAAGGCAGACACACAACATATACATTATCAAGGTCATCCACAAATGAAACAGGACAAGGATTCACCATGTTCAGGAAACACTGCAACTTCAAACATCCAATTTGAATTTCTTGGAAGAAGGGGGAGGATATAAGAGTATAGGAAAGCTCCAACACTGCACCAGGAAGAAGAGATGAGCATGGAAATGCACTGCTTTCTGGTTTAAATGCCCTTTCTAATTCCTCTCATGGTTCCCAGGCAAATCCAAAACATCTGAGAATTTGGAAACACAGAAACGCGATCTCTTTTGTCGTCTCACTCTCGGCTTTTCCCCTCAACTGTGGGGAGTTTCTCCTTGCCTTCCAGGTGTCCTCCAGCCTCACCCCATGTGCCTGGAGACGGTGCCTTTGATCAGTTTGAGAAGGAAGATCCTTTGCTATTTAACCACAGGCTCCTCTGGAAACTCTAATGGCAGCTGCTCGGAGTGCATAGCAAACTAGGACACACACTGGTTTACGTCTGTGCAGAAGTGGGCTGTGCCAGAGAAATGACCAGCTTGCCACTCATAACCTTCCCAGAGGCATCTCTGTGCTGGATGGAACTGTCAGAGCGTGCTGGCTCTGCTGTTTCATCCTTCACAGACCTGGTATTTTCAAACATGTCATCCCATTTGTTCTGCTTTCATCAATACCAAGTAATAAAGCAATTCAATCTCCTCAGACCGGATGCAGGAGGCATAATTGCCCTCCTGCCTTAGATAAAATAACAGAAGAAAACCACCCACAATCAGTTCCAGCACCTTGTGCACTTTATTCCATGGAGTGCAAACACTGAGCCCTGGAGATAGAGGCTGGGTGCACAGCAGGTGCAGGTGCAGAGCTGTGAGTGCCAGCACTGCAGTGCAAAGGGTGCCATGACTCACCCACGGTAGCTGCTGTCTTGTGACAGTGGCCAGGGTAGGACCCAGGCCCTCCATCAATACAGTCCTCACAAGACCATCCTCTTCCTCCTCCTCCTCCCCCTCCTCCTCCTCCATCACTGAAGACCACATTGTAACTGACATTGGTGACACCTGTCAGAAGTGGGGGCTTCAGCACTAATTTTGCACACCAAAGAATTTTCATTTGCCAGATACTGCAAATGCAGCAGGAGGGGGAGGGTTTATGTCCCTCCAAAAATCTGACTCAAGTGATAACTAACATCAGGAAGAGTTTTTTTGTTTTAAATTTGAAAGATCCCCTAAAATGATTAAGGAGTAAAATTGCTTGGGATAAAATGGGCTGAATCACTCTAAAGCTTTCGGAGAACATATGGGAAGAGGAATAAAACTATTCCAAGAGTTAAGATCCTAGATATGAGCAGAGGTGACCCCCTCTGAGTCCATTATACTTAATGGTCTTACTCTCATTTATTTCTGTTCTATGCCCAAGAAATCCTGTTGGCCTAGAGAGTCAGTAAAAGTAAAGCTTTGTATTAGATGCACTTATTCTACATCAGGGTACTTAGAGACATCACTAATCCTATTTTGGAGACCTCTCAGGGTACAGTGAGCTTCCATGGCCTAAGCAGGATGGACACTTGTCCAGCTGTCCACTAGGGAGCTGGACCTATCTCCTGTCACAGGTGGCTCTGTGCAGGTCAGCAAGTGTACTTGTGCAAGAGTGTGTTTCATGTTTTAGTGACCTGGCACAGGGACTGTGTGATCACACAGTGGCTGAAGGTTAGGAAGAACAAAAGCCTTTTGATCAATAATGACAAATAATTACTCTTTTTTGAGTTGTTGGTTGAAGCAGAGGTTTCCAAAATAAAGACCTACATGTCTCCTACAGCTGTAGATGACCATATCAACACACAAGTAAAGCAGAGGTTTCTTACAGAGGCAATAAACCTCTGGTTCTGAGGCAATTGGGGTAAGCTTTGTTTCACCACAAGAACATGGAAGGCACTGGGTGAATATCTGACAATGCACATATTCACTAATACATATCCATAAAAGGTTTGTTAATCATATTAAATTTTGTTTGTCTTTAAATTCATGTAATTGTGGAAGTAGAATGTTATGGGGCAAAAATATGTTTTAGTTCTTGTAAAGATACGATATTGGGGTGCATAAATACAAGCACATATTTTTATTTTTTGTATAAAAATGCATACATTGGATGCATATGAGCACCTAGTTACGATAGGTGTGACTGAATGAATGGAAGTGGTTTTGCTATTTCTTTCTCTCCATGTGGGAGGGTAATAACATTTGGTAGCCTGGCACTATTTGCAAATATAAGGAAAGCCTGATGTTCCTCAGTTTAACTGGCTGGGATTGCTGCAGTGTCAGGCTGGGTATGCCAGTGCACAAGAGATTGTGTCTGGGTATCTGTGAGGAGGCAGCTGTCTGCTTATATCTGCTGGTACTAGTGTGCTCACTGTGAACTGATAGGAACAGTATCAAATATGGACAGCTTGTTCCCAATACAGATGCCCTGATTTGCATTTAACTGGCTATTTAGGCTTTAAATGCTAATCCGAGCCTGGGAATGAGAGATGGGTGTCTTGCTGGAATAACAGCTTTGAGCACTGGACTGTTCCGGAGTGCATATGATTATGCAAGTCCTGAAGTCCTAAAACCGTTTTCATGAATTCATGTGATTATGGCTACTCGAGTGTAGACTCGAATCTATTTTCCATAGCTGCAAGTTTAGAATCCTCCTTTCTTGGTGTTTAGGCACAAGGATATCTGCACATCCTTCAGGTTAGACATTTGCCTGGGACTGTATCTGCACTTGGAGCTGCACTCGAGATCCAGGGCTGGGAGTTACAGAGCTGCACGCAGACGGAGCACGGGGGCGGCTCCGCATCCCCGACTCGCGTCCACGTGGCTTTGTGCGTGTCTCGCCCCGCTGGGTGTAACTTACGTACAGGCTGCCTGTTTTCTGCGAAGCCCTTCCTCAGGAAGATGCATGCTGGCCCCAGCAGGTTGTGCATGACGGCGCAGTTCTGGGCCAGCACCATGAGCGGACCCTGGTACTCGCCAGCCGACGACCCCTCTTCGCTCGTCTGGACAGCTTTATAGCTCGTCTTCTCGTCATGGCGGATCTTCCCAGCCAACCAGCAGCAAGCAAACAACACAACAGAGGATGTTACCTCCCCATCTCGTTCCTCTGAAGTTTTACTGAACCGCCTCGCAGAGATATAATTGCTAAATTTCTTTCATCTGGTGCACACTGCGTCCCCCCCACCGGCCTATTCGGATTTGTACAGAAGCAGTAAGTCCAGGAGTTCACTTTCAAAAGCTGAAATAACAACCAACCACGAGAATTTCTCTTTGAAATGACATCAAACTCTCAGCACTGCTCACATCTACCCAGGCACGGCCCAAAGTGCCACACTCCCACAGTCAGCCCCGGAGTTAACACTGCCTTGAATGAGCTGCAAAGGACAAGCACATCCCAACTTAACAGTACGTGTGCCAGCCCGTGCCCCGGGCAAACCTGCCAGGGCATCCCCAGGAGACCCGGCAGAGCTGCACAAAGCCACTGCACAGGCTCACACAGCATCACACGCTTGATCACGTTTTCAGAAGACCATTTACAGCATCAGGTGGCCCTGCCAACTGCAGGCTCACGCTGCCTTGTGCAGCTACTAATTAGTTACATCCTCAGGGTTTGAGGCACTTACTGCCTTGGCCTCTTTTAATCACTGACAGTCCCAAAGTGGAGATCAGACACGGGCACAACATTTTTGAGTGTTTGCATTTGCACATTTTCCAAGTGCACACGTCCTGCTAAGCTAAGGCTCCAGAACAGAATCCAGCACTGGATTTTATAAGGAGGCGCTGCTTTCCTTTTATAGAAATGCATTTCCCTGGCTCTGCAAAAAACCTCTTATCCTGATATTCCCATGCAGCTATAAAAAGCCAACACAACCCACAGGACCCTTGGTTTTACAGAATAAACATTAATCATACATTAGATTCCTCTTCAGGAATGATTCTACTTTTACAGCCAGCGTTCCCAGGGGTGATCAGAGAAGCTCTGTCACTTGTCATTGTCTCTATTAACCCTTTCCTGAAAGCCCGAGGTAAATTTTCAGGCTAAAAGACCAGACACAAACACCCCCCATTCACACTTGTCTGAGACTATTGTATCTACTTGCTGTGTCTGTCATGTGCTATTACATTGCATGCATGGTTTGTAATTTGCCTTTTTGTACACAGTCTTACACCAATCTGCTCATGTATAATGTCATGTGAATATCAAGCATCAAAACAAAAATAACTCAAAAAGCAAGCCAGGGAGAAAGAAAATGATAAAGCAGAAAAGCATTTTCATTGCAGCCGTGGCTGAGAAAGGAATTGATCTCTGATTAATTCTGACACATAGGACACTTGTCCTTAGAAAACTGAAAGATGAGCATCCATCCACGAATGGCATATTACTAGCTCAGCTAAATGTCAAGACATCTGTGTTGAGCTACACAGCTTTGTGACATCAGTGCAATGTATTTTCAAAATTATTAGCTTTATTTCCTGTCACATTTTTCAGTTTAATATACCAAATAATATGAATCACTTAAATACCCCACATCAGTGTTTAATTCCAGTGAAGCCACATGAAGGATGCAAAACCCCACAGCCCCAAATGTTTGTTTGCTGACATTTCCAGTCAATAGTTTATTACCAAGCTATACAGCAGTACCTCATAATAGTCATCCCATTATTTTTCTGTCTCGATAGAGGTTGCCAGTTTGACAAAACAGTTGCCAAAAGCCACTGAGGACTGTGACCAGACAAACTGCTGCAGTGCCAGAATACCAAGGTGAACAGCTCAGCAAGGCTTTCTGCCCTGCACTGTCACTGCAGGCAGGATTTATGGCATTCAATGTTCCCTCTGCCAGCAGTCTCACAGGTTCTCCTGCAAATATCCACTCAAGTTCCCTTCACCATGCTCCTTCTACATCGCAGAAGAGAGGGCAAGGGAGCTGTGATATTGGTATGGGGCAAAGAACATCAGCCACCCATTACAGGGGAAACAGCAGTATGCATGACAAAGAAAATGCAAGAATAGGACTGGGGAGATCAGGCTTTCCCAGTCCCTTCTTAGGAAAGGACCACTAACCTTCCTGGCAAAGTCCAGCCCTTGGCTGTGTCAGACCAGCAGATTATGGAGTGGGAAGAGACCTGGTTGATCTAGAGATGGCCAAAGTGATAGAGAGCTGTGGTAAAGTGAGGGACCTGGATGCCAAGGCTTTTAATTTCTGCACAGCAGAAGCACACCAGGATTCACTTCATTTCCAGTCTGAGTGTCAGAGGGACTTTGCAGAACAGCAAGCCAACAGGGGCCTCGATCCCAGCTGCAGTATCTCTTGGAGGGAAAAGCAGCTGGGATGGCTTCCACAATCACTCGGGGGGACAACGTGACAGCAAGAAACTGAAGCTTCCAACAACAGACAGGGAGTCACAGCCTGAACAAGCAAGGTACCCTGGTGTCATCCAGACCTAGACCAAGCCACCTGGTGCCCAGGAGTGAATCCCAAATTTTGGGTTGAAATCATGTATTCAAAGAGTTCAGACTGTCACCCAAGAGCAGCTTCCACACGTGTTGTCTGCAGTCCCTCCTCTTTAACGTTTCAGCAACATGAGTTTGCTCAAAGTAAAATCTGAGAAAAATGACTGGGATCATATAACAGCCAAGTGAAGTTGGGCAATGTTAAGACTGATCTGCAAAGTCTCCAGTATAATCACGTGTGTTGCGATGAAAAGAGTGGCAGAGTACCAGGAGCTGTCAGGATGAGTGCCTTATTTCATAGCTCACTAGAGTGATGCCTGAGAAATTCTCTGATTCAGCTTCACAACTTTTTCTCTGCAGTCCTGACATCCCAGGCCTTGTAACTAGGCACAAGGTGAGTTATTCAAAGCAGCTTTTAGGAATAAAAGCATAAATTACCTCAAAGACTGACAACACAATTTACAGGTTCTTGAATCTATTTCGATTCAAGCAGCCTGGCTACCTGTCAGACTTTAATTGCAATCGCCTTGTACAGCTGCAGACAACTCCTTTTATTCCAAGTTGAAGGCGACCTACAAGCAACCAAGTTGGTTTTTCATATGTGCAACATTTGGGTGAACCTCAGCTACTTCTACATCTCCCTGCAGGTCACCCTGACCTAGGACTGGTCTCAGCACTGCCTAACTGCTTGGTGATGAATTCCCTCATCAAGTATCCCAGCTCCCCCACAGCAGCACTGTGCCATTACTGGCTTTGTTTACAACAGCCAAGATAACAAGCAAATTGTGTTTCTATACAGAAGAGGCCAAAATGCAGCCAAAAGAAACTCTACGATGGAGGTCCTCTCTCTCCCAGACAGCTGCCTTGCAGAGAAGCTTTCCCAGGTGGCAAGCTCTCCTGGATAAAGCATCTTGATGGCAGTGGCATTTCACTGCTGTCAAGGTCTCCACAGAGGCAGCATCTCATTGCAATTCTTTGGATGATCAGCATAACTTTATCATTTATGAAGAATGAACTGCATAGCTTTTTGCTGAGCTATTAGATTTGCAGCAATGCCAAGTGAGAACTGTGTGGCTGACAGGTACACAGTGCTGTAAGGTCTTCCTCAGTCAAACAAGAAATGTTTCTGGGGCATGTCATTCCCATTTCAACCCAGTCCATAACTGCAGAATTATTCCTGAATCTAGTTTGTCCCAGGACCACTGCAAAACCTCAGCACAGAGTAGGCTGTGGGCTGAAGCCTAACTGATACATGTGGCAGCTCACAAAGTCCAGCTGGGCCCAAGCATGGAGACACATTGGCCACGCTGATGTGCAACATGATGCACAAACACACAGCCAGGGCCCAGTGTATCCACTCACAAACAGATGCATGGACAAGCAGAACAGAGAGAAAAACATGCTTTTGTACCCAAAACACATACCAAAACTAATTGTTTCATATGCAAGGATAGATAGACATAAAAAACATGTGCATGTCTACACACAGACTTCTGTGAGGACATGCACCAGCAGGTGAGCACACACAGTGCCATACAAGCAAGGGCATGTGTGTGATACACAGAAATGCCTTCTGCACTCACAGCAAACCTGCTCAGGCATTCAGGGTGCCTGTGCAGAGATGTAAAGAGCTAAGGACACACAGGTACCTCAGATGGGCCCATAGGTGTGCATACTCTTACACACAATGGTAACATGTACAGACACATGACCCTTCATGTATACATGCATTTATGTCCCTACACCCATGCCACACATGATTACTCAAGCACAAGCACAAGCTCAGTCCTGCCCTGACAGGAGTGTGCCAGCACACTGTGCACATCAACAAGCACATGCTTGCACGTACTCAGAGGAGAGCTGTACACACACAGTGAGCAGGACACGAGCCTACACACACATTTATTTATACATAGTATGGCTCTGAGCATCCTGGGCTCTACTGGCTGCACTTGCATGAGCAGCTCTTACAGAAAAAGTCTGGTGAAGAAGCTGAACCGTTCATACTCATCTCTGTGTTTCTCCCACCTCCCATTCTCATCTGCCCAGAGTGTCACCCATCCCAAGAAGTAGGGCTGGATTGATTCAGTTCAGGGAACATACCTTTTTAGAGAGGTTTCTCAGAGGAGACTTCACACAGTTGCCCATAATATGTTGAGGCTGCCTTTCCGGTGGACTTGGTTATAAAGGAACTGAAGCAATTGATCCCATTAAAGGTATTCCTTGGGAGCAAAGCAAGAAAGGCAGCACCAGGCAAATCCAAACAGCTACTGGCTGCTGGGGCTTTCCCTCTTCAGGGAGCTTTTTCTCTCTCTGCCTCTCTCTCTCCGTATTTTACTTTATGTTCACTTTCTTGAAGAGATGAAGCAGGAAGGAGAGGGAGGGGAGAGAAACAGACAGAAAGAGAGGGAGAGAGAGAGAGTGAGTGAGAAGGGGGGAGAGAGGGAGGCGGATGTATAATCTACATCAGATTAATGTTCAAATCCCTCCCACCCCCCTCAATCTGCAGGCAAGATTGTTTCACTCATAGGAGAGGGCTGTTTCAGGGAGAATTAAAACAGAGAGGCAATGCAAGAAGTGATTTCAGTGATGAGTTCTGTGAATCTAGCTAGTTTGGGTCCACACAGCCTCTAAACACTGCATCCCTACCCACCCCCCTTCTAACTCCTCTTGGCTTTTCAATCACCACAGCCCTAGGCTGGCCAGAAGGCAATCCACTTAGGGGCTTGGAGCAGACCACAGCTCCTTTCAGAGCAGAAATGGACCAATTTATCTGGGTGGGACCTGTTTTAGCTTATAAATATCAGCAGACCTAGAAGTGTCTGATTTTTATTCTGTCACAGCAGAAGCAAGCCTGGAAACAGCAGTCCTGGGACCCTACAACACTCTCAGCCCCAGGACAGTAATATTTAACCACAAGGGAGAGATGTTGAGCCAGTCTTGCAGTAAAGTTTTTCCAGCTTTCTGCAAGTAAAAATCAATTGGCAGTTTAACCAGTACAAGTCTGCCAAAGATGGGCTCAACCCGAATCTTAAATCTAAACAGCCTCAAGTTAGATAATGTGAATCAAAGAATTTTGATGTCAGATCCATCCATTTCATTTGCAAGAGCCCAAGTCTTGGAATAAATAAGAGGCACCTGAACCTAGAGCTGGCTCTAAACTTTGGATTTTATGCCTGTAGTGTAGAATAATCTCTGAAAGAAAAGGGATGAGTTCCCAATATATTTTTTCCTGATCTCAGACTGAGCATAAGAGCATTCAGTCTGAAAAGAGATTTAAATTGAATAAAAACCACATAATCACACTCAGGCAACAGTATCTGAGCAGGATTGTGAATGCACCTTTAGCTCTGAAGGCACCACAGCTGCAGCTCCACAGTGATAAGAAGTATGAAGAGATAAGGACCAGGATGACACTGATCTTACACCCTGATATGCAGCAGGCTGCTTGGACACTCTGGTGTTGAGATGAAAGATTTCACATCTTTGTTTGCAAGTGTAGTTCCAAACAAAAGCTTCTACAAAGACCTGCTCCATAGGCTGAGGACTTGCACCACATGCTTTTTGTGAAGGAGCCAAGAACTTGCTCTCCTGGCAGCTCTAGGGCTGTAGGACAAAGGATGAACTGTCAATGTCAAAACAAAGCAGGGATTTCTCCTTCCACCTTGATGGTGCTGTGGCAAATTAAGTATGATTCTAAGGTGACTCAACAGTTGCTTTAGAGCTTAGAGGCTTCTTCCACCTAAGGAGATGAGTCTAGGAGTCTAAGTATGACAAAAGTCTGCAGCTTCTCCAGTTAGTCACAGACAGAAGTGCATGGCCATAGGGAATGGTGCTTCTTGCTCTTCCTTGTACTTGCAGCTTCCCAAGACTGAAGGCAGTGGTTCAGCCTCCTCTCAGATTCCCTGAATGCTTTCTTCATTAGATGATGTTGGTAGGAGCTGCACAAAGGTCCACAGGCTCTCCAAAACAAAAAGCTGCAGCAGAACATGCTGGAAAACACTCTTTGTCTGCCCCTTGTACCCAGGGCAGACTGAGAGGGGGACAGAGGGGAAGACCTCCATAGCAGAGCCCACCCATGCTGGGGTGGAAAGCAAAACTCTTCTTGAGTTGGGCCTGTCTCCCTCATCAGGAGATGCTGAGGAAAAATACAGTCACTCCTTGGGGGCTGTGCCAGCCCTGGGCCTTGCAGTGGGGTCTTTGCAGGAAGGTGCTGAAACTCGCAGCTGCTCTCAGGCTTCCATCTTTGGCCCTATTTCTCTTTTCCCTCTTAAGGCAGCTAATGGGAGGCTGATCTACCCTCTGACAAAGTGCCAGTCATTAATAATGTCCTCTGTCAGCCGGAGCCATTCCCCAGGCTCCTTGTTTATTGACGAAGTGCTTGTCTCCCTTGAGCAGAAGCTGCCACACAGCGAGTGAGGCGCCTGGGCTCCTTCCTGAGACAAATGACTTCAATTCCAGAGCAGAGAGGAGAGAGAATTGCCTTTCTGCTGCTAATGAATCTCTCCCTGACAGGAAGCATGGAGGCCAGGAACACCCTGCAACTGAGAAGTGCCCATCTCCCACATTGTCCCAGAGAGAGGGAAAGAAAGGGAGTCAGACATCTCCTGCCAGAAAAATCCATCACAGTTCCCAGACTATTGTGGGAATAGCTTTGGAATACAGCTGTGGAGTGTGTCTTACTGAGCTCTAAAAGCCTCTCAATGAGATGGTGACCCTCTAAATACTGGTTTGTACCAGAGCATTCAGAGCCAGCCACAGCCATCACTGTGTTTGCCTTCTCTCCAGCTTTTCTTCCCTACAGTTACAGGCACTTGTAGGAAACGTGCAGGGCAGAGTGAGAGGGCTGAGACCTCCTGCCAGGCTTGGCAGGGAATTCGCAGTCCAGGAAGGGAAGAGGGAATGGGAGCCCATGTGCACCAGGTTTACAGCACAGACACAATCCTTCGACTCTGTAAGAACTCTAGAGGAGCTGCAAGAGGCCCAAGAGATGCAATCATAAGCAATTTTTTTATCTCCTTATTTACTCTGACTCTCTTAAGAGCAACTGGGCAGGACACCACAATCTAGCAGACAGCCCCTGCTGAGCTCTGAGGAGGAAAATCTCTCTACATTGGGATCTTGTTCCCATCACCACCACAGGTAGCTTAAAGATAGGCAAGGAAAGTGGAGTTGGCAGAAAGGTCATTAGAAGATTAGGTTAGAAGGAACATATTTTCTCCCTTCCTCCAACTGACGCTGCTGTAAGAGAACAGGATGCTGAGAATAAGTGTGTCAGAAACATTTCTGTGTAGGTGCTGATCTGTGGGTATGCCTATATCTGGGGTAGTCAGTATGCATGTGGGAGGGCTGCACATGCATGTATACTGGTTTTCCCACACAGTTCTTTGTGGCAATCACACTGTTCTTTTAAGGTCTGTGTCTCTGTTGTAAACTTTCTAAAAATCTGTAAGAACTTTGTGAAATGCAAGTCTTGCTGCTGTTCATCCATCCCTCCCTTTCTCCCAAGGTCCCAGGTGGAGAGCAGAGACCTCAAGGGATGCAGCTTGGCACAGAGCAAGGTGTCAGCCCATGGGAAAGAAGCATTTGGCACACTGACTGACCTGAACACATGGAAGGGAGAAGGCTGGCTGACTTGGCATTGAACAAGGAATGATTTAGGTGGTTTAATATGTCTGGATACTTTAAAAAGCAGCAGTACTGTGCTTTGGGCTGGCACCTTTGGCAGAAATGCTCATTTCATAGGAAAATGTTGGAACTCCTCATAGCTAATCATTTGGCAGGTGCCAGAAGCTTTATCTAGTGGCAGCAAATATCCAACAGACACAACAGAAAAAACAAAATCAATCCAAAACATGTGACTGCTTATCAAACTGTAGCTTTGCTTGGCAAAAATTTTCAGTGGAAGTATGGATTTGTATGGGGACTGTTCAGATGCTAGGCCTGTTTCAGTGCACAGTTCTTCATGTGCTGGAACATTACATTATTGTTCTGAACACAACATAAATACTGCTACAGGTCAATGTCAGTAGGTAATGGGTATTGTATAGTAAAGCAGGGGAAACTCTTTCCTAGTAGCTTTTCACTGAAGTCCATAGTTCTACCAAGAGCCCATTAAATGCTTTAAACATTTAGTATATTAAAATATATCCCCTTACTTTATTTATCCTAACAGGGCAGGAATTTTTGTTGTACTTTTTCCTACACCAGAGTGGAAAGTGCACACATGGATTAGTAGCTTTCAAATCTGCTCCCAATAACCCTTTATCTGGTGGCTACAGATCTGTATTTTACAGGAAATGTATAGTTTTACAGAAACTGTCTTGTCTACTGAACGACCTCAGATGAGCCCAACCATTTGGAGTGGGCAACATCCTCCTGTTGCCAGTTCTGTCAAGGACCTGATTTTGAAGCTCCCAACCACTGGAACATGCTCTGGCACTATGAACTTCTGTGACTGATTGCTGTTTCTTCTTCTGCATCAGCTCCCAAGTGCTTTTGCTGCACATTGAGTTGTGTCTTCTAACCTCAAATGAACCTTGGATGGTTCCACATGCCAGTCAGACAAGTACAGGTCCACCTCAAGGGGAGGCACAAGCAGGTACTGGTGGATGCAGTCCAGGTTCTCATCTAGGGAAAGGAATTCTGCAGAGAGTTTGGGAACTTTCTTTGCTGTCATCTGTTCCAGGAGGAAAGTGTTGCTGACTCATGCTGTGCATAATATTCTCCTCCGTAGAGCAATTGGATCATAATCAATCACAAACAACAGAATGTTTATTAAAAAAACCGAGGATATTTTCTATTTCTCTCAAGGTAACAAAGCCTGGACTGCCTGTCAACTTCTGTTTAGAACAGCTCTGTCTGTAAATAGCTGCCTTCATTTTGCATCAGATGAAAATAGATGGGAACGTGCTTTCTCCTGACACCTTCCCTGCAGATCTGATCCAAGGATTTTGCATTAGCCCAACTTCCAAGTTCCCACACAGGAGATGCGTTGCCCAGACCACAATGTACTGTGGATATTTGCTGATGATGATCCTAAAGATCATCAATGGGCTACAAAAAGACAAGTACAAACTTGACAGCTCAGAAGCTGCTGTGAGGATTTGTCATGTATATGGAGCACAGAGGTTGTTTAAAATAAACCTTACGTGGTTCCTTGTCTTTGCTCCAGAATATGGGAATTTTGTTGCACTCCATCCAACTGTGACTACTGCAAAAGCAGCTAATTCTGCCTGGCTCTCTCACCTCTTTGGAAACAAGAGGGACAGGGGGTCACTGTTTAGCTGGCACACTGAGGTGCTACTGAAAATGTGGCTGATCATCAGATGAGCAGAGGCCTGGAAACCAATATCAACAAAATAGTCCAAACCAACCCTCAGCATTATGTGAGATTTGCCACCCTAAAACAGAGATCTGCCTCACTTCTAATTTGAGTAAGGATCTGACAGCACCTTTTAAAAGGCCAAACTGTGTATCCCAAGTCTCCGACTATGCCTCAACACAACTGGTCCCAAAGTATCTACACAATTTGTGGTTTATTTCAGCAGAACACATTGAGGTTGCTGGCGTTTTTCTACTTCCTGCCTTCAGCTGTTGTGACATTGTGCTTCCCAATGTTACACCACTGCCTGTTTCCTTCCATATGTAGAGAACGTATTTTGCCTGAGTGGGATGAAACAATGCTATGTATTCCTTCCAAGGATGGTTGCAAGATGCAAAGTACTCTAGGGGAGGAATGGGTGGAAGAAATATTAGAATATTGCTAATGTCTTCATTCATGGATAGCACTGAGTTCATGGTCTTATGCTGGTGCAGAAAGCTACTAAAAATCTAAATATGACCATAGCTAGGACAGTTCTTTCTCTTTATTTTTAAGTGGAGCATTTGACTGAAGGATTACCCAGGTTCATGGACACTGCTGCTGCTCTCTAAGGTCACAGGAATGTCAGAGGATTATTGAAACAGAGCCCAAAGTTAGCTAGACATCTTTTACTGAATGCACACCATATAGCTGCTTGTTATTGGAAATCAATACCACTCATGGACGCATCAGGGATAAACAGTTACTGAAGCTGGAATGCTACAAAGAATCACAGCTAATTCAGCTGACAACCTGCAGCCCAGCCACTACATCTAAAGCTAAACTTCCCTGACATTGTGTTGAAACCCAGGATTGCATGAAACAAAAATCAAGGTGGTAAAGCTTAACAAAATGGACAGTGGACTTATATAAAGGATGATTAATTTATTATTGAAAGCTTTTTTTTCCTCTCAAAAGATAAACTGAATCTAACCAGAAGGTTTGTGTATTTCAGTGCATTAGATCATGCTGCTGTATATTTCATGAACAGAATATTTAATGAATGTTCTTTTAGCTTGGTTTTATTTTGATGTCTTTCTATAGCCTTTTAAAACAGATTTGTTTAAAAAGTAAATCACTGGCAAAGATTAATGTTTGCTGGCAGACCTACTGTAGACAGGAGGCTTATCCATTGCCCCTCAGTGATTCTGTACGTCTGGCTCACATCCCTCAAGCTCTTTACAAGCAATAAATGTGATGAACTTTTCTCCAAGCTGAGCAAAGGGGGGAACTGAGTGGATATGCTCAAGTGGAACAATGTTTCTCTGTGTCTGAGTTCATTACATATAAAAACATGAGACGTACCTTGGAAGGTGTGGCAGGTGTCAGCAGGCAGGTGTGCACACAAACGCCGAGCGATGTTTTAAGCACAGGAATGCATAAGCGTGTACAGAGGTGGTTGTGAAGCCACACAGAAGATTTAGCAGAGGCTGCACGAGCAGGCTGTGTGTACATAGACAAGACATGTATATGAAGGCTTTTTATGTCAATCTACATGCATGGACATGGGCTGTGGCAACTCATGCAGGGATGGAAGCAGGCAGGCTGTTCGGGCCCCACGCAGGTATCCGGACCCCTGTGAACACGCAGCTGGGAGCGGCTCTCACCTACTTCACGGCAACGGCGGGGCTGTCCCCGGCTCTGACCCACTCACCGGGCAGCCCAGGGACAGAGCATGCCCCGGGAACCCA
Source organism: Molothrus aeneus (assembly GCF_037042795.1). Lineage (NCBI taxonomy): Eukaryota > Metazoa > Chordata > Aves > Passeriformes > Icteridae > Molothrus > Molothrus aeneus. The sequence continues at coordinate 3,538,386 of NC_089663.1, forward strand.
GAGCGCGGCGGGTCCGTGTCAAGGCGGCTCCGCCGGGCGGGGAAGGGCCCCGGGCCGAGGCGGCGGGGCCGCGCGGGGGCGCGCCGGGGCCGCCGGAGCCCGGGCCGGGGCCGCCGCAGCCCCGCTGTAGCCCCCCTGTCCCGGAGCCCCGCGGCGGAGCGTGTGGGGGACAGGCCCGCAGCACCGATCCCGGGAGCTCCGGCGGGACGGGCAGCAACAGAGGGAATACTGCGGTCTGTCCGCGGGACTGTCCCCTGCGGCCACGGGAACTCCCTTCCCTCTCCGCCCGTGCCCTAAGGGACCCTTTTGGGGCCGGTATAAACATTCAGAGGTGCCATAAAACACGGAGGAAAAGTCGGTGCAGGATACCCGGCATTTCTCCGGGTTTTTCTGCCTCCTAATCTGTGCACCCACGCTCCATGCTCCACGCGAGACAAGACCGTGCCATGGGACCAGCACCACTTCGGCGGTCAGTCATGCTAAGCCAGAAGTCTGTTCACCCCAAATTACTGTGCCGATTTAACAGTGTTAATGAGCAGTTTAGTTAGAGACTGTCTCAGTTTGTCACCAGCCCTGACATGCCACTGCTTCACCTGCCTTACAGGCACAACACAGCACGTGAGCACCTGGAAACCCAGACCTTTCACCTTCACCTCTCCACCCCACAGCGTGACACATGAAAGTTTCCATGGCGGCCTCCCTCACTAATACACAGGGCCAGCTGAAAACTTCCATTACTAAGCCAGGAGCCACTCTACCCTGGCAGGACTGGCCAAGGCTTCCTACTTCTCCACGGATGGATCTCCAAGAATGGTCCTGATGCAGTGACTGCTCTTGGGCAAAATGCCTGTTAGAATCAGCTGAAGCCAAAGACATTGGAGGGAACAAAGTTATCTGGCAGATGAGAAGACCAGAAAGGCTGGACAAGGCACCTTTTCCCTACACACTCTCAGCTGGTCAGAGGAGAATGTTCTTGACATGCTTTCCACACATGCTTTCCACATTTTCTGTCCCAAAAGGGGGCCACTTCTGTCATCCCAGTTTGCTGTAAGGTCCATTAAAACCTGTTAAGAACTAAAGCTCAAGAATAAAGAGGGACGGAGCAGGAAAATAAAAGGAAAATTTCACAGGAAATGCAGAAAGATTCCTTCCCTATTTTAATGGTAATGTGGACAGTGACATTTAAGCAGGAATGGGAGATGGTGCAGGAGAGGCTTTAAACTCCCTGTACAAATAGAAATACAAAAGCCCCTTTGGCCACAGTGCTAACAGCAGAACCCTGTAAATATTTCATGATTCTCTACGGCAATTGTTTGACCCCTTTGATCCCCATGCTACCAGAGGTAATTGACAGAAAACTGTTGGGGAATCACTTCACTGAAAAATTTAACAGTCAGGTAGGGTGTGAAAGCTAAACGGCTCTGAAAACGTTCAGGTCTCACATGGCAGGATCGCTTACAAATTAATATTGCATAGCAAATGCCCGGAAAAAGCTGCTCTTGAAGATGCCAGCTAGGCCAGCACTGAGGCACAGGAGGAATGAAGCAATGAGAACCAGTGGCTGTCTGTGCCGCAGTCCCTGCACAGAGCCGTGGTGAGCCAGGTGCCAGGCGGCCGCTGCACCGTGGGCACTGCAGCCACATCACCGTGGCACTGCTGCACCATGGGCACTGCAGCCACATCACCGTGGCACTGCTGCACCATGGGCACCGCAGCCACTGCACCGCTGCCCCAGGAATGCCACAAAACTTGCACTGCGGTCCTGCTGCCACCGCACTGCTGTCCCGGTCTCTGTGCTGCTCTTGCTACTGTTGTCACATTAATAAACTGTGTCTTGCTGCCAGGCTGCCACCTCCCCGCCATCCCAGCTGCTGAGGGGTCACCACTCCTCTTCTGTTGCTGAACGGTGATCTGTAGCCACACTAGAGACACTACAGGACTCTCTGCTCTGCAGGGGTAATAAGCATGCTCCCTTATGCTTCACAACACACTTTTGCCACTTGGCCACTTCAACACTATCCTATCAGGCCAAAATCACATGAAACATCTTCCTCATGCTCCCTTTCCTTGCCATTTTCCCACTTTGCTGCATTATCATACGCACATCCCTTGCCAGCTACACCCGTGAATCACAGCACTGCTCTCGCACTGCACTGAGCCTCTGCCACTGCAGGGCCACTTTAAAACACTGCTGTCCCACCGTCCCACATAAAACCAGCCCGTACTCACACTGCACTGTCACCAGGTAAGTCTGTGGCGTTGTCCTCTTGCTAACTCAGCTGTGCTTCCAAAACTGTGGCATGGTGATAATACTTCACTTGCTGCCTTCTGCTACAGCGGGATGGTGCTGTCAGATCAGTGCAGCCCTTTGCAAATATCACACCAGAAGTGATCACTGCTGTACAGAATGGCTCTTGTCTGCAATATTGTATTACTACATCAGTAGACTGCTAAACTCTTCTGTCAGGCTACAACACTCCACAATTATCACACCCGTGCACTGCCAAACTCCTACCACACGGCACCAGTATCACATCTCTGCTGTGCCCCAGGACTGCGTTACCACAGCACTGCATTGTCAGTGCAGCTCTCCAGACGCTCGGAGCTGCACGCGCTGCATCCCAGCCCAGCAGAAAGTCCACAGCAGGTGCTCTTCTGCAACTGCTGCACCGAGCTGGTGTGCAAACATGTCATTAGGCTAAGATGACATCCTGGCTTATACTTAATGCATCATTACACTACCCTACTTTTCTTAATTCGTGTACCACTCAATTACAAAATGGTAAAATATCCTAAAAGAGTATTACTGCTTAATGGTATTAGAACATCACTGCACCAATATAGCATAAGCCTAATTAATAAAATATCACTGCATCCTGTATCCTGGCAGTATCTTAGCATTCTCCTGGAGTACACACCCACAGTGCACTATATTGCTGTGCTGGTTATATAAACACGGCGCTTCTTCCTTCACTCTGTCTTTTTTTCTGCACAGCTACAAATCTGTCTCCCTCAGACACAACCCTCTAGTCCTGAACTGCTCCTTTTTGCTGTTACTGCAATAATGACATTCTCCATTCTGCAATCTTTTCTGTGTATCTACTGTACCACTGTAGTGTCTGCATCTGCGACCACATCACTGCACCACCATGGAACAGGGTGATGATGTTCCACATCTGTAGAGCTGGATCAAGATAAACTGATGCTGCTGGACCACAGTGCTCTGCTGCTGTGATATACATCACTGTGCTCCTCTCCTATGTACTGCAGAATTACTGTTCTAACTGTTTCACACTGGGCTGTGTGGGCTAGAAAGAAGTTTTCATATTAAATGAATTATCTGCTGAGCTGTTGCTGTCTTCTAATCACAATGTGTTACAGAACCTGCAGCCTCAGACTGCAACCCTGGACATGTCTGCACCTATGACCCTGCCACAGGTGTAAGTCCTTGCCTGTTTCAAACCTTTGCACACATTTTTACACAATGCTGGGCATTTATTTCTTCATTCACAGAAACAAAATTTGTATCATTCTGTGCCATGACAGAATTTCCATACATCTTACACCTGGGCCTTTATTCATCGCAGGATTTTGATATCACTACCAAAAAAAAAAAAAAAAGCTTCACGTATTTCATGTAACCAGCTCTTTGTGTATCCTAAATTATAAAAAATTATAGCTCCCCATCTTGCCCCTGTACAGGGAGATCTACTACAGCCCAGTCCTAAAAGTCAGTCCTAAAATCTCCAGTAAATTTTCACTCTGTCACAGTTACTTCAAAGAAAGCAAGTGAGAGATGAATACAGAGTGAAAATGCAATAAATAACACTACACTCCAAAAGAAAGATGCTGGTGTGTGCGTGTAAGCACTGGTGCAATGTACTCAGTGAAAAAGTGAAAATTATAATCGTATCTCTCTCATTTCAGTGAAGGGCATTGTTGAACACCACAGGTAAATTTTGCTACATTTACAGCTTTCAGAACTGTCTTTTGACACTGGAATGCGAGCAGCAGAACAAGTAAAATAAAGGTGCTGTTCAGGTAAGGACTAAGCTCAAAATCAGAGGGGTTTCCATGAGTGGGAGACCTGGCATGAATTTGTATTTGTGATGCTTTGGAGACATACAGCTCCATAGACTTAAATTTTTTTCTTGGATACATCTTCACTTCGTTCAGAACTACAGCATAAATCAGAGCCAAGACCATGCATTTGAAAGCCTGGTGCTGGAATATGGCTTTTTGTAACTTGGTTGAGCATCAATCTGCTGACCAGGCTCTTCCTTATTGTCACAACAAAATTTTAATCTATACTTTGGATGCACCATTGGCACAGGGAGGGTAATACTTGTTTTAAGTTAAACACAACTGTAAAATTCCTAAACAGCAGACTGCCAGTGAGGATGGAAAAGTGTTGTGCTTTGGAGAGAGCAGATGTGCTTTGATTTTTATCTGGAGAAGTCAAGATGAACAGAAGTCAACAACACTCCCATATTAAACATATGGGTGTACCACCTCCTTCCATCCAATTACAACATTTTTTTCTAATTTTCTCCATAATCCCAGTCTGAATGGGCTCCCTGCAAAGCATCCCAAACACTCATTAAAAAAAAGGGAAGGGAAAAAAAAAGACAGGAAAAAGAAAAGACTCATCATTGGATAACAAACTCCAGAAATCATAACTCTGGATTAATCAATCATTTCCAGGGCTGGATGGAACTTAGCCACCCAGGCTACTGGTTTATACCTATAACTGTGCTTCTAGAAGATTGCAGTTACATTAATCTTCCCAGAGATTATATTTTCCAGTAACATCCCTAGATGTTTCTAAAAGAAAATTTCAAGCTAGTCTCCCTCTGCCTTTTCATTTTTAGAGGGTAACCGTGTTGGGTAATTTCACCACCAAAAGCAGCTAAAAGCAACAGCTTTGTGCCAAAAGAGCTTGCAAACACCAAAAGCATCTGTTCCATTCTAACACAGTGACTGGGAAGGCTTCGGAATTGGGTCAGGATTTTTTTTTGTCGTCCTCCCCACTACCTTCTCCTGACAGCTTCTGCCATCAGAAATGATTCATATGCTGATTGTACAGAAATGTACCATAAGGAGATGTAAACAAATACAGCAAAGCAAGGCGGGGAGCCAGAGAGATAGAATCTAATAAGTAAATAGCTTTTAAAAATCCGGTTCTCTGACTCTCACCCTCAGCAGGCAGAGCCACAACTTCCCCCGGTGACAGGGAAAGCACCGGCACTTCCCCCGTCAGCACCACCGAGAGCGCCCTCGCAGCGCCCGGCGGGGCCGGGGGTTCTGACCCGCGCCCCGTCCCCGGCGCGGAGCCCTCCTCGGGGCCGACCCCGCAGCGCCCCCGGCCGTGCCGCAGCGCCGGGAGAAGTTCGGCAGGGGCAGCCAGGAAGCAGTGCATTTACAGCTGCGGGCTGTGCCCGGGGGCGCGGGGACTCCGGAGCGAGGAGCCGAAGGTCCGTGAGCCGCAGGAGGAGGGGGCGCGGAGGGAAAGCGGGTGGGAAGAGAGGGAGGGGTGGGTGGCGAGGGGCGCTTTGCCCCTTACCTGGCCAAAGACCGAGCTGAGCATGGGGTGCAGCTGCTGGATGAGGGGATCCGCTTCCACTGACCGATCGCTGCCGCTGGACTTGGTGGAGCACTTGCTGCTGGATTTGGACAGAGGTGAAGCGCCTTCCGAGAGCTTCAGGGACTCTCTGCTGGACCTCTGCCTGTGACTGAAGAAAAAGTCCTCCTCTGCCTCCTCCCCATCCCTGTCTGAGAGCTGATGCTGGTCCTGGGGGTGACCGTGGCTGGCGTGCGGCGGGAGGTGGTGATGCTGCCTGGATGTCCGCACTGGTTCCTTGCCGCTGCCTCTCCTTGGACCTCCTTCCGCCGGCTCGGGCTGACTCTCCCCCCGTCCATGTGACAGCTTCCCCGCGCCCCTCGCTCCGTCCTCCCGGGCGCCTGGGTGGCAGAGCGGCCTGCGGGCACTGGGCTCCCCGGGGAGCTGCTCCTGGCTCAGCTCCCTCCCCATCTGCCCGCCTTGTCCTTTGCCGTCCCGGACGCGGCTGCCGCGGGGCTGGGGTTGGCCGCCCGCCGCCCGCCGGCTCCCCGCCGCCTTCAGCAGCGAAGTGCGGGACTCGCTCTTCGCCATGGAGGAGCCGCTCATCGCGGGGCCGCTAGAGCCGCATCCCCGGCCGGGCGGAGCGCTGCCGCTGCGGGCAGGGCTGCGGCGCGCCGCTCACGGCATGTCCTGCGGAGACCCGCTTAAATCCCGCACCGCGGCCCATGTGACAGCGCAGACAAAGGCCGCGGCAGGGGCGCTCCGGCGGGGGCTGGCGGGCACCGTCTCCCCCTCCGGGGCTCTGCCCCCCCACCCTCCGCGCCTCCGCCGCCTCTCCAGGTGAGCCGGGGCCTCCCCCCGCCGGGGGCCGGCTCGGGCCGGGGCGCGCCGCAGGCGAAGCGGCGCCGCCGAGGGGTGCGGGCGGCGGCGGGCGGCGCTCCCGCAGCGCGGCGGGCGTGCAGGGCCCGGCAGCCCCGGGCACGGCGGTGGGGGCCCAAGGGCCGCAGCCCCGGCGCGGCGGCGGGCGGGAGTCGCGGGACCATCGCCCCCGGCGGCGCAGACGGCGAGGCTGGCGGCGTCCCGGGGGCGACGGTGGGGGAGGCCTGACTCCCTCAGCTCCCAGGGAAGGAGCTCAGCGCCTCCCAGGGCAGAGCCGGGAAGGTGAGCACGCCTGCCCCGCGGGGTGACCCACCTGCCCACACTTGTGCCCCTCGGACAGTTCCTTCACACCGCAACCAGGACCCAGCACGGTTTGGGGTCGTGGCCCACCTGAGTGCACCACCCGTGTGCTCAGCCTCCCGACACGGGGCCGCAGTGGACACTGCCCCATAGGTCGGCACCTATAGGTCTGATCACCATAGCAGAGAGGATTCAAAGTCTTGATTTCACAAAGTTCAGGACAGGAGGCTGGGCTGCTGTGTCCCTGACATAGCTCACAGGAGAAGTTTTAATGCAGCTTTTGAAATGGACATAAAAGCTTTGCTAGGGGACATCATGCAAGGATATAAAAATGAAGGAGTTTCTACCTAAAAAGCCGATAACTTAATATCTTTGTAATCAAACACAGGTAATTAAGTGGCAACAGGTGGTTCAATAACGATGTTCTGTTTAAAAACAGAAAGAGATAATGACATCAAATCAGACATGTTTCCAATGGGGAAAGGTCCCAGTTGCTTCTTGCTCATCCCCAGACAGTGATTGTGCCTCACTGCCAGACTTGGATACCTCAGCAGTTTATCTACCCAGAAAGATGAAGGTGTGATTATCGCATAATAAGCTTACTCATGCTCACTCTGCTCTTGCTGGCACATGCACAGCAGTTACTATGTGATGACAGTCTTCTCTGCAACAATACAAGTGCAACTTCTCTGCAGCCTGGGGTCCCATTGCAGCCTGTGCTGCTGTGCCCCCACCACTACAGATACATGTGCTGGTCAGGGCAAAGCTGCCATGGAAAGAGGAAGATGCTGCAGCCCTGGCTCAGCGTTGCCTCATCTCATCAGCTGTGCTATCAGCACCAGATGCGCAGCAGCCATGTGCAATTCCTGCCCAAGGTGCCCTCCATCCATCCCGTGGATGGCAGAGAGCAGAAGAGGCTGGCCCCTCTGCCCCTGTCCTGCTTAGGACACTTGGCAGCAGCTGTTGTGGTGGCTAAATGGGCTGTTGAAGGGATTCGTGGCAGGGACGTTTGTCAAGCACCAACTTTCCACTCAAACCTGCAGTGTCATTTCAGCTCCTAATTATAGCCAAGGTACCTTTTGGGGTTTTGTTGTGGGCTGGTTTTTATTTCAGAACAGGCTGCTCCTGTTTGTTGTCAGCAGTGCAGAATCACTACTCATGGCTGGATGAATATTACTCCTGGCTTTCCCTACTGCACCTGCATTGCTGGAGCCATGGCTGCTACAGGGGTCCTTCTACCAGGAATCTCAGAGGTAGCAGGAGGCTGAAAGAAATATTTCTCAATAGCTCCATGTCTTGGGGAGTTAATTCCATCAGGATGTAACATTGCTTCTAGAGAAGCTGCTGTTTTTGGAGTTACAGCTGGTGCTGATGAGGCATTGTTGTGAGGAAGTCCCACAGATAAGATTCCTTGCTAGTTTGACTAACACTGCCCTCACCCTCCCTGGGGTCTTTTGAGCTATTCCTGAGGACTGTAGTGCCATTTCTGTCTACAGGTAGGTTGTAGCTCCTTGCCTCAATCAACAGCACTGCAGAATTTGGAGCATATGTCTCATTAGTGAGAAGGGACTCACTAGTGCAGGTGTGATTCATCCCTTTGGAGAGCACGTCAGGGATCAGGGCATGAAACGGCTTGACTAACAGAGGCAATAACAGTGCAGACAGGGGCCATGTTACAGAATCGAGGAACAAAACAGCAGCAGCAGCTGAAAAAACTGTAATGGGACAGAGTGAGAGCACAAAGCAGAAACCTGGCTGTCCACAACACCTGTATCTGGGTTTCAGCTGGGAACAAACCATAGCTGTTGAGAGAATCTGGAGTACATCCTCCCACAAATTCCTTTTGGAGGTTCTTCATGTATCTCTTTTTCTAGACAAATTAATCTTGGGATCCCAGTGGCTGCATAGCATCCACTGCATACTAAAGAGCTAGTTATTCTGGAGCCAAATGCCAGGGAACAACAGTGCCCCGCTGCAGAGAGAAGCACATTAATTCCAGCACAGCTGAGCAGCGAGATGTGCAGGGACATCTCTCCAGAGAGAGCGTGGCTCCTCTTCCATCTGGCAGCACAAAAGAGGACAGGCCTGAATCCTCAAGACATGAAGATTATATTATGTAACACGCACGCTCGCTGCTTCCTGAGCCAGAGCTAAGTTAAACTATCCGTGTGATTCAGTCCAAGGCCAAGCCAGCGAGGAGCTGTGCTTCCCTCCTGAACCTGGGGGATTCTGGAGCAAGTGAGTAGCCTGAGGCTGGCGGGGGAAGGTAGATCCAATTCCAGCGTGCAGTGACAAACAGCCCTGCCTGCAAGTGTAAAATCGTGCCTTTCTGTAAGAGTGCTTATCAAAAAGCAAGCCCGTGAGCAAATGCATGAGCATTTTTGGGGGAAGGGTTTGGTCAATTCTTTTTGGCTTCACTTGTGCATAGAGAAAAATTTTTTACAAAAATGGGAATACTGTTAAAACAAACAAGGGCTGCATTGCCTGCCCTGAATTCCATTTCAGTTAAAAGCCTAGAAAAGGACTTTAAGAGTAAAATGTGTGAGCACTGCCCATTAAAAAAAGTCTCCAGCAAGCTGTTGATGGGAAGGCACAAAATGTCTGTGATGTTTTTTTTAGTCTTTATTATTTCTGCCACCTGCATTTTCAAGAATATAAACATCTAGGGTTAGTATGATGTCATGCAAACAATTTGCTAAAGCAAACTAAAATCTAAGCTGGCCTGGGCTGAGAATCAGGATACTAATCAGGAATCTGTCCTGTAACAGAAGATGAACTGCCTAGCCCCCATTTAAGGCCTTTCCCTTTCCCCTCCATTGCTTTCAGAGGATTTTAGAAACACATCATGTTTCAATAGTCATTAGATGCCAAGTGTTGGTCTTCAGGCATATTGTATTTAGACAGGCATGTGTCTCCTCCAGAGGAAGCAAAAGCACTGACAGCTGGAGATTCTGTTTGCTTGAAGACTGGGTTTTGCTCTTCAAGTTTTTCTCCACAGGAGGGGAATAATCCTGACAGTATTACAAAGGCATTATTGTTCCAGCTGTAATCCCTGTGCTCAAATCCATCCTTCAGGTTACTTGCATCCTGATTGCAAAGAGAGAACTTCCCTTTTCGTTTGTCAGGACAGTGGCAGATAGATTGGATGTCACTGTTTTCTATGGTCAAATAGCATTGAAGGTGGAAAGGCTGCAGTGAGATCCTGTAATAAGCCTACAGGAATGGGAAAGGAGGATAAAGGGCAATGGAACAAAAATAACAGTCCACAAGAGAAATGGATGAATGACAGGAAAAACACAATTGTAGAAAAGCCAGATGACAGAGAGATAAGGGCCAGAAGTGTGTAGGGACAAAGGTGAAGCTCCCTATACATTATAATGTAAATATACAGGACTGGCTGAAGGGCCAGGCTGTGCCCACAAAGCTTGCAGTGGGAAAAACAGGTAAGTGCAATCATGAGTGTGGAAGAGGGGAATTGTTTCCAAAGAGAAGCAACTAACCTTTTCACTGTGATGCTTTGTAAGGGCACAGATCTGGGCTTGCCTCTACAGCTTCATGTTGTTGGCACATGAGAGGCCAGTCAAGAGGAGACCACATTACACACAGAGATGATGCCCCAACCATTTCTTAGCTTGTAAAAACAAATAACACAAAGATGATGTAATAGAAATTCTGCTTTTCAGTGGAACAGATACAACTGGGCTCCCTGAGCTACCACGCATGGCCTAAGTCTAGCCAGACTCCTATGGAGGGATGTAACTTTCCCTACTCCAGGAATGTAACAAAAGTAAATAATTTTCCTGGAATTACTCCTCACCCTACCTCCTTCCTACACACCCTTTTTGAGTCTCAGTCTCAGTTCATACAGCTAGGAATGCAATTAATTAAGCTGATATAGCTGCCTCAGCTTTGCAGTTGTAGAGCCCACGGCTGGCAAATGTCACCACTTTCATATCAGACATCTCTGTTGCCAAACTACAGTCAACTTCACAGTCACATCTCTGCAGAAAGCACTGCTGTGCAAGTGGAGGTGAACTACAAGGCAGGCAGGAAGCACATTAAAGGTCTGAGTACAGGTTCCAGGAAAAAAACCCCAAACCTCTGAAAATCACAAGCAAAACTGATGTGGTTTTAACAGTGGCAGTGGTCTGTCTCTCCATTTGACACAGTGTGGAGGCATAAAATGATAATATGACAAATAGTAAATAACAAAGGGATGCTCAATTGGTCAGCGTGTCTTCTTGAGAGCAACAATTAACTTAGAAGGGAGAAAATTAAACCCCTTCATAATTTTCCACTTTTCAGAAGACCTGAGCAAAGCTCTTTGGTAAGAGCAAAGCTTTTCACAAGCTCATGCAGATGTTTTACAAGCACAATAAACTACATATGGAATGGAGTCATCTCTTTCTGAAATGTGATCTGGACTTCAGGATTATGGCTGTTTTTCAGAGAGACAGGTGGACTCTGCAGCTGCATTTAAAAGGATTCCTGATTATCAGGTAAAAAGACTGTCTTTTTTTTTTTTTTTTTCCTTTTTTTTTCAACTAGGAACATTTAATCTTTGCCAGTTAAAAAAAAAAAAAGAAAGAAAAAAGGTTATTTATCAACTGCCTAAAGAATTAGTTCAGGGAATGGAAAGAGAGCAGCACTCAAGACCAGATACTTGCAATTTGAGTTGAAAGTAGTTTAGGGACAAAGCTGAATAAATTGCTATTGCTTGCTCATTGTCTAGCAGCCAGGTGTATCAAGATTATCATACATCAGTCCTCCTATTTTATTCTGCCACTTTTGATGCACCTGGGAAATCAGACTAAAAGTAGGCACTGTTTTCATCCTTTGACTCTTTCAACACCAACAACTAAAATATGAGCTGAACAACTAAATGTGTCATGGAACAACTCCATTATACAATGTAAACTCAGTTATACAACAAACAGGCAAGAGTATGAAATAACTATAGTGAATTGAAATTCATTTGTGATCAACTGGAGTGAATCACTTATTATCTCCAGGGCAGCTGTTCTCTCTCCATAGAGCTGCTCTCTCTCAAATTTTTTATCTAATGAACATTAATACTGGTACATAACCAGCACACACTTTGTAAGTAAAATATAGCTCCAGGGAGAAAAGGGTTTGGCACATCTGGTTTATAACCAGAAAGAAAAGCTGTTACAAAGGAAGCTGAGCTACAAAATGTGGTCAGGTTTGTTAGCAGCCAGTAGTGCCCTTCAGGTGACAAATAGCCCTAGGATGGCAGTGAGGAAGGACACCTTGTTTGAGCATCAGCTGAAACAGCTCCTGTGCACACATGCCCACCTCCCTGCTGAGCCAGCAGGCTTGTGGAGGGAGAGGGACAAGATGCTGCTACCAGTGTCTCTGGCACAGGAAACTAGACAAAGGCACTGAGAATTCCTTATCTTTAAGGATCTAATTCTTTTCAATAATTAAATAGGAGACCTGATGTCCTGAACAAAATTACAGCTTAGGTAGTATCACCCTGCCTAAATTACCTTTCAATTTCAGATAAAGTATTTTGTCAACTGTACAAATAACTTTGTTGCAAAATGCTTTGTATTCCTCATTTCAGAGGGCTGCTATGTTTTGGTAGTGGATCTAACAACATCTCATTAGTACAATTATCAACTTATATTGAATAATGTAGGTTTTTAGTAATTTCCAACAATTCCTTTAAACATCTAGAGAAGCATTTCTATTACTCTTGATAATTATTAAAGGATCAAATTAACTCATACAGAATAAGTAGTTTTATCTGTGCAGTGGAAAAATCAGCTTTCAGGCAGCCAACATACACCAGTGTGTAAGCAGGGAATTGCTGTCAAAAGAGGAGTTCTTGACCACCCTTACTGCCCATAATTTTGCTTGAAGCACAAATGATAGATTCTGGTACTTCCCCCCAGTGAAGAGTTCCTACAGGGATTTCAGCTTTACTGCACTATGGCTTAGTTCCTTTCCATGTGAGGAACAGGAAGTAACATCTGCTTTCCAAAGGGGTTCTCAAGCTTTTGGATTTAAGATTCTCTGTTCTGATTCAAAGGAGAAAGTGTGGCAGGCTTCTAAAAATCTTTCAACACAGCATGTACAGAAGCTGGAGGAAACAGAAATCTGCCTCTGGGTATGACTTCTAAATGCAAACTGTGGACATGTGCTGCTATGTCCTTTGTCTTTTCAGACGGATTTTAAGGAGATGTTAATATTTGCTGTCTGAAGCCCAAGCTTACATCTCTCTTTTATCTGCTTATTAATAACATCAAACTGTTTTAAAATTGCATTCATTTACTGGAAGGGCTCTCACTTCAGGCTATCTTTACACTTTGGTCTTTGTTCAATCTGAACAATACATGTCTGAGCTGAATCAATCCTCTGAAAACCATCTCCTTAAGTAAACATGAAGGGTTTATATTGTAAATATGCCAGTTTTAGTGTGAAGGCTCACTCCTAGTCTTTACTAAAACATATAAACACTGGAAAGAGCTGGCAATTTCCTAAAATAGCTGAATCACTGTAAGAGGAAAGTGAATGATCATTTACAATGAATTAAAATATTAAAAACTGTAATTCAAAAATGTATTCTTGGTTAGCAAAAAGGTCTCTCTTTTATTACTTTTCAGTGACTTTCTGGGATATCCACTGTCAGGAAGGAAGCATTTCCCAGTTTCCAGTTGCTCTTGCCTGTTTACCCAGCTGAGGAAAACCTAAGGAATAGTAGGATCTTAGCATCACTGGCACTTTATGAAATGTCTTAATTAGCTCAATTTCCTATAGCTTCTTTCACTTTCCAGATGATTTAGAGCTGCAAACAAGGCTCCCAGAAGACTTTATAAAGACTGCTCACGACACCACTTAAATATGTACATGACAGCAAGTCATACTCTTTCTAATAATATCAAATATTTAAAAATATACATTATCTGAGCTTAGACAGTTGAAAGGTATTGTTAATGGGTTTGTGCATTAAAGGCGTGAGGACTGATGACAGACAAGGCAGATCAAACAGAGGTTTTTCCTGACACTCCAGCTCTGAAGAACTCAAATGTGGATAAGACTGTTATGTAAGACAGGCTTTTGGATATCACTGAAGTGCTTTACAATTAAGACTGAATATTAATAAAAGACTTAAACTGAAAACCTCCAGCTATTAGAAGGATTAGGACTTTGCAGTGGGCTCTGGGAATACATAAAATGTCACAGCCATTTTCTTGGTTGTGATCAAAGGCAGAAAAGGCTGTGGCAGAAACAACATCTGAGAAGAAGGGGAATAGAGCTGCAGCATCACATAACAATACTGATGATTAATAATAACAATAATAACAGCAGCAGCAGCTTCTTGTGCAGAAGAAAAAAGACAAAACTTAGGAGTGGAGCCTAGAGACTCTTGCTCAGCAATGTGCCCCTGACAGAAGGTATCTGCACAAGAAGAGAAAAGTGTCTGCTGATTTACAGCCCTGTGTCTGTACTGGCTGTCCTGGGCAGAGCATGTGAGAACAGAATTCCCACTTGGTACTTTTGTCACTCAGTGGCGATGTCAGCTCCTCACACCAGAGCGGCAGCCAAGAGAAATGAGCGTAGATGTTTACAGGGCTCAATGCTACATAAACAAACTGAGGTTTATTAAATTTATTTTCTGGAGATTGATAATATTTTCCAAAAACAATATTTCAAGGAAGTGCCCTAAAGGGTATTTATTTTGAGAGCCTGGGCCATTTCTCTGTGAATCTCATGGGAACAATTGCTCTGATAGTTTCATTGTAGTCTACTGAAATATCAGATTGTAATCAGGCAAATAGCATTGGCTGCATTTTGAATATATTTCTTACTTACAAGGCGTCCTCCTCTTGGAAGAACCTGCAGACTGACCCCCTCTGCCAGTGTGTCATTCCCACACCATGACCTACTGCAGGGACTGCCTGTAGCGTGCTCCCTCCCAAGGCACAGCCTTGGCCACCCTAACTGGAAATGGTTCAGTTGCCTGGGCTCAGGAGCAGGGACATGGCAAAAGCCTTCATTGGGTTAAGCAGAGACAGCTGGAAATGCGTCACTAATAAGGAATAACTTTGAAAGCAGTTTGGGTGCAGAGGGATTAAGGAATGCCATATGGTATCAGGAATAAAAGAAGAAGCTACAGAGATGTTCAGAAGAGCTGAAAGTCTGGAAATACAGAAGGCAACTGGGAAAACATAAATTGCATGTGTATGTGCTATGAATCCATGTTTATTTAAAAGCCATGTATGCCAGTAAAAAGAAAGACAATCAGAAGCTTTATTTTTCTTAATACTCAGTTCTGATGCATTTGAAATGTTTAAGAGGTTCCAGTCAATTCTGGCAGTGACTCCTTACAAATCCATATACACGATGAGATAGTGCACTTCATGTAAAAATGAAATGTTAAGATTTATTTTCTTTAGGCAAATATATTAAAAAAAAAAGTATGTGCCTGGCTGATTCTTACCTTTTCAGATTACTAAGGGGTGTCTCTCCCAAGAATTTTTCAGAAAATCTAAATTAAGGTCTGTCTTCTTCATAGGGAATTTATTCACCCTCAAAATTTTCAAAACTGACAGAAGGTCAAAGAACCAGCCTCTGGCAGTCATCCAGTCCAGAATTAAGTGCAGTCAGATCTAAACTCCATGAAAACCCAAAAAAACGCCATATAAGAGATCTGAGAGATGTAAGCTCAAAGATCAAATCATGGAGAACCACACATGGTCTATGATTTGGGATGGACTGAGAATATATTTGGCATGCAGAAGAAGCCAGAAATGTCATGGATCAGCTTTGCACATTTTGTAAGTAGCAGCAGAGCTTACACAACATGGACAAGACCTCTGCAGTGCCACCTCCAGTGAGATGTTCATAGGGGAAAGCTCAGTGTTGCAGTGGGAAATGAATATGCTATCAGCTTTAAAGGAAATAAAACATCCATTACATTGGGCAATGGCACACAAGTACCGTGCTGATGCAGTCTTACATGCAATTAAAAAATAAAACAATAAATACAGCAAGGAATATCCAGGTAAAATTCAGAGATGACACTGATAAGCCTGACACTATTAAAGGGTTATTGAGATTAGATATATGAGTAAATAGGAGAAAAACATTTGAGGGTAGTGGCAAGAGTATTTTTTAGTGTGCCAGAGGCACAGCAAGCCCTAGACTTGAGCCAATGGCAGCACAGGTAGGAAAGTTGGTACAACATGGAATGCAAAGAAAAGCTTGATGCTGATTTTCCAGCTGAAAGATTCCAGTCATATCTCTCAGACTTTCCAATGATGGAAAGGTTTATTAGTCTCTAAGTAAAAAAGACAAGTGACAGAGAAAACTCAACATGCTGCTTTCTCAGTGGTACTGACACCATATTCTGTCCCTGTGGGTAACTTCCAGTCTCCATTACCCTCACTTCAATGATGTGGTGGAAACCAGTATTGAAATAAGTTATCATTTATTGGCAAATCCTGTTGATAAAACTGTTGCAGTCAGATGCTAATACATATCTAATATCAGATAATTTGATGTGATGCAAGTAAATCCAAATTAATCACAATTAATTCAAATTCTAATTGATCCTTAGGAAACCATCAATTAGATTTATTTCATTTTCGAAATCTAAAGACATGCAAAATTAGACTTGCCTGTATCCTTGCTGTAACAATTAGCTGAAGCATTCAGGCCAGTACTATCTATTGCTTCATAAATTAGCGTGCTCTTCCACCTAACAGACTTTGCATCATTTTATTAATGAAGTTCCAAAGTTCATTACCTCTTCAATTTATTATGCCTGGCTTGAAATCTTGAGGATTATTGCAAAAGTTGAAATAAAAATACAATTACAGGCAAGACTATATTAACTAGATAAATTATTCTTGAAGTACTGTTACTGTATTTACAACTAAAACTTGAACACATACTCTGTGTATAATTTTGAGTATTTATAATGCAAAATAATAGTCTCTGATGCAACATCTTAGAAAACTGCACTAATAAAGGGCTTCTCACCGGTAGACAATATATTTAACAAAATAAAAAATGAGAACACATACTGAAAAAAACTGAAGTTAGAAAAGGAACTGGGGTTTGAAATAATATAAAGAGATAGATAAAAAAGAGCAAACTCACAAGTTACACCTTGTAGTTCCCAGATCCAACAGCTTTACAAACATGACACAATAGGGATCATCATTTGTGGTGATCAGTAGCTCTAAACAAATACTTACAGGAGGCTGTGAACAGAGGAGGCTGTCCTAGAAGATGGGCATATGCTGTAGAGAAACACAGAATACATTTCCAACTCCAGGAACAAGATTTTTGCCTTGACTGACAATGTGACAGCTTGGGAGCAGTTATAATAAGTTGAAACAACTTAATCTAGATATGGTATCACCAAGTGGGCTTAGCACATCCTAACAACAGTAGTTTTATACGTTGGCAGACATCATCAACTTTATGCCACACTCTAAATTCTTCAGAGAATATTGAGTATATTTAGCTTTTATTAGTTATAAATCCTTATTAGAGCTGTGTATCATAGAGCGATTGTTTTGTAAATTTTGATGGCCATGATCTGGTTTGAATAGAAGGGTGAGATACTGAGCATTTAAATAGTTTAGCCTCCCAAACACAGGAACTCTGTGGAAGAAGCCCAGTAGAAACACATGGTCATTGAGCAGCTGAAATTCTGACTGATTACTGAATGTTATGCAAGCAGAACCCCTGCACAGCTCTCTGCAGTGATTTCTGCTGGCAAGGGAGTCTGGAAATTAATTAAAAATTAATAAAATTAAATAAAATTCATATTAATTAAATAAAATGAAGAAAATTTTAAAAGTCATAAAAAGCAGCACTTGTCCATTACAATGGCAGTAGGGTGATTTGTACACATGTTCAAACAAGATGTCAGTGCTAAACACTACTGATTACCCAGATAATGCTTCAGTCTCTAACCCCATCCCTCAGCCTATGGTGTTGTCTCAATCCCAGTGAGAGCTGGGGAGGATGAAAGTTTTCCTACAGTTATTCCCCCTAGTCCAGTGCTACTCCTGGAAGCACAGTATGGTCATATTATCTGAATCCCCACTTGCTGCAGAAACACTGATCTGGAACACTGCATGCTGTACCCCTTGGAATAGCAAATGTTTTACAGGTCCCCCTGTGACCCAAGAGCCAGGAGAACAGCATGGGAGGAATCATCAGCAAGAAAGCCCTTAATGAAGAAATGAACCAGGTCTCCCTTGGAGAGGAGGCTTACTGGAGTGTAACGCAAACAAGCCCCATCCCTCCTCCCCTGTGCGCACATACACACACCCTGGAGGCTTTTGCAAAGCCACAGGAACGGAAATAATTTTGTTTGAGTCCATCAAGCATTAAAATCCGTTCGCTGAGGGATTGAAGTGAAAAATGAGCCGGAGACAGGAATTAGAAGCTCACCGCCTGGGCTGTCAAAAGGGATTTTCCCCAGATAGAAAACAAGCAATTGGAAATGCAGGGAAGTAAATCCTTTCAGGCTCTGACATGTATGAACACTCTTGGTATCCCCTCCCAGCCCTCTTGGTTCTGGGTTCATGAAGTCAAACCTGGACACATCTCCTTGTGCACTCTCTGGTCAAGCTGACCATCCTTGGGATCCCCTTCACCTTGCAGGGGTCTGCTCAAGAATGTTGCAAGCCTCAGGCCACGTGGAGTGATGAGACACCCAGGGGAGCCAGCTGCACTTCCATACTCATGGCTATCCAAAGTTGGTTTATCCTTTTAGCAGCTGCTAAAAGGATAAACCAACGACTCTAAGAACCAATTTATCTACTGTGTAAAATTTGCTGAAGACAAAGAGCAAAGTTGACATTCTAATTACGAGTTATAAGCACCTTAGTTTGCCCCTCAAAAAAACCCCAAAAACCACTGCACCTCATGTCACTGAAATATGGTCTCTTTTTCTCAAGACTGGTACAAATATCTCTGTACCAGTTACATTTTGTTGATGTTTCAGAGGTTTATTTGCAATCGTAAAAGCCAAATGTCTCCTTTTCCCAAAATGAAACAGACATTATAGAAAATAATGTGGCAGCTAGGAAGAGTTTGGACACTGTGCAGAGGCAACCTCCAGTCCAGGTCATGAGGTGCATGTCACATTCACATATCTTTGCAATCTTATGGCTGGACTTTGAGAAATAAATTATCAGCACTGTCTGGTTTATTAGACTTCCCCTTTTGCTCATTGCCAAAGCTGAAGGCAAGAACTATTTATAGCAAAGCTTCTGTATGAAGAGAATCAACACAACCCACTGTAAAAAGGCTACTATAGCATTGGGTCCAGAGCACAGGGATGTAGGGCAGCCAAAAGAGAGACCACCAAGGAAACCCATATGGATCTACCAAATGGCCTTAACACACACTTTACACTGATCAAACCATGCAACAGCTGCACGCTGCTGAGCCAATTGTCTACTGAATGAATAACAGAGAGCAAGAAAGAAGTAAAGAGGGGGAAAAAAGAGAAGATGAAGGGCCAGATATGCAGGTTTTAAACTATGGGAAGAATCAACAGACTGGAGACAAAGAACCATCTAACCCCAGCCCAGTTCCAGACACACATGCAAATTGGTTTATGAATAGGACAGAGGTAGGAAAAGAACAAGGGAGGCATTTATACAACAGGATCCCTGGTGCTTTGTGGCTTTGAATTCAAAACCCAGTTAAGAGAACAGACAGCTCAAAGAAGTTTAATTTGACATAAAACGTTTATGTGTGCTAATATGCTTCAAGATAAAGTCCACAGTTACCTAGATACAAAGACAGACGTGTTTGTAGCAAATATTTTCTTTAACACATGCTGTCCTCTGCTGTTGTGTAAAATGCTTTCCAATTGTACTGTGACTCTGATAATAACACTACCACTTAGGTGGCATTTCATCACTATAGATCCCACTGTGCTTAATCCAGGGGGTATCATTATCACTGTTTCGTGTCATGGAGTGTGGAAGTCATGGAGGCACCTAGAAATGAAGTGAGTCCATAGCAAGATCAGGAAACCAACTGCAGTTTTATAGCGTTAATTTGTATAGAAGAGAAGCCTCAGGAGGTTTAAATGGGATTTGCTGGCAGCATAAAGCCTGTCTGAAAACACCCATGACAAGAGTTCATCTTAATGGTGAGCCAGGGATAAACATGGACAAAGAAAAGATAGAGGTGATAATGCTATGGCCATGAGTCAGAAAGAATCAGCAAGTGTCAGCTTCGAAGCTGCAGTAGAGAGAGTTTGTGTTTTGTTCACACTGATGACATTCACAGCTGTCTCCCTGCTCTTTGAGAAGCTGATGAGTTATCACCAGAATCTTGCAACAGGACCACAGCACCCAGACAGCTAAGCAAAAGGCTTGGAAAAGATTCTGGCTGAAGTCAGCTAGTGGCTGTGTGGCTCTAGGGACAATATTGGGGTGAAGGTTGATCTGTATCTGAAAAGTCTTATGTGCCATCCCCATTCTTGTCCCCTTCCTGCTGAAGATGCTGCTGCACTGAACCTGAAAGGTCTGGTTATAAATAACTTTTCCCTGCAGCTCCTCAATGAGCCACTGAGGCGGAATGAGTCATCTCTGCCAGCTCCGTGCCCCCCCAAAACGACTGCGTCAGGTTGGGAGCGTGGCTGCCAAACACGGTGGCACACTCTGTTCTCTCTCAAAGGGCAGTGGCCTTGGGGGACAGGGACACTAAACCACCCAGATCCACTCATTACTCATAAGCACCCAAAAGCCAGTGCTTTGTGAATAATGTAACATCCATCAGGAGGGCTTAGAAATGTACACTGGCACTTCAACCCCCTTTGTCCACACCATTATCCACACCACCCTGGTCTTCACCTGGAGCTTCTAAGCCATCAATTGGTTTGTTATGGGAATGGTTGAGCAGATCTCTGAGCCTGAACCTCTCATTCTGCTTACAAAGAACTTTTTTCTGACCAAGATTTGGTGACATTGTCCAGCAATTGGGATCAGCAACAAGAAAGTGAGCTGACAAACCCTCACCTCTAGGTGAGGTGTGCTACTAGGCACATCTCAGTATTCCCTATGATAAAATAACATGAGAATTTTAACAAGAAAAGTCAGATTTGCTTATTCCATTGTGAGACAAATTAACCCAGCTGACAGACAGCTGTATCTCTTCTAGTTCTGTTGCAGGAAAACAGAGTGTGATTGGTGAGATTTCCTGACCTTGCATAGGACACCAGTGCCCAGAGTAAAGAAATTCTAATGATTATTTGTTTGTTCATGTTGACTTTATTCAGAGATAGATGGAGCTCTCCTGAAACAGGTCCTTTCTCAAACCTAAGACAATAAAGATAGATGTTTCATGAATTTTAGGATAAACACCTATGTAAACAAGTAAAGCACAAGTCCTAGCCAAGAAAATCACACTAATTTACTGTGCTTATCAGGGACTGAAGGGGTTGGGCATGAATACTTAACAGTGGGGGAAATAATTTAAACAAATAGTGGGTTAAAAGGAAGGAAAAGAATATCGGGAAAAGAACAAAAGGGGGGTCCTGAAGCCAATATTACTGTTCTTAAAAAAAATAAAAAAAACAAACCAAAACCAGAACCACCAGAAAGTAAGATTTGGAGACAGAACATGAGGAAATCTGCTACATTTCTTTCACATGGAGAGTTTGAGACAACGTGATAAAAATGATTCTTGTACATTTTCAATAAACTAAGTTTAATGGCTGTATCTTGTAGATCACTCAAGCATCGTGTGAGAAAGCAAGCTCTGGACAACAGCACACACAATCAACATAATTGAACAGCTCAGTTAAAGTCAAACCTTTGCAAACAGAATCTTGAAAATAAAATTTACAAATAACTGTTATTTGAACTGCAAACAAGTAAGGGTGATGAAAATCCACACAAACAGAATAAACAGAGCAATGTATTTCAGTTCTCTCCATTTGCCAGTGTTCAGTGCTCCTGTCAAGAGCAGTATTCCCCAGGCCTGTGGCCCCTGGCAGTGGTCCCCAGCACTGCACTGGTGCTGGCAGAAGGCAAGTCTGCTTTCAGGTCATGCTGTGATGCAAACAATGACAGAGCTTGGCAGACTTTTTGCTACCAGCTGAGTTATACAGTGTTGTCTGAACAGAGGCAGAGGATGATGCAGCTTTACATGAGCTGCCTCTTCATTTTCCCTCCAGTTTATAATTCATCATCAAAGCAACAAGGTACATACTATTAAAAGTTAATGATTTTGTCCTGATAGAGTTTTAAACCAGACCTACTCTGGAATTTTATAGGCTCATCATGCGCAGCTTCATCATTTTTATATTCATGTCAGGGAATATTTTATCGTCCATGATTTTTTTTTCTTAAACAGAAGTGATTTACTCTACAGAAGAATCTAAACCTTGAAAAGATTCTAGTCCTGCCTTCTACCACCTTCTTAGCACTTAAAAGTTATTTACCAGTACCTGGCTCTCATAAAAGGACAATTCTCCTTTCTGCTACTACCTCTAACCTGTCTTCCCTTTCCCCATGATTACCTTTTCCCTGTCTCCTAACAAGGGTACAGAGAATGATACCTGTTTCCTCTTGCAATGTTCCCATATCAGTGAGCAATAACACAAGAGCCTCTCTTTCCCACTTTCAGAAACTTAATGCTTTGGTCCTTTGCTGTATTTGAATCTCAGAGCAAGGTTTGTTATCCATAGCTGGTCCTGTCACTTGCCACTTGGATGCAGAGATAGCAGCCAGTACAAGCTACAGGACAAATCTCAATACATTTTGCTCATTTGCAAAGTACAATTCCAATTACTTCCAGAGGTATGACCAGTGTACCCAGAGGGAGCATCTGTCCTAACAATACCTGAGAATGCCAGTGGCAAAGGCTAAAGTGACAGTTCTATGGCTAAGAGAATGGTAATTCTGATACTAGAGAAGCACAATATATCATTTTATTAATGAGCAAGAAAACAATTAATAAAAAGAAAACTAGGAATATAGGAGGCAAGAGCCTTAGTAAGGGCCAAGATCCTGATGGAAGAGGGAAATGCTAATGAGATACAATTTCTTGCTTTAAATATTTGTAAAGGCCAACACAACCCAAAATACCTTGTAGGACATGAAAAAATCCCAACAAAACATTTCCACCAACACATGTCCTAACTGCCACAGGACTGAGAGCCATCCTCTTGTCACACACAGCAAACTGGGAAATTAAAGATACTGAAACCAATGGGAATGAAATAGCTACTGCTAGAGAAGGATGAGGATTTTGACAGAGCAGCTGAGTGCTGTAGCTGCTACTGCCTGCAAGGGGCTGCCACTTGCAACCATCAGACAAGAAACAGAGTTCCTTCAGTCCAGCTGGTGCTTGCAGGATCCTATCTATATTCTTTCTTACCTGAGACCAGGTACCTCTCTAAGCTCCAGGTCTGTTCCATCCTCATCAATGTCATTCTTTGACCACTCTGAGCAAGGGGAATTCCAGCTCCTAAAGACAAAAAGTGAACAAGTAATTAGCTCAAATCTATCAGTGGGTTCTCTGTCTTTTAGACTAGGATTGTTCTAAGTTTTACACCTATTTCCTAGAAAAGCAAGACTTTTTAAGTCTTACAGGCTGTCTGCCAATCTCTCCAGAAATTTATACAGACTTTCCTAAACATCCCATGGGAGGATGTTTTCTGTTATGTCTCAGCTTGTGCAGTTTCCCACAAGGAGCACAGTGTACAAGGTGAACAGAGATAACCAGGAGTTTTTCATAAGCAAAACTCCCTTGCAATAGACAAAAATTCATCCTCTTCGAGTTCCAAATTGAACACTACACTTGAAAACTGACCAAGAAAATATTTAAACTGAAAATTTCAAGGAACAGGGGAAGCAGTTAAAAATTTCCAACTCAGCCCACAGCAGATTCAGCTAACAGTAATGCAGGACCCATAATTCAACACTAATTTCATTCCTGCATTCCTTCACCATCATAATTTTTTCTCCTTTCTGATCCACTGAATCCACTTTGCTTTCCCCTCTGCCTATTCTATGCATTGAGCAGAGATGTAATAATTATGCAACAAGATTTTTCTTAAATTGCAAGGTGGAATGATTAAAATGGGTGTATGAACAGAAGAAAAATGCTCCTGATGAAACTAAAAAGTTAAGCACAATTAGAAAGGTGCTGATGCCCAATGTACATCCAGTTGCTTGCCCACAGTGTACAGGAAATGCCACAGTTGAAGTGCACTGTCACCCAACTCAGCTATAACAGGACTTCAAATAATGACCAGGACATTTATATTTGCTGTCATTGTTGTTTAACAGAAAAGTATATTCCTTTTAGCCTGTCTGGATATTTTGGTTTCTCTTAGGATGCAGGTTAGAAATTAGAAAAGAAAAATAAAAAGCAGAAGAAACTGATTATTCTACTGTGGGTAGGAATATGGAGGAGGTCACCATATGTGTAGGATAAATATCCTCCTATTGCAAACTTGTATCAGTCAGTCACCATCATCTGTTCTGTGGGATAAAAATGCCTCAGACATTGCACACTCAAACATCAGAATTGCCCATCTAATTTACAGTGCTTATTGCTGTTCAGCAGGACCAGCATGAAGATTAAGGTGATTTCTTGCTCTTTTGCCAATTGCCCTTTCCTTTCCTTTGTTTTTCTTTTCCTTCTATTTTTTTTTTAATAATTGAATGTTCACCTCCTCCCTATTCTCAATGTTAAAACTCTGAAGAGACAGCAACAGAGTCATGGGATTCACAAAGGAACTGATTATGCTTGGGTTAGGAAATTAGATGGCTCTGCAGAATTTTCAGCAGAAGCTCTCCAATACTGCTTTTATGCCCATCTTTCATTGATTTTGTTATACAGTATCAAAAGGGCACTGCAGGCCCCCATCTGAATCTAGTGCCAATGCACTGAACAAAAAGTCACTCTGTCCCAAGGGAGAAGAGAAGGAATGGGGAAAGAGGAACGACGTGAGAAAGAGAAAGCAGCACAGGGAAGAAAAGAAAGACCAAGAAATAGTTGGGGAAAAAAAAAATCTTTCTTTTCGCTCTGCGTACCTTCTCTTGTTTCTTTCCCACACTCGAGTTCCCCTTGTCCTCTCACATGGGTAGTGGGTTAATCTGGTCTGCAGTATGAAACTGAAACCCAGTCCAAACCTGACTTTTCAATTTCTAAAGCTCTGGAAGGGAACAGGCAGGAGGTAAGAGCATCCCAGAGGAAGCAAGGCTTCTCAGGCAGAGCTGCTGCAGCAGCAAAGCTATTAATAAATGTTTGCAATCTTTTAATCGCTCCTCTAAATTGCCATGGTGTTCTTGCAAACCCTATAGTGTGTCAGTGCAGCTGCCTCCTCCCGCTGCCTCCCCGTGTTCGTGCATGTGAGTGAGGGGGAACATCAGGAACATGCTCAGATCCAAGGGCTGCTGCAGCATTAGAGAAAATGATTTTGACAAGTGCCTATTTAAATCTTCTCTATTCCAAAGGAAGCAGCCCTATTAGTTACATCTATGAACCATATTTGCACCTGGTTTTCCTTCTCCAGCAAGTCCCACCTCCTCGATTAAGACACTGAACTTTTTTTTTATTAAAATATCACATCTGATCAGTCAGGCTTGGGACCTGCCACCCAAGACTCCACATCTTGTGATGTGACAGCACTGCAGTCTCAATCACCAAGTAATCACTCTGCCTTAAGCAAAGATATTCTTGGCCACAGAATATTTTTGTACACTTTATGAGACCCACTATGGAGCCAATAGTCACCAGGGCACAACACAAACACATATTGCTCTTCAGGATTTTCTACAGGGTCAATTAATCAGAATGTAAGTGGACTGAAGAGCTGTGATCCTATTTATGGTGAGAGATAACATTTCAGGATGAAAAGGATTAATACTTTTAAATAAATTGTCTATTTGCCTCTTCATGTTTCTAAAGCGTATCCATTATTGTCAAAACTAGGATATAGCAGACAAAGCTACCTTCTAACGTCATGGTGGAGATCAGCTTAATCCTTTGCCTGTTCCCTCCCCCAGCTCAAACTCTCATCTTCATCCTAATTATAATAGCATTTGAAATTATCATGGTTTAAAAAAAGATGCCAGCTTATATAATATTCTTATTGCTTATTAATGATTTCAGAAGGGAGAGCAAGTTGCCTTGCATTCTGGGAATTATGCAAACCAAGGCTCAGCCATACCTTGTTGGACTCCACCAGTTTCTTATTTGGAAGCCTGATGCATGAGGATTACCATGTAATAACAGATGTTAAGGCTTTCAGTGAATGACAGGCCCGCTGCACATACTTGAACAAGAAGACATGACAGGCGTCACATTTCACAGTGATTAGCCTTGGGCACTTTTCAAAGGCAGAAGACTGGAGGCAAAGTGACTTTAACCGCCCTGCGAGTGTGATAATCCCCTGAGCACAGCCTGAGGAGTTTGATTGCTGTTCGGCATGGGAGCTCATGAATAATGATACAGAGAACAGCAGAGAACAGCAGACTGCAACACTGACACGTTGCTGGCAGCCACAGAGAGAGAGAGGTCTGCTTGCATACGGAGTTCTTAAGTCCATTACTTAATCTGAAGTTACTTATACCCTGTCCTCAAAACATCACCTCCTCTATAAAGCTACAATGTGTGAAAGGCACGAAAGAGCTGAACTCGAGATTTAATACCTGTCCTTCCATTTCCTGTCTTTGTCACTGTGGTAGCTTTCTGCTGGAGAATATGGGGTGGAGTAGGAGGGAACATTAACAGGAGCAGGAGCAGGAGTATCCATGTTATAAATTGCTGCAATTTTATTTAAAAACGAGCTTCAATAGAAGATGACACCATCCGTCTCTGATACTAAGAGACTATCAAAAGACTAATGAAGTTGCTTGCCCCCACACTTACAGAGAAAGACCTGCAACCTGCAAGTCCCAAAAATAAAAGAGCTTAGTATGTATAATTTAAGTAAATTAATTAAATAAAATCATTCTAAAATGATTTTGTTACTGTCTGTGATCTGACTCACAGGTGCTGATCTTACAATTCTGGGTAACATTATAATAATAGAGAAACAACAGACAAAGTGTATCCTCTTTTTCAAGCAATAGGTTTATCAATGTAGCAATAGACATAAAAATGTTGACATCTGAAGTTGAATGTATATTTTATTGGAATCTAATAAATACTCAAAGTCATCATTGTATGCTTTTTAAAAATCCTACATCTTATAAAACAAGAACTTAATACTCATCAATTTAATAGCTGTCCCTCTGTGTGCCACAAACAAAGCTAAGAAAAATTTTGGTTTGGTCAAGTGGTTGGGGTGGGAACAGGGAAGTAGAAGAGATAGAATGAGTTAAAAGAACCAAAGCATCTTCTGGAGACAAACTGTCACATCTAGAAAATTTCCCATGCCAGCATCTTCAGAAATAAACGGGGATGTCCTGCAGACAGTGCTGGACATTAAAGTGCAACACTGCAGGTCTGGTGCTATTGCATCACAGGGTCCCTCCCTGCACTTACCCTGAAAATGGTGTCCCTACAGTGCCAGTTTTGGTCTTGGCAAAGAGAAGCCACACTGCAAAACCGCTGGCTTCTACAGGATAAAAGTCTTGCTACTTCTACACATCCTACACAGAGGGAAAAAACCCCACATTTAACTGGTTCCATCTTAGCTTCTTGACTTGTAAGCAGGTTCTGGTTTTAAGCTACACACAGTCCACAACAATTCCTGATGTGTCTCACATTCTGTCTCTACACCATCTTGTGCCCTGCTGGCTCAAAGAGTGGTACTTGGCTTGGCATGGCCATGTGGGCAGCCCAGGGTGCTGACATACAACAAGCATATGCTGAAATGTGGGGGAAAGTGAGCTCCCTTAGGAAAGATGGAAAATGAAACCAGATGCCACCAACACTGAGAGAGAGAAGAAACCAGATATGATCCTTTAGATGACTTGATGGAAGCTGCTCATGTTCAGAGACAGTAGGACCAAATTCAGCTCTAATTAAGTCACTAATGTTACAGGGGGATAAACATGATCTTTTATGCATCACAGGTATGAAACAGGAACACAGAAGGTCACATAGAAACAATCCTTGAGTTCCAGCATGAGCACTGTGGAATTTTACTGCCAAGGCCTGAGGGATGTACCCTGGGTCAGTTCCCCCCAGTCATCTCACTGTGGCAGATGCTATCAAGCACTAGGAAAAGGTTCTTATGTGCATCACCAGGAGCTCCAGCTTGGAACCAACCAGCAGAAGGCATCTCAAATGTAGCTCAAACCCCTGTGCCCTCAAGGTAACTGGTGGTAACAGCTTTGAAAATCCAGCAAGATTTCTTTTTGTTTGCTTTGGTCCTCATGGTGGATATAGCTAAAAAAGTGGCAAATATTGACACTCTGATGCAGATGCAAGCACATCTTTAGAAAAAAAAAATTGAAAAAAAAATTTTAAAGGCCCTAGCAAGCTTCCCAAAATAGACCAGATGCTCCCAGTGCTTTTTGTCTTCTCTGATCTGTAACAGCCATTGCCTCTGGAAATCTGTTTGCATTTACTGGTCTTTGTGAGCACCCCCAGCAGCACAGCAGAAACAAAATCACTCTTGATTCTCCCCACCCAAATCACACCACACACTACACCCTACTCTGCTTTTGAGGGGCTTTCACCGGCTGTGCTGGGCTGTGGGACGCTGCAGCTAAAATTGGATCTAGGCAAGAACAGACGGGTGGGGAGCTCTCTGTCAGAGTGGGTCAGGCAAAGAGTTGAGACCTGTGTGCCCCAGCCAGGCAGTGAGTGACATACTCCTTGCACCAAGCTGACACCAGCACAAGCTGAGACCCTGCAGCTGCCAAGGGGTGCCCTGCTGTAGCCAGTGAGCAGCTCCAGCACAGCCCCCTTCCCCCCGCACGTGCAGAGCCAGGCAGCGGGCACACGTTATGTAAGCTTGCTCCAGGACGCCTGTCCTGTCACCTCAGCACTGAGGGATGGATACACTGGAAATGTTTTTCATTGCCTCCCTCATCAGGGAGAGCGGTGCTCTGTGAAGACTCTGATCCCACGCTGCTCCTCAGCTGCTGGAGTTAAACATAAAGCCACGTAAAGAAAGGATTATTCAATATGCAGCAACATAAGCAGATACATCTTACTGTAAAATAGGGCCTTGGCTTAATCTGCTCTTGGGAATTCAGGGGAAAGGAGAAGCAGAGAGCAAAGATCTGCAAGACAACAGCAGCACCAGACACATGGTTTTTGTTTCAGAGTGGCCCCTACACCAAGGCTATGTTTATGCCATACGAGTTTCTGAATCTCATTTATTATATTGCCTAATAACTCAATAACTCAATAATTTATTTGTAGCACTCCTTGAAACAAATAAATGTCATTTTCCTCATTTTGCCAATGTGAAACTCAGGCATGGAGAGCTTAAAGGCCAGATTTTTATGCATAGGAAGGTGCCCAGCTCCTACTGTAATTAAAGGAAGTTATATACCTACATATTTTGACAACAGAAATCAGTGGGGCTGTTAGGAATTTCAGGTTGCATGCCAACCTATCCACTAATTTTATGTAATTAAAAGTGCTCTGCTCTTGTAAAAATTCTAATTTTTCTTTTCTTTTTCAGCTAAATTCAAATATCTCAACACAGTCTCCACTCTGTCAGACACCTCTGCTGTCTAAGATGTACTGGTTACTAAAGAGTCATGGGTGGTTTTATTGTTTTTTTCATAAGCTTCCTTCCCAGATAAGCAATCTCTCACTTTGTTGGGGTTGTTTGTTGTTTCCTTATACTTTCCCTTTGGTGGTTATTCCACAGATTTCTGGAAATTTACAGAGGAAAAGCCTTACAGCATCCTCAGTAACAACCACCCCTTCAAATTGCACCTCCTGTTTCAGTGCATTCAGCACAGAACAAAGCACGAGTCCTGCCTCGCAGGCTGCTCTGAGATCTGCTATGTCTGAAAATCCTGGTTTCAGGTGTGGGCTGCAAAGTGAGTAAGACTCACTGAGACTGTTCTTAAGTTTATGGCAGTCTTTGCCATAACATTATGGAATGTTGTAAGACTCCCTATAGGCAGCAATAAGTTAAAATCCTGCTAATGCTACTGGATTCTTTGTGAAGGAGCAATTTTTCAATTACACATAATTAATAGTAATTACCCTTTATCTTCAGAGACCAGAACAAAGAATAATTAATCCATCCCTGTTAAGGAGGTGCTAAATATGGGGGTTTTACACAGCAGATTACATAGTAAGTTATCTGGTTTACAGTTGTGTCTGTGTTCCCTAATATGGAAAGGAAAGAGAAGAAAATCCTAAACTACCTGAACTAATATTCTAGTTCTTGATTAATTTAATTAACTAGTTTGGAAGCAGCTGTTAGCCTCTTGCAGCAGCTTGCTGCAAATGAAGCGTGCTTCCTACAGATCTCTCCTATAGAGCAGCAGTTTTACCATATTTAATAAATAGTAACACTCAAGTGGACAGTTTACTAATTTTTAATATATATCTATGAATAAGGTATTTGCAATTATCCCCATTGCAAAGCTGGAGAAAATGAAATCCAGAATTCTAGGTCCAGCTTCTCCCTTGGCACATCACCTTTTTGTACTGCTCTTCTCTCACACTGGTTTTTGCTGCACAGGGAGACTCCTGATGCTGTGTTCATGCTAGGCAGCACATGCCAAACTCACAGACACTTAATGCCCTTTATCAGATCTTAATATTTGATTTCAATCTTCCAATGCGGTTTCCAATTTCCAATATCTTAATGGAAGCTCACCTTATAAACACATGGGATGTCTCTCAGAGCACATCCTGTTCTTGACTATTAAAAAAAAACCCAAAGAAATGTGAATTTACTATTTTGAACTTAAGCAAGTAGTCCAAGATTGCACTGCCAGCACTGAAAGAGGCTGCAACAGAATTTGCTTCAAACACGTGGTTTTGCAGGACAATTACTCCACGTGGCAGGATGACAGCAAAGATGAGGGCAGTGCTGCAGGCAGCACACAGGGCAGCTCATGGGGCAGCTCTGACAGAGCAGCAGTCTCTGACACACGGCAGCTTGGGTGAACAGAAAGCTTGTGATTAATGATTACATGTTAGGGTGATAAAAAAGAGGGATAGCTTTTAGCCTTATGTGTATTGATCTGAGGGAACCTGAACTCAAAAGAGAGGAGTAGAGAGACAGAGAAAATGAGGGAGAGTACAAAGGAAGAGACCTAAGGGAGAAGGAGAATGTCCCAAATGTTAAATGAAAGCATCTGCATGAAAAAGCTCCAGGCCAGCACGCTCAGAGAATGCATTCTTCTGTCTCAGTGACCTTGTGAAGATAAACTGAACAAAAAGCTTCAGGCAACATCAGACAGGATTTAAGAAGCAGTTTTAATTTTAGCCAGATTGTTTTGTATTTTCAGCACTGAGGTTATCTGGGGATGCAATGTGCACACAGTGAAACAAAATGTAGTTGTCTCCCCCTACTCTGCTACCATACCTGATGGCAAATTCAGTTCTGTGCTTCCAGGGAGAAGCAAAAATCATTATTTTGGTTACACAGGGAAGATATAATTGTGGTATCACAAGGACAGAGTATCAGAATGCATCCTAATTTTACTCCAGAATGTAATTACTTGGCTACTTCATGCACAAGCAACATACCAGACCTATACTCCAACACAGTATGTGCTGATGTGCCAGTTCTTTCTACTCACTTGATGTCCTTGATCTCCATCTCCAGACTGACAGCTATTTGCCATGAAGAACCTGTTTATTCCCCCTGTACCTTAGCTTCCTCACCTATAAAATGGATGCATTCTACCTAAAAAGAGTGCAAGGATTCTCTAAAATATGTATGTGTGTGTGTGTGTTATCAAATACATTCACTAGTACTTTTAATTACAGCAAATACATACAAACCCTAGAAGCTGGCTGCACACAAGAAAACATGCATTCACCACAGTCTATTGCACATTAGTAGCACAATTAATTTCATACAAATGTATTCTGACCTGCAACCTGGAGATACAGATGGCATGTAAATCCAAAGTGAGGGTCTAGACCTTCAAGCCTGTAGTAAAATGTCAAATAATGAACTAAAACGGTAATAAAACCAACCCAGACTGATGGGTACTAGCTCCTCTGCAGGCACACTACCACAAATAAGAAACAGCAGTTGGGAAAAGGAGACCTCAGTATTCCTCCTGCACCTCCCTAGCACCACCACTTTATTGGACAATCACTGATGAACATTTACACTGATGGAGAATTTTCTATCAAAGGTTCCTTAAACTGCTTTACAAATTGTCTCTAATGTCTATAGACAGTGCATGTTATTTCCCCCTGTCCTTGCATGCTCTGTCCTCCATGACCTCTATTTGATAAGATATCCCAAGGCCATTTTCTCTCCCAGTCTGCAGGAGAGACATCCAGCCTCTCTCTTGGCAGGTCTCCTGACCCATTCTTCCATTTAAATAGAATTTTCTTATTTTTTTCTCTCTCAGATTTTTTCTTAGCTGACAGTTCTTTCCCACCTTCAGTGTAAAACTCACCATCACTTGCAATAGTCCCTTGAATCCCTGACACTGGAATCCACACAGCAGAGCTGGCAGAGGATGAGAGTGAGGAGATGGGAAAACAAACATGAAGATGTTGTAACCTTTCAGTGCTGTGCTGTCAGCTCAGCACACCAGGATGCCTGACTGGACTTGCACACCTTGTACTGTGCAGGGAGCTGTGGCGACTCAGGTCTGCTCTGTGCATCCTCCAAACCAACAGCAGGGAGCTAAGGCAATACCCTGGGTGAAACGAAGCAGCACGGGGCTATCTCACAGCTCTGCTCTCTGCATCATGTCTCTCCTCATCAGCCTTCTGGACTGAAAGCAGAGGCCTGTGCTGTACACAGGGCCCAGCCTGTAGCATGCACAGTGCACATGTCCTATTGGATTACAGGGCAGAGTGCACTCACATGCTCTGCTTGTCAGAGCCCAGCGTGCCTCTGCAAGAAGGAAATAAAGGAGGGGATGGATAAAAGCAACCTGAGCAGCACAGGGCAACCCGAGCCCTGTTGGAAGGCAGGATAGGTGATGCCACCACAAACACAGGGGCAGCAGGGAAACATACCTGGTAGGCCAACTGTAAGCCGAAAGTGGAATCTCACTCCACAAAGAAAATCAATGGGAATCTTCATGGACTTTAATATTGTTCAAAAATGTGAGACTAGCTTATCACCTAGAAGCTCATTGTATTGACAAGTGGAACAGATTATAGTTAGATCCCCATTTGGATACTAAAACACAGAGCAATATGGCAAAGATCAATGCAATGCAGTCCTCTCATCGAGAAAATGCTTCTATCTGTATTAGCTTCAAAACTGCCCCCAGTCCCTTTGATTGTGGCCCAAGAGAAAAGGTCTCTTAAAAGTCCATGCTGGGCTTTGAGCTTTTTTCTCCCCAGGCAACTCACATTTTGCAGTTCTTAGAAAAAAACACGACCTGAAAACGTGATCACAGGTGAAGGAGGGGAGTTAACAGCTAAGGGGAGAGAGCAGCAGAACAGGCATCTGTTTCAGAGGGCAGAAGTTTATCACCCAGGACAGGATTTCCACTGGCTTTATCATTGTTTTCTGTGTCTAGAATGAAGGTCATTAAAGATGTTTCCACTCTGAATTAGCAATGAGTTCTCACTTAATCTATACTGTCTCTCAGCACTCCTATGCGACTTGGCTCCAAGAACCTCAGCAAAACTCTTTCTCCCATCTCACATTCAGGTATCTACCTCACATCTTTTCCCTTATTCCCCTCATTCCCTTCTCCTCAGTTAATTCTCCTACCAGATCTTTTCAATGAGCCCTCCCTGCTTCCTCAACAGTGTCACACATCACAGTTTGGGACACCACTACAGAAATAATTATAGGAAGTAGCTCTGTTCCACAATTTTCTTAGCTGTTGTCATTAATTAGTACATGTCCCAAACCCCCAATACCTGGAGCCTGAGGAGCTACAAATACTGGAGCAGTTTTCTGAGGGTAGCAAGGACAGAGCCCTTCCAGGAGCACCGCGGAGGCTCTGGACGCTCTGCTGAGGCCTTCGAGGGGCCGGTACTCGCCCGCCTCCTCCGGACCTCCCGAGGCTCCCATCACACGGAGACGTCCCGTCTCCCTCATTTAGGCTTTTTAGGCACAAGATAAGGGGGGGCTCGGCCAGGGCGGGTCGGTGCAATGCAGCGAAAGGGACTAAAGGGAAGCATCGGACCTTCCGTAGCCCCCGCGCTCCCGCCGCCCCTCAGCCGCCCCCTCAGGCCGGCCCGCGCGCCGCGCGCGCCCCCTGGCGGAGGGCGGGAGGGAGAGCGGGACCCGGCGTGTGCCGGGAATGGCGCGGACGACGGGACCGGGGAGCCATCGTACCCCCGGACTCGGCACTGCTGAGACCGCGCCTCAAGGGCTCTGTGCGGTTCTGGGCCCCCCAGTTCAGGAAGGACATTGAGGTGTGATATACCCCAGCCAGAGCGTGTCAGTACTTCCTCCAGTAACAGTGCAGTGGGTCCAGAGGAGGGCTGCGGGGCTGGGAAAGGGTCTGGAGCGTATGTGTTTGTGAAGAGCGGCTGAGGGAGTTTGGGGTGTTTAGCCTGGCGGAGGCTCAGGAGGGACCTTATCGCTCTCTAGAAGTACCTGAAAGGGAACCGGAGTCACGTAGAGATCGGGCTTTTCCTCCAGACAACAAGCGACAGGACAAGAGGACAGTGTTAAGCTGCGCCAAAGGAATTTTAGGTTGGTCATGAGGAGGAACTTCTTCACTGAAAGTGTGATCAGACACAGGAATGGGCTACCCAGGATGACGGAGGTGTTTAAGGAAAGACCGGACGTGGTCTGGCTAACACGGTGGTGACTGGTCATAGCATGGGCACGACAACCCCAGACCTTTTCCACCCTCAGCGGTTCTGGCTCCCTGACCCGCGGGCAGCTCGCGGCAGCACCGCGCACGCGCAGCCCATGGAGGGAGGCGGGGCCGCGCTGTCCTCCCCTTGTCCCCGCCCATTGGCTACAGCGCTCGGAGGCGCCTCCCCATTGGCCGGGCCTGCCGTCCGTCCGCGCCGCGCGCCACCGCCGCCGCCATGGTGCGCTTCAAGAACAGGTGAGGCGGGCGGGAGGCGCGGGTGCCGCGTCCGGGCCGGTGCCGCGTCCGGGCCGGTGCCGCGCCGCTCACAGCGCGCTGTCCCGCAGGTACGTGCTCTGCGAGGTGGTCTCGGAAGACCCCCGGTGCCGGCAGTGCATCGAGGACCGCGTGCTGGGCCTCGCCGTCAGAGACGCCATCACACGGGTGCACGGGGATTACGGCCTGGCGTGCTGTTCCATCTCCTTCACAGGTGCGGGGGAGAGGGCGGCCCCGGGGCGCGGGGTCCCTCCTGCTCCGCTCACCGTGCGTGTGTGTCCCGCAGTGAAGTACCTGAACGCCTACACCGGGACGGTGCTGCTGCGCTGCCGCAAGGACTCGTACCGACTGCTGTGCTCCGCGCTGCCCTTCGTGCGGCACCTGGAGAATCGCGGGCAGCGCTACCCCTGCTTCCTCAACACCCTGCACGTCGGAGGTCAGGAGCCCCCGGGCTCGGGGGGAGGATAGAGCTTTAATCATAACCTGCCACGACGCCGTGGTGCTGCTCTGGGTGCGACAGACATTCCTCTGTGTTAATAACAGCAACTGCTTTCAGCGGATCTAAATAAGAAACAGGCACCAGCAGTTCTTTGAAAGCCTCGTTAATTTTGCTTGAAGCTTCATTACATTTATCACAAAACCAGAGCAGCGAATACAATGTTACATTATTTTAAAATATATTTTCAAAGTATAGTATCTTCTGTATTGTGAAAATTAACCCCCAGGGGAACTAACAGGCACTGCCTGTTTGAAATTATTACTCCACCACTTAACCTCAGCAGTGCAGAAGTCTGCAACCCCGTTGTAGCATTTACAATAACAACCTTGTTTCCTGGGGCATTTGTCACTTGATACAATGCTCTTTGGGAAATACACACTCAGCTCTGAAACATTTGGTTGATTGTTACATGCTGTTCTTGTGACTTCTACAGGTACCATAAGAACATGTCAGAAATTCCTGATTCAGTATAACAGAACACAGCTGCTGAGGTTGTTGCAAAACTGTACAAATGAAGGTGAGTGTCTCCAGCCACTTTTCTAAAATGTAGCCTCAATTCCTGGGGTTGTTGTAGGATCTGCTGGGCTACTTCTGAATTCCTGGCCTGAGAAATGTTTCTGTCTTTAGAAGTAGAGGAGAGTCCAGTGTCTGTGAAGAGATCAAGTACTAACCCTCTGTTGCTTTCTCTATTGCAGAGGAAAGACAATGTATACAGAAGTCCTTGTTGAGCTGTTCCCTTACAGAAGAGCAGTCTGAAAGTGGAGATGAAGAGGATGATGATGGCACAGAGACAGACTGAATGTCACTTGTTTCTGTTCACCTCTATTCTGTGCTTGTTTACTCAAGATGTGACTGGTTATCTTCAGTGTTAAGCAGTGCAGGGGACTGGAAAAGCATTTGTTCAGATTTAGACTTCATTCCGCATTCCAAATGTTTTAAAATTTAAAAAAATAAAACATTATTTCACTTAAGTAGGTTATTTGCCTGTTTCACTCCAGGAGTCAATACCACTTGCACTTCTGAGGAGTGCAGCAGCTCAACGTGTTCTTCATGCTGAGGTAGAAGGGAGCTTTAGGCAGTTGGCACAGACAAGGACTGTCATTATTCTCCTTCAGCATACAAAAAGCATTAACATCTGCTTTTTACTTTTAAGTGCACTGTTAGCCACAGGGCTACCACTGTTTTGAGTGAGAAAAGCACCAGTTGTGCACACAGGAGCAGTGAGTTCATGGAATGTATGGCAGAGTGCAAGACTCAACTCCATCCCCCCATTATAAAACTCATAGGTACAAGTACTGCTTAGATATTTATTAAGTTTACACCAATCAGTTACAGGAAAGTAGCATTGCTGGTATTATCTCGAATCCATAGGAAAACAAGATACAATGGAAGATGCTGTCCCTGTGGGGACAGCCCTGCAGCAGGGACAGCCTGCCTTGCCCACATCACTTCCCTTATCCTAGTGCCTGTGACATGTGGAGGTGAGTTACACCAGCTCCAGCTATTCTCTCTTCCCGATGCAAAGAAAAGTTGACTATAAATGTGCAGAGATAACAGAACACAACAGATACTGGTTAGACACTTAAGTATTGTTACTCCTGTTCCTTAGCTTAGAATGACTTGCTGTAACCACAGTTCACTGCATATTTGAATCTCTTAGTTGCTTTCTCTGCCCTCACCAATTGTTTTCCCATATGCATTTAAAGTGTTGACAGCAAGATGTGTTACACTGTCAAGTATCCTGTCTTAGTTTCTTTGCAGTCCCCTGACAAGCTGTACTGTCTTTCATTGAGTGGGGTTAGTCGTGACCAAGCGTGAAGTCAAGCTGCTTTCAAAGAATGTCTTGCAGGTGTTTCCTCTATCCTCCTGCAGCAGTTGGAAGTATTCTTTACCTCCCCCCTCTCCTGTTCTTTCTGGTTGACAGCCACATGTGATGGACTCTTTGGTACCAGCTTCCCATGAGGCACACACGTGGAGCCTGCTGCTCTGAAATCAAGCACCCATGTACTGACAGCAGCTTTTTAAACAGGGACACAGCCACTGAGTGCCAGCGGTGTTGGAATACCTGACTCCAGGTGCCTCAGACACACATTTCCTGCTCAGATCAGTGTCAGAGGGACAGAGCACACTGAAGCCTGGGCCACTGGGGCTGAAGACAAGAGAAGACACCGTCAGTCTCCCTCCCTAAGTTCAGTGGTACTTTTTACCAGCGCCCTGCAATTAATTCTGCCAGCAGGAAGGTAAAATGTGACCCTGTGCAATGTTCTAAGGCTCCAGGCTGCTGTGACAGTTCAGCTGCAGCACTGTGAGCGTGTGTGTGCGTTTGATTTATTGCAACTGTTGGCCTTGACTGGTACATTGCACCTAAAATTCATTTTATTCAACAAAATCCACACCACTTAACTCAGCAGCTCAAATCAAACCACAAGCAGTGCAGAATGTGACCACCCAAAGAAAGAGCAGGGAGGGGTCCAGAGGAGACATGTTCATAGCACAGATCAACTTAAATCCCAGAACCAAGCACATACAGGCCCTTAGCCCAGCACAAGAGAACCCCAGTTTCTTGCTGGGGTGTAAAAGTTATCTACAGACTTCAGCTATCAGTTGTGTTCTTCCAACTCAAGAGCAGCCAGTGTCAAACCACCATTCAGAGGGTTACCAGGAGCCCTAGAGGGGAGTGTTTATTCTAGATGATCAGGTTAAAAAAATGAGTAGCCCATGGCTGGCAAAAAACAAACAAAAAGTAGCAGCCTCACTCACCCACATTAAAACAGACCTGAACAACTGAGAGAAGTCAGGAGAGGTTCCTTCTACCACTAGTGCCATTTTGAAATACAAAAATCATCAAGCCACTTTAAAACTAAGTAGCCAATTTCTGCTTTACACTCACCTCAGCTTTTTATCTTTCCAAGCCAGGAGAACAGGAGGAATTCTTGCTCTTTAGAAAAAGAACAGATGTAGCAGCTAACACTCTAAAGCCAATAAGCTGTTTTGCCTGTATCCAGTGCAGCCAAAACCAGTTTCTCAAGAGAGCAGTTTGACAGCTTTACTGCAACAGCACTACTGTCAGTCAGCTGGACTTCTGCCCATGAATAATTACAGGAAAATAAAGGTTCTCTGCCTTTTCTCTTGGGTAATATTGCAGTACTTTGGCAGCGCCACACACCTGTAAGGATTTTCACACTGCTTATCAGGCCCAAAGGACTGACTCAGCAACTAGAAGCCTTGGCAGATTTGTCTCTGGGTTGTTACTTCCAAAACTCTGTTTCAGTATAAATTCATTAAGCAGTTGGAATCAAAACATGTTACTTCAACATACACTATCATGGTTTCCTCCTGAAGCCCCTAGAAATCCTGGAAAAACAAGTTTAGGCTGTTCAAATTTAAATACTTAAACTATAGCAGCAAAACAAAGCAAAATTAAAAGAAAACCAGGAGAGGAAACTTCTCTTGAATAGCAGAATCACTTTGTGTGAACAACAGAGGTGCTGAACAATAGCTTCTGCTTCTGTTTCTTTCTTTTCTTGCCTCCCTTTTCCTCTGTGAAGAATTGAAATAATACTGTCATTCTTTTCATGGAACAGGAACATCACACAGAAATGATAAATGGTCTTCCCTGGCTTAAGTGGCTTCTACAGATCCACAACACTTACTACCAATTTAATGAACACCCAGGTAGTTTAACAAAAAAATTACTGCAGATGAACTAAAGGAGACTCCATCACATCTGAAACACAATTATCAACATGTCTTAATGATTGTAAAGTTGCTGTTGCAACAGCAGATCCTGGGACTGCAGCATGCAGCAGTTTGCCTTTCCAACAAGTATCACTTTGATAAGTGTCCAAAAAAACCACACGTGGAGCAGACACTTCACTGAAACTCCCAGGCCCTCCCATCCAACTGTCTCCATCATCCAGTGCAGTCTCCAAACAGAAGCCAAAGCTAAACATCAGAACTGAGCATTAAAAATAAATTTCACAAGCCAGCACCAGGTTTAAGTTCACCTCAATTTGTTTCACATTCCCTAATTTGAAATTTTAGCTACCAGTTACCTGGACATTTTGGTCAAACTGAAGTGGTAGTTCAGCAGCTCAGGTATTACAGTTTAGAAATGTATAACCTGAACTTCCTTAAGATAAAGCTTAATTTAGGTTCCAGTAGAGACACGGCCAACACAATTGTCAAAAGCCATCTCTGTCCTAACAGGATTCTTTGCTAGTTGGAGATCTCAGCTCTCACTAAGAGGCTGCTTTAAGCTGACAGAAGCCCTAGTCAAGCTGTTCAGAAACCACAACCTAACAATTTTCAGAACTGTTCTCTGGCCAATTTTTGGTCCCCAAAATTGCTGCTTTCACTTCTCCCAGAGGAAAAAGGGGAAATGCTCATTTTTTTCACTTCAGAAAGCTTTCCTGACCTTCCCCCTGCCTTTTACCTGATAAATGATCAGCTGTGGACGGTTTGTCCAGTTTCAGGAGGGCTGCCTCAATAGCTTGGCTGAAGGAATTCTGGAAGCTGGGCACAGGTATCCGGTCAGAGCTGTCACTTTCTCCATCACTCTCTCCAGGCACAGGGAGTGCCAGAGTGTTCTCATCTGAAAGAGGGAAGGAGTGCAGAAGGCTGTATAAAACTTCCACCACACAAATGCCCCTCCACACTCCATATCCTTCTTTTGAAGTTACAAGATTTCTCACATTCAGGGGGATGGTAAAGAACCTGAAGTACTAATATCAAATTTTCTTACCTCTTGTCTTTGGAGCAGGTTTAGGCCACGTTTCTGGTTTTGCCTTTCCAACTCTCAACATCTATCAAAACAGTTGTAGGATATGATTAAATTCCACATACTTGAACAATCCTGCAGACCCCCTAAGTGGCAAGAAAATCTAGAAACCCCTTTTAAGCACTCAAACCTTATGATGTCTCCCTAACATTTATCCCACATTGTTTTTGTAGGGGAAGCAATTACAGTCTCAGCCTAATCCCCAACTAAGACACAGGAAATTCTGACAAGATTCACTCTTCTGCATGGTTTACCTGGGCAAAGGAAGGGAAGGGAGACTCTTCTTCCAAGCTTCCACACAGCAATGGGCTGACCTGGCTGGCAGCAGGTGACAGTGGAGTTGGAATAGACTCTACAGAGAAAGGAACTGAGAATTAAAGCCAGTTGCATTTGGCCAAGGCAGTCATTATGCTGCTTATCAGGATGTAACAGAAATAAAGTTTTATTATCCTATGTAATTACTCATTTTGATCTCATTGGTTCTATCCATAAGTCACACAGTGGGATCTCTGAAATTTCCTCAATCTTTTTATTTAAGAAAAATTTAAGTTTGCCTGTGGTTTTCTTTTGTTTGTTTTTTTTTGTTTGCTTGAGGGGTTTTGTTTACTTATTTTGGAAAGCTGGGGCAGGGGGCTTTTTGTGGGTTTATTTTAGAATAATGTGTTGGAGAAGATGGAGATGATAGAAAGAAAAAATGCCAGTAGTGTTTTCCTGGCAAACAATTTTCTTCCCTTTCTGGGGCAATTGTTTCCTTTCTTCTGCCTTATGTAAAAGATGGGGTAACTACAGTGCAGATCTCATATTGTCAAGGTAGAGGCAGCAAAAAGCAGACAAAGGAACAGAATGTTTCTTAACCATGTCTGCCTTTTGTGTATTATCTCACAGGCAGCTTAGGAAAGAATCAGAATCACAGAATCGTTTGGGTTGGAAACGACTTGAAGACCATCTCAATCCACCCCCCTGCCATGGGCAGGCACACCTTTCACTATCCCAGATTGCTCCAAGCCCCATCCAACTTCACCTTGCACACTTTCAGGGATGGAGCTTCTCTGAAAAGAAGCTGTCTTTGATCAATACTGAGTTTAGCGTGATGACCTGAGCAATAGATCCCAAAAGAATGATCAAGAACTAGATGTGATGTGTTTTTCCAGATCTCACCTGTCTGAAACACAGGGCTTCTGCCAAGAGGAGACTGACAGAAGCCCTGATGATCAGCGCTGGTAGATTCTCCAGGGCAAGAGGTAAAAGCAGGGAACTGCTGCAGATTCTCCAGAGCAATATGGACCTCTGGATCTAGAAAGAGATTTTAAATTAAAGCACTACACAACATGGGGGAGGACTGTCAATATGCAAGTCATTTCAGGAGTCTAGGAGGTGCCAACTCATTTCTTTCCACCCTCTATTTGGAGACCAGTACAAGTCCTGCTGCTGGATGGAAGCAGTTTCTGGGCCTTTTTTTGCTTTCTTCACTTTTCACTTTACATCGTGATTACTATAAAAACAGAGAGCTATGTACACCATGGAGATAACTGTGCCCTTGAATGCCCTCCATCCCTCCCAAAATGCACAAGTATGCAGCAGTTGCATAACATCACTTAACATCCTGACTAAAACAGCTTATGCTTTTCATTACACAGACATTGTTCCTAATACTTTGTAATCTTGTTCTAAGTACACACTACAAACTACAGGCCTCAGAGTTCACCCTGTAGCTCAAGAAATCAGCTCAGCTACCAAATATGACTGGAAATCCACCAGTTATGTGCCATCATGACTTACATTTGCCCTGTTTCTTGTTCTCTTCCATCTCAATCCTGCGTTCGCGCCGCCGTTCATCGCGAGCTTTCTTCTGCCGCAGACGCTTCCTCTTCTCAAGGTCATCTAGGAGCAATGCACAATGCTGGATATCAAAAAACCCACACCAATACTCTGGCAAGGGTTCCTCCAGCTCTGAGAACAACCTTATAACACATTAGTAACAAAATATGCTTACAACAACATATGCTTTTCCAAGCAGTTGGGATTTTTTATTCTTTTTGTAACTGCTGTCTATGAAACAGTGAGTTGGGGCTGTTCTGTCCAGCAGTCACCAGACAGGTGGTGCAAGAGGAGTAAAGCTCTAAAGTATCTTCTTTTTTCTACCATTAAAGGGTTAAGAACAACTACAAACCTGAGAACAACTCTAAAGTCTCCTTAGAGATGACAGGTGGCTTCAGAGCCAGTTCACAAATGCTGAACTCACAGGTGAGGGGCAAGTGACAGAGGTAGCGATGGCGCTGTCTTATATCCTGACAAAGAGAGAGTGATTTATCACCACAAGGACTAGAGGCAGCCATGGTGATGAACAGAAATAGAATGCACAATAGTCATCAAATCAAACAGAAAAAAATAGCACCAGTGACACAATGGTTACTTTAAAAACTACAAACACATGACGGATGCCCTGAGTCAGAATCAAATGTTCCAAGATCTCCACCAGCTACATCATAATCAGACTTGGATGCAGTTACATCAGCTTGCTTACTGATTTTCATGTCTTCCTCCCTTCTCACTCACATCACTGGAATAAATTCTGCAATACCAGACTTGCAACATGATTATTTTTGTACTGGACCTTCTAGGAAGAAAAAAAATCTATACTGTAGCCTACTTATCAAAAGCAACATAAGGCCCAGCACCTTCCACAGAAGCCCTTCATAGATTAGCATCCCTACCCCTTCATATTTATTATTTCTTACTACTGAGGTGAATCAAGTCTCCTCTACAATGACCAACCTGCTCAAACAAGGCCCTTAATTAGTAAGAAGATA
The DNA here is from genome assembly GCF_037042795.1 of Molothrus aeneus. NCBI lineage: Eukaryota > Metazoa > Chordata > Aves > Passeriformes > Icteridae > Molothrus > Molothrus aeneus. Next base: position 3,581,350 of record NC_089663.1, read on the forward strand.
AAATAACTACCTCTGTCATGGAGTAGCCAGTTATCTCCACCACAGCTGCAGTTATCTTCTCTGGACTCTTCTCCAAGCTGCCATATTCACGCACAAGGCAGCGAACGTTCACAGGGTGAAGGTACATGCACTGCCCATCCTCCGCTGAAAGGCAACACATCTGTCACATTCACATTTTCTGAAAAACCCCTTTGCCCAGGATTTTTCTCCTGGGAAGCTGAGAAGCCTCAGAGAAAAAGGAAAACAATTATCTCATTTGCTTCTCCTGTGTTTTGCTCTTTTGGAATGTGTTTGGAGATTGTTTCATTGGTTTCTGCTGTGAATTATTTTGACTCTTTGGCCAACCAGTGCCAAGTTGTGTCAGGACTCTGGAGAGAGAGTCACGAGTTTTCACTACTATCATTTACCCTTCTGTAAGTATCCTTTCTGTATTCTCTTTAGTATAGTTTAGTATAGCATTCTTTAATATAATATAGTATCATAAATAATAAATGAGCCTTCTGAGAACATGGAGTCAGATTCATCATTCCTTCCTGCCACGAGGGCACCCCACAAATACAATACACATCATCATCATTCCTTCCTTGCCTGTTCATTTTCAGTACCCTTCTCCCCACCTCAGGACATCCTCCACGAATAAAATTAATGCTCCTTTCTGAGTTCCTGTAGGACTTTTATTTCACAGGGGTTAGCTGCATCTAATGAAGTAACAAACACATTCCTCAAGGAGGGCCCCAAAGGAGGCATTTCTGCCAAAGATTTCATTGCACTGACCTTGATAAAAATAATAAAAAGGAGAGTTGCCAAGATGTCCACTGCTAACTGTATCTTTAGATTCTTGGCAGCTTGTTTCAGCTGGATTTGGCTCCTCTACAGTGTTCATAACAGATTCTCCTACAGTGTCCACCTCAGGTACTTCCTCCTCATCCAGCACTGCCTCTTCTACTTCCACAGGAGGTGAAAAGGAACTTGCCAGGTCAGAGGAAGGCTCCACAAGCTCTTCATCAAATGCAGAGAGATATTCCACATCACACTACCACAGCAGAGAGTATAGAGTTAGTACCACACCACCTACTTCAAAGATTATCATCTCTGCAAAAATCTTTGGCACGAGCTCCCCACACACTGCAGTGTGAGGTGCCAGAATTAAGTGTTAACAGGATCTGCTAGAGCAGATTTGTCACCCACCTTTTTCTCTTGGGAAACAGCAGGCTCCACAGCTTTGGAGCTTTCTAGGACCAATTCTTCTACAGCTGCACTGATTCCAGCAATGCCATTGTTTTTATCCTGGTCAGCAGATAGGGCTGTTTCTCGCTCCTGGAGATCATCCAAAGGAATCAAGTTTCAATTTGCCCTTTAAGCCAGGAGACCACCCCTATAGTTATTTTTAGCCTTGCTCTGGCATTCCTTTACTGGAATACCATCCTATAAAAACCATTCTGCTGTGTTATCCTGAACACCACATCAGATACCTGGGGCCCAAAGGCTACAGTCTCCTCCAAGGTGTATAATGCTACTCCAGCATCAAACACCAGCAATTTGCTAGAGACCAGAATAATCACCCACCACCATCCATACAGCAGAACAAGGGTGCTCAGCACACTCTTAAAAACAAAGCTACCAGAAGGCTCCCAAGAGGTTGTTACCTTCAGCTCCTGGATAGCTGCCTCAATGAAACAGGCTTCTGGGGTGTGTTTTTCTTCCTCATACTGTTTCAGTAATGCTGCTTTCTCCTCCAGGATCACCAGCTGCAAGACCTGCTCCCTGGATGCCAGAAGCAGCTTTGAATACTGACTGTGCTGGTCATCTGCACAGAAGGAGCACCAAATCATTAATATCTGCATGTAGAGCCACCAGTTTGGAGTGCTGCTGCTTCTGAAGTTTGTTACTGCTCACTTTTGGGAGTTAATCCCTCAAAGCAGACAACACTCAGCAAGAGTTTGATACAGACTCCACAAATTACCATTGTATCACAAGCTGGTGTCACACAGCTGCTCTGAGACCTCCCCCACACAGCAGCTCCTCTGCCACTTCACCATTGAGTTGCTACACATCAGTAGAAATGAAGCCTAAACTTCCACACTGTAGGAGCATCACCTTTGAGAAGCCTTGAGGGCGTCAAAGCTTCCTGAAACAATGCAGTCTGCAGCTTCTTCCTCTTCTCTCAAAAATACTGCTGCTGGAAATTTCTGCAAAGCCACCTTGGCTTGGCTCAAACTAGCTCATAAGCCCATATGTATTAAAAATCCATATAAAACATCATTATGAGGTTTTTACAAGACTCACAGCAAAAATAGTAAAATAAAGAATTGCTGTTGCTTTACAGCAACCACAGCATCCCATATTAACACAATCCCTATATTCACTGCTCCCCAAGGGTCCAACCTTGTCTACAGACAGACACCAAGTTAATGGTGAATTTCCTGGCTTTAGAGTGTTCTCAAATCCCATATTTGTTCTTTTGTTTGTTTTATGAAAATACTTAAAGTCCCCTAGTTTCAAATACTGAGAAATATGTAAGAAAGACCACAGCCTGCATGCTGGATATCCATCACATGTTGGAAGACTTCTTCCAGAGAGTTTAAATGCATGCAGCCTTTCCTAAATGTGACTGCAAAATGAAGTGAGCCAAGACAGCCCACAAAGCAGCAATGTTCAGTAAAATTATTTCTTTAGTCACAAAATTTTTGCTATACTAACATATAAGATGATGATGAGTTAGTCACACTCTTAACTGGAGAAAACTGAAGATGTCAGGCAACAGATGTTTGGAATAAGGTTTGCAATAATTTTGATTATTTCCCCATAGCATTCACTGACTTCAGTTGGTAAGTGAAGATGATGAAAACCTTGTTGAAGATTACAGCCTTGAAATAGTTTAGAGACAGAGACAGTTATTTTTGTGAAGCTGTATAATGAGTCAGGAGGAAAAATGTTAAGGACACTGAAGAGCCAATAAAAGCAGTAAGAGTCACACCAATGACTGCAGGATACAAAGGACACATCAAACTATAAGCAGTGACTGTGAAGGCAGGAGTCTGAGTTCAGTCACTTGAAGGGACACAGCACACAAGTTAAAGCCTTTGCAGAAAAACAATATGAGTAGAAATGGTTAATATGTGGTCGTCAAGCTTTTCTGCTGCTAAGCCCCACATTTTGCAGCCAGGGTCAATTTCTCTACACAAATCCTGGCCCACAGTCAGGAACAGGATCCAACCACCAGGACTGAGATACACTCACCTCTGATGTAAACAGGCTGAACCACATTCATCCACTGGGATTTGGGCAGTGCTACCAGAACACCTTTCTCTCTCCTCATGAGTTGCATTGTAATGGTGTCACCAATTGCATACTGACGTGTTTCCATAGCAACAACACTGCAATGTACGGAGGAGGTTAGCAGTGTAAAAATAACATTGCAAAAAGATGCACGATTTAATTAATATCATCTCACCTCTTGAGATCCTTCTTATGGACAGAGCCATAACAAATAGGACACTTACTCCAGGTCTTCTCACTCAAGGAGAGATAGTGAAGGATACATGCCCAGCAGAAGATGTGCCCACAGCGAGTGATCTTGGCAGCAGTGGGTGGGTACAGACATATAGGGCAAGAGGGCACTTCATGGCTACAGATTCGCTGAAATGGCACATGAGAAGAACAGTACAAGACTCAGAAATCAGTTCCTGGGATCCAGAATAAGCCACCTGTAAGATCTACTCTAATATATTATCTTCCAGCTCTTTAGGCTCTGTTTATTTACCAAGAAATTAGTGCACTGTGAACTAACACCTTCAGACTGCACATGGGATAACCTTCTAAGCAACCCATCTTATGGCAACTTCTTATGTCTTATTTCTACTCTAATGACATTAAAAAGTGAGTCTTCTCATGTTTCCCCTCAGGTATTCATCATCTCTGAGAGTTAGCAGCATCCCCGTCATGTGAATTCAGACAGTGAGAAGGCAAGCAAGCTCTGTGGCCTCTCCCACGAGCAGACTTGTGGAGCCCTGTGTAACTGTGAGACTGAACTTACCCACTTCCATCAACATGCTAGGTCTAGTCAGACACTTTGGTAGCTTCCCTGTGTGGCAGAGACATAACTGCCAAGCAAGCACCTAGATTTTTCAGCTCTCTTGTAGTGACAGGTAACAGTAAGCCTACCTCCTCTCCACCTACACCATGCACCAGACTGTCTTGGCAGATATAAATTGCTGCTTGAGGCAACCCAAAACTTCTGACCACAATTCTCAAGAGATTTTCTATTTTGTTGCTAGGCAAGATAGGCCACCTATGCACAGAATAATTCTTCAAAATTCTACACTCTAGTCCTCTTCTGTGGACTCATGCCCAAGTTTTCTGTTAATATCTCGATCACAAGGACTCTGTCTACAGAATGTCAGATACTATTTTTGATGAGCTCCCATCTGCGAAAGCAAGAAGAAGCTGCTAATTTTCCTAATAGATTTTAGCACTTCTCTTTTCCTGTCATGAAAGTATTTCATAATTCATTCCATGACAGATCTTTCCCAGTATTGTGGGAGTGACAGAAAAGGCCTCAACTCAAAAACAGATGAGTTTTATGTAACATCACAGAGGGAAAGAGGTAGTTAAAGACAGGTTGAGGTTCTTAAGAGGGGAAAAAAAAAAATCTAGCCCATCACAACTGACCACTTGCTCCACAAAGTCCCAGTTGACCAAGGTATCTGGATCAGCAAAGTGGACTGTGTAGTCCTGTTCTTCAGAGACAACAAACTGGCAGCTGGGGAAAGGCAAAGAGACAGATGATCCACTCAGTTGTTTCTAAAAACTTTTTGAGAACTATCCTATAGGATTCTCTCAGCTTCTTCTTTGTCCAGCAGCAAACTGCTGGATGCAGTCAGTAACTTCTATCAACAAGAAATCAAGAGTTCAGTTCACACTCAGATTTTTCAGGATACAGGTGTGTCTAATTTCAGTTAGACACAACATCACACACTAAGTACAGAATGAGCCAGGCAGACTGGTTTTCCAGAAACGTGTAGGAAACAGTCAGCTGCAATGGGGATCTATTAAAAAATAGGGAATCCACAAGGGGAAAAATCTTGTCACAAAAACTACAGCTACTGGGGTTCCTGCAAATAGACTTCACTACAATAAGCCACAAAACATTATGGAGAAATCAGAAGCATCAATGCTGAAAATACTTTTTATCTTTAATATTATCAGAGATAGGATGTCCTGAACACACTTCAAATTCTGGGGAAATTTCCAGTCAAAAAGGAATTCTGCTGCTAGGTTACTATATTGATCATCATTTGGGTTATACTACATACTCTGGGGCCCATAAAATAATCAGCATTTTAAGAACTAAGACCTGTATAAGTAATTGCCTTTGGGACTTAAAAATTCAGATTAACTTTCATCTAGCAACTGCTATCACTTCTATCTCAACAAAGCAACTTCTGGAAAAAACCACCATCTTCTATAAAGAACTATACAGATATTCCCAAATAGGAGTGAGTGTCATGTCTCAAAGCCGTGCTTGAAAATTTGAGCAGAGGATTTTTGTTTGTATCTAAAGGACTCACTCCAACAGATACTTCTGCAAATAGGCAAAGACAACATCCCTTTAAAATATAGTCATTACCACTAAAAACACTACAGAAAGGTAATTTCATCCTGGAAAAGACAAGACAATGAGTCAAGCCCAAACACAATTCCCTGGCTTGTCACCCCTTACAGCTCCATGTCTCTGTAGAAGTCTAAGAGCCCCATGGATCTCCCACTCACTTGGCCTGCAGGAAGAGCTCCTTGTTGAATGGTTTATGTCCCCACTTGTTCCTTTTCCCCCAGTTGCCATGTCCATTCCCATCAAAATGTCCTGCTTGGCCACGGGGTTCAAAGGTGAAGTTCAGTAAGTGGTTCAGATTAATCTTCTTGGGACCAGAGAACTGGGCAGGGCTGAACTCTGCCCGTTGAGCCTCTGCTACCTAAGAGAGAACAGCACTGGTTAGAAATTGCTGGAGTTTACAGCAAAGCCATCAGTACAGGTGGACATCCAGGCCCCATCCGTGACAGCACACAGCACATGCAGCATCTACTCACTCACCTCCTCCCATCCCTGTTCTGTAAATCAAGTAGTGCTGTGTTAGAAATGCATGAGAACCTGAAAGTCAGAACTCAGTGCTCTGACCCCACACTGAGCAAAAGGAGGAGAGAGTTAAAGCAACCACAAAGACATGTAAAAGGTGGCAAAACACAGTCAAGAAGAAGTTGCTCAAATCCTGACAATACTCTTTTATTAGACAGTAATACAAGCCTGATTACTGACTGCACAGGCTGTACTTGTTTTGGTTAGTTTTCATGTAATGAAGCAACAAATCAAAATTCAGCAGAGGCAGCAGGTGAATTTTCAGCCAGTGATCTGGGTGAGAAGTGCTGCTCATCCACCAACACTGAAAAAACCAGAGTATCAGTTAAAGCCCACAAACACTCCACAGTACTTAGACCCACATCAGCATAAAAGCCTCAATCTGGTTTTACCTTGCCAATACAATTACTTTTGCAATACCAATACCACCAGTAAATTTGTGCCCCTGAGTTGGTTGGACACATTCAATCTTCAGAGGGCAAACTTTGGCCTGTTTAGAAGATTGGTTGGCAGAGTCCCTTGGAAGGCAGTGCTGAAGGGCAAAAGAGTCCAAAAGACTGGACATACTTCAAGCAATCTTAAAGGCACAGGAACACACTGTCCTCTTGTGCCAAAAAATGAGGGAAGACCAGCCTGGCTCAACAGAGTTTTGAACGGAACTCAGGAAAAAAAGGAATTTATGACCTGAGGAAGACGGGATGGGAACTCAACAGGACTACAAGAATGTCATGAGGTTGTGCAGGGAAAGAAGTGAAGGACCACAGCCTGACTGGAAGTTAATCTGGCCACTGCTGTAAAAGACAAAAAGATGCTTCCATAAATACATCAGCTACAAAAAGAGAGCTAAAGAAAATTCCCATGCTTTACTGGATGCAGAAGGAAGCAGCGGCAAAGGGTGAGGAAAAGGCTGAGGTACTTAATGCCTTCTTTCCCTCAGCCTTTAATAGTAAGGCCAGTTGACCTCAGGGTCCCCAGTCCCCTGAGCAGGAAGACTGGGACAAGGAGCAGAATGAAGCCCACACTCCAGAGAAACAGTGAGTGCCCTGCTGTGCCACCCAGACACCCCCAAGCCCATGGGGCTGGATGGGATCCACCCACAGGGAGGGAGGGAGGGAGGGAGCTGGCAGCAGTGATCATTATTTACCAGCAGCCCCAGCAAACTGGGAGGTCCCAGCTGACTGGAAGTCACCAAATGTGACACACACCTACAAGAAGGGCTGGGAGGAGGATGTGGGGAATTACAGGCCTGTCAGTCTGACCTCTGTGATGGGCAAGGTTATGGAGGAGATTATTCTTCAAGCCATCACAGAGTGTGTACAGGTCAAGCAGGGGACCAGGCCCAGCCAAGGAGGGTTTATGAAAGGCAGGTTCTGCCTGACTAACCTGATCTCCTCCTATGACAAGGTGACACAGTGCATGAGGGAAAAGCTGTGGATGCTGTCTGCCTGGACCTTAGAAAAGCCTTCGGCAGTTTCTCAGAGCATTCTCCTGAAGAACCTGGCTGCCCATGCCTTGGATAAGCAAACCACTGCAAGTAAAAACCTGTCTGGATGGCTGGGCCCTGGGGACAGGGGGTGACATCCAGCTGGGGTCCCCACAAGTGGGGATCCCCAGAGCTCAGTATTTGGGCCAGTCCTGTTTAATGTCTTTATCAATCATCTGGACAAGGGGATTGAGGGCACTCTGTGCAAGTTCACAGATGACACCAAGCTGGGTGGGAATGCAGATCTGCTGGAGGACAGGAAGGCTCTGCAGGGGATCTGGACAGGCTGCACTGATGGGTCAAAGCCAATGGTGCAGGGTTCAACAACATCAAGTGCCAGGTCCTACACCTGGGTCACAACAGCCCCTTGGAATGCTCCAGGCCTGGGAAAGAGCAGCTGGAAAAGACCATCAGGAAAAGACCTGGGGGTGTTGGTAAACAGCAGCTGAACATGAACCAGGTGGGCAAGGCAGCCAGTGGCACCTGGGCTGGACTGAAAACAGCGTGGCCAGCAGGGACAGGGCAGTGAAACTGCATCACTGTATATTTTCACAAAGGACCCCTGTCACGTGTACATGGCCTGTCTTGGCACCCATTCCTCAGATGGCATTTTTTCTTAGAGCAGAGCTGTCACTGTGATATTTTATGAAAAACCTTTTGCTAGGATTTTTCTCCTGAGAAGCCTCAGAAAAGAAATGTAAACAATAACTATCTGATGGCTGTGGAATGTGGTCTGGAGACGGTTTACCAACAAGTGCATCTTTGATTGGTCTCATGTGGATTGTTTTTACTTGATGACCAATCATGGTCCAGCTGTGTCAAGGCTCTGAGTCTGTCACGGGTTTTTCACTATCATTCTTTGCTAGCCTTCTGATGTCTCCTTTTTTTTCTTTAGTATACTTTTAGTATACAGTTTTCTATTAATGTAATATCATAAAATAATAAATCAGCCTTCTGAAACATGGAGTCAAGATTCTCATCTCTTCCCTTGTCCTGGGAACCCTCAAACACCACCACACAGAGCAAAGAACTGTGGTTGCAACTCCTCTGTAGTTGCCAAGTTGCTCTGCTCACACTCCCTCTGGCACCTCAACAATGTTAGCACCTCTTATCACTCTCACCCTTCCCAACCCAGGAACTGAACACAGCAGACCTATCTAGGCAGGTCAGGGTGATCCTCTCATCCCAAGAGAGGAGGCCTTGGAGTCAGGGCATTACACTTCTCACCTCATCTCGTCTTCCACCATTAGAAGAGCTAAAAGATTTCCCACTTCCGCCGCTGCCTCCCCTTTGAGGGGGCATCTTGTTAAAAGCTTTGCTTTTCTGTGAATTGGAGCGACGGGACTGAAAGGAAAAGTTCTCATTTTTGGAATATGAAGTTTCTCTTTTTCGATTATAACGCTGTTTGGATCCACTGGCATTCTTTCCATCTAAAAGGAAAAGAAAAGAAGAATCAGATCAGCAGCCTCAGAGTTGGCCCCAAATACTGCACCTCAGCTAAATTCACCTCAGAGATGAGCTCACCTCAGCCACTATCTTAAGAGTAGTGTTTATCAGGACACTAAATCCCCCAGCAACCCAAACCACTTAATTCCCATCATTGTCCAAAGAGCTGGTCAAAGAGTTTAAAAGAAAGTATTTGCTGTGCTCTACATTTTATAAAAAAGTTGAATTTCTTTTTTTCAGATTTGCAATTGCCACCATCAAATATTAGTGTGCGACCTGGTACATTAAGCTATAAACATTAACATCACATGCCACATATTCATACCCCATTACAAGGACTGACAACAACTAGTTATTTACTTTCATTTAATTTGCCTAAAACACACCATTTATCATATTTATCACACATAAAATACACTGTATAAATACAGTGCTGCCTGAGTTTTTCTTGAAGGCTTCCATTGCCTGTTTTCAATCACTTCTGCACTTTTTGCTTAAAAGATCCCAGCAGATCTAATTCTGTTTTAAAAATACTTTTATGTTATCAGGCCAAAAAATGCTAATTGATCTTGAAACACAAACCAAATGCTTTGTGGCCTTGCAGGGCACATACCTAAGATCTAAGTACAAAGTCCACCAACCCATGCAACAACAACTGTCTGCCAAAAACTGCACTTGGCACACCACTGACCCTAACACAGGACACAGTGGTGAAGCACAAAGCAAAAAACTGCAGGAATAAAGAGCAGAAAAGTCAATCCAGCCCTTGAGAGGGGTGTTCTGTGCCTCAACAGCTGCTAAATCAAACTGCTAGAACAGAGTTAATACTATGATAGCATTTCCAGTAGTCTTAACACAAGATCAGAGCTGCCCAAGCACACAACAGGCTGTGGCTGGGTGCTTAACCCAGCACTTCCACCACCTGCCCCAAGTTTTATTTGTAGCAGAGTATGGTGATAAGCTCAGAAACAAAACTCCTCAGGCCCAACAAGTCATCTACCCACAGCAGCCAGCCCCAAAGTCACTCTGGATACTCAGTAAACATTACACAAACAGCAACAACTCACACAATATCTAGTTGCACTTTATAAAAGCCTATTAGTTCCCCTATTCCCACTTTGCAGTCTTCCTCCCCACCCCTTAACATAAATCTTACATGGCAGGCAAACACATCACTGTGATTCAGAATCACATTTCTCATATGGGCAGTTTCATTGCCAGGGCTCCTAGTTTTTCCCTTTCCCAGCACCACTTCCCATCTACCCAAGCATTTAAAACAGCTGGAATGGCGTCATCCACATGAAGTATCTTTTGTTGTTGGTGTTTTTTGAAGTTTTTTCTTCCACCTGCATCACCCAGAAAAAGTGAGCTGAGAGCAGCATGGTTTGTGTGTTATTGTGTATCACTGAGGACCCAATTTCTAAAGAATAAATTAAGCAAAAAAAGTGGCTGGACCAGGTTCTGTACTGGTCTGCTGTTTCTTGCACTTGTCAGACTTCTCTGGCTGCAGTGACAGCTAAAACAGGACACTGTCATTACTTTCACACGATGTGACAGGCCCATATTGCAGACAAACTTCATCATCAGAACTGGTAATTTACTCTGCTATTCAAAAGGCTGATCCTTTAATTCAGAATTAAACCAACTCTGTCAGAACCACAGCTGTGTAAGTTAAACACATGCCTGCAGAGCTGGCAGTGCTTTAAAGCACATCAGGCTAAAAGGACATGGCTTGAGTGTTATCAGGAAAAAACACACCAGAAGCTGCCAAGCACTGAGGGTGTGACCAGGTCTGGCTGAATGATTAGACAGACCTTTTTTGAGAATGTTTGTAGGGAAGAAGGAATAACCAGCACCTCAAGGGTCTCCAGTAAATAATTAAGCAGTTTAGACTACTCCTTCATTTACTCAGGAGCAGAACTTGTCAGCTTAGAGCTCAGCCACCCTCTTCTATCTGTAATTTCAGCTAATGCACTAGAGGGGCACATGCCTGTTGTGCCTGTACCACTTTGCAGTTTCTCTGCCATCTTCAAATGGTGAAAAGAAACAACTCAAAAAAGTCAGTCTAAAGTGGGTGTTTGCAAGTCCCTGAACACCGAACAGCTCAGCCCTGGCGCTGACAGAAGAATCTCCAGACACTTAAAGTTTTAATCGAGTTACTCACCACCAGCTTTGTCAGTCAGACAGTTTACACACATTCTTCTCATACTATGGGTCCTTTTAAGGCACCTCCTAGAGCCTTTGGGAGTTACTTCAGTGACTCTCACATTTTATAGGAAAGAACTCCACTTGTGCCTTTTTTAAAAGGACCCTACAACAGTCTAACAATGCTTCACACCTGATTTTACAGATGGGCAGTTTCACCCCCCCACCACCAGAATAACTGACCTCAGCAGAAGCCTGGTCCATCAGAGCAGTAATGAAATTGGTCAGCAGACAGCCAGGAGCTTGGAGAATGCATCTGTACATGGAACAGCTTTTTCCTACCCCGAACTAAGCAATGCTGTCCCTTCCAACCTTTCCAGCATGCCACACGTCAGGGAGCTCTCTGCTTTCTATCATCCATCCCAGCACTCCCACAAAGGGCAGGACAGGAGAGGCTGCACTCTGGCACAGAGAAAAGTGGAAGATTGCCATCCTCTCTTGTGAAATCCCAGTTTTAAGCAGGGTAAGTTTGGATTTGGTAGTTTCTTGTCTTGGCAAATGAGGAGTTAGCAACAGCCAGAGTGTGCGGGTGAGGTATTCACTCTTCACTCAGGTCCTCAGTTAGTCCTTTTGCTGTTTTCATGGCATCCAACCTATACATTTATATATGTATGTATATACAGATGATGTGGATTTATCTACCCATTCACACTCCAAGAGACTTATAAAAAACGCTGCCTGTATAATTTAAAAACACTAGCAATAAAACTGTTCTGGCATTCTGGAGCAAGCCCTGAGATTTGTGGTTTCTCCTGCTGCTCAAGGACCTGTATCTCCAAAGATCCAGAGAGGGGAGATGAATCTCACAGCATTAGAAGCAGCTGTAGGTGACCACTTGTGCACTGGAGCTGCAATACTGGCTTGCTGCTGGGGTGAGAATTGCTGTCTCCTTCCACCTTTTTCCCCCTCTTTTCTGCTGAGCTGTGCTGAAGCCAGCAGCATTGCATAAGGGGTCTGGATCACACTAAAGCCACAGGGTGGTTTCATGAAAACACACTGGGGCCACTGCTGCTGCCAAGGCAAACATCCCAGTGAGCAGGAGGTGACTGAGCTCTCACAGCCCAGCCAAGCAGGCTCGCCCTGGGTGTGATAAGGCCCAGGAAGGTTTGTGACAGCTAACACTGTCCATCAGCTCCACGGGACTGCAGAGAACCCCAACAAGCCTATTGTGCCTTAGCTACTTCATCCCACTCTAATTGGATGTGATTCCTGTTGGCACACTAATACAACATAAAGAAACTTTTCTGTTAGAAACTTTCAGTTTAATTTAGTCTCTGAGGTCAAATTTGAAAGATAGGAGGAATCAAATTTCCACAAATACATGGGAATACAGTACTCTATTTAGCCAATTTCCAGCTGCACTACAAGAGAAACAGAAGCTACCATAAGGGTTCAGGAATATGCATTTCTTTACTTCCTCAGCTGGACAGTTACAGCAGGTAACTTTGGAAAGCATCAAATGGCAAGTGCTTGACTGGATTTAACACAGTGACCATCTGAGGAAGGTCTGTGGTGCATACGATTACCTTCCATTTCAGAGGAGATGCAAGATTTCCTGAACACATCCTATACCTGTATATTCATATATATGTGTATATATATAAAATATGTTCCTATTATATATAGCCTATGTATATTCATACATCTGTCTTTTAAGGGGTGCACCACATGAGCTACAAGGACAGTGATAAGGAGCTCCAGAAACAGATTCCATATGGTGACATGCCAGTGTCCTACAGCCAACAGCTATGAAAACATAGCTACAGTTTTGCCCAGTTGCATCCTGTGTAGTTGTTTGCCCTAATTTCATCAAGGGAATCTTTTTGTTTTAGTTTTCAGTACCCTCCAGTTAAGATATTCCTAAATAAACACCTACTTCTATGAAAAGAGATTCTAATTTGTCCGGCTCTCTTTGATGCCCTGTAAAGGAAGCAACTCATCCCTCTGCCCCTCCACTGTAGTTTGGAAACAAGTATCACTGTAGTGAAATTGTGCTATGACAAAATTTTCCTCTGTTTTATTAAAAAAAAGAGGTCTTAAAAAGCTTTGGCGGTTATTGAATTAAAAAGTTTTGGAGTAGAAGAGAACAATCATCAGGATTCCTTTCCCCACTGCTCCTGTGCTACCAGTGCCATTATTTCAAACCTGTGAAAGGTGACATTCCACAAAAATCCTTTAACATTTTTATTCTGGGCTAGAACAACAGGCCTTTTACATCCTTCCTCAGTCCAGATACTGTGTCTTCTACAGGAAGGAATACCAGCAAAGCACAAATAATCTCAACCCCTTCCTGAAGGACGTTTGTATTCTGTGAACAGTCCTCCACAGAGCATCACACACCACTACAAAAGAGGCTGGAGCGTGGAGGTGTCTCTTGGCAAGACAGGGACAGAAAAAGCTCTTCTTAAAAAGACTTCCAAGTGTTTGAATTCGAAGTTAAAATTTCGTTTTATTTGCACGGTTACACCACAACCTGGGGAGCTGTGGTTGAGTCACCTCCCATGTCCCACTTCTGTCAATCCTGGGGAAGGCCAATTAATACAGGAGAAGAGCAGGTAATACTTGGTTACCCAGGAAATGACCATGCTTAGAAGGTCCAAAAAGGAGTCAACAAACACCTCCAAGATACTTATTTTGTTAACCCTCTGGAGTGCAATGCTGCCTTCTCAGAGGCCTCAAGTATTACAGCTGAAACAAACCACTGAGGAGGAAGGAAATTAGTACAGCAATGCTGGTGTAGCAACCTGTTGACACTCCCTCATATACTTCCAGGAGTAAAATCACCAAGTTTAATCACTACTGCCCCATTTCTAGGTTTTAGGAGAAAAAAATAAAAAAGAAAAAAAAAGGTTGTCAGGAACACTCATACACTCACTCTCTTCCTAAACAAGTTTAGAGAGCTATGTGGGCTTAGGTATTACCTTGAAATGATGACAGGAACCACACTGGCTTCTGACAAACTGCTCTGTCAGCAGAAGCAGCTGTTTGCAATCCCAGGTGAGACACTTTGGGTTGAACGCCAGATAAGCAAACAACAGCCAGCAAACCCTGAGCTCCCCCAAAGCAGGAGGTCACTGAAACACCGGGGCAGGGGGAACGCTGTGTACGGATACCAGACCTCCTCGGTGAGGTGTAACAGCACAGGTACAAGATAAAGTTAAGGGCTCTATTCACAGGCACTGGGGAATGTATGTTCCTACCATAGCACCGGGGCATTAGCGCTCAAGCTGCTTACTCCAATACTAACGAAGATAAAGCATTAATCCTTAAGGGAAGAGGAGAGTAGGAATCCCAGCTCGCCAAACAGCGAGCAGAGCCGGAACAGGAAGGAAAAAGAAACCAAAAACAGGCAGTGACCTGAAACGCCGCCTATGAAACGCAGCTGAGACACAAACAACCCGGCACGGCGAAGTCCAGCTTCGGCACAAGCCCGAGGGCGGCACAAGGCCCCTGTCCCCGCAGCCCCCCACTCACCCCCGCTCCCCGCGGAGCCCCCGCCCCGCTCTCACCGCCTTTGGGCTTAGACTCCCCCGCGGCGGGCCCGGCCGAGGCGGAGCGCGGCTGCTGCCCTTTGCTGCCGGCCGAGGATCCGGGCGCACCGGAGCCGCAGGGGCTGCTCTTGTCCATGGCGGGGGCGGCGGGGGTCGCGCCGGGCGGGCTCTGCAGCATCAACGGGCGCCCCGGGCGAGCGGCGGCCCTGGGCGGGGGGGCACGACGGGCGCTGGCGGAGCCGGCGGGGGCCCAGGCTCATGGCCCGCGGGGGCGACCGGCGGGGGCGGCGCAGCGCGGACTCGGCCTCCTTCATGGCGACATCTTCTCGCTGCTCCGCTCGAACCGGGGAAGGCCGCGGGAGGCCGGGCCGGGCCTGCGGGGCTCCGGGCGCGGGGGAAAGGAGAGCTGCTCACGGAGCCCCGCGGGGCCCGGCGCTGCTGCCGCCCGAGGGGTCGGCACCACCCCGCCACCCACCGGCTGCTCGGCGCCGCACCGGCCCCGGCTCGGCCGCCGCTGCCCCGTAATGGCGACGAGTCGCCCGCAGCAGTGGCCAGACCCGGATGCAGCCTGTCCGGGCGGGCCCCCGGGCATGACGGGATTTGTAGTCCTGGGCCGCGCGGGGCGCGCCGGGAGCCGGGGCCGGGCCTGCACCGAGCCCGGAGCCCGCCCCTCGCTCCCCACCGGCACCGACGAGATCGCCCCCACCTCAGCAGGATGGAAAATCATCTGGTATAAAATCCTTGCCATCGGTTTGTAGCAAATAATCGTGAAACTTAAAAGAAAAGAAAAAAAAAGTACCTCATCAGGCCTACTTGAAGTGATGTTTTTTTAACTTTTCCCTCAAAGGGGAAACAATTCTCAAGGCAACTCGGATCCTAAAGACATTTCTTTTAACCTTTAAAATGCATTCTTGAATGAATCTCCTGATGCTTTTTCCATTGTTTTGGGGATGAGAGCTTCAAGTTCTGTGGGAGAGCAATTCCCAGCTTCTTAAAAAAAGTACAGGTAGAGAATATAAGGGCATCTTTACCCCCTAAACTCATACCATGATCTGAATGTACATCCCTCAAGTAAAAGCTTCACTGCTAGTTTTGTATGCACAGGCCATGTGCTCTGTAACACTAGTATGATCAACAAATTCAGGAATTTGTGTTTTACACATTTCAAACAAATCCTCTATAAATATTATTTTAAGAAAATCCTCGTAAAGGCCTTATTTTAGCACCTGGTTGTTCCCTATTTAGGTCTATTATTCTTAGAATTACTGACCAAGCTGTGAGTGTAGTTACCACAGTGTTTAGATCTGGATTTGAGGGGGGGAAAAACCTTCAACTTTCTAACAAAGTTGCTCCTCCACATTTGAAAATAAATAAGAAACAGACATGCATATCAGAAAGAGAGTAGACAGACACAAAACTTTTAAAAGCAAAATGCAACATTTTTATTAGCAAATCAACTTGCTGTGGAAAGAAAATAAATACAAGGAAATCTTTCTCCAAATAAAAACAACCATGTACTTCAAACAGTGCTCAATAGGAAGGTATTAGTAGCAAACACTTGCCCTAATTACATGAGCTGCAGTGCCACACTCAACACTACAGAGCCCGACTGGCACCCGGCAGAGCATCGCTTCAGACAGCTCCGTATTCTTTATCACAACCGTCAGGTCACACAGAATAAACAGAATAAGCCTATAATAAAAAAGCATTCAAAGTTGCAGGAGCAGCTCCCTGCCAGAACCACCCGCCAAGCAGCCCCACAGGGATTGTCACTGCCAGCGCGCTCTCGGGCGCCGCTCGGTGCCACCGCTGTGGCCGGGCAGCGTTGGCCGGTGTGCCGGGCAGGGGAAGGGCGAGGGCAGCGTTGGCCGGGTGTGCCATGCAATGTCCCCGGGCACGGGAAGGGCGGCAAGCCCCCATCTCCCGTCACGGCCCGGCCGCGCACTGCCGTCCCTGTCCGGCGGCTCCGCCTCCGCCGCCATTGCTCCCGAGCGCCCTGGCCACGCCCCCTGCGCGCCGGCCGCCAGCCATTGGTCAGCGCCAGGAGTTCCCCAGGAGCTCATTGGCCAGACGCGAGATGATGGGCGGGGCGTTCCCCAGCCCGGCGTGCCGCGCGCCCGCTCCCATTCCCATGGCGACGGGAACGCCGCCGGTCCCGCGGCCCCGGTAACCGGGGACACCAGGGAGAACGGCTGCGGCCTATCTCTGCTAAAATAATTGTAATGCTGTGGACGCTGCAATGAACAGGGAGGGGATCGACTAAATGTCTCCCGCTCCTCCTGAAAGCACCGTTTGCTCTACAAGAACAAGAGCCCAGGTCGTTCCATTGGCCTGGCTGGCCATTAACTCTAGTTGGTCAAGGAGCTTTGAGCCCACACTGGGAAGAGTTCCTGAGTTTTTTCTCAGCACGATAGCGGCTATCAGCAGAGTCTGGGGTTTCTGGAAAAACACAGAGGACACTGGGCTTATCTTCAAGGCTCCACATATTTTCCTTCTCTGCAACACGCCACCAGGAGTTGGACATGGGACAGACAGATGGCCTTCGACCCAGGCCAAGGCTACTGTAGCTCCTACTTGTCCCTGACAGCGCACAGGCCTGTCTAACCACAGTGCTCCTTGGTTACTTATGTATTTAGCTCAGCTTTCAGGTATTCTGGATTTTGGAAGAGCTTTCTTTGAGGTGACACCAGGCCCCAGGAAAATAACCTAAGTATCACATGATCACAGTATTTCACTTTTCCAACTGTTCCCCCTTGACGTCTGGTGTGGAGTGTTCCATGAAAGGCTATTACAATCAATCATTAATCCTCTTTGTAATGACCGTGATTTCTCTTTCAACTTCCCATTTCTCCACAGCCCTAATGGACCCTGCAGAAGCTGCTGCACTTCTTTGGCATGTGTCTGTCCTGTACCATAGCTGCCTGATCATACAGGGGTGTTTATACCAACCAGTGAAGAGGGTCTAGTTGCAGGAGGAAGCCCCTGCCAAGCAGCCCCACAGGGACTGCCATTCTCAGCGTGCCCTTAGTGCCACCAGTGTCACTGCACAGCATCAGCCGGGTGTGCCAGGCAGGGGCACAGCCCGAGCAGCAGCTGCTCAAACACAGCTCATGTTCAGCAGCTGCTCTCTGGCAGGGAGCCAGGCCCTGCCACCCACACGGCCACAAGCACTGCCCTGGGGCTCCCACTCCCCCTGGGCGAGTGCAGCTGTTGTCCTTTGTTGCCAGGACAGCAGGGGTGGCTCCATTCCATGCCCAGGATGGAGTCCAAGCCCGTGGGCTGCAGTACAGCCCCACACAGAGCCCCACACACCCCCTCAGGCTGCACTCCCCATGGCCCACCCAGACCCAGTCATCCACCGTCACCACAACATACAAATCAGCCAGAAATAACAACCTGGCTGGGGTAGAACTTGGCTTTTATTCTCCAGTACACTTCTCCAGAGACAGCAGAAAAAAGAAACAGCTCAGATTTTGGGACAGCAAATCCAGCAAAACAAGAGGGGGAAAATTATTTTATAAAAGTAAAATCAAAAAAATAAGAGAAGTTTGGAACATAAAGAGCTAAACACACTGTCAGTACTTGCATAGCACTAGCAGTAATCAGGAAATACAGTAGATGGCTATAAAACTTGCAAAAGCAAAACTGCTCCAAAAGCTCTAATAGCAAAAGGAGGAGCCTTCTGGAAAAAAATAAATACAAGGAAGACTTTTTTGGTACTTTTCCTTTTTATATCCACGATGTACTGTCATCTGTTACAACATAATCCCTGCCATCGCCCTTGAAGATCAAGGCCTGTGTCCTCGGGAAGGCTGCAGTAACTAGTCAGAGTCCTGTAACTGGATGCAAGTTTCAGTAACAGTCCATGGCTCTAGCCAGACTTGAACAGAAGAATAGCGACTTGGCCGAGGTAGAAGTAGATGAAGTGCTTGGTCTCATGAGTCACATAGCTGCCAAAATTCCTTCCCACGATGCAGTGCCAAGTGGGATTGTATTTCTTGTCAAACTCCTGCAAAACAGATCACTACAAATTAAGAACTCTTCTAATAGGTACCTTCTGAGCAAGGCAATCAGAGGAAGAACAGATGCTCTTTAAGTACTAGGATTATTTTATTTACATCTTATTGTTCACCTGCTGCTTAGTCAGACACGCAAAAACCCCACAGTGCTTCCTAACTGAGCAGTACTAAGTGTAAAATATTACTTTTGTTGAAGGAAAGTAGTCTTCTATTCCCCCATAATTCATAACATGATTGAATCTACAATTCTCAAGTAAAAGATTCACCATTAGTTTTGTACCCAAAGAGACAAAGTCATAATTTACACTTGTTTATCAGCAGCACAGCTACTAAACAGAAAATTCTCTGCCACCTGCTATGTAACAACAGTATGATCAATAAATCTAAGCAATTGTGCTTTACATATTTTCAAACAAAACCTCTATTAATTCCCAGTAGTTGCAATGAAGGATATCTGAAAAGTACTAAACTCTCTTTTCAATTTTCAATAGGTACTTTCTGTGTCTGGAGAAAAAAAGCCAATCGGTATTCTGGTCATAGCAAACAAGTATTTCTTTAAAAGAAACAATTGTTCTGCATGGATGAATTACTTCTCATGTTAGAGAAACTTCTCCACTCTAGGTATCCCAAATTTTAAAGTCACCTCCACCCCAGGTATCCTGGAGCAGAGCCCCAGGCTTTGAGGGGTACAGCAGCAGAACAGCTCCAGCTGGGTGCCTTCAGAAGGACCCGGACAAAGAAACTGCCAGGCAATTACACCCTCCCAGTCTCAGCTCCCCACCCCTCACAGTTCTGACTAATAATAACAGCACGGTGTGGGGACTTCTTGCTCTTTATTGGGGTTTTTTCATTGTCTCTGGACAGTCTTTTTTATCTCTCACGTTGTGATTTCTGCTGACAGTTATAACTTCCTTATTTTCCAGCTTGAACCAGCTCTTGAGGCCCTTTCTCACAGTGCTAAGTAAAAGTTAACATATCTATGTGAAAATTCACAGCTTGTGGCCTAAACCTTTACCAAACTTAGCTCCTCGTGCCAAGCAGTTAACTCCAGACAGTTTCAGTCCAATCAGCCTCAACATTTCAACAGCTCTTCCTCTCAGATCTTTAACTTCTACTGACGCACTTTCATTTCTCCGTTCTCCTGAGCTGACGAAGCAGGAAATATAATCTGAACTAGATCTTTCTCATGTATTGTTAATCCTACATAAAGGATGACACAGATGTTGCAAACAACAGATAAGCAGTGCCACCAGGATCTTTTTTTCTTTCTTGCTTATATCACTACGTAAGGAGAGGTGTGATTACAGAGAATTACAGAAAAGCACTTTTTCCCTATTTTTGATCCAGCTGGCAAGAATTGTAAAAAGATCCTTAAGATTAAGTTAAATACAAACAAAACCCAGAACAAGCTACCTCTCAGAGGAAAACCACAGGAGAACTCAATAGAGTCCCTGTGTTTTGTACCAGCTCATCAGTCACAGGGACAGTCAGGTGCCACTCTATCCTCACGTGGACAACAGACAGCGGCTAAAAAGGCCGTAAGCAGAAAGCACTGCAAGAAAAAAGCAGCCCCTAGAAAGGGCCCGTAAAGGGTGGGTAAAGGAACACACGGACATCAGCCTAAAGAGAAAGTCCAACTTGATTATCTAGCGTCTCTAGAACTTGTTTTTCTAGCACTACTTGCCTAGCAGCGTTCTCCCCAGTTGATTTTTCATGTGCATAGAGATATCATGAGAGCATTATAAGCCAACATCTACCTTCTTTATGTGAGCAGCGATATCCTTCTCGATGTTGTATTTCTCTAAGGCTTGAGTTGCACATTCCACAGCATCTTGCTGCATCTCCTCTGACATGTCCGCATTTTTGATCACTGCCTTTCGATCACTCATGATTGCCTGCTTGGAGGAAAAAGAGAAGGAAATTCAAAGTTGCAGGAGCACCTCCCAGAACCACCCGCTGCCCCACGGGTATCGCCATTCCCAGCGCGCTCTCGGGCGCCGCGCGGTGCCCCCGCCCTGGCCGGGAGTGCCGGGCACGGCCCCGAGCAGGGCCCGAGCAGCGGCGGCTCAATCGCCGCCTCACGTTCGGCACCCGCTCTCCGGCCGGAGCCGCACAAGCACCGCCGCCCTCCCGGCCCTCCCCAGGCCGGCGCTGCTCCGGGAGCTCCGCGAGCCCAGCCTGACGCCCGTCCCCTCCCCCGAGGGAGGCAAGGAAAGCCCGGCACGCGCGGCCAAGGGCTCGGAGCCCCTTGTGGCTGCCGGGTGCCGCCGGCAGCTGCCGAGGATGCGGGAAAACCGGAGGCGGCGGCCGGGAAGAGCCCAGGCATGGGGGGGGTTGCCCAGTCCCAGACTTCCCGAGCCGGACCTGACCTCTCTCGGCTGCTACCCCTGCCCAATGCTCAAGTCGGCAACGCCTTGCCCTCACCGTCGAGTGGGCGCCGCAGTATCGGCGCGGTGCGGATGCAGAGCCGGTGACGGTGCGGGACGGCGCGGAGCGAGGCACGCACTCGGCTCCGCCGCCGCGGCTGTTTAACCGACCCGCGCGCGCCGCCGGCGCCTCCGAGCGCCCCCAGCCCCGCCCCCTCAGCAGCGGCCGTCGGCCATTGGTCACCGCCACAATCACCCCGAGATCTTATTGGTCCCGCTGCAGCGCTCTTGCAGGGTTTTGCCGCAGCAATTTCTTTCAGCCCGGCATGCTTTGCGGACGTTGCCATGGCGACCGGCGGCCGCGGTGAGGCGCGGCGGGCCCGGCCTTGGGGCAGCCCCGGCCCCGCCGGCCCAGCGCGGGACAGGCAGCGACCGGCGGCTCTCCGGCCGTGCGCAGCCCTGCCCAATCGCTTTGTTCTTTTCTTCACGGCTGAGCTGCTTGAATGCAGGAAGGAAGAGGGGGAAGGAATAACCCCGAGTACAGGTGATGACTGGCTAGAAAGCGGCTCTGCGGAGACGGAGCTTGGGGTCCTCGTGGATAACAAACTGTCCCTGAGCCAGCAGTGTGCCTTGGGGGCCAAGGGAGCCAATGGAATCCTGGGGAGCATTAGGGAGAGCATTGCCAGCAGGTCAGGGAGGTGATGCTGCCCCTCTGCTCAGCACATCTGGAGTGCTGTGTCCATCTCTGCTCCTCAGGACAAGAGAGACATAAAGCTGCTGGAGCAGGTCCAGTGGAGGGCAGCACAGATCAGTAAGGGATCAGAGTATCTCTTATATGAGGGAACGCTGAGAAAGCCGGGCCTGTTCAGCCTCAAGAAAAGACAGCTGGCAGGGGGCCTCATTAATATGTACAAATATTTACAGGGTGGGTGTCAGAGGATGGACCAGGGTCTTCTTGGTGGTGCTGAGAAATAGGACAAGAGACAGACAACAGGCAGAAACTGATGCACAGGAAGTTCCACCTGAGGACGAAGAAGAATTTCTTCACTGTGCAGGTGACTGTGCACTGGAACAGGTTGCCCAGAGAGGTTGTGGAGTCTCCTTCAGTGGAGATATTCCAGAACCATTTGGACACAATCCTGTGCCATGTGCTCTGGGATGACCCTGCTGGAGCAGGAAGGTTGGACCATATGACCCACAGTGGTCCCTTCCAGCTTGACCTGTTCTGTGACTCTGTGAATGGAGGTGGTCACTGGTGTCCATGACTACAGCATGAGAGGGACTCTCCAGGTCACTGCTCTGGTAGGCAAAGATCACCTGTCACTATAGCTCAGGCTGAGAAAAATAACCCAACAAAACCAAATATGCTTCGGAGGGCATCCCACTGCAAAGAACATTGAGTTAAAAAATATTATATGAGGAAAATAGGAGAAAATCGTGGTGTGGTCTGATGATGGTGCTAAAAGTCCCAATATGGCAGGAAGGTCCTGGGTGAGGGAGCCCAGCTCATGCCCTGGGAATGCAGTCCCTGGGCTGATTTTAATAGCATGATGTCATCTCTCCTGAGAATGGGTTAAGTAATTTTTTTGTATCTACAAAGCTGGCAGAACTCCTGGATGATTCAAGTAGTGTGATAAGCAGGGCAAGTTTTGGGAAAAGAAGAAAAGGAAAGGAAAGGAAAGGAAAGGAAAAGAAAAGAAAAGTTAAGTTTCTAATGTGTCCTAATGCTCCTAACCGGAATCAAAGCATCTTTCACTCCTCCTTGCAATTCATCAGAACCCACAAACCCTCCCTCCTGTTCCCTACGAGGCTTCACTTTAAGTGAAGAAAACTGCAAAATTAAAAATCTAAAGAACAGCTAAATAAAATAAAGTTGAACTATTTGCAAAATTATTCAAGTACACCGTGAGGGTTGTGTTTGGTTTGGGTTTTTGGTTTGTTTTTTTTCCCCCGTCACGTTTGTCCTCACAACACAGGTTCCACCGCAGAGTAGGGGTGGAACACCGGGGGGCAGGGGTGGTCGGTGACCGTGTCCGGCAGGAGCGGCGGCGCCTTGGACTGCGGGGAACGTCCCCAGTGGGAGCGGGCACGGGCGCAGCGCTCTCCCGGCTCTGTCCCGGTAGGAGCTCTACGGGCGCAGCGCTCTCCCGGCTCTGTCCCGGTAGGAGCTCTACGGGCGCAGCGCTCTCCCGGCTCTGTCCCGGTAGGAGCTCTACGGGCGCAGCGCTCTCCCGGCTCTGTCCGGCAGGAGCTCTACGGGCGCAACGCTCTCCCGGGTCTGTCCGGCAGGAGCTCTACGGGCGCAGCGCTCTCCCGGCTCTGTCCCGGTAGGAGCTCTACGGGCGCAGCGCTCTCCCGGCTCTGTCCCGGTAGGAGCTCTACGGGCGCAGCGCTCTCCCGGCTCTGTCCCGGTAGGAGCTCTACGGGCCTAGCGCTCTCCCAGGTCTGTCCCGGTAGGAGCTCTACGGGCGCACCGCTCTCCCAGGTCTGTCCGGTAGGAGCTCTACGGGCGCAGCGCTCTCCCGGCTCTGTCCCGGTAGGAGCTCTACGGGCGCAGCGCTCTCCCGGGTCTGTCCGGTAGGAGCTCTACGGGCGCAGCGCTCTCCCGGGTCTGTCCGGTAGGAGCTCTACGGGCGCAGCGCCGCCCCCGCCGGCCGTGCCGAAGATGGCGGCGCTGCAGCTGTGGCGGTGCCGCTGCCGGGCGCTGCTGTCCCGGCCCGCCGCAGCTCTGCGGGCGCAGCGCGGCCTGGCCGCGGGGCCGGAGATGCATTTCGGCTTCCAGACCGTGACGGAGGAGGAGAGGAGGGAGAAAAGTGAGGGCGGCGACGGCGGCGGCGGGAGAGGGCGGGCGAGGCCGGGCCGGGCCCGGCGCCGAGCTGGGCTCCCGGCAGCCGGTGATCGTTCTCCATCCACAGTGCTGGGGACGTGTGTGGGGTTGGGCCCTTGTTTGAGGCGTTACCGGGAGTCTCGGTGAATAAAATCATAATATCACTGCTACTTCCCTCAGCTCGGGAAGGCTGTGCTTCTCCAGAGACCTTTGTCAGGCAACAGGCTCAGTCAATTCAATCTTTTTTGGTTTTTTTGGTGGCATTTTTCAGCTCCACATAGTGGACAGACCTCCACAGGGCAATAAAGGACAAGTTTTACTTAGACATAAGCATTTTTAAGTAAATTGCATCTCATTCCCATGTCCTTTCTTTGCAGTTTATCAGGTCTTTGAAAATGTGGCCAAGAAATACGATGTAATGAATGATTCAATGACTCTAGGAATTCATCGGGTGTGGAAGGATATCCTCGTGCATAAAATGAACCCTTGCCCAGGAACACTCCTCCTTGATGTTGCTGGGGGAACAGGTAAATAATTTGGGTGAGTTCCACATGACAATGCCACACTCTTTTTCAGCTGTTTGAATCTGCTCAGAATTACGTTTCCCGCTGTTTTTTTTTCCTCACCCTTAGCTCCCTGTCTTTAAAGCTAGTGAAGCATCTACTTGACTTTCCCAGGGAAGGGTTGAGAACTGATATCTTTGTGTTTTGTAATATCTTGCATTAAGGGTCTGAAAGTGTTATAGTCCTGTCATGTTATGTTATGGGAAACTGTGTGAATTTATAGAATATCATGGACTCTTTGATTTTAATAAGTTCCCTTTTTGTCTTTACCCATGTACACACACACACACTTTCTGTGTCTATTACAGTGTGTCTGAGGGGGTGTTTTTATAAATATATATGACTAAAAAGAAATAGTAAGTCAGTTGGATGTTCAAAGCCTTATGTTTCAACTCCCTGGAGTCAGAAAATACTCCAAAATGTGTGTCTTTCCTTTGAAACAACTGCAGGTGACATTGCCTTTCGATTCATTAATTATGTTCGCTCTGTACGACAACGCCAGCTCCAGAGGAAGCTCAAGCACCATCAGAATTTGTCATGGCAGGAAATTTTTGAGAGTTACCAGAATGACAAATTTAACAACTCACTAGGGGATTCCCAAGTGGTGGTCTGTGACATCAACAGAGAAATGTTAAAAGTTGGGAAGCAGAAAGCACAGCATCTTGGCTACTCTGAAGGTAAATAATGCTTTGTACTGTGGCTGGAAAGGAATTCCTGATTGCAAGAAATTGTGAGGGACAGAGGTTTTTTTGCTGTTTCCCTGTGTACATTCAGGAAGAGTGGGAGCTGTGCATGGAGAAAAGGAGCATGAGTTGCACAGTCACTGATTGTGCATTTAGTCTGCTTGCCAATGACCTGGACATACATGCTCTACAGATAGATGTGGTCTTGATCCTTTGGGGACTAGGAAGCAACACAGCTGCAACTGCATCACATACTGATAGTCCTGATGGAGGGAGTGTGGCTTTTCATGTTCCTCAACCTGTGGGAGCTTTCTAGCAAAATGTGTTGAGTGTTTTGGCCATTGTTGCATGGTAAGATGTTAGTAATTGTCCATAGCTACAGTTTGAGCAGAGATTCTCTTTTACAACTTTACCACAAATGGCAGCCAACAGTGCTTTCCACTATGATGCAAGTTTTGGGTAAAATCCTTGTGGCACATATTCAGTGTATGTATGTGCAGAATGATGTTTTGGCTGATCTGCAAAATCAACTACTCTGTCTTGAAAGATTTGCAAGTAGAGGCCAAGGTGTCTTTCCTCTAACAAAACTGCAAAATGGAAACATTTGCTTTCAATATCACTTTAAAATAATCAATTCCTTCTAGAATTGGTAAGTTCTAGCCTTTCTGGAGCAGTCTGAGCTCAGTTCTATGACTTGTCTTTCACTACAGGCTTGTCCTGGGTACTTGGGAATGCTGAAGAGTTGCCCTTTGATGATGATAAGTTTGATGTTTACACAATTGCCTTTGGAATCCGAAATGTAACTCGTATTGATCTGGTAAGTTACTGTAGTGTATCCTGATGTGGGGTCCTTATGATTTTTTATTCTACGAAGGAAGCAAACTAGGAACTCCTTTGGATAAAGGAAGATGCTAGTCTACTCCTGAAACATTTAAAATAAGTGGCATGTAGTGTGCAACTTGTGTGAATAGAAAATGCAATTAAGTGCCCCACCTTTGTAATAAAAAGATAGATTTATACCAGTTGCACCCAATCCTTCCAGCTTGGCAAGCCACCCAGTCTCAGGTTCCTAAGGCAAAGGGCTGCATGTTACAGTCATTCCCCACCTTCTCCTGACCTATGGCATGGATGGGTGGATCTGCACATGCACAGAGCAGTCAGGCTGCACATCTCAAATCCTCCTGCAGCACCTGATCTATATCCCACCAACAGTGGGTCCTGTCCCCCTCTGTTTCCCTGCCTGAGCCAACAGAGCTGCCAGAGCAGAGTGGGAAGGAGGCTGCTGCCCCCACTGCTGTTGAACCAGCCTGCTCAGCCCACTGCTGCTGAGTGTCTTTACACTGGCTGGTGGCAGAGATCCCTATAAAGAACAAGTATGATTTTAATTAGGATAAATAGTACTCTTTTACTCTAACTATCAGATAGTTCTGAACTATCTCTGTCCTTTGAGAAGGACTGGCTGTTGTGGGGGTGACACCTGTCTGGAGGCACTCATTGTCTGTTTTGGAGGAGTGTGTTACAACCTTGGCAGAGCTCCTGTGGAAGGTGAAGCATTTGGATCCAAACCACCTTGAACCATTTTCCTTTGAACTTAATGTGCATGTGGCTTTTCCAGGTGCTTTGTCTGCACCCTTCCAAAGCACAGGCTCTTTGCCTTCGTGCATACAACAGTGTGGTCGCAGAGCTCCCTGGAGACCTGATACAAAACACACTCAAGCTGCCAAGACTTGTGCAGAGCTCCTGTGTAGTGTTGATATTTTATCCCATAGGAACAGGACAGTTGAAGTCAAAAAAATGTACAACCTTCAGAGGTTCTGGAATACAACTCTGCTCTTGTATGAAAGAACATACAGTTTTAAACAGGATTTTGTCTAGATTCTTGTTAGGTGTTCCATTTTGATGCAGGATGGAATTTTCAAAGTAGCCAAAGATTTTCTTCTTTCTCTTTCCTTCCTGTTCTTACACATTGCTCATCCGAAACCCAGTATCATTCCTTCTTTGAACCTTTGGGTGTGCCTCACAGTAAAATCTTTTGATTGAAAAAAAATTATCATGCCTGTTTTTGATTTTCAGTTTCTTGTAGCTGAGTCACCTTCTCCCTTTTGTGTTTGGTCTGTAATTATAAGAGCTCAGCCAACAAACTTTCATCAGTTGCGAGTAGGGAAAGAAAGTTGCAAACCTGACATCACAGTTTTGACACAAAGCCTTGTAAAAATCTATTTATGTAACAGCAAGAGTATTTGTGCTTTGGGTTTGTGGCACATTTGGGGCTTTTTTATACTTGTCTTGGGATGCTTCTCTACAGTAAATATTGCAGATTGCCAGTCAGGATACTCTTCATTCCCCTCGGTTCATCAGGGTTGCATGATAACATCACATGGCATGATAATAGGCAGGTGCTGTTCTACAGAAGCAAACTTATCACATCTGCTTTGTCTCAGGCACTTCAAGAGGCCTATCGTGTGCTGAAACCAGGAGGAAGATTTCTCTGCCTTGAATTCAGTCATGTCAGCAACCCTCTTCTTTCCAGGTAGGAGCATGGTGATGCTTTATGCCAAGTCACAGGGCTCTCTTGTTTGTACTCAGAATAAGATGTGGAGACACTTTGAGACCACATCTTGGTGCACTTTTAAAGCAGCTACAGACTGTACAGCCTAGTGGCACAGAGAGCAGCTCGTGTTGGAGAGGGTTTAAATTTGTTTCTGTTAATCTGTATTTACCATCTCTCTGTGCAGGCTCTATGATCTCTACAGTTTCCAGGTTATCCCTGTTCTGGGTGAGGTTATTGCTGGTGACTGGAGATCTTACCAGTATCTTGTGGAGAGCATCCGACAGTTCCCCCCTCAGGTAAGGCAGGATTTCCCCAGATTCACTGACACACAAAACACAATTCCAGCATAATCTTGTGGCCAGCTGCCTTACGGGCCTTCAGGTTGTTAATACTTATGGCACTTATTTTTCAGGAGGAGCTGAAGGCAATGATAGAAGATGCAGGCTTTTTCAAAGTGGATTATGAGAATTTGAACTTTGGCATTGTTGCCATTCACTCAGGTTTCAAACTCTGAGTCTGGGTACCAAAACACCAAAAGTATCATTTTCATGAGGGATATGAAAGCTGTGGAATTTTAACGGGATCAAAAGGAGTCCTGAGAAGTTGTGCAGCAGACACTTGCTCAGCAGCTGGGCTCAGAAGAACACAAGTTACCTCTCCCCACCAGAAACCTGTGGAGTGACTCCAGTGGTGTTTCTTACACTTGCATTTCCCTTCAAGTGCAATGTAAAGGATGTGGCCAAAACTGAGCAATGCTGACAAGCGAAGCAAGTTGGCAGTGGGTGTGGATAAAGACACAGACTGATTAGTCTCCAAATAAGATGCCTTTCTTTTTACTAAGCTTTGAAGGAGGATATTATACTTGTGAGAAGTAACTTGGATTTATGAAGTAACTATGGACTTTTATGAAGCTGTTATTATCTTTGTCATCTGGAGTTTAAGGATTTTCTTCCCATGACTCCTTCTTTCAAAGGCAAATGGAAGGCTTATGAAATAAAAGGGCTCTGCATCAACTTTTTTCCACTTAAATCAGTCTTGTAAGAAGGTTTCCTAAGAAAGGATGGATTTGGGGTGTGGGAATCAAGGTGGGGATGTTCATCCTTCATTCACATGGCAATAAAGAGGGCAATTCAAGAGGGCAAAGGGATAAACGATTTTATTAGCAAAGAAGCCATCTTTTGAAAGAAAATAAATACAAGGAAGACATTTTTGCTTTTTTATATAGCCACAATGAAAATACCAGCCGCTACAGCAAAATCCCTGACCATTAACAATACAATACAAGACCTGAAGATCAAGATGTGTTTCCCCAGGAAGGCTGAAGGTGGGAATCAGTGTGCAGTCCTGTGCCCAGGTGCAAGTTTCAGTAACAGTCCATGGCTCTAGCCAGACTTGAACAGAAGAATAGCGACTTGGCCGAGGTAGAAGTAGATGAAGTGCTTGGTCTCATGAGTCACATAGCTGCCAAAGTTCCTTCCCACGATGCAGTGCCACGTGGGATTGTATTTCTTGTCAAATTCCTACAGAATAGAGAATTAGAAAGTCAGCATTTTCATGGTAATTATACTTATATTGTCTAACAGTTGGGGAGGCTTTTTTGGCAATGATTTGTCACTTGATAACAAGTATCACTTTTGGAAGAAGGCAATTAAAGAGCAGCATATGCTCCTAAGCACAAGGATCATCTGTCACTTTATAACTCATCTGCTGCTTAGTCATACCAAAAAAAAAACAAGTGCTTCCAAGCAGAGCAGGAATAAGCTTAAAACATATGTTTGGGGAGGTAACTTTTCCCCTACAGTCATGCCATGATCTCAAACCATAACTTCTAAGAATTTGTCTGCTTGTTCTGAATCTCCGAATCTCCAATGAAACTGGTATTTTTCTATATTAGCTTCTATTTCTGAAGCTAATGGACTTCATTAGCTTTTTTTTTTTTTTTTTGCAGTAAGGATGCTGAAAGAACACTTGATGGAAAATTCTCTGCCATATCTCTGACACCTGGTCATGAGATGATGATGTGACACACTGCTGTCAGGAGCTTGCTACAAACAAACTCCTGTGTACAGGTCTACAGTGAGCAAACCCATGCAATGAGTGGATTTATACTGCAGTACCTAACAGCTGTCAGCTGCAAAGAATTTTGTGTGGACATGGAAGTTTCTGTTCTGCTCAACCAAACCCTTCAGCTCCTTGCAGCTCAGTCAGGCTCCCAGTAGGAGTCAAGAGAGAAAATGTGACAAAATGTAAGCTATGAACCATCTGTTCAGCATTAGCATGAACAGCTTGTCTTACATGTGGTGGGAAAGGCAAAAAAACCAAACCCACTTATTACATGGTCGGCAAAGCACCATTCTTTAAATAGGCTGCACAGAGCCTGTGTCTTGTACCAGCTCATCAGTCACAGGGACAGCCAGGTGCCACTCTCTGCTCAGCTGGACAATGGGGCAGTGGCAGAAAAGGTGTAAGGCATTACAAGAGAAAAGCAGAACCACCTAGAAAGGTCCACATAAAGGGTGGGGAACAGAACAGAAAGAGAGAAAGTCTAACTTGATTATCTGGTGCCTCTAGAACTCGTTTCTCTAGAGCTACTTGCCTAGCAGCGTTCTCCCCAGTTGATTTTTCATGAGCACATTACAAGCCAACATCTACCTTCTTTATGTGAGCAGCGATATCCTTCTCGATGTTGTATTTCTCCAAGGCTTGAGTTGCACATTCCACCGAGTCTTGCTGCATCTCCTCTGACATGTCCGCATTTTTGATCACTGCCTTT
Source organism: Molothrus aeneus (assembly GCF_037042795.1). NCBI lineage: Eukaryota > Metazoa > Chordata > Aves > Passeriformes > Icteridae > Molothrus > Molothrus aeneus. Next base: position 3,611,890 of record NC_089663.1, read on the forward strand.
CGATCACTCATGATTGCCTGCTTGGAGAAAAAGAGAAGGAAATTCAAAGTTGCAGGAGCACCTCCCAGAACCACCTGCTGCCCCACGGGTATCGCCGCGCGGTGCCCCCGCCCTGGCCGGGAGTGCCGGGCACGGCCCCGGGCAGGGCCCGAGCAGCGGCGGCTCAATCGCCGCCTCACGTTCGGCACCCGCTCTCCGGCCGGAGCCGCACAAGCACCGCCGCCCTGCCCAGCCCCGCTCCAGCCCGGCGCCACCCGGGAGCTCCGCGAGAGAGCGCGGCCGCTCCATCGCCCGGCCCGACGGTCCTTCCCTGCCCCGGGGGAGGCGAGGAAAGCCCGGCACGCGCGGCCAAGGGCTCGGAGCCCCGTGTGGCTGCCGGGTGCCGCCGGCAGCTGCCGGGGATGCGGGAAAACCGGAGGCGGCGGCCAGGGAAGAGCCCAGGCACGGTGGCACCGCCGGGACACGCGAGGTCCCCGGTACCGGGCTGGCAGAGTCTCTGGAGCCGCCTGCGCCCCGTCCCTCACCGTGCGGGCGCTGCGGGAGCGGCGCTGCAGAGCGGAGGGCGCTGCGCTCTGGTCCGTGCGCGCCTAGCAACGTCTCTGCCCCGCCCCCTGAACGCCGACCCCCCTCCCATTGGCCACCGGCACCGCCTCCCGGGTTCCCATTGGTCAGCGCTGCCGGCCCCTGAATGCCCATTGGCTGAGACGCGGCGCCCGGCCGGGTTTTACTGCAGCATTGTCTTGCGGCCCGCGATGCCCCGCGCCGCTTCCGTTCCCATGGCAACCGACGGGACGCAGGGAGGTACCGGGGGAACGGGGCTCATGTTTTGGGATGGTCACGTAGATTTGGGCTCTGTATGGAAAGCTTCCAGTCCTGACTCCCGTGCTACTGGTCTGCTGCGCCTGGGGAGGTTTAGGTTGGGTATTGGGAGGAATTTCTTCGCAGAACTGGTGATTAGACAGTGGAAGGGGCTGCCCAAGAGAGGTGGTTCTGTCACTGTCCCTGCAGGTGTTTAAGGAATACTGGACATGACACTGAGTGTCGTGGTCTGGTTGACGTGGTGGTGTTCAGTCACCGATTGGACTCGAGGTCTTTTCTAATCTAATTCTGTGATTCTGTGTGGCATCATCAGGTGATCCTGGGAAAAAAAAAAACTTGTTCCTTAAAGTATGCCCAGTCTCGAAGGCATTGTAATTTGTCCACCAGCTTCTGTAAAACACCTTTCCATAGGTGATATGTGGGCCCCAAAAGCCATTTTATTATTTGCCCCAGCCTGGATCACAGAGATGCTGAGTTTAAGCAATAACAGACTTACTTTCTCTTTGGAACAAGCTCTTGTTGGGAATATCCCTTTTAATAGTATGTTTTATTACTGAAAGAATACTGGGATATTACCTAGGGCTGCTGTTTCAGTAATATGCTCTTTACTGGAGTGAAGCCCACCCATGTCAAAGGAAGGAGTTCCTCAACTTGTGAATGGCACTTGATCACCTGTCCTGTTCACTAGTCTGTTTTCAGTTGTGTCTTTTCAAGTCACACTAAGTGACCTCTGATAGAAATCTCTGACCCATGTTTACTGGGTATGATCAAGTCAGCTCCAAACTTTGTTCCTTTAGTGAACCAAATCTATCAGATTTTTATGTCTTCTTTTGCAGACCTCACCATTTCTGCAACTCTTGCCTTTTTTGTTTGTTTGTGTTTGGTTTGGGGGTTATTTTGGTTGGTGGTTGGGTTGGTTTTGTTTTGGGTTTTTTTTTTTTTGGGTTTTTTTTTGTTGTTTAAATGAAGCAAGATGTTTTGGTAGAACATCAGTGCTCTGTTTTCTTAGTTTCACTCTCCCTGGGGCACTTTCTGCTTACACTCTTGTCAGCAGATAGAACATTGCTGTTGAGTCTTCCACAGCTGATCTGTTAATAACAGGACTCTGAACCATGTCTACAGCAAACAGCACAGGATGATTTAAAAGAGGTTTTTAAATACTGGTTGGTAGGACTCCCATTTCCTTGTAGAAATAAAAAAAAAAAACACCTCAAGAGCAGTCATTCACCTCACTTGCAATGTCAATATTTTGCATATTCTTACAGTGTAGTTACCTGCTCAGTGTCATTCAGAGCAAAAGCAGAATAACTGCAAGCAACTCTTTGCTTTTGCAAACTCTAAGGCAACCTCAGAAGAATACACTGCCCCCAGAAATACTGAAACTGCATAATGTAATATTTTTGTCACTCTAGAATATCTCAGAAATAACTCCTGACTCACAGGTTTTAACATTCCAAACAGAGATACAGTTCACAACTTTGCTTGTGTGCTAGAAACATGAAGAAGTTTTGAATGGCCTTGGGGCCACAGTAAGTAATTAATTTCCAGAACTGTGTTCAGTATCTGCAGCACTTGCAGTAGTTCTTTGAGTACTGGACAGTTTAGTGCTGACAGAATGGAACCATTTAACAATCTTCCAAATGCTCCCACTGAACTTCAGAAACACCCATGGATCTCTCAGGAGGTGGCTGTGTTTGGTAGCTGCAGGCAAGTTTCTCTGCATTTATTGAGAAATGGTTTGCTGGAGGAACAATTGTGATGACGACTGCAGGAAATGGCAGTGTGGGGTGAGGTGCACGTTGTTAATGAGAAACATTAAAGCCTGGGATACATCACAGTCCTACTTGGTAATCAAGAGTATAAAAGTAGAGTTTCCCTCAGGACAGAGCTGCAGGGAAAGGCAGAACAAATAAACACAGGAGATGATAGCAGGGGTAGAGGAGGTGCTGAAGAAAACTGGGTAATGGATAAGGCATCTCATGAGATTGCTCTCCCAGTTTAGGCTGTAAGCACTTTTCATGAGGTGGTTTTTCACTCTGTGTTGCACAACCTATCACTGTACTAACAGATTTTTCCTGGGGCTCCCAGTTAATAACAAAACATAAAATCATCATTATTACCAATAAAACTACTTCCATCTTCTTTTCTTTCCACAAAGGCAAAGAAATCTCCACAGTGAAATTTTCTTTGTAAACCTGGGATTTATATGCAAGAGCTTCCAATCTAATTTTAGATCTACAGTTTGGTGGTGGTGGAAAAATGTCAGCAGCTCTAAGTGAGGTTATCTCCATGGTCTCCAGAGAAACTGGATCCATTTACTGAGTGCTGCAGTGAATGCAGGGGAACCAGCACATGAGGGGGTGTCTCTCCCTCTCTCAAAGTGCAGCCAGGGCCCAGTGGGGCTCAGCACCATCCCCTGGGGCTCAGCACCACCAGTGATAGACCCACTGAGGCACTGACATGCCCTGCCCCACAGGAAGCTCATCTGCCCTCTGTGAGCTTTTCTTTTTGGTGGTTGCAGGTGTCTGAGTCAAGGTTGTAATTCCCTTATTTGTGGTGAAGTCGCATCAAACCCCTTCATTAAGGAGATGTGTGTTTTCCACTTTAAATGCAGTTTGGGCTGCAGGGAACAAGCATCAGGCAGTCTGTTCTTTCCCTAGAGTGTGTGGGAGCAGCACTGAACTGGCAGTTTTAAGTTTAGCCTGTGCTGCATTGGCAATGTGGGATCATCTTGTCCAAACTGTTGGTTTAGTTGTTGCCTTTAAATAGTTACTTGATGCTATTTTGGGTTAAAAGCTCCTGCAGCCAGTCAGTTCCCTCTCAAATTCCTCTTCCTTTTTCTGTGTAAATAATATTGTCCCCATTCTCTTTGATGGTCAAAGGAAGAGGCCAAAATGGATAGATCAAGGGGGGACTTCTCAAAGTGGGAATTACCCACTTTGATATTATGATTGTGGTATTGATCATATTGATTGATAGATATTTGAAGTCTTTCCTTGTTATGATTTCTATACACCTCATAAATTCCTTACAGGCTGAGCTTGTATATTTGTAAACTTCAGCATTTGCAGGGTCTGAATCTTGTCAAGTCTGAGACTAAAGCAATAATACAGTGTCACAGCTTTGCAGAGGATTGGAGTAGTGGTGTTAAATAGAGGCTTTATTTCAATACCCTTGAAAGAATTCAAGTATCACAGTAATTACATGTTTTATGCATCTAGGTGAGTATATTATGGATGCTTATACAAATAATGAGGTAATTGCACAATTAAAGAGTGGGACAAGGGTTTGCTCTCACCTCCAGCTTTCTCTGGAAAGAGAAAGCTTTCTCTGCTCTCACTTTGCCAAATAAAAGCACCCAGGTCATCTGCCATGCTGCTGTCCAGCTTCAGAGACATTGAATATTTCAACAGCACTACTGAACTTTTACACTTTCTTTCTCCTCTCTTGCAAGTGCTCTTCTTCTGACCAAAATACATGCCAAGGTGTTTCAGCTGTGACTGCACAAAACTTCATTTTCCCCAAATAATATACTGAAGGGGCATTTAGGCTCTGGGCTGTCATTGAGAGCCCTGCAGAAAAGTCTCTCGTTCTTCCAGCTTTGGTAAAGGGATGTTACCTGAGAGAAAACAAAAAACAAGTTGTGTGAGACCAGCTGTAAGCTACCTTGTGGGCAGGACACCGTGGCATGCAAGTGTTTCTCCAGTTTACTCCATGTACAGGCTGCCTAAATATCCTGAGAAAGTCAGGGAAGTAAGTCCTGCCTGACATGTGCAGTAACTTCAGAATCAGGTCAGCCTCTGTGCTGCTTCTGGACCAAGAAATTGCACATGGTTTTATACAGATGGCTACAGTCATTTCTTTTAGTGCTCCCTATTACTTACTAGTATTTCTGATATTAAATGCAGCTATGGCAGATTATTTTCTTCAGGTTAATTCAGATGAGATTAAGAGATTTTTGTAAGCAAGTCAATACCTGGTGGAGCCACAAAATACTCCTCTACTTTCTCTCTGGCATTTTCCAGCAGTTCTTTGGTGCAGTTGCCTTCTGTCACATCATCTTCTCTGAGATACAGACACCTGAAGGACAAAGGTTACTGGTTGTCTTCAAGCTGTTGTGTGAATATGAGGTAGGAAGGGTGGCTTATCTCTAAATCTGGTGTTGGTCTCTTAAATAAACACTGACAGAAGTACTGGAACATTTTGAAGCACTCAAAAATGGCACTGGCAGGCATTGGGGGTGCAGTGTGACAATTACGACAGATTAAAGAACTGAAGTTCACCTTTGCTTTGCTCACACATAAAAATTACACAGCCAATGACAACTTTCCCCCACAGAGAACCACAGGAAGACGTTCTGAGCAAAGGGGCCACATGCACGGTGATTCCCAGGGGGAAAAGGTCCCAGAAGCAAACAGTTTGATGCATGAACAGATAAAAGGAGGCTGCTGTGATTCACCACCTGTCCTCCAGCACTGAATCCATGGGTTCCACGCCATCGGTGTTCACTTCATGAAGCTGATCAGCAAACTGGATCGCTTTCTGCAGCCGCTCCACACCCTCTGCATCCCGGAAATCCACCAGGGCCAGGTGCTCCAGGTGCTCCAGCACTTCCACCGACACCCTCTGCTGTACAAAAGCATCAATACAGACAAAAAAAAAGTCAAAACCAAACAAGTTTAATAGTGCTACTTTCTTTTAATTAGAAACTTTTTGTGGGGGTACCAGTTGTGGGTTTCTCTGGGTCTGGATTGAAGGCACTTGAGACAGTAGTTCATGTTTGGACTCGAGTGTTTATTATTTCTTATCAGTAAAACAGTCTCACTACTGTGAGTTCGGCAGGTTTTCATTAGAAGGCACAAAATGGCCAACAATCTCTTGTTACAAGGTCTTTTAAGACAAAACTGTCCAATTAAGAGCTGACACCTGGATTATTTTCCCTTTTAACCCAATAACTGATCACAAGGAGCCCACAATGTGGACTTTTCTGCCCAATTACAAAATGCCACCCAAACCCATGAAGAAGAAGGAAGAAGAAGCATGAAGATGAAGAAGAAACCCAGGATAACACCCTGTGCCCTCCATCTTGCTTCCATCCACAACATACTAAAAATCCCAAAACCTCAATTTCTCACCAAGTGACACACCTACACTACTCTCTATAATCTATTTCACCCTTTTGTGGATTCTAGTCTATTCTGAAGTTTAGGAAACTTTCTCCGTGAATGAGGATCAAAGTCAGTGCTCCCCTGGGGGTCAGGGCACCCCAGAGCAGACAGAGAAACATTCCCGCTGTTCTGGGTTTCCACACTTGTTACACGTCAAAAACGGAGTTTACAAAGAATCCTAAAATCGTTAAGGCTGGAAAAGACCTTTAAGGTCACCAAATGCAGGGACCCGCTGATCGCTGTCCCTCTCAGGGGAGATTAACGGGTGGTGTAGCCCGTGCCCGCCTCGCGGGGGGCGGAGCGGCGGTGCCCGAGCGGCGTCTGCGGTGTTACCCGGAGCGGTCCCTGCGGCCGGTGCCCGCTGTTCCCGCGGTACTCGCTGTGTCCCCGGTACCGGTGCCCGCTCCCCGGTGCCCGCGGGAGGCCCCGCCCGGCGCGGAGCCACGGCCCGAGGAGCAGCGCGCGCATCGCCGCCGCCTCCCGGCCCGCCCGGATGTGCGTCAGTGGCGGCGCGCCCGGCCCGGCCCGGCCCGTCCGGCGCGGCCGCCGCGATGAACAGCGTGGGCGAGGCGTGCACCGAGCTGAAGCGCGAGTACGACCAGTGCTTCAACCGCTGGTTCGCCGAGAAGTTCCTCAAGGGCGACAGCGCCGGCGACCCCTGCGGGCAGCTCTTCAAGCGCTACCAGCTCTGCGTGCAGGTGCGTCCGGCCCGGGCCCTCCGCTCCCTGCCCCTCACGTCCTTCCCCGCGCTGACCCTTCCACCCCCGGCCCGGTGCCCCCGGCAGCCTCAGGCCTCAGCACAGACCCCCACACGCAGCGCTGGGTTCGTCCCGCCCCGTGTCTGTCGGTCATGACATGAATATTTTACAGGCGTTTCCTATTTTTATTGTACATTTCTTAAGGCGGATTTGTAGAAGCTGCAGCAGGTTTCTTTTAGAGTGACTGTAGCTCAGTGAGTTCTCAGTACATTCTTCAGCAGCTCTAACGTTGAAACGTTATTCAAACCAGCATCTCTATCATCGAAGCTTTATTCAAACCAACCTTTAAGACTACTTTTTCTGGATCGCTTGCTTTTTAGATGATTTCTATTCAGGCAACAAGCCATAGGACAAGAGGATACAGATTTAAGCTGCACCAGGGAGGTTTAGGCTGGACATTAGGAGGAGTTTTTTCACAAAAAGGGTGATCAGATGTTGAAATGGGCTGCCCACGGAGGTGTAGGCAGTGTTTAAGGAGAGCCTGGGCATGGCCTTGGTCTGGTTGACAAGGTGCTATTACTCACAGGTTGGACTGGATGATCTCAGAGGTGTTTTACAGCCTCACTGATTTTGTGGTTCTGTGCTTTGTACCAAAGATAACATCATGAAGCCCTATAAAGAAGTTCTGAATTTAATTATTTGGTTTTCTTCTTTTCAGAAAGCAATAAAAGAAAAGGACATACCCATTGAGGGCCTGGAGTTCATGGGCCCAAGTAAAGGAAAAACTGAGAACTCCTCCTGATGTTGGCAGTATGGGTGGAGTTACTGACAGCAGCCTTTGGACTAAGCACCATCACCAGGTGTGCCACAGGTGCCACCTGGAGAAGACCTTTGTTAACTGCTTTCTAGGAAGTGAAAAATGTTCTTTGCTTGTGAAAACAAACAGCTAAAAGAAAAAAAAACCCAAAACTGGATAATGTGATAACTGCTGCCTCCTCGCCAGTGAAACTTGGTGGTGGTTCAGCATCTGATGGCTTAAAAATCCATGTGAGCTTCCTACTGAATGTACTCTGCAGTGGGGAATGCTGGTTGGAGTGGGCTGGGATGGGCTCTTTGTGACTGATTTCTCTCGCTTATTTATATAACACTTGAAAGTGTTTAAAAAGAATATGAAGGGGGTTGATGTACTTGCTATCATCTCTATGCTGCTGAATTTTGGTGATGAAATTAGTTGCACGTAATGCTGAAGGGCTTAAGCACTGTTTTGTGTCAGCTGCAGAGACGGTTTAAGGCACTAGTGGACCTGCAACAGCTTGGCTAAAATAAATACAACCAGGTTATATTTTGTTCAAGTAGGTAACTGTGCAGTAGAGTCTGATTGTGCCCCCTAGGAGGCATGGAAGTGCCTGCTCAGCAGCTGAAGAGAAGACTTTTAATGCAGAGGCTACTTCAGCCTTTTCTGAGGTACTGACACATCCATGAACTTGGAATTGTCTCTCTCCTTTTAGCATTACACATTTCTGTGGTTTGATCCTCACACAGGGATGGGGCAAAGCTTGCCCCTCTCCTTACACCAACACAGGGGAAAAAGATATTATGGACTGGGGACAAAAGATAACTTCATAATTCTGGAATTACAGTGAGAAAAAAAAGAAAGCTTCCCTCTCAGCTTTTAATTACTACTAATTATTTAAAGATTATACTTAAAAAAAAAAAAAAAACAAACTAAAAAGGTGTAGTTCTCAAATACTACGGCTGGCCTCTCTGCACCACAGCCCCTCACAGAGCCCAGACCAAGTCCTCGTGCAGAGGATCAGGAACTATTGCAGCCTGAGGCTGTTGTTCCTGTGCCAGTCACAGAGCCAGGTGAGCCACACTCCTGTTCTCAGGTGCAGAGTGTTCCTACAGCACAGGGCTTAAATACAGCACTGAAAAAACAGGCTGTTGGCAAAGTGCAGCAGGTCTAAGGGAAGGATCTATAAATAGCATTTTGGAGACAGTTGACTCTGTAGCTTTTCTTTTTTAAGGAATAACACACAAAACCAGTTTGCTTTTCTATGATCTTAGTGTAGGGCTAAATGTAATGTGACTTTTGTCAGCTTTAAAACTGTGCCCATCAGTGCCTTGTACTTTCAACACAGGAAAACCTCTCTGAGCAATCTTTTACTGGTAAGCAGACAAAAAAAATCCCATGGAAACATGGGGAAGGGCATCCTGCAGTGGCACTTTGAGATTCTCTCTTGCCATCCATCACTCCTTTCCACAGCAATATGCCAAAGCAGCTGCTGTGTTCTACCTTTTGGAGGAACCACATTAATGACAGCTGAGATAGAGCTCACATTGTGCAAAAAACACAGAAGTTATAGTAAGAAGTGGAAAAGGGTTTACTTGTAGTGAGCAAAACCTTGAAAATGAAAAGTTGTACTGGCACAGGCTCAGGCTAGTGGCTCACTATTTCCTTCTGCTTCAGGCAGCTTCTGCACGACACAGTGCATGCTATACAGACATAAGCAGTAGAACCAAAATTGTGTTTTCTTCTGCAAAACCTGTGTGAGACTTTGTACAGACTGCAGCTTTATGGAAAGCAGAGTGGTGAGCAAGATATATGCTGATGTACCTGAAAATTTGAGAAGAGGGTGAAGGCAGAGCTTAGCTCAACATCTTTGCTGTTCTCCCTGTGCCAGAAGGGACCAGAGAAAAATCACCTTCATGACTGTTAATAAATATTGCAAGAGCTGATAATGGAGAATGTGCTTCAGTATATATTGACTATTAATCCATGTATCTGTTGTTCTAGCTGTGAGTTTAGTCATCAGTTAAACCAGACAAGAACATGAAATGGTTCATGTCCTATGCCAAGTGCATTCCTGTTGTTTGTGTTAGCAGACACAGGAACATGTGCTACCATTCAGGCAGTCAGACCCCTTTGCTCCTGCACCTCTCCTGGGGGAAACCTTAATGCTTTTTGCCAACACTAAACTAAAAAACTCTAAAGAATTCAGGTAAACAAGTCAAATCCCAAATTCACGTTCAGAGTTGTTTATTTAAAGGGCCCCATCACAAGCACACAGGGGGCCACACCACCACTCAGCTTCATCACAGAAGAAACACAGAGTTTCTGAAACTATGACCCCAGAAATGATGGCTCCCACTCAACATTCTGGTTCAGGATGGGGAGAGCCAAAGTTCTGGCTGTTGGCAGGATCTTGGTTTTAATCTTCATAACCAGTTGGGAGAGGGTTAACGTGGGGGTTGTGAAACAGAGTTTTATTCCCATCACCCCAGGGGAAACGCTGTTGAAAGAAGAAAGAAAATCAGCCAGTGGCAGCTGTTGAACAATCCCTACAAGCACCTGAAACCAAGAACAGTACACATTCAAATATCAATTCTCCCAGGCAATTAGTGACAGGACAGGAGGAAATAGCCTCAAGCTGTGCCACAGAAGGTTCAGGATGGACATCAGGAGGAATTTCTTCACAAAAAGGGTTGCTGAACATTGGGACAAACTGCCCAGGCTGCTGGGGTCACCATCCCTGGAGGTGTTTACGTACAGACTGGATGTAGCACTTAGTGCCATGATCTGGTTGACAAGATGGAAGTCTCAGAAAACTTTTCCAACCTAAATGATTCTATGATCACACAGCTTGACAGGCTGGTGAATTAGGCAAGCTGGCTCCCAGGATGTAGGGGAAGCAAGAGCTGGAAAACTTTGCCTCCCTTAGCTGGGAGCCACAGTGTCTAAACAGCACAATCATTGCTCTTAAACAAACATTGTGCTGTATTATGAGGACCCCAATTTTGAGTATTTTGGGATCTGTATTACTTTAAGTACAGCAGCTCTAGGACTGAAACATTTTTCAGTAATACATTAGGAGGATCACTCTGGGGTGGGAGGGCCTGTGAATGTCATGGGTACTCCATCAGAGCTGTGACAAACTCTCACTGCCTCAGAAACAGCCGTAAGTTGGTATCACAGCCATCTCACGCAGCAGTCTCAGAGGAAGCTCTGCAGCCGTGGAGGGGAAGAGGGCTGTGACCCGGGCAGAGGTACCTTGGTCCGGATGCGGAGGTGCGCGTAGGGCACGAACTCGGGCCGCTCGTGCTCGTGCTTCGCCTTCAGGTAGCAGTTGAGCATGCACACGGCCACGCCGGGCAGCGCCACCACGAACGTCAGCGTCTTCCACATGCGGGCTGGGCAGCGACAGCGGGATCAGAACAACGAGCACGGCTCTCATCAGCGATACCGACCCCACACGCGTTACCGCAATTAGCGCATTAACGAGGCGCTTATGAACCTGAGTCCCACGCCCGAGCGCGGGTACCCTCCCCGTTTGTAACGGGGATCCGGACTCACGGTTTAGCCCCGGTTCAGGCCTCACCGAGCGCCTGCCATGCCCCGTTCCCGCAGCGAAGGGCACCGGCTGTCAAGGGCAGCCCCACGCCGGCCGCGGGCGCCGGCTCCGCCCTCGCCCCGCAGAGCCCCGTTACCTCCGCCCTCCTCGTGTGCGGCGGCCGCCGCCAAGCCGCGCCCCGGCAGGGAGCGCGGGGCGGCGGCACCGAGCAGCAGGCGGGACACCCGTCCGAGCGCCGCCATGTCCTCCTGTCCGCACAGCGGGACCGGAACCGGAACCGCGCCGGGCGGAACCGGCGGCAGCAGCGGCCGCGCTGACCTTGAGCGGGGCCGCCCGTGCGCATACGCCGCCTTGAGCGGGAGGGGCGGGGCAATGACGTCAGCGCGGTGCGGGCTGAGGGGCGGCCCGGCGCCATCTTGGGGCTGAGGGCGGAGCGGGCCCGGGCGGGGCTGGGGGAGCTTGGCCTGGGGGCGGTGACAGAGACACTCGCTTAGTTTGGAGGTGACCTCGGGGAGCATCGTGTCCGTCCTATGTCCGAACATTCCCGTGTCAGACCATGGCACTCAGTCTTTCCTTAAACACCTCCAGGGACGGTGATTGCACCACCTCCCTGAGCAGCCCATTCCAATGTCTGATCACACTTTCTGTGGAGAAATTACTCATGATGTCCAACCTTAACCTCCCCTGGTGCAGCTGGAGGTCGTTTTCTCCTGTCCTGTCGCCATTGCCTGGGAGAAGAGGCCGATCCTCACCTGCCTACATCCTCCTGTCAGGTAGAGAGTGATGAGTAGTTCAGAGAGTGAAAAGTCCTCGGGCTGTGGGGTCAGGGAGAGTGCTGGGGATGTCCCAGGCATGAGGGAATCAAAGGGGCCCTAAAATGGTGCACTTCTGTTACCACCAATGTGTTTTTAATTACATGGATTCCTGGCGTGATTCTACTGAAATAATAACATCGCTTGAATGAACACAAGATCTCCAGAAAAAAAATATATCTAGGTCTTCTTTTAGTTCTTTACTGGGGCCTGGTGGTTGGCTGTTTGACTTTTGGTGTAGATGGACAGTACATTTTTCAGCACAGCAAAATGAGAGGATTCCCATGGTGCATATAGAAACTGTTACAGTAAAAAAGCAAAGAAACAGAAGTTTTGGGAAGGACAATGGTAGGGGCTTGTCTGAGAGGAATGACATGAAGTTTTACTCCAAACAAGGTTTCTGTTGGAAGGAGGAGGTTGGTTGGCCTTGTGCACACCTTGGTCCCATGGAATTGGTCGCTTCTCTGTTGCCAAGACCAAGGAATGCAGCCTGCCATGGCTGTAAGATGGTGGGGAGAAGTGTTTGCTGCTGGGGAACAGGATTTCTTTACCCATTTTTGCTTGGAGCAGGGCTTGTGTCCAATTTACTGTGTAGTATAAAGGAATGGTAAGATGGCCAGAACCTTGGAAGGCTGTTGTGAAACACACCTTGGCATAAAAATATTGCTCAGTTATTTACTTTATCTGGGCACTGTAAACTGTTAAAAGTGCTTTGGTTTCTTTGTTCTTCTCTTATTTTTTTAAAATTACAATTACCTCTTCCAGTACTTTGCTTTTGTATGGTTTTATTTAATACATAGTTTTAAGGACTGCTTTGTTTCCATACTGAAAGAAGTTATTTCCAGGTACTGTGTGTACCTGCACAAGTGTTCTGTCATCATGGACAGGATGCATTTTGTACAAAACAGCCCTCAAACCACTGGGGCTTGCCATGTGCACACACACCTGCTCTGCTAAATCCACACTGGAGGGAGATTTTGCCTTTCCACACCTTCATCCTCTGGATTCAGGCTTATGAGATGTCCAACATATCAGACTTTTAATTTGCATATGGGGTTTTGGGGGAAACATAAGATCAGAGAATTATTTGGTACAATATTTCAGTGATGAAACTAGGACTAAGTTCTGTATCCTAAAGCAAATTTGTAACAGGAACTGTAAAAATAAAACTACTCCTGTTTGTAGCAACAAAACTTTTAAGTAAGCAACAGACACTAATGTTTACGAACAAGAGAAAACAAAGAAATAAGCAAACAAAATAAGAAAACAAAGAAATCAGCAAAATAAGCAAACATCTGTCTAGGATGAGGGAAAATTCTCTCTAAAATGAAACCGGTTTGTGAGCTGTGCTGCTGCTGCAGCAGCCTCAAAACACAACCTGCAAGTGTTAAGCAGGAGGTGAGAGCAGCCAAGGTTTGTTTCTCCCAGGTTCTCCCTGACACCTTTACTCCTCTGACAGTCTAGAAAATGCCCTTTGGAGAAGGCAGAAGTGGCACCTCCGAGCACAGCTGCCCCAGGAGCTCACCCATGGAGCTCTAAGGGCTCGTGGGGAGCACCTGGAAATGGTTGAAGTCTGTCCTGAAGCTGAGTGTGGTAGCAGGTTCATTACAGTCTGAGTTACACTGATTTAAAATGGGTCTGCCTTAGTCTTCATCATCCCAGCAGCTGTGATTAATCTCTGTATGAGGTGTATCAGGAGTCTGGTGGGTCTGATTCACATCTTTAAATGTAAATTAGGGGTGACTGCTGGGAGACACCAAATATTCCATAAGAATAATTTCTTTAGCTGAGGGAAGACAGGCAGGTATTGAAAGAAACCTAGATATTTTAAGAGTATTGTGAATAATGTTTTGATGTAGTTGTGTGAAATGTGTTTAACTCTACAATATGTGATGGTTGTTATCACTGTGATGATTGCAGTCCTCCTGACAGCACGTGTTTGTACAAAGCTGTGTGGAAAATGAGGGAGCAGTCAGCTCTGGCTCTGCAGCTCTGTCTGAATTATTGACCCATGGCATGGGAAACCCTTTTGTACTCACCACTGTGCCCTGCAGAAAGTTTCAGGTGGGGTTTTCCCCCAGGGAAAATCGGAGGAGCCTAGAACTTGATTTAGAAACTAGCTTATCACCTTTAAAAATGGCCTAAATCCCACATTTAGAGAAATTTTAATCAGGTACATTTTTACAGAAGATCCAGGGTCCCAGGAACTTTTTGAGTGCAGAAATGCTACCGACTTAGCTCTGAAAAGGGAGGGGAAAATATAATATAATATAATATAATATAATATAATATAATATAATATAATATAATATAATATAATATAATATAATATAATATAATATAATATAATATAATATAATATAATATAATATTGTATGTATGTCTATAAAGTGTCAGTAGGCAGTCCCAGAGAGAAAGCTGGAAGCTGTTTCAGAGCAATGGTGCGACAGGGGGAGGTCAGGCTCCTGGAAGCTCCCTTGGCTGCCCAGTGCCAGTCTCGTGCTGGGTGTGCAGCAGTGCCACCATGTGACACTTTGGATCGTGTCACCGTTCTGTTTAACACAATCTGAACGATTGCAGGGAGCTGGTGGAGGTCAGTGGAGTTGATGCACTACAGTGAAAAGGAATTTTTGTAGCGCAAAAGCAAGGTCGGGTTTACACGGACTGTGCACAGAAATGTTGTGGGCGCAGAAAGCTTTGGCTTTCAGGTAACGGCCCTAAATTTAGTGAGTTCAGTGGCAATCCCTTCCATTCTGATTCCGAATCAAAGGCCACTTGCCAAAGACTCAAAGATTTCACTTCCTTTCCGTTCCTTGTCCCAGCTGCAGCGGTGCGGGGCAGAGAGAGGGGCCAGGATCCAGCGGGGGTCAGGATGGGCTGGGCGGGAGCTGCCGCCCGGAGCAATGCCGGCCCGGCCCGCCTGGTGGCAAACTGCTGTCGCTGGAAATGCCTCCGTTCAGCACGTCTGGAACAACAAATGCGCTCTCTGGGACTGCAGGCTGTAATCTCATCCCCGTGCATTTTCATTTGCAGGGCCCTGCTCATCCCTCTCGAATAGCAATATTGCCTCCATCAGATACTGTCTCAACAAACGCGGAGTTCGTGCTGCAGAGATAGCGTCTGTGTCTCGAACTCCACAGAGTTTCGGGGGGCAAAAGTTTTCTTCATCTTCTCCCTGTAGTCCGGGAACGGCAGAAATCAATATTCTGACATCTGTAAATCCTTTGTTCCCCTTTTCACCAAGGCTTTATCAGCTGTGGGAGGGAGGGATGGGGGGAAGAGGGCGTTGAGAGAGCCATTGTCCCTTCTCTCGGGAATGATCTGGAACTACTATGCAAATCTTCATTTGAAGACCCTGGGAACTGGGGGAGGGCTTTAGCTGCGAGCTCAGTGGGAGGGGAGCTCTGAATCCCTGCTCACACACTCCTGCCTAGTGCAAGGAGCTGGGAAGAATCTTTTGAACGAGCAGAAGAGACATTTTGTGCTTTGTGCGCTCCTGTGAGGCTTTGCACTCTTTATGTCTCCTGTTTTGTGCCTTTTTTCCTGCCTACTTCTTCTAAATGTTTGCATAAGAATTGGGGACGGGGGGGACGGGGGGGGGTGGTGAGAGATCCAAGAGCTGCGATTAGCAGGGATGAAGTCAGAAGGGTGCAGGGTGGGGCACCTCTCCTGCCTCCCTCTCACACCCTGGGGTCTCCCACCAAGCAGTGGAGCAGCTGCAGTGCTTCTAACGCACCTACATCCCGATTGCTGGCATTAGCATATGGCACAGGCACAGATTCAGCAAAGCAAATGATTCAGCTGGTCAGGAGTAGTGGAGTAGAATAATTTGCAGTTCTGAAATTATCGCGTTGTAGCCAAGTCTTCTCTTACAGGGGCAAAGCCCCAGAGAGCAGAACCTGCTTTGTGAAACCCTGTGGGCTGTCGTGGCTTGGCTCCGAGCTCTGTGTCACCTGTTTTGTATTAGGGCAGGGTCACACGAACTGCCAGCTTTCCTGGAAGTTATGTTGGGTTCTCAGTAGGCCTCGTGGAAGGGGAGATATCCTGGCCTGAGTTGTAGTCACATGGATGAGCAGGAGAGTGGGGCAGGGACAATTCAGATGCATATCTAGGCATTTTTGTGTTTATAACTACTGTAAAGGTAGTCATAGTCCTTTTGATTTCCTGACCTTCATTTTCAGGTCATCTGTCTCGTCATT
Organism: Molothrus aeneus; assembly: GCF_037042795.1. Taxonomy (NCBI): domain Eukaryota; kingdom Metazoa; phylum Chordata; class Aves; order Passeriformes; family Icteridae; genus Molothrus; species Molothrus aeneus. Next base: position 3,627,938 of record NC_089663.1, read on the forward strand.
ATGTTTTCAAACTTTTAAGGGTTTAATGCTCCAGAAAACTAAAATTTACTTTTGAATAATGACAACCCTGGAAAATGGAACACTACTCACTCTCTCCTGAATAGCTGAGAAGATGTGACCACTTAAAAATCTCATTTTCTGTCAAAACTAGAGGAACTGAGCCCTGATTCTGTGTTACCTCCCACGTGAAAGCCAAGCAGTGTAAACCACTGGTGTTTGTCCTGCAGTACTTTGCTGCTGTAGAGGGAAAGTGCTCCACAAGCTTGGTCTCCTATGCACAGCTGGGTCTGAGTCTGCTCTGGTTTTCGGTGTGTAGCTCTAGCATGACTCAGCTGATGGGTGAACCCCTGGAATGGTGCAAGCTGGAGCCAGCCTGGACACGGCCTCTGGCTCCTGTCAATGCCCCCAGCACCTGTGCATGCTTTTCTCAGTGCACTTGTTTGCATGAGGGCTGGTGTGTGAATGCACATTCTTCTCACCCACGCCTCAGATACGCATGCAAACACACATCCTCGAGTGCACACAGCCATTCCCTTTCTCTCATACACGTTTGTGCACATACACAGACCTTTTTGAAAGCTCCTGTTTTCAGAAAGGTTTTATTTATAGGTCCTGCCTGGTTGTGAATGTGAAAGAGAGAAAGCCCCTCAGAGGGTTCCTTTCATGTGTAAATCAGCCTAGGCTGAGAGCATTGGGGTCACTGAGAGGAGGATTTCACTCTTAATTACTCAGAGAGAAAGCAGGCAGGGGACTTTCTCAAACTAATAGGGTTGTTCTCTGCTGGGGAAATCAGCTTGAGACGCCCAAATTTCTCTTGCATCAGACTTCGGGCTCTGATTCACGGGCCTCTTCTGCCAGTAGCCAGAGCTGTCTATGTGGCACTCGGAACAAACAGTTCAGCTTCCAAAACAGCTTACTTATTAAAGATGGTTATGCTCACTCTACTAATTGGGTGTTCTTTGGAGACCAAGGGAAGAGCTGACCTAGCTTGCTTTGGTTTTATGCTACTTCCTTGACAAAGATATTAGTCTGTGATAATGTATCTGTGACTCCATCCTCAGTATTCTTTCAGACCTGAAAACTCACACTTCTCTGCCAAGTAGAAAAATGCTCTCCAGATTAGTCCAGTGAGCAGGACTCTGAATTTGAACTTGAAACCAGCACTGGATTCCCAGTTCAGATTCCCACCGAATGCCTTTGTATCCTTAGCTGTGGAATGGAATAATCTCTCTGGAATGGGGCTGTTGAGAACAAAAGTCAGTCTGTATTGTGATACTCTTGGAATAAGGCTGTAAATGCCAAGGTAAATGGGTGTGTCTGAAGACATGTGTCTTTTTCCTGGGATGCAATACAAGCACGGGGATTCCTCTGCTGAAGTAGAATTGTCATTCTTCATCTCTGGTCATAAAACTGAGTCTGGAAATCTACTGCAGAGGTGAGAACTCCCAGTCACAAGACACTTGAGTTGTCCAGAGGGACTTGAGGGCCTGCTTGGGCCACCACACACTAACAGAATGTGTAGCTGTCAGCAGCTGCAGGGAAGAAATCTGTGTTAAGTGCATACTCATACAAGCATGTGACTGTGCACTTACACATGTTTTAACTTCACTTGACAAAATTTACACTTTCTCATCTGTACCTCCTTTTCATATATGGCCTCTGCTTTTCTGAACACGAAATAAATGCATTGAGGGCTGAACATTCCCAGCCCATGCACAAATAGCCTCGTGGGAGCCTTGATTCAGGATTCTTGGAGCTGTCTTAGTTCAGCTTGCCTGGGAAGGTGGAGGGGTTTGTCTGGGAGCACCTGTTTGAAGATGCTGGCTCATAGTGGTGGGAGCCATGGGCAAATGAGGTCAGCAGTCTGAAGTATCTGCAGAGGTCAGAGGGAAATGAATGGGTCATTTCTTTTGCAAATGAGGAGCTGCAGCCTGGAGCAGCCTTAGCAGAGCCCAGCATGTGGGTCCTGGCTGTTCCTTTTCTGACCTGATGGAAATGGGGCCCAAAAAGACTTCCCTGATGGAGTTCTGTCTCCATTAAACAGCCTTTGTTATCTTTTCCTCCTGCAGCATGCACTGGGTATAGAGCATGGATTGGGGGTTATCCTGGCTACCAGCACACTCAAAAGGATGAAGGTTTTATGGCTGCATAGAAAACCTTGGGCTGCAGGGTATCCTTATTGCCTGTCCAAGAGGAAAGTCTTGGTTTAAGATGTAGAACACATGTATATTTCTGCTTTAATGCTCCTTTTTACCCAACCTACACTAAAATGAGTAAATCCAAGGGCTGCTTTAAAATAATGCACATAACTGACTAATGGATTAAAAAGCCTGGATTCTGTTCTTCATTCTGGTGGTAAATTTTCAGTTACTCTGCAAAGCCCTGTGAATGCCTATGCCTTGCTTTTTCTGCAAAACACTGAAGAGAGGTAGTGTTGTTTTTTGGGTTTTTTTGTAACATCTTGAGGGTTTGGATTACAAGATGCTTTATCTATACAAAATATCACTGTTAGCACTGTCTGTCAGTGAAATCTCTTTTAGTCTACTTTATGCAACGTTACTTTCTCTGAATTGTTGATTTAGAATTAATTTTAATGTTATATAAACAATGTCAGTTCTCTCTTGCCATTTGCTATTTTGCTTCTTTGCAGACCACCGGGGAACTCCTTTAGCTGTGACATTGTAATGGGAGGTGGAGACACCTCGAGGAGAAGGTCGAGACAGACAACAGCAATTACAGTCAATAACATCCTGACTTGCCTCGATTACGGGTTTGTGTGTGATCTGTGCGTGCCATCTTTCCTATGTACAGGTATTTGCAATGAGGCAGGACATGAAAATAACTGTCTCCTTTGTAGGAGCTCTAGGAGCAGCTTCCTATTATTATCATTGTCTTTTCACAGCTTCAAATAGAGTAGGGCAAGGTGAGTGTTTTAAGGGAAGGCAGCTAAGGTTGGAGTCAATGTACTCAGGGTTTTCCCTCACTGCTGTTATGTTACAGCCATGACAAGCAGCTAGAACCGTCCTAGGACTGCCAGAACTTACTAAAGGGAAACATGAACTTATGTTTAAATTTTACCTCTGCTGTGTGTAAAGGGTTGTTTTTTATGGCTTTCATCTCTATTTTCCTTTAGAAACATCAGAAGAACTGTACACCCTTCAAATCTGTGTTTATGTGTTTTAAATGTATGATATGGAGCACATCCACTCTCAGCAGGTTGCAGGAAGGGGCCATAAAATCATAACACATCTTTGGAGGGGTAAGCTTGTTCTTTATTTCCTAGAAGCATCAGCTGGGTTTACACCACTCTATGTGGGAAGAGCTGCAGGACAAGATGAATGTTCTGAGGTGTCAGAGACAATTTCATGTTTGGGGTAAGGCTGTGGAGCCTCTGTCCAGGCAGTAATTTGACAGCAGATATGGGCACACAGTAGTGCAGGCTCTGAAAATCGCAGAAGCCTGCTGAGTTATTGTGAGCTGTTTGTGGGCACATGGGTCTGCCTGCCTCACATTGTGCAGACATAACTGAGGCGTAAAGGAGGCTGGCAAATTGCAGAACAGAGATGGAAGGAGGAACAGGGGGCTGAAGAAGAAAAGTTAAGGGTTCATAGACAATGGGCTCAAGCCTAGTTGTGAATTCCTAGCAGGTTCTTGGTCTTTAAATGAAAACATTTGTCAAGTAACATACTGATTTAATGTGGGAATGGGATAGATATCTGCAAAGGTTTTGTGGTTTTTGGTGTGATTACAAGAGATTTAACAGAGAAAGCAGTTTTACTTTCTCCCAAGGTATGTATTTGTTCATGTACCAAAACTAAATAGGGCAGGCAGTATAGATGACAGCACACAAAGTGAGGCACAGATGATACATACAATGTTTCTACAGATTTGGACTGATTGTAAATAAGGCATATAATGTGATTTCCTTCTGGTAGTGTCCAACCATACCATCAACAGCATTGGTGAATTATCCAGGGCCTTGCATCAGCTGCACTTTGCTACACCTGGCTGCTGGTTTGCATCCTCTGTGTCACAGACCCACTCCTCTTTTACCTGGGCAATGCACCTGGCATTTCCATTGTGAGCAGCACCTTTTCTTGGACCCTTCATTATGTCCTGTCACTGCACTGGACCTCAGTGTCACAATGTAGTGCCTTGGCTGTACTCAGCAGTGGCTGTGATCAGGCTGCATGTCTGTGCTGTGCCTGTCACCAAACTACTGGGACAGATGCATTCCACAGAGCACAGCCAGCAGCTCTGTCTGGGCTCTGTGTAACCCTTTCTGGTGCCTGTCAGGAATGTACCAGGCTCTGCACAGCAGATTGGTAGGCAGTCTCACTACCACACCTCTAGCTGATGGACAGACTTGTAGTATTTTTAGATTGGACCCTCATTTCAAATTTGGTTTTGTTTATTTGTTTTGTCTTTTAAACTTTCAAAAGCTTTTTCTCAGCCCCTGAACCATTCCTATGCTGGTGCCTTGTGAGTTAGTAAGGACTCACAAGTTTTTTTTGGTAGATGTGTGCAGGAAGTAGCTACAGGGTTGGTCATTCCTGTAAATCATTGGACTCTTCATAAATTTAATTCTGAGCTTTTCCTTAAAAGCCCTCTCCCAAAGTGGACACAAGACAATGGACACCAGCAGGCACAGCTCCCAGTGACTAGGATATTGTCACATATCCAAAAGCCTGGTGGGAGGAGCAGACATTAGGTCTGAATTCATCCTGGCAGGGAGATTTGGCTGAGAGAGAAGGAAAAGAAGGTCAAAGGCAGCTCCAAGGAAACGGCTTTGGTTTAAAATGTTTCATTAGAGTTTTCACACTGGAAATATAAAGTACAAGAATACAATTACTTGGCAGAGAAGCCACATTTAGTAACAATCCTGTATACTTTCAGCATTCTGTATGGAAGGACACACAATATATCCCTGACCACCTCAGCAAATTTATGGGTTTCTCTTCATAAATGTGGGTTTTCCAAAATATTTTACATAATTTGGAAGGGTTTTTAATCAATATTGATAAAATATGTTCTTTCTTCAGTAGATCATTGCTCTCTACTGTATCCATGTAAACTTTCAGGGCAGACTGGCTTTTATCTGAGCAGTGTATCAGTGTCAGTGCAGCTGGGAACACTTTTGGGATGCTCACCTCATGTTTTTTCCCTTCCCTTCTTTGATTTTTCCCAGTGTAACTCAAAAAGATAATCACAGACACCCTTTCCCAAAGGGTTAGTCTCTCCTTATTGATTCAAGAAGTTGTCTTTTTAAGGTCAGTTGTTATCTGCCACTTGGGTTTTGTTGCCTCAGGAAGTTTCACCTCTCCCTGCAGGCAGGGCTGGGAGTTTGGACTGATGCAGATACCTACAAGACCTGCCAGTGCAGGGCCATGGCAGATGTCACCTGTGAGGAGGTAGGAAGTGGAGTACCAGTATGTCTTGTCTGTGTTCTTCTTTTGGGACACAGATTCACCAAAGAGTTGAGCAACTCATATGTCACAGAGGAATATATGGTGTGAGTGACTTTTTCTTTAATGGGAAGCCAGGATTAGTTTACATCTGCATTTTTTTCTGGTTTAAGTTATAAGCTAAAAATGTGGAAAGGCTTTGTCATTACATCTCAGTGGCAATTTTCTTTATTTTGGCCTAGGAACAAGGGTTCCCCAACAGACTGGCAAAACACAAGCACACACACAGTGCCCTGCAAAGGTAATTCCTTACCAGACCCTGAAACAGTTGAAGTACAGATTGTCTGTCTTGCACACTGCTAACCTCTTTGGCATATTTGTACCCAGGTTCCTTTGTCAGCACCTGGAATCATTTTTATGTTCTCCCCTGGCTGTGCTGGGCAGTGTGCTGACAGGGCCCTGAGTGCACCAGCTGACTCTGCAACCTCCTGCCCCTGTCCTACAGGTTTGGCTGCCTGTGTTTGAGGTCTGTCATGAAACAGTGGAATGTAAGCTGGGATCAGAGTGCTGTGAGAAGAGCTGTCTGCCAAAGGGCCGGGAGAAGCCAGCTGGGGCCTCCCCAGTTCCATTGGGAGCCATGGCACAGAGCTGCCCTTGTCCTCAGTCCTCATGTGGGGTGGGCTGTATGGCTGTTTGTGCCTGGCTGTGGCTGATCCTGACTTGACTTCCTGGCTTTGCTTCAGACCTGGCACTTCATCCCTTTGGGCTCCCTGATCTCCTGGCTCTATGTGGTCACTGTCACCAGACCTGCTCTGCTCTTCTTGCTTGGTCACTGTCTGTGTGCCCTTTTACCCAAGGTCCCTGCTGTCCCTGCTCATCTTTGCTCCTCAGGCTCCCCAAGCTCCTCTGCAGCTGCTGCTCTGCCCCGCTCCTGGCATGGACCACAGCCCCTCCGTGTGTCTGAGACTCCTGGAGGGGATGGGCACGGATATGAGAGATATTATTGCAATGACAATAAGGAAGATGTGGCATTAATTTTGCCTCCCTTCAGCTACCTGAAAAGCCAAAGCAAAATTCAGGTCTGTCAGCGGGAGCCCGGAGAGCAGCCGGCAGGAGGAGCTCGCTGGACACGCCGCTGGATCGTTCCCAGGCACTCACAGACGCGGGTTTCAAGGGCATCGCGTTAGATCTGCCTTCTTGGGACTTTCTTGCAGACAAACCACCAACAGCACAAGGCAGAGGAAACTTCGTGGTATTGCAACCGAGCAGCCCCAGTGATTTATATTAAAGGCGTTTTAGACTTTTCTCAGCTTGTTACTCCCACCATCATGCTTTTTCCTGTCATTATTTTAGATACTTAAGGTGTTCAGGAAGATACTGAGGGTGTCTTTTATTCCCTAGAAGCAGCCAAGTGTTTTATTTTCCAGGAAAGTTAGAGTAAGATTTCTTGGACAGCATCCTAACCACGGAGTAAAGAATTCAAAAACAATGTTTGTCTTAGTATAGGAAGATATCCTCCTGGAGTCCTCATGACCTCTGAGAGGACCTGCAAGCACAAAGCTCTGAAATGTATCAGTACCACTCTGAGTATTGGCTTGACAAAGTTATTCAAGCAGTTCTGCCTCCTTGTATACAGCTCACCTTTGTCCTCTGTGAGAAGCGGGCACAGGGACAGTAGCAGCTCTTTTGCACAACACGGTGTTCTCTTTAGTTAGGTGCAAAGTGTCACTCTGCTTCTTAGGGCCAGTCCTGCAGCCCTAAATTTCACAACCCCCATGGTCGTGCCTCTGCACCACCTTTAAAAATAATTAAGTTTTTTTTTTTTTTTTTTAAGTTGGTGAATTCTTTGCTTTTGTAAGTCTGTCCCTCATTTAATTACTAAATGGGAGCTGGGTGCCTTCTGGTCCTGAATGTTGCTGTAATAATTATTTTGATTCTGAATGTGCCAGAAACTATTCTAATGCATATCAGTGTAAATTAAGTCAATAGAGATTCTTCAAATTTATCCTGGTGTTCAAGAGAATGGAATTCATGCACTTCAATTTACAGCTTATTAAGTGATCAGAATTAATGAACTTGCAATGACCTTTTCTGTTCTTGTTTACACGTTTTCTTCCTATTCACTCATAATGTACATGATTTAGAAAATGCAGAGAGTTGAAAAGGCAGCGTGTGGGTCAGATATGTCCCATGGAGCACAGCATTGTGCTTCAGGCTTTAATCATATTTTCAAAGCTGCACTGTAGAAATGGCACCTCTGTTGATGCTCAGAAACCCAGCTTGATTTTTAGAACCCTCTCTGCATTCTGAAAGCTAGAAAAACATTTGTACTAAGGAACAGGGAAGGTGTTCTTCAGAGTCACTGGAGTTTAATAGATGCTGAACAATTCCTCCTTTTTTTTGTTTTTTGAGAATTGTTTTTCAGTGTAGTACCATATTTCAGCCTGGAGGTTGGGAATAATACAAACCATTGGATCCATCTTTCCTTTTATTCTGAGATTTGGAAATCACTTGGGATGTCACCAAGAAAACCTCACATAAACCCTCCTTTTCCCAAGACCAACTGAACATTATTGCACTGTGATTCAGCTCAGTGTTTGAATGACGAAAGTTTCCCTTTCATTTTTATTATGTCTAAGGCTAAACTTGTGAGGCTGTGTGCCCATCTGGTCATTGTTTCTCTCTGACTTCATAGTATAGGATGACTTCTAAATGCTTCATCTGATCAACTACAACAATTTCAGTGACTTTCTATCATTACTGTGAGAGGGAACACCAGTAATTTGTGGAAATACTAGGAAATCAAAAAGGGAGAATTGTGAAGCAGCAATGATTTAGGTACCACTGCACTTGAAGGTGTGAAGCAACTGGGTGATAGCTCTTGCATACCAATACCTTTATCTCAGCTCTGTCTATTGTTCTAGAAAAGTTACCTGAGCACACAGAAAGATCTGTCACTAGGTAAATACAGAGCTTGTACCCGAAGTTAGAAAGAAAAAGAAACCCTGATGTGAAGGAGTTAAGGGTGCTCTGCTAAAGGAGTAATGTACACATGCACAGGAACACTGACAGTGACATTTAGAGAACCCATTTACTCAGGGAGTGGAGGTAGATGGGGCATTAAAATGCTATTGTAAGAGAGAATAAGGGATTCCTGAAGAGGAAAACGCTGCTATCACAGCAACGCATACACAGCCTGCTTGAGGGCATGCACGTGCCCCAGACACTGCCAGGGGAGCTGAGAAGCTTGGGAAGGTGGCATATGAGGCACATGGACAGGGGGAGTGTGAGGCTTATGGAATAAATCCCTGTATGGGAGAGCAAAATCTTCAAGGGAATGGCTGTAGATAATAAACTGCCCACAAGAAATGAGAAATAGAGGGCAGGCAGCCACCTCACCCTGAGCAACTCTGCTGATGGCTGTGGAGAGTGAGGAGGACCATGGCAGCACATGGCAAAGAGGTTTCAAGCCATGTGGGCTGGTTCTGGCCATGTATGACTTGCTGGAAACCAGAGAAGCTGGTCAGTAACCCAAGCAGGCACACGTGGAGCCCAGGGCTGGACAGAGCTCCCAGGAGAGCCACACCAGTCACTCACCCTGCAGAGAGCTGGAACTGCTCCCCTCTGTGCTGGGGCAGAGGTGGTGCCTCTCAGGGCCTACTGGGCACTCCCTGTGCCTGAGGGTACCATGCAGAGACAGCCCCTGGAAGTTGATGTATTCCTAATTCTTTACCTCTTTTGGCTCATGTACTTGCATACCAATGTTAAAAGATGAGAGAGACCCTCAAAGGCAAGCATAGAGAAGTGACACAGTACTCACTGAGGATTTGTAAAAACGGGGGGAGGAGACCCCATGATTGCATCCAAGGAAGGCAGGGCATGCTGGATTTACAGGACTCAGATTTAAGTACAACTGACATAAAATTCCAGTTGAAAAACAAATGTACCTTAATATGAGTTTCAAGTACTGCTCTCTTTTTCTGAATTTGTTAACTTTTTTCTTCTTCCCTTCTTAGTGCTGAATATTCAAGCCCTCAAGACAACAACTTAACAACAGTGAGTATTTCCAAGTCCTGTTTCTTTAAAAAGTTCATAAAACTTGTCAGTACCCTAGTAAAGCTCTTTCTGCTATGCTATCTAATCCAAAGTAGTTTGTATCAGATTTATGTTCTGGCAGCTCTGTGATAAACTTGGACTCTACCACACTGCAAACACAAAAGATTACTTAAACTTGTTGTTATTGAATTTGAAGGACTCCTTTGTTTCATGGATCCACACCCTCATACCAAGCCCATGGTCCCCAATGGCTCTGTACCTTATACATTTACAAACTTAGGCAAACTGGAATTAAGACATTTCCAGCAGTGAGAATTTATTATTTTGGTAGATTTAGCCTGTTCTTTTTGTTAAAGTTGTGCATGTAAAAAAACACAGTAGGAGATATAAAGTATTGGAGAATTCAGTGAGGTTGGGTGTTTTGACCAAAGAGTCCTTGAGATGTGGAACTCAGGTTTTCCTTCTCTCACTTAAGTCTCCTTAAACTTGATGTCTCAATTCATAAGGCTGCCCTGAAACTTTGGATCAACCTGGTAAAGTTCCTAGAGAAAAACAGTTATGCAGAAAATTAGCCGACTCTTGATTCCCCTGGTGTGAGGCCTTGCAAACTTGAGCCTGAAAACATAAAAGACTGAAACTCATGTCAGTCACACCCTCAACACAAAGATTATAGGTGTAACCAGAGGAGGAATTCATCACAAAATCTCTCTGATCTGAAGTCAAGCAGAGCTTTGGAAACAGCTGCCAAATACCCAAGGCCAGAGAGAGACCTCTCATCCCAGGGCCAGTTCATCACCTGTGTTATCCGGGGCTAAAGCTTGCTCTCTCCCCAGACTGTGGAAAGAGGAAAGCTTACTGACATCCTTTGCAAAAATTGGAATGTTTTATTTGTGCATTGTGTTTGGTGGGTTTTTTGGGTTTTTTATTTGTTGTTGTTGTTGTTTTTTTAATGTTAAAATGAGTCAACATTTGGTGAAGGAATAATAATTTTTTTCCTATGACTCCAGGAGAAAAAGGTATTTACTGTCTCCCCACTTCCAAGTGAGAAGTTCACCTTATAACAGCAGAGGTACCTTGGGGTTGCACCTAACAGTGACTAGCATCTCTAAGAGTACAATGGTCTGTACTGTCTGACTGCCCCTGGAGCAAAAAATCAGTTCAATCATGTACAATTCATCTTTAAATTACTTGTCTTGAAAAGGCTGTATATTACTGGTGTATGACCATGCAATCTGGTGTCTGTGTTGTTTCTCTACTCATCACCACCACTATTTTACTTGTTTGTTGCCTGATTGCACTGACATTTGTAAGACATTAATGAAATTTGGGGGTTTTCTTCTAATGTTATGTCCCAAACTGTACATGACTAGCTCAGTGGGACTCTGGTGCAGGTCACTCTGCATTACTCTGAGAGCTGCTGGAAGTCCAGGTGTGCACAGGCAGCAGGGACAGGCAGAGGACACAGTGAACTTCTCTGCTGGGTTTTGGTTTCAACCCCATGCTCTGTGCTGTTGTGTTGTGCTGTGAGAATCCTTCAGTTCTTCTTCCCTTTGGGTCTTCAATGCTAGCAGATGGAAATCCAGCTCAACTTTCAAAAACTCTGAATAATTTATTAAGAACAAAATTGTTGGGTCTGAGAGCTGGTTCCTTTCTCTTTTTCTTTCTCCTTTTCTCTCTGCAAACTGCCTTTCAAAACCAAAGTTTCTAATTACAGGTCAGGGAGGCAGGTTTAATCACACAGCAGAGCCCTTGATGCAGCATTAGAGAGTGTTATTTATACACCTGAATTAATAGGGATGCAGCATTTCAGTTGAGAAGAATAAGGTGGTTTTCAATTTCACTCTTTTTATGTGAAACAAACCACATCAGATTCACTGAGCTTTTTGACCTAAATTATTGGGATTCTGAGTAACTAGCAAGTAGCTGCTGTGCAGAGCTAGGGAAAAAAAAAACAAGAATAGACAGAGAACTGCTTACATAGCAGAGGAACAACAGAAGCAGGATGTATTGGAAAAAGCTGTATTGGAATGGAAAGAGGAAGCCATTGGGAAAACTGAAAGGGCAGAAATGCACATATGCAATTGTCTATACCGAGGAAAACTTTTGGAGAGCTGTGGCATCCACAGAAACTGAAGGGCAATGTCAGTCTCTTGGCACACACTTAGATACCTCAAAATATTATGGTACTTTTAGGGCCAAGAATAGGAGAGATGGAGGTGAAGCATGTGAGGGGTTGCAGGGAATGTGATCCCTACCCCCTCACCTCACTTACAGTCACCATCAGCTTTTGCAGGAGGTATTTGTTCTGTAGTACTGGAAAGAAGTGGGGAATCCCAAACAAAATTGTTCATGCTGTGCTGGGAGCTCCAATGTGACTGTTTTACAGCAGCACAGAGATCCATTTTCCCTGCTAGTTTGGATATGAAACTCACATTCACTGTGGACTTTCATCCAGCTCTATCCCTGTATCTAACTTGTATATTTTGGCTTCTTGCTTGGTTTCTGCTTAGAAAGTCCAGGAAAATCTGTAGCAGTTTTTTGGACAATGTTTTCAGGGCAAAAAGTTGGGCTCCTGTGCCTATGCATCTGATTCTTTCAGCTGTGGAATACACTGAGATCCTGATGGGCATTGTTTGGGCTCTGAGATAGCTTTGTGTATCTCCCACTTGGCAGCTGTGTTGGGCCACATGATGGGCAAGGGGGTCCCCAACACCAGGCTTTTCCTTCTGGCAGCAGTTTTGATTGTGGTTCACCTGTGGTGCCTGTGAGGCACCTCTCCCACAGCATGCCCTGCAATACAAAAATATCTGCCACATAAAAATCCCAAAGTGACAGAGAGGGAGGGTTGCTATGCTTCAAAATAGCTAAAATGCAGGTTCTGTGGGTATGGAGCTGAGAACAGCAGCAAGGATACCAGAACTTATGCTCAGTATGTGAGACTTGGCATGGCCTTGAACTCCTAGAAGCTGCATTTTGCTGTGAGTGGTAGATTCCTAGAAACTGTACCCAGCAGCCTCTAAGCTTAGCTAAGTGACAGATGTATGGAACACAGGCAGCACCTATATGATATATTACTTAAGGAAAAAAAGGTTATCTACTTATGTAAATTTACATTCACTCCCAAGATAATTTTTTGTTTGGTATACTTAGACTGTGAACCCTGTCCTCATGTATGTCTGCAAATCATTACCACAGTGCTGGAGCAGAGTGTGTGGGGAATAGGAACTGATTCACCAGGTCCAGAGCATCACAGTGCCCTGGCCACTGAAGCTCTCAGAGTATGTCTCCAGCAGTGTGTCAGGATCCAAAACTGGGCTGCAGGCTGGATGGAAACTCAGGTGTAGAAAAGAGGTCAGAAGCCTGAGAGAGCAGGCAAAAGGGAAGTGTTCAGCAGAGAAAGATGAAAACAACTGTTCCCCTGGACACAGTGGGAGCAGCCAGCTATGCTCCCCAGGCTTTGCATTGCCAACAGGAGTTTTTCTACTGTTCCACTGTTCCATTATCTGCCAGGCTGCCAGGGAGGAGGATGTGAGGTCTGTGTGTGCTCTCCCTGTGACATCCCTGTTATTACTGTCACTTGCAGGTGGCTGACGCCCACCATGACAGAGGCCACCAAGGGTTTGGTGTTGTGTTGTACACCAAAGACAACTTGTCTCATGTCATAGTCAGGCTGCCCTGCCTGTGGGAGGAGATTTAGGGAGCACTGCTGCTTTTTGGTATGTATGTGGGTTTTCTTCCCCAAAAATAGCTACCTGTTGAAGTGGGAGTATTTCAGAAGGGGAGAGGATTAGCAGTGGTGACATGGATGGTCATATTTCAGGGCAAACACCTGTAAATCGGTCTAAGCCTGTAAGTAGCAACCTATTAAACTGAGTTCACCTCAGCAGCACTTGCCCTGTGTCTGCTTGAGAAGGCTGGATCCAGTTACCCAGCCCTCAGAGTACAGCTGCTGCTCCAAGCTCAGCCTTTCCCCATCTTCTGTACCACTGCAAATGGAGCAGCTAAGGATGGTAACAGCTGACAAGACAAAACACATTAAAGAGGTGATGACATCTTTTTAATACATCATCTGTATTTCTACTTCTCTCTTATCCCGTTTCTGGCCCCTCTTGGAGCTTTGAAATGCTTTTCCTTCTTGTTTTGTTTTTATGGGCTTTTTAGTAGAGAAATTCTGTTAACATTAGAGATGTTAGATGGAGTCTTCCTGTGCTGTCCCTTCTGTTCTGCAGAAAAGCTGCCAGCAGGGATGTGTTGCCTGGTTTGCTAGAGGGGAAGCACACAGCTGTTGTATTATCCCATGCCCTTTCCAACCTGCAGGTGTGCAATGAGAAATCAGAATATTAATTTGAATCCTCTGTTCTTGCCCCGGGTTTCTGGGTTTTCAAAAAGGACTTGACCATGTGGAATTTCTGAATGAACGGATGCAAACTCCCTTTTAATGAACTTTGTGTAACAAAGTGCTAGGAACACTTTTCCTATAGATATATGGCTTAACCACAAAGTATTAAAAGTTACTTTGTAAACAAACATTCTGTACCTGTGACCTGGCAGTGAAAATGTTACAGGGTCACAGAGCTCAATCCAGTTCTCTCAGCAACTTGCAGAGTGATTTCTGACATTACAGTATTTAGTTCTTGGGTTCCACTGTTCCGTTATCTTAGAAAATAACAACCACCTCACCAAGACTCTGAAGACATGTGAGATCTTTGTCTAGTTCACGTGTGCAACTGAGATTGCATAAGGAAAGTATCCTTGTTTTTACTGATATTTAAATATTCTCTTAGTCACTCTCCTTTTTGTACCTTACATGTATGTGTGTGTGTGTGTGTATATATATATATATATGCACTTTTATATAATTTAATTTATATAACTTATAATCGATGATGAGCCTACAAAGTTCTTAGGAGTCACTGCTTCTTCAGGTCAGTTACATCCACCCTTCTCCTAAGAAAATAAAAAATTGGCATTCAAAAAAATTTGCATCCATATAATTGAAAGTGAATATCATCCCATGTTTACAGATTCTGAAAGTAAAATTTCAGCAGGGATTTATACATATGAGAGAAATATAGGAGTCAAATGTTATATAAGGATGTTTCTGTAAGTATGTGTCCTGTGTTTTCAGTAAGTGTTCAGAGATCCTTCTGGCTTTGGAGTTTGGGAATTACTGAGAACAATCGGTGTGCCTCTGAGATGCTGCATTCATCCCTTCAGGACTGTGCTGATAGTCACTTTCCTTGCTCAAACACCTTGCCCTAGTTTCCTTCCAAGAACTAAGAGTGTTAATTTCTTAAGAAATTTCTGCTAATTGTAAAGCGGTCTGGGGAGAGGGGTAGACTCAGCTGTATCAGAAAGAAGATCCAGTTCTGCTTGTACAGAATAATGAAGATTTGGCTCTGTCAAAACCCTATTCCCAAATTTTCTCTGGTGTTTTTGGGAAAGACTGCACCGCTGTGGGAAGCACTGTTGGCCTGGGTGAGTTGCTGGCATAAAGCTGTTGATAAAAAATGCACTCTGTGCCATTGCCTGGGTAAAGAACATTTCATTTTCTAGTGGGCATGAGGAGTTGTCAGTGTCATTGAAATTTTGTAGCTCTGAATAGTTGCTGTAAATTTCATCTGGGCAATATCCCCAATTGTGTTAGATATAATTACATTCAAAGTTCTTTTTAATCATTTATTTGGAACATGTCCCAAGATTCAGCAGTTTTGGACTGGGACAGAAATTGAATTATTTATTATCAATTAGAGGTTGTCAGAGCCTTTGACACCACGTTGAGCTGGCATTGTTTGGTATCTGTATTAATGATCGTATAGATAAAAGCATGAAATTATTGGTTGGAAAGCTTTTATTCTAGGCTGAGAAGGCTAGTTTGCATACTTGGCTGGATGCTTCCTTACACTCACTGTCATTATGGCTCTGTTTAATCAAGTCAACGTTGCCTGTGGAATTGCTTGCCCATAAATTGATGAATTGAGTGTAAGAATAATTCCCCCTAGATTGAACCCAGTTGTGACTTCCCTTGCCATCCCAGCCCAGCACATTTAGACTCTTCTGCTTTGGCTGTGGTCTGCTACAGACCCTGGAACAATCTTTGTCACATCTGTTCTTTTCTTAGAAGAGCAATTTATTGATGGCTGCTGGTGCTATGGCAATGCTGGGTGCTGAGCCTTTGTTCCCCCAGGTGAGGGGACGGAGCCCACAACCTCACAGGTGTTCCTGGCCTCTCTCACAGCTCTCTTGTGCACCCTTCTCTCATCCATGTCAGTCTTAACAATAATTTTTCTTATTGTGCTTTGGCACTTTGCAAGAAAGCTCAGCTTAAGAGGGAGATCACATTACGGAAGAGCAGAGTGTGCTCCCAGAAACATCACTGCAGAAAGGGAAACTGTCATGGAATCAGAGGACAGGAGCATGGAGAAGATGCCACTTGTCTCCTTGAGTGGCTAAGGAGAGAGGATATTCATGTGAAATTGTCTCATCCCCATATCTCCTCAATTTTGTTACCAAGGTTAGTATAGCCTTAGTGGGAAAAAGAAGGGGGGGAATCCCTTCTGAGGACATACTTGCACCATTTTTTGTAGCAAATAAGTTTTGTTTCTGCTTGCACTCTGAGCTGCTGGAAGCTGTGTGCATTAGCCCTGTACTGAGACTGATCCAGCCTATTATTACAGGATGTGATTTGAACAAGGTTATAAGAAGTTACATGCTAGATCTGCAGAAAGAGTGGGAACTTTTCATATGATAACAACAAAAATTCATAATTCCCTCACCAGTTCTACTCCCCATTGGAGTCAGTTTCCACTGTCTTCTGAGAATTCCAGTTCCTTGAAATTTATGTAAATTTCTCAGTGGGATCACTGATCTGGGGTTTTTCTTCTTCTGATTTTCTTTTTCCTGCTTCACAACACACTTATCAAAACCAGGGTTGTCCTACTGTCACAAGGAAATTTTTTGCACACACAACTTTTCCACTTATTTCATTGCAGTAAAGGAAACTGGGACTAGAGAAAGAGAGAAGTTCTCATTTTACTGGGAAATTTTGAGATTTCAAAATAATTCCAGAGTGTGTCACATTTTAGATCAAACTTTCTTACAAAATTAAACTCTGAAAACATTGTCTTCTTTTAATCAGAACAGTTCCTCTGATTTCAGTGTCTTTAAACTGAAAAAAAAAAAATCTAGCTTTTTATATAATTGTATATATATTTTTTTATTTTGGAAAGCTTTCCTCAACTATTTGCAGTACATCAGAAATGCCAAAATAGGCCTTTTTGACATTATTTAAATACCACATTCATTTTGTTAAACTGAGAAATCATAATGTTTTTCAAAACAATTGGGCTTCAACAAACAAATTTTTTCCTTTAGCATTCATCCACGCACAAACACTTATTATCTAGACAAATATTTTAATACTATGTAACTCTCATTCTTTTCAAATTGGTGACTATGTGTTAAGAAGTTCCTCTTCCAGTGATCTCACTTGGAAAAGCCGAGGCTGCGTGCATCCAACCTCTCAGGTCAGTACTGACTTCCACAAAGGAAAGTATGCAACCGGAATTCCTGGAACAGACCTCTCTTGCAGTATGTGCGTTGTATCAAAGACGCTATTTCTCAAGGAAAAAATAAACCAAAACAAAACCCAAGCCAGTCAAAGCCCAGCCCATAACAGCAAATCAACAAAAGTAAAGCCACTTTTGTTATAAATCAGTTTTTGTCTTGACTTGCAGAAGGTGCAATGGCTCCTTCATCTGCTCAAATCCTTCTACTTGGAAAAAAAAAGTGGAAATGGAGAATGTGGCCTGTCGAGCTGCGGTGTAATGCGCCTCAAACGCTACGAGCAATCCTTGTTTCACAATCTGGTAGCGATGTTTCTGTCTCCCCGCCTCCCTGTCCAGAAGCTGACAAGCAGCAGCAACTCTCAACTGAGGCAGACTTGGGAAATGACTAATTAAACAATGATTGCAGGATTGCTTCCTGCCCTGGGTATCAGACCACAAGGGTGAAGCTTCATAAAGATGGAGTGAGTGCAGGAAGCGGGGCTGTGCATACTTCCACAATGGGGGCATTATGGAGACATGCCCCGGAGGCTCCGGAGACCTCGCTGAATGGATCCTGATACCATCGGGGAATGGAGTACCTGCTAGTTCAAAGCGAGCCTGAATGCAGGTTTTAATCCTTTCTGACAATTGTTGAGAGGAAATGGCCTTTCCTCTGACCTTATCGTTGTAAACAACAACTAGTCATCAGGTTTGTCCTGCCGAGGGAATAGTCAAGGTCTATGCAAGGATTTGACTTCATATTTTTTTCTTCTCTGATTACAATGGTTTAATTCTCTAGACCTGAAATGCATTCTCACCCCTTAATATACTGACTTCATGTACATTCTTTCTTAATTATTGAGTCCATACAGCTCGGCCTGGTTCAAATTAGCTCCTTGGAGCTGTGGCATACATCCCATGGCCAGTTTCGGTTGCCCTGTGGTTGTTTTTATGATGGGCTGTTGAGAGATGCCTTTTCCATACACCAGTATCCCCAGAACCGGGTGTGAGACAAGCTGACAAACTCCTCTAGCATGACAGAGTTATTTTCACATTGGCCAAGAGGCAGGATGGGGAATTGCTGCTAGGCACCATTGGTGTGGCAGTTTTAGTACGATAGAAGGATGCAAACACTTCTGGAATTGCAGAGGTGGGTGGATTTGTCTCTGTGGGTTCACATGGCTTTTAGAGCTAAGACAATACAGATGACAGAGGAAATAAGACAGTGGCTTTTCTGCTCCTGGAGTTCAAGCCAACTGTCTGTAAGCAGCTGGACAGAGTGACAATGCAGAAGAGGGCTGACCTGCTGCACTGACACAGTTTCGGAGTGATGAAATCCACCTCCCCCCAGATCGGGGCAGGACTTTGCCTCTGGCAGGGCCCCAGTATTGAGATGCACATCCCACATCGCGGTGCCTGTAAGCATCCCCTTCCGGGTTGCTGCTCATCAGGTGCTAAGTGCTGTAACAGATCAGCTGTCAGAGGCTTTCTGAAAGGGAATTTGCAGAGCCATTAGGAGGGCACTTCTGTGCCTGGTCATAGACCTTGGCAGGGTATAGGAGGGTACTGATGGCTTTGCATGAATGGCTTTTTCATTTCGGTGGAGTTTATGGATAGCACTCACATGTCTGCTCTTTGGTCCCCTGTTCTAAGACAGAGAGCAAACCAGAAGAGATTCCTCCCTTGCACTGCACAGCCTGGCTGATCACTGCAAAATGAGGGATGGGCTACAGAAGTCAGTGTGCCTAAACTCTCTGCAACTCTCAGCTTTTCTTACTGGAACTAAGGAGCATTCCTCTTTCCCTAGGTAAAGAGGATGAATTTTAATCTTTTCTTGTTGTCCTGGTTGACCCAGCTTAATATCTGTTCCTCCAGCTTGTAAGGATTCTTGCTACATGTTTGACAACAGAAATGTGGTGTATTTGCAGCAGGCTCGAAATCACTGTGTGTAGGTCCAGATTTCTAGTGAAAATCTTGTAAGGGTCTGCAAATGAGAACAGGTTAAAAGCCACTTTCCTTGGGTTTGTAGGAATGTCTGAGTGGGCTGTGGTAGGCTAAAGTGAAACTGATGGATTTTCATAGAGAGGATGTTTGGTTTTCACAACTGTGAAAACCTGTGGTAACTTTAGGCTGTGTTTTGTGTAACATATTTGTGAGCAAAGAGAAGAGCCTGAACAGTGCAAAGAGCAACCTCTGAGCACCACATACATCCTCTGCCAAGGGAATGATCAAGGTCAGGGTCTCAAGTGGTGAAGTAAACAGGGCTGGATCTGCCCTGTGCTTTGTCTCTGGCACCCACATGTGCTGTGGCCAAGAACAGGCTGTACCCAAGGCATGGGTTTCTCTGATTTCCAGCAGGATGTGGGGCTGTGGGTGGAAGAGGGTGTTATAGTAAACATTTGCAGTTTGTCCTGTAGCCACGTGAAGTTGTTTTTCTTGCTCCATACTGAGATGAGTTGGAATAATTTTGCTTCCAGTTTTGTTCAGAAAACAACTATGCAAGGCTGTGGCACATGTGTGCCAGTGGGACTGAGACTTAAATAAGTGGGAAGGATCTCAAGAAGATCTGATGTGATGTGCCTGAAGGAATTTCCTTTCCTGGGGGTTGACCCCTGTGGCAAGGTTGTGTAATTAGACTGCTGGTAGATCTGGTCACTGGGTATGGTGTGTACTCTGTAACCTCAGGAGGCCAGCAGGTTGGTGGGGCTGTCCCACCATCCTGGGTATCTTGTGTGTGCTCTCTCCATCACCTGTGCACTGTCTGCATCGGGGTCACATTGTCACAAAAATGAAAGAAAGGCTAGTAGAGGAAGTATTCACTTTTCAGTTGGGATGAACACAGTATTTTCTGAGAGAAATGCTCTCTGTCCATCCCACTCCTTCTCCCCTCTGAGATTTGCTTGTTTATGTGGTTGCAGGAGGTAGCTCTTTGCCTTGTTGTGGTATTACCTGTGCTAAGGAGGATCATAAAAAGCTCAAGCACTTATTGATTCAGTAGTGGGAGCTGTGTCAACAGTGATAAAATGGTGCCTCTCCCTCAGTTATGGAATACCTATCAGATTTTCTCTTTCCACCCTGAGGTTCCCTTTAAGACTTTTTGAATTATTTCCTCCGCTTTATAGAGCTGTAACAAAGGATGAGTGGCTGGATCACTGTGCCAGCTTTACCTGAGTAAAAGGGGCCACAGACAGGCTGAAAGGGCTCCTGTCAGCAGGCTACTAATTGCATGTGTCCATCAGCAGGTTGTCCTTCTATCAAAGAATGTTATCTTGAGATGAATCCATAGGCAGCACAGAAGGATCTTGTTGAGAGAGACAGAGCAGGGAGCTGTAGAGTGCTGCTGCTTATTGGGATGGTGTCTTCACAGCAGGTGCAGGAGTGAAAGAGCAGCACCAGCTCTGCGAGACCTGCTCTGCCTTGCAGTGATTGTGTTAAGAGGGAGTACACTTTGCTTTTCTTCCTCACAAGGGACCACTTGCATTTGTTTTGCACTGCTTTGCAATATTTCTGGAAGTCTGCAGTAACTGCTTGGAATTCTGTGGGGAATGAATGCTGCTTTTCCTTCTTGTTTTGTCCACACACATTACACCATGCATTGAGTGTAAAGAAGAGTAATCTCTGTTTTGGAGCTTAATGAATGCTGTAATAGACTGTCTTGGCAGTCTGCATACCTGAGAAATTTTTTTTTTTTCTGCATAGTAACAGCCCAATTTGCTGTTTTGCACAACCCCAGTTATGGACTTGTCTAAGTTTTCTTGTACAGTTCAAATCTTACCTGTGGCCTGTCTTGAAAGCCTCTCACTGAGACCAGGGAAAAGGGCAATTACTTAAAAATATTTGCACGTGGTTAGACTTTTTTCTGATCTACTGAGAAATAATCACAATTACTTCCAGATTCTTTGACTCAAAGAAAGCTGACAAGGTCTCATTCTCAATATGTTATATATTGTAATTAGGATGTATATTGCCATCAGCACCCTGAGACCACAGGAGAACATGAGCTTGTTTGCCCTTACTGAATGCATGTGAGTCTCATGAATATTTTTGAAGCAGGTCAAATACTTGCCATTGCAAATCTAACAGGCCTTAATGAAAGCAATCCTTTGAGCAGAAGTGAAGGTGGATTTCTCCCTCCTTACAAAAATGCTCAAGGAACACCAGAATAAGTTTGAAGGTGTAGGTGAGGTCTGTGGAGTTAGTTTTCTCTCTGAAGTTGTGGAGGGGAGGCTCCCATTCATTCATCTGCAGGTTGGCACTTAGCACATGTCTGGGGGCAGTGGAAGAGCCAGGCAGCACTGGGACAACAATGATAAAGTCACTATGGAAATTGAGACGCTTCCCAAAAGCAAGTTTGCTGATTATATGGCAACAAACAACTTGGTGTTAAGGGGTAGGGTAGAATCCTCTTTTTAAGTAATTGTAATTATTATTATTTAGAGGCAATTACATTGTTAAGTGAATGCACAAACATTATTAGCCATCAAAGCATTACATGTGATGCTGTGGGAAGGTGGGGAAAACAGTGAAACTGAGGCATGACATCCCCTTGATACCTCCAAAATGAGGCAGAAGAAACCCCAGCACTGCTGAAATTCAGCTTTTGTGAAAAATGGTTTGTGGGATTCTCTTTAACCTGCCCACATGGATGTGCTTGAAACCCCAAAGGAGAGGGCTGGGTAGAGAAGCAGGGTGTGAGGTGCAATTCAGGTGGAGTGATGATGGAAGCAGATAAGGCTACACATCCTGTCCTTATCACTTCAGATCCTGCCTGCTAAAATGTCTGGTCCAATATTGGTCCCACTGATTGACTGAGACACAAGACTACTAAAGACCCGAGAGGTCCTGAGCTCAGTGTAAATCCTGGGAATAGAAAGAGGTGTTGACAGAAGAACTTGCTGTCCTGCTGGACAGTGTGGAACATCTGCCCATGAGGACTGAGAAGCCTGTATTTAGCCATTTGTGTCTTTGGATGCTGAAAGTGGGCAGAAATTTTCCTGTTGAACCAAGGCTACATCCATGATTAGGACCAAGGTTCATTCTGTTTCCTTGAGCTCATGCTGCCATTCACTGACTTATATTGCTGGAGCTCATTTTCATGGTTTGGTGGCAGCTTGATGCTAACTCTGAGCAAAAGCCTGCTGAGATCCCAGATGTTGCCATGATCATTTAAGAAATTCCCTCCTCCTAAGACACATGCAGGATCACAGTCCTTTTCCTTTTCCTGCACTCATGATGCTCAGGGGGCTGGAGCTGAGCTGCTGCAGCCCTGTCTGCTTGGGGATGGAGTTGTTTACAGGAGGGGGAAGCCTGTGTTTTTGTGGAGGTGTGGAGGAGGCAGATGTCCTGCCTCCTGTTCTTCAGCAACCAGGAGGTTTCTCTGTTCTTCAGGGTTACATACATTCAGCTAGACTTCTTTTTTAAAACGAGACCTAATAACCTCTCCTCTGGCCTCGATGGAGGAAAGCTTACCCCCAAACTCTCTCTCCTGCTACTTTGCTTGGTGATGCCTTCAAGCCAGGGAGGACCTTTCCTGTAAACTCCTGCACAAGAGGAGGCCTGTCGCTGTGAACTCTTGCATAGTAATTAGAGGAAACAACTTTGGGCTCCCACCACTGGTTATGCAACAGGACTGGATTGTTTGTCACCACACAACCCAGCACCAACACGCTGGTGCCTCTGTTCTGACACCCCTCGTTTGCCTTCATCCATTCTCTGAGCATCCGCTCTGCAGATTGCAGGAGTTTCTGTCCCACAGTCAGCTCCCAGGTAAATCCTGTCTGGGACATTTCGAGGGAAATTGTAGCTCCACAGCAGAAATGGCCCCAGTTTCCAAGGCAACTGTCCCCTCACCCTGTTTTGAACTGCCTGGTTCCCATAGAAAGTTGCCCGTTAGTCTGGTCAGCAGCTGCTGCAGGAGCACGCCACCTCCAGAGTTGTCCTTGGCTGGACTCTTTATTCCCGTAATGAGCAGGCAGGGGGCCACGGGTGGCCTGTGCTGCAGCCCCGAGCAGGGCCTGGCGGCGCTTGGGCAGGGCAGCGCATCCAGGAGCTGCTCTTGAGTGGGTGAGGGGGTGGTTGTGCCTTTCTACCTTCCCAGGGAGAAAGTGGTGCTTGGGGCTCCTGGGAGGTGCGTGGAGCTGGAGGCTGAGGTGCTGATGGGGCTGCTCTTGGGGGTTTTTTGGCGAGCGGGAAGGTGACAAGTGAATAAGAGGGACACGGCATTTTATTTAATTAGAAAAACCAAACTCCCTAAAACTAGCCTCCGAAGGGCCTCCGTTGTCATCAGCCGCACAAAGAGCTGTGACAAATGAAAGGAACTGAGCAGAGAAAAGGCTGCTTTCTCTTTGTGTCTCTTTCCCAGCTTCTGTTTGCTTTGCTGTCTCCCTTGCTCCCATTGATCAGGCATGTGGAAACATTCCTCCTCCTGCACTCCCATTGTGGCCGCCCGGTTGCCAGGCTGCCGTTGGCTTGAATAACTTCACTAAGCCAGGCCTCTCCAAAACCATGCCATCCGGCGTGCTGGGTGCAGAGCCAGACACTGCCCTCCCATCCTCCTCCCCTCCCTCCCCCCTCCCCAGCAGCGCAGGGGTGCAGTGAGAAAATGTGCCAAAGAACAAGGGAGGTAACGCGGAGCCCCAGCTGTCCCGATGCGGGGGAGAAACACAAGCTTGCCCTAAGAAAATAGGGGCAAAAGGAGGGGACAATGGCCAGCCTGGGCTGCTGCCTTAAAAAGAAGGTGGGTGGTGGTGGTGAGGGCTGTTAGCCCAAAGTTTCTGAGCAGAGAGGAGACAAAATGGTACGTTTCCCAGGGATACAAGCTAGTAAAGTGCAGTGAGGTAAACCCTCCCCGTGGAGGGGAGAGGTGGAGAGGACAAAACAGGAGGCAGCAGGCAGCCGGCTGGGAGCAATTCATGGCCAACTCTCACTGGCTGTGCCACAAACATGTTCTTACAGCACACGGGGCACCTTGGGCCAAGCTTGCCACTGCTGCTGGCTTGTACAGCACCTCTTGTTGAGGTGACACCACTGTCTGGTGCAGGTGACAGCTCTGGCACACAGTGTGGCTGCATTCCTGGAGAGAGTTCAGGGGCAGGCTGGGGGCTGTACCCCCAGGACCTGCTCCAGGGATTTACTTGGGGTAGTTCTGGTGCTGAAGACACTGGACTGGTGCACCTAGCCAGTGGCCCAGCGACCTGGGGGCTTGTGCTGTTGTTGCAGAGGGGCTGACACCAGCCTGCAGTCCTGCTGCCTACAGCCATTATTATGCCGAATACGAATCTGGCCTATTGTTCTTAAGGCTGTTTTCCATCGGTGAAGTAGCAGTAAGCAATCTGTGCTTTCAGACATGCTTTTGACTCAGCACGGCTGGGGTTGGATCCTCCCATGGTGTAAAGCAGCCCATCAGCTCACAGCATCACCTGTGACCCCGTTTAATGGTCCCACCGCTGGCAGTTATGTCCCGGTGCTTTGGGTCAGAGGAGCTGTATGACCACGGGCTGAGGCTGTGGCCAGGCAGAGGATCCTCTCCAGGTGCCACCAGGCCTGGCCACAGGGGTGGCCCCTGCATCCCAGGAGTTGGAGGGAGATGTCCTGGGGCAGCTGAAGCCTGAGCTAGGCTGGGTTTGCTTTGCAGAGAGGTCCTGGGTTTGCACCGGGTTTGTGCTTGTTTGAAGGGCAGGGACTGCTGAGCTCAGGTGATTAACATAACAATCCCGGAGCTCTGCCTTCATCCTGCGGCTAAAGCCTGGTTTGCTCAATCCAATTTCCAGCCTCTGCCCTTTCTTTAGCAGGCTAATTACAGCGTCAGGACAGTGGAAATGACCTTCTTAAAGTCACAGTGCCCCTCATCTACTTACCTGTCAAAACACAGGAGACAGAGCACTGGTATCATTCAGAGAAATAACATGTTTAGATACAATGAGTGAATGTACCAAAGTGCAGAGCTCTTCCCTGAAGTTCCCAGTGGAAACTTGGTGTGTTGTTACCAGTAGTGATGTGCATTTGTAAAGCTCTTTTCAAGCAAGGTCCACTGACCAGCAGAGCAATGGAGGTGCAGGTTTGTTCAAATTTAAAGAAGAGTAATCGTGCACTATTACACTGATAAATGTGCAAATGCTCTCATCTCACACAGAAACCTGTGAGGGCACTGGGCTGGAAAGCTTCTGCAGTGCTGGCTTCTCTCATTAGTCATCCTAGCCTCATTCTGTCTGTAACACAGAGTGTCTGGCTCCAGTGCAGCTCTCCCTTCCTCCTGCACAAACTTGGATGTGGCCTGTGGGGGCCCAGAGAAACTGTGAGTGCTCTGGTGGTTGGTCCTGCAGGTACTACAGCCCTGGCATGGGCTGGAGCAGGAGCCTGTGTATGGAGCCTGCCTGGGGACTGGAGCTTCAAATGAAGCAGCATGAGAAGCTGCAATCTGCAGGAAATCCTTGGGCTCAGCACGATGCTGATGTGGCCCTTGACAGAGCAAAGGATGGGTGCTCCCAGTGTCCTTCCAAGGGCTTGTCCATTGGAGCAGAAACAAGTGATTTCCAGGGATGGCAGGGCTTGTTTTTGTTTGAACATTCTGAGCAGCTTTGTAAAGACCTGAGCTGTATGTGGCCTTCATATTCTTGAAACTGTCAGCAGCCACAGAAATCAGCCCCTTCACAGAGGATAACAGAAAGTAAAAGTTTGTGCCTGACCAGTAGCTTGGCACAGGATATTTCTGTTGTGGTCCTGTTGAAATTGTCAGTGATACCTTGTTAAGGCTAAGTTTTGCTTAGGATTGGTCTCATTTTGTGCCTCAAAAAGAAAGAGGCAATCTCCTGGTTGCAGGAGGACCTGTGAGGTGAAGCCAGTCTAATCGTGGAGCAGCCGTAGCTAAACTGCTTCTGGAGCTGAAAGGATGGTTTTGCTATCTCTCCTGCCTGGAAAGGAGGAAATATGGTGAGCATCGTGAGGCTTAATGTAACGAAGCAGGCCAGGAATAAAATTAACTGGTTGGCTGATACAGATGTGTCAGTCACACTTTGCCCCAAAGCCACTGCTGATTGCTGAGATACCTGTCCCATCAGGCACTGAGAAGAGGTAGCAAAAAAAATTTCAATTCATGGCAGTCTTGGAGACCTGCTGCACACAGCAAATTTGATGCTGTGATAACTGACACTGTTTGTGACAGACAAATCTGTGGCTTGTGTAGTGAAGCAGTTCAGAAGTGCCTGCTGTCGCATACCAAGAGGTTGTGGAAATGGTACTTGCTAGGAAATATGTTGCAAGAGGATCCCAACTACCAAAGGCATCTACTGAAAGCCATAGGAGAGCAATGAGATATTTGAGAGTACTGGGAGATTTTTTTCCCCTGTTTTTTTTTTTTTTTTCCAAAGGCATAAATGGTCTGATTCTATTGAGAGCTACAAAAGAGGGGATTTTTGAGAAACAAGGTGAAATCATGAAAACTAATACTCCAGCACTGAAGTATAAACTAAACATATCTGAAAGAGAAGAAAACAATTACAGGAAAGGCTGTTACTAGCAAACTGCTGGGAGGAGGGCAAATGCATCCAGGGCAACAAGTCTAGGATAAATATAAGGAACAGTCTTGGAGGCATGACCTTGCCCATCCTTACTGCAACAGCCTTTTCCTACATTTTGCTGCTGGGAAGATAGTAACAGGAGTTGTTCTATCTCGAGTGTGGAATGCAGGGTTGTAGGAAAACAGTACAATTGCTCAGTCCTGTGTAGAGTGATGTGGCTTTCCAACAGGGCAGGAATCTATGCACAATGAGATGGACTCACCCATGTTACTGTTGTTGATGGGGAGCAGCTGGTTGCTTCAAGTGAGTCAGATATAATTTGAAATTATGCCTGGAATTATATGAAGTATTTAAAACCCCTAAGATAAAAACTGAAATAAATCTGTTACCCGTAGTGTGGGTGTACTCTGAGAAGAGACAAACTGAAGCTCACAGGAAACATTTATTGAAAAGGAAAAATAATGTCTCTGCAATAGGATTTTTTTTGTTTGTATTTTCCTATGTGAGCTGTCCAAAGGAGACTTCCTTGTTGGAGGAAAGCCCTGCTGCTGCTGAAGGGCAGGACTCTCGTGGGTTGTCACTGGTCAAGTGGTGACAGTAGGCAGCTTGGCAGAGTCTGCATGTAGACTTTGGAGTACTAAAAATCAAGGCAAGTGCTGTGAGCTCTTCTCCATGTGTGGTTAAATGCTTTCTCTGTAGCTGGTGCCAGGCACTGTCATGGCCCACTGCTCACAAATGCCTTTGCCAGGTGGAGACCACGTCTGCTTTAGCTGGAGTTAAGGACCAAATGTGACTTTGTTTTCTGTGTCACTTCTAAATGATTCTTAGGCTCCTCTTTCAGGTAGGAGGTTTAGAAAATTGAATCCTATGACACTTTCAATAGGGGAATTCACCAGTCTCTCTTTTTTCCCCCGTGCTCTGAAATACATGAATAACCTAAGTGTATGATAGCTACCCTGTACCACAGCTATGCCAGTGGAGGATCTTGTGTTTCCTTCAGATTTCACAACACAGTAAGTTACTGGATCAGTCTCTCAGAGAGAAGCCACCATGGGAATGCTGTTTTCAGCATCCCACACTGTCCTCGAACAGAAGTCAGAGACCTCCTATTTGAGTTTTATAGTAATTGGTTGCTGTGCCACTGTTTTAGTGCCATGCTGTCTACAAGCAGAGATCGTGCAGTCTAATTTTGTAATGAAGAATTATAATAAAACAGTAGGCAGTGCTTCCTGCAAAAAATATCTCCTGCGTGTGGCTTTTTACAGGATAAACTGTCTGGCTTAAATATAGAAACAGTGTTCTTCTGTCAGGAACTCTAAATGAAAATGCATTTGAGTTGGTGTTTGCTGGCAGTGCATTTGGTATGTCATTCACTTACCTATCTAAATTCCAAGTGTAGTAGTTAAATCAACATTAATTCATTCTCCTGTGATGTATTGGACTGATGGAAATCATTACACATTTGGGAGACGTGTGTTCCACATCACAGCATAGCAGTTGTCTGTCAGGGTCTGGCTTGCAGGTACCCAGGGTCCCTTCTGTACACCAGGCAGAGTCCTGAGCCTCCTGCAGCGTTGGCTGTGCAATCTCCTCAGCTCCTGATTACTCTCTTTTTTCTCACTCACAAGGACCTTGAGTCAGCTACGTCTGGGCAGGCTCTCAGTAACAAAACTTGTGTTTGAAAAGTGCTATGTCTGGCAAAACAAGCAGCAGCTCTTGTGAGGTCTTTCCAAGCAGGTTTCTCTCACTGCTGTCATTCCCCTTGCACATGCACCATGCTCCCCATACCCACCCCAGGATTTGCTTGCTTCCTTCTGGTGATTGACTGTTATTTTGAAGCACAGGCTTACAGAGCCAAGACAGAGGATCTCCAAGGGAAGTTTTAAGTGTTCAATAAAGGAAGGAATGCAGGGAGAAAAGAAAGCACCGACTGCAATGGCATCATTCTCTTTCCAGCATCCCTTTGAGGGTCTCCTGTCTTCCCTGCCTGCCTGTGACCTCCCTCCTCTTCCAACCAGGCTCTTTCTTTTTTCAGTCTTCCTCCTGCCCCTCACCCTCCTCATTCATTGATCTCCCTTTAGGCTTTATTAGTGACTCTCCCTCCCACCCTTTCTCTCCCTCAGTTTTTCTGATTCTCTAACATGAGACAATTGAATGAGGCCAGACTCCTAAGCCGAAGCTGGGGGTGAGAGGGAAGAGGCGTTAAGATTTAATGATATTGCCTCTTTAAGGAATCCCTAATTCCTAACACCCATCTCCTCCCCCACCTGAGAACCAATTAAAACTCAATGAATTCAAGTGGAGGCTTTTGTGCATCACATGTGCTTGACTAACAAAGCCTTCTCCATGCTGGAATAAAAGCTTCTATTCAGCAGCCAGTTTGTTCTAATTCAAATCACTTCCACTCCAGCATCCTCTCCTTCCTTGCTGCTCCTGAGTTCCCAGGCTGGGCTGCCACCCGCACAGCCCTGCCCAGAGCTTCATGTTTTACCTTGCAGAGTCCTACTGCAGTGAAGCAGAGGATGGGAGATGGCCTCCATATGGTTAACTGGGCAGTCCATGCTCATTGTGTCCCTGTTCCCAGGAGCCTCCTAGGCTAGGGATGAGCCCACGTGGTGCCCTGCAGGAGCTCCAGCCCTGGGAGCTGTCTGGAAAGGATTTCTTGTGGTGCCCTAGGGAAACAGCTCCTATGTGCAGAGTCCTCTCTGTGTAGACAGAAAATTGCCTCGTCTATGGTCAGAGCTCAGCCTTCCTTGAAATAAGTGAAAACCCTCTCTTTTTTTCTGTCACTGTGGGGGTCATGCCGATGTAGTGACACCTGAAGTAGCAGGGAAGTCCAAAA
Organism: Molothrus aeneus; assembly: GCF_037042795.1. Taxonomy (NCBI): domain Eukaryota; kingdom Metazoa; phylum Chordata; class Aves; order Passeriformes; family Icteridae; genus Molothrus; species Molothrus aeneus. The sequence goes on from NC_089663.1 coordinate 3,657,303, forward strand.
GCACACAAAGTCTATGAGAGTCCAAGTAGTTTGTACTTTCATCTTCCTCAGGGTATAAATTGCACTACCTGGGAACCTGAGGGTAACTTCTGTCCTTTATTGTGCCCTGAAAATGAGCTTGGATAAGGTCATCTGGAGGATAGAATACATTTCATGCTATTCAACTACCAAATTTAGAAACCTCACTCGAAAGCTTTGCAGCTGCAGATCTGGAGCTTGGGTGGCTTTAAGTAGGGAGGTAATTCTCTGTCCAGATGTTAGCCAGGTAATCTTCCAGGTGTAAAACAGGCTCTGCTCAGAGCTTCTGCCTGTCCTTTACTGATCAGGGTTGCCTGAGCTGGTAGCAAAGCTGTGTGCATGACATTAACTGGGTTATCTTTTCTCTGTTCCTGCAGCCTCCTATTTGCAGAGATACTTTTGGATTTTTTTGCTCTTGTGAGAAATCTCTGGTAGAAGCAGGTTGAGCGCTTTGCTGTGATCGCAATGAGGTTTTTACTCCGTCTAATCTCTCCTGGGAGTGAGCTCCTACACTGCAGGCCAGCTGCCAAGGAAGCTATCTGCTCTGCTCCAGAGCCTTGTTCTGGTGGATGGCAGTTCCATTGCTCCTGAAACACATGGTTCTCTCAGGGAGCCAGGAAGGAGATAGCCAGCTCTTGGGTAGCTGGGACCTGTCCCACAAAGAGCTCTGGCAACTGAGATGAGCTCTTGGAAGCTGGTTTCATTTTTCTAGAGGCACCAATGCTTAGAGGAGTGGTTTGGGTCTACAGGCAGTTAGGGAACTGTGATGTCTGACAGCAGAAATACTGCGTTTTGAACTCATCTGTAGTTTTTGGTGCTGGTAATTCTTCCTGCCACACTGCTTTCAGCTGTCCAGCATGGCAGGAAACAAGTGTTAACACACCTCAGAGTGTGTTGCAGTCTTCTAGTCAACTTTTATGAAAGAAAGATTTGAACACCCCTTAGAAGTCCTGTTCCTTGCTATAGCTGTGGTCTCTCACATCTTACCAACAACCCCAACTCTGGCTATCAACTAGAGCTGAATATATTCTACTGTTTCCACAAAGTATGTTTGGGTCTATACTTGTCTGTCTCACTCATGTGTTTATAGATTTGGACATGGAACCTTCTTTTGATGTCAAAAACTTCTTACTATTGTGTAAATTGGCATCAATTTTTCATCCAGATTTTTTTTTTCTTTAAGTTGGCCTCTTGTTGCAGTGATGTGCAGAGTTAAAAGTAAAGAAAATGTGCTGTGGATGGATTATCCCTTAGGAAACCCAGCACTATGTCTACATAAAAGCAAAAGAACAATGTCTGACAATATGCAAAATGCTTGGGGTACTCAGACTAAGACATAAATTGTAAAGAGCTGTTCATTAAATGACAAGTTAATTTCAGGTAATGCCATGTGGTGTCATGACAGTAGAATCTCTCCATCAGTATGGTGAAGGGGAAGAAGATCAGAATCAAAATCTGTTCTTCTGTTGAAAAAATTCTACTTTCCCTTGAGTTAGAGAGGGCTGATTATTTGGGGAAGATAAAAGTATTTCCCTTTACAGCTTTGAGTTATTTTCTGCAGCATGTTCTCTCTGAAGATCTTGAAACTTTTTTTTTTTTTTTTGAGGTAGGAAGAAAACCCCTTGGTTTTCAAGTAGAAAAAGAGAATTTTCTTGGCCCAAATCACCTGGCCAATTTGTGAGAAAGAGGTAGGAGCAGCATAAACAACTAATGACTTCACTGAAGAGCTCACTCCTCTGGAGCCTCCTGTGAGATGGAGCAGCCCTGGAGCAGTGAGCAGTGCTCTAAGGTGGGGCCTGACAGTGCTGTTGCCTGCTCAGGGCCTGGCACAGCTTGGTTGGTCCCTAGGCCTGTCTGTAATAAACTCACTTAATTGAAGAGAGCAGGAGATCTGAGCTGCTGTGGTTGTGAGGCTCAGTGGGCAGAACAGCCCCTTCCTTCATGATGCAGCTGAACTCTCCCTGTGTCAAACACTGACCTTCATCTCAGGGGCCCTGCACTTTGTTCCTGTTTCTTGTTAGTGAAATGAGTTTGATGGTCTCAGACTTACTACTAAATGGTCTCTACTTCAAAACAAAGTGCAGTTGGTTTGGCAGGAGAGTCCCAGGTCTGACCTGAAACTAAATTACAGCTGACCCTGAGACAGTGAGGCCCCTCCAGGTCAGAGACAAGGGCATTGTCAGGACACTGGGAGCTTGCACTGTAATTAGCAGCAAAGGTATCAAATACCTCTGTTTCCAGCATTCCTGTCCTTAAAGCAACACAGGCATAAAATCTTAATTTTTTTCCTACTGCAGCCTCACTAAAAACAAACCAAAAGGGAAGTAAGGCTCAACAAACTTCCACTGATTTGCTTTTTCTCTGTAAATCCCTCCCCATCTTACACTGTCTCCCACAATCCCTTGTTCTCCCAGCATCTGGGAGTGAACTTGCCACACACTGCATTGCTTTCAAGGCTCCAGAATGACCAGCACACTTGAGCATGCTTTGCCTGACAGCAGGAGTGTGTAAGAGCAGCTTTCCTACTCAAAAACTTGTTTTATTCCAGAGCTGCTCTGCTAGCAGCTGTCGGTTCTATTCCCAGGTTTCTTAAACACCAGAGAGGCCCTTTTAGATTCACCCTTGAAAATGTGATTTAAATACCCTTTCTGTTACAGGAACATTGTAGCATTTGAGAGAGTAGAACACTGGTTTCCTGGGTGTCCAGCAGAGTGGCAGTAAACAGAGCCAGGATGCCTGGCAGTTAAAACCATAGAGAAGGTGTAAATTACTGAGCCTTCTGCTTTCAGCCTGGTCACCTGTGCACTAACAATCCCAGACCTTGTGTGTGCACCATGGGCTTGTTTTGCAGAAAATGCTCTGTGCTGAGAGCTTTCCCAGGCCTTCTTTGGAAGGGGAATGTTTACTCTTTCCTAGCTTCTTTCAAACATTTAAAATCAGTGGGAAGTTTTGGAAGATGCCTCACTATTTCCATCCATCACAAGTGGGCAGGTTCCAAAGCCCAGGGTGTCTGTGAAGGAGTACACGTGATTACCTCCAGAAGGGAAAGGCTAGAGCAGGGCAGGACATACTGCACAGGGATTCCAAAACCACCCATATAATCAGATTACAAGTCCAGTGAGTCAAGATGTCTTAAACCAGAGTATGATCCCTCTATTTCACGTGTAACTCATGAGAGTCCTTTCTTCTGATGTCTCTAAAAAGGCACTGATCATTCCTGCAAAAAGGAGTGCAGAATTGCTCATTGAATAATTGGGAATATGGCATGGAGATGGAACTAAAATCTTAAACACATTTTTGTCTGAGCCTTAAGTATTTTTTAATGTTACTATGCTAATATTACTTAAATATTTAATATTACTATTCTCCATTTTGATTAATGTATCTGACAGAAATTTTGAATTGTAGAAGTTACTGTTTCATTCATACTTTTACTAAGGAGATGGTTTCAGTATACATTTCACACCTCCACTGTGAGAGAGGTTTCCTGCTGCTCCTCTGTGTCCCTGCTTTTGAAGGAGTATCTCATGTTGTCTGTCTTAGCCTTGGCTAAATAATGCCCTGGCCAGCTACTTTGGAGGGGGCTGGTCCTTAGCACTGTTGCAGTGCCTTGGCCACCAGCCAGCTGGGAGCTCTGAGGAACAGTTTGTGAATCACTACTTACTCCTGGTGGGAAAAGGGTCAGTGACTCGGTTTACTTCAGCTCATGGAACTGCATGGGCATGAGGTAGGTGGGGAGATTTCTGCCTGGAACCAAAAAAACCTCAACAAACCAAAAACCCAACAAACCTCCAAACATCCCCCCCCCCCAAAAAAAAAACAACCAACAAACCGCCCCCCGCTTTCCCCCAAAAAACCCAAACAAAACCAAAAAAGCCCAGATAAAAGAAAATGGCATAAGGACCCTAAGGTAGCAAAATCAGCCTTGAGGGAAATCCACAGCAGGCAAAGGCGTGAAAAGATAAATGCTTTAAGGCTGTGAAAAGTGAGAAAAAGATGGGCAAGGATGGACAAGTAGCAGCATGAGCAAAGTATTTCCCACTAGACTGTGAGCAGTGCAGAATGAGAGCTTCTCTTCAGTTAGAGGTCAGCTCACAGGGTGTGTGGGCAGGGCAATCGCTGTGTCTTGGGACCAAAGAACAGATCTTGAGCCTTTTCTAGTTCCAAACACATTTAAAAGCTGGTGAAGATTGCTGAAACGAGAGTATTTAGTAACAGCCATCTCATTTCACATTCCCTAGCCTGGAAGGATTGGGAGCCTGTAAGCCTGAGTAAAGACGTGCCCTGGGGTGAGGGAAGCCCTTCCTCTCTGGGGGACACCACTCCTGCTCCAGAGCATCTGTGCTGGGTGCACTGGTGTAGAAAACCAGTTCTGAGTATAACACACACACTGGGTGAATTGTGCCTTGCAGTAGCCTGTTCTACAGCAACAAGAGAATGACCAGAGACAACTGGCCACGAGTGCACCCGGACCCTGGCTGGCTCTTGCCTCCTTTCCCCTTCAGCAGGGAGGAGACTCAGGCAGCAGTGACGTGTAAGAGCAGCTAAGCCTCTCCTGCAATCTGAGCATGGCAGCTTTGCCTGGGAAGACACTGGTGTCCGTCTTGATTAAGATGTGATGCCTGATGTAAGTCATGTGACAAGTACAAACAAAATACCTTGGCAAAACCTTGAGGAACCAGGACAGGCTGAGCTGCTTAGGAAGATTTACAGGGTGTATTTCTGTCCTGTATACTTGCCTTGGTCTGAACCTTTCTCATCTCAGGAGCTCCAGCATGCACCCTGGATTTTAAAGATTCTCTTTTCTGTTCTTTCCTCCAAATAATCTGCAAACCTTCTCAATGTTGTGCTGTTAAGTTTAACAGTTACTCAGCCCCAGTTACTTTACACCATTTTAGTACCTGGATGCTATAATGTCATCTTCTGAGAAGTGCCATTGGGATTTGTGGAGCAGAGGTCCCATAATCTTAGATTAGAAAATAAGTCTTGAAGAAATGGGAGAGTTAAAAGCCAGTGCGAGTGCTGTAGCAGAGTAGGAAATCGATTATATCCTGAAAGAGAGGGGATGAAGAAACAGCTTCTGCTTGCTCAGCTCCTGTTCATGTGTTGAGCCAAAAGTTCTCTGTTTGCTCCTCTGAGTGCTTCCTTCTGGTGCTGCTCTGGGACAGTGCCAGGACCCAGATTTCTGCCTCCTGCAAGCATCTCAGCAGGGAATCCAGTGCTTCCCTTGAGTCCTGTTCTCCCCGTGTTCCTCTGTTCTCTTGGACTTGACCTTCTTTAAGGCAGATTTTAGAGGTCCTTGACATGGTGCTGACTCCATGCCCAGATTAATAATTCACACACACGTCAGACCTGCAGAGGATGTGCAGGTGCAGGATAGTGCAGCATCACTGCCTGGGGAGCTGCTGCTGGAGGCCCAGCACCCCGGGCAGCCGGGCACAGCCCTGTCCCTGCAAGGAGACATTGCAAACATGTGCTGGCTGTGCTGGTGTGTTTGGGGCTCACCCTGCCCCCCTTCCACTGGGATACAGGATTTTAAATTCAGAACTTTAATATTTTGGTAAAATGTTAGTATGCAAATCCCTTTTGTATAAGGTGTCTGGCAGCTCTCAAACCTGACTCAGAACTTTTTCTGTTACCCCTCTTCACCCAGCTCTTTCCCAAATGTCTTCTCAGTCTGGTGGTATTTGGTGAACCTGGCCCCATGCTGCACTGTCACTTGCCCTGATATGAACCCATGGACCAAACCCCTAAATTTCTCTGTTACTCCTCTTCTTTAGGCTCCATCTATGCATGTAATGTGCAAGAACAAAACAGGATATAATCACCAAACTGACATTTGTTTTAATTTATTCTTCAAAATTTTATTGAATGGTAATTCCCCAGCCTTCCTGGCTCCCCTCTCCCATCTTTAGCCATCCTTATAGTTGCTAGTTTCTCCTGATATCTAACATTTATCTCTTTCTGTATCAACTAAACCTATTGCCTTACCTTCACTGAGCATTAGAAACAATTTAATCAATCTTCTTTAAAAGAGTCCAGCACATCTGGTGGATTTTGCTTGCATCCATCCTCATATCTCTTTTCTAATGGTGGGGAAATGAGTCCCTGTGTACCCCACCATGGGAAGCTCTGAGCTTCCAGGTGAGGAGGGGAAGAATGGGAGGCAATGTTCTGCTTCTCAGCTGGGGAAGAGCTTCCTGACAGTGGATGCTCTAAGATAGGTCCCTTTTCCATAGGAAGTGAAGACTGGGAAGGGGTTAGGTAGGAGAAAGGACAGAGCAGAAAGCAGTGCCTGATGGAAGGCTGGGACAAACTCTAAGAGGTTATAGAGGGAAGGTGGAGCTCAGGGCACTTTCAAGGAGAGAGGTCTCATTTTTCAAATCTGTTATTGCTTTCTGTCACTTTATAGCAGTCTTTGGAGTATTAAAAAAAAAAAAAAAAAGGAAAATGAAAATGTTTCCCTCTGCTCCTTGGGGAGGGGGGTCCTTTGCAGGCTGTGCAGGAGGTGGGACCTGGCTGCTGGGCGCACTCTATGCATGGAACAGCTCCTGTGTTACAGCTCAGCAGCCAGGGCTTCCTCCCTCTTTGCTGGACTGATTTAGACAGGATCATGGAGACTAGACGCCACGTAGTAGTTTTTAGAGTTTGTAGAGAGGGAGAATAGCAGGCAGGGCTCTCTGATTTTTCCCTTAGCCATCATTTCCAGGACAGCGGGTGGAAGCCTGCAATCTCCTACTGTCCTTCAGAGACCTCTCTCTGGGTTTGCTATTTTATGCTGAATCCCTACACTGAATTTACTACTCTGCAAGTTCTCTTGATGCTTTATTTTTCATTCCCTGCAGACTTCTTTCCCTTTTTTTCCCTGTGAGGCTCCAATTCCTCTTGCTGCTTTGTGGTAATTGGGGGTGGTCTCCTCCTTCCTTCCTCACTCCTTTTCCAGTTATCCCAGCTATCTCTATTTACTCTTGCTATCCCCTTTCTCCTGCTCTTTATTAACACCTATGTTTCTCTTGCATGCCACCCTGTTTCTCTTCTGTATTCCCACCCATCCTGTTTTTCAGTGCTCTGCACCATGTAAACCCCCATGAATCTTGCTCCCTGAGGTTTCTTATAAAAATTAAAGAAGTCCTTGGTGCATTTGCAGTTATTCGTCTCTTCCTATTGCTGACTCTGTCCCTCCCCCCACCTGAGTGGAATCTAAATAATTTGATTTCCCTAAATAGCTCCTCTCTGCCTGTGTGCCTGACTCTTGCCCCAAGCCAGCTCCTGCCAGGCAGGTAGTTGCTGGAGCAGTGGCTTCCCTTCCAGGTAGACACCCCTGGCTGCCTCATGCATGGCCTAGCAGGATTTTGCCATCAGCCCTTCCAGAGGGTCAGCATCCTCCCTGAAGCAGGTGTGAGAACCACCAGAAGGCACTGCCAGAGCCAGGCAATGCCCCCAGGCTGCCCATGGAGCCACAGTTAATACCTTCCAGGTTTGCATCTTCAGCACTGTAATGCAAGTGTTACAAAAATTATTTCAATTCCAGTTCAAATTTGTTTATTAACTGTCCAAACTAAATGAAAAGCAAAACTTTTCATGGTTCCTGACTGCCAAAACCTCCCCGCAAGAGAGAGGTCTCCAAGACAATCTCTCCCTAAGCTTTATATGATGAGGGAGGAAAAGAGGCGGCTGCTCTCCCTGACCCTCCCCTAACCTCCACTTTTTGGAACCTCCCTCTCCCCATGAATAACTCCAGTGTCTGCCACTGGTGCTGGGCAGAGCTTTGCCAATCATCCTCCTCAGCAGGAAGTGGACATGATTTTGATAGTGTCACTCTACCGCACATGAGACACTGAATAGCAGCAAGAAAACTGAGCAGTTTTGTTAATCTCACTGGTGTTTGGCAACCTCTCAGCAGCAGCCACAGAGGCACTACAGCTGTCTGTCTGCAGCCCCAGGAATACAATGCTGCATTATTTTATATTCGGCAGATCATCTTTCCAATCATAAGGTCTGGAATGTTTTATATGTTTACTTCTCCGTGAGGAAAGCTTCCTACTGTCACTAATCAGCGGATTTTTCAAGACCCACTGTCCTGTGCATTACAGAGATAAATGAATTGATACTTACAAGGCACTTGGGGGTCCTAAGGTGGAAATACAAAATATCATGTGTATGTTTTGGAAACAACCTTGGAATAAGTTACATGGTAGGTTACTGTGTCATTGCCAGTGATGCAAGTTCAACCACATTCTCCACCCAAATCTTCCTGAAGGCTCATTTTTTTTCCTCTGGTCTTCACAGATGTTAACTCACATTGATACTGTTCTCCCCTCTCCAATATTATTTTGGTGGAGAAAAAGTAAATAAAATAATAAACACTAAAAAAAGACAATGAAGCATTTTAACAGTGTCCCTCAGAGTGTTCAACCTGTACTGTCTTAAAAATAACACGTTTAAAATTATAGTAATGCACTGGTAGCAAACCAAGAGATGTTATCTTTTAGTGAGTCCAACACTGAGCTCTTGTTTCTTATTTTTTTCCCCCTCTTGTTTTTAATTACGATTAGTAGTGGGCCTAGGTTGGGCAATAATGGAACATAAAACCTGTGTCAGGTAACTTGAAATTGTTAGTTAGTTCCCCCTTTAAAGTATTTGCCCCCTAAATGGGAGAGAGCAGGTGCTGGGAAGGAGCAAAACATCCCTGAGTCTGGGCAGTGTGGCAGGTGGCTCTGGTAGCCCAGCTTTGTCCAGGTTTCTCAGGAGGTGCAAGGGGAGATGGCTGGGGTGCTGCCCCAGCACCGCTGCTTCCACTGGCTCTGCACTCCTGCCCGTCACTGCCAGCTGCAGTACCACCTCTGCCTGTCATTATTTATATTTCCCTGCTGCACCAGCCCTGCTGCCTCCCAGGGCACCTCCACCCAAATGATGACTTCAGCCCTGTGGAATGAAGAGTGGGTTATTCTGGAGAAGCAGCTCAGCCTGGACCGGTGGCAGCAGGAGCTGGGATGCTGCACAGCTCAGCTCCCAGGGGCAGCTCCCAAGGCTCTGGTGCTGAGTGTGTTGCTGTGCCCAAGCACAGGGCCAGGACACAGGACAGGATCCTGAACCAGCTCAGGAAATGGGGTTGGGCAAATGGTGGTTTGGCAGAGCTAATGGGCAGAGGATAAATTTACTCAGAGTTGCAGCCCATCTAACAAAAGATACTGTAGCAAAGTATTGTTATAACAAAGGTGTAGTGGTTCCTCTCCAGGAAGGAGAGGATGTGTACTGGGACGTGGAAGAACAGTCATGAGAGAAGGGGAAGAAAGGTCAAATGAGGATGGCACTGACCTGAGCTGTCAATACCTTGCTTTAGGCAGTGAGAGGGTACAGGGTGGACCCATGCTGGAAGGAGCAGAGCCAGGGATGCCTGTGGGAAGTATTTGGCATCACAGTAGCTTATGCCTGGAATCCAGTGATACCCTCTTGACATGAGAAGGGGTCACAGCACTGACACCAGAGGTTTTGAGCACTGCTCTGTTCTGATTTGCCACAGATGCAAACAGATGCCTTCTCCCAGAAAGATGCTTGGTACAGTCAGGCAAAGTTTCAGCTCTCCTCTTGACTCCAACTTTACAGGTATTTCATTTGTTCCTTGCTGAGCTCCTCCAGCCACCCGGGCTAGGTTGCCCAAGAGCAGAGGCAGAGTGCACAGACCTGCTCGAGAAGCAGCATGTGAATGAACTTGTGTGGCAGTGGAACTCGAATGGAGCTCGGCACGAGTCTGTCAGCCTGAATGAGTAAGAAACTGCGCGGTGCCTTGGGGACCAGCCTACCCCCTTCCCAGTGAGCCGCAGGCAGAGAAGAGCGGCCGGGCTGTGCATACCTGGTGCTGCGGGGCTCTACGGGGCTCCGCGGTGCCCGGCAGCAGCTCTGCCCCGGGTCCTGCAGCCTGGGCACTGCCGTGCGGGGCAGCGAGCAGCGAGGCCGGGAAGCCCCTGACCCCTGCAGGGTCCCCGTAGGCTGCCAGGGGACACGGAGGTACCAGGGCTCTGAGAAGGCGCCTCGACTCCCCGCGGCCCGGTCGGGATCCCGGGGTGAGCAGGGCAGTCTTGGTCCCGACCTGGAAGCGCCCTCGGCGGCGGCGAAACACCGGGAGGAACAGGGCCGGGGTCTCCGGGGTCCGCCGCAGCGAGCCCAAGCGCACCGGGCCGGGCCTGGCTCCGTCGCCCTTTGTCCACCGCCCCGGGGCAGGTGCGGGCAGCGCGGCCAGGGACAAAGCGGCTGCAAGCTCCGGGGCTGCTCCTGCCGCCGCCGAGCCCGGAGCCGGGCGCTCTCCCCCAGCGCGGTGCGGGCGCAGCTCCCGGCACTCGGCCCCCGTGCCGCCGGCGGGTTTTATGCGCAGGGCGGCCGGCGGGCCGGCGGGGGTGGGAGGAGCCGGGCAGGTTGTGCCCGCCGGGCCCTCCTCCCTCGCTCCCTCCCCGCCCGGCGGAGAGGGGTCGGGGGAGGGGGCAGCATGGCCTGTCCGTCCGGCCCCTTTTCCAGCGCTCATCTGCCCCGGGAGTGCGGCGCCGCTCCTCGCAGGGAGAAGAGGTCCGAATGGAGACAGACGGCAGCCAGCCCGGCCTCGCCTCCCCGGACTCCCCGCACGACCCCTGGTACCTCCACAGCGGCCGCCACCGGCCACCCCCACCGCCCCCCCCGGTCCGGCCGCGGCCGCCCCCTCCCCCGGCCCCGGCCGCCCGGCCCGGGCAGGCGCGGCGGCGGCGGAGGCAGCGGCGGCGGCGGTGCCGCTGCCAACATGGCCGATCCGCGCCCTCCCCTCCCCGCGCGGCCCCGCCGCCGCTGCCGCCACCCCCGCGGGGTGCCGCGGCCCCCCGGCGCGGCCCCGCTCACGGCTCTCCCCTTCCTCCCGCAGCAAAATGTTCATCGGGGGACTGAGCTGGCAGACCACGCAAGGTGAGCGTCGCGGGGCCCCGCACCTGCCGCCGGGGCCGGGGGTGGCGGAGCTGGGGCTGAGCCCGGGGGGGGTGCGGCGAGGCCGGGACGGGACGGGACACCCACGGTGGGTGCTGTACTTGCAGAGGGCTTGCGGGAGTACTTCAGCCAGTTCGGCGAGGTGAAGGAGTGCCTGGTGATGCGGGACCCGCTGACAAAGAGATCCAGGTGAGAGGCCGGGCCCGCGCCTCCCTTCGCCCCCGCCGCGGCCCGACCGCCACTTTAACCAACTTTCTCTCTTCTCTCCGCATCCCCTCTCCTGCCCGGGCTGCGGGGCTCAGGGGCTTCGGGTTCGTCACGTTCATGGACCAGGCTGGCGTCGACAAGGTCCTGGCCCAATCCAGACATGAACTGGACTCCAAGACGGTGAGATGACTTCTCTCATCTCAGGGGTGCATTTACCGGTGGAACGGCTGTGCTCGGAGCAGCCGTCGATTGTAGTGTTTGATTTCCAGTTAGAGGTTGTAAACTATTGATTCCTGATACGGATCGATCGTTCCCTTCTCTGTCCCACTTGCCGGCGGGTAGCCTAGCTGCCGCCCGAGCACAGGGCTCACCGTGTGCCGATTCCTGGTGTGGGTCTGTGGATCCTGGTGATGGTTTTCTTCTTGCTCGTTGGTTGTAAGGCCCATCTCAAGGCCCATCCCGGCAGTGACTGTAGCTCTCTCGAAGCTGGGACACCTGAACACGTTTGGGATGAGGATTTGCCCCAGGAAATAAGACATGGCTGCGTTCCGAGAGAGGGAAGCCGCCCTTTCATCCTGTGTGCTGCTGAGCACTGATCCCTCCTCAGGGGTGCTGTTCCCCAGCGCCCAGGCCCTGCTTCCCTGGCCATGGTGGCCTGTGCATCCCCCCTTCCCGGCAGAGAGCCCTCATTCTGTGCACCCCAGAGACTCTCTTGTGGTCTCCCCAGGTGAAGTTTTTGTATTGGTCACGGAGGTTCAGGACTTTATTGTCTCCAAGTGTGGCCAGTGTCTGCCCGTGTGGGCTACCACCAGCTTCTTGGAGCGGCTGTGGCTCCAGCCCTCACTTTGCAAGTTTGGGTGATGAGGACCCCCAGGTGGGCCAGCAGAAAGATTTGGTGGCTCACTGGACTAGTGGCATAAGGTGGTGGGTCCTGCCTTGTGGATCTGTGGTGCTCAGGAGATGTGCAGACTGTTTTGAGGGGTGGGGGTGAGATGTCTGAGTGGGAGGTCCCTTCTCTTTAGTTTCAGTGACTTGCCTTCCCCTGAATTCCTTTTCCTTATTGCTGCCCTGGGGTGAAGGTGAGGGTAGGGATGGGGGAGTGGCGGGGGCTGCAAGGGGATGGCATGGTGAGGGGGCATATTCTGGCTCCAGGCAAGGGCTGCTGAGGAGTCCAGCTGCAGAGTTTTATTTCTTGCAGTGCGTGGCCCAGGCGTCCTAGTCTTTATCTTGGCAGAAGGAGAGGGCGGGAGAGCGAGACCCTCTTTCTTAGGGTTTACGGCATGAGTTGCAGCAAGATTTATGTCTGTTCCTGTTTAACTGCCTGGATCGCTCCCTTTGATGTGCACAGGTCCTTCCACCCCATGGGAGCTCCTGGTTAAACCCACCCCAGCCTTCCTGGCTGAGGCTTGGTCCCCAGGACTCCCGGCCCTCCTCCTTCCAGGAGTGATGTGAATTTTGCTCTGGGGGGTGGGTTTACATTAATGTCTTTTGAGGAGGGCCCAGGGTTTTCTTTTTTCTCTCTTTCTTTTTTTTTTCTCACTAGCCTGTGTAAACACAGTCTCTGATCAGCTAGTCCTGTCATGAGTCTGTGGGCTGGCATAGACCCCTCTTGAAAAGGCAAGTGATGGATGTCGGTTGTAGCACTAATCCTGGAAGTGTTTCAGGGCTGGGAGTGAGCTGAAATCCATGTTGTCCATTCTCCTCCCCAGGCTGCCGCTGCCAGGCTGTGCGAAGGCGCTGTGCGGCCCCGGGTGCAGCCCAGGCGGGCAGGGAGGGACGGTGGGCGCTGCAGGAGAACAGAAGGGCCTCGTGGCCATTGAAATTCCCTGCTGCATCTGCTCCGCTCGCCCCGCCGGCAGGCACAGAGAATAGGGACAGTTTTCACCAGGGCCTTCTTTGTTAGGAACTTTGGTCCTCTTCCCCCTTCATTCTTATTTTTTGTTTGGTGCAGTTTTCATCTGGGTCAGATGATTTAGGGTGTTTTGCCTTGTGAGAGGTTGATCTTATGGGAGCACATGGAACCTCCATATGCCTTTTCCCTGCTGAGGTGAAAGGCTTTGCTGTGAGTCATGGGTTAAATGACACAAACTTATCTAAATCTTAATTTAGAGTTTTATGAAACTTTGCAGGAAAAGGCCTGGTGTCCTGTAAAGACAGCCTTCTCATGGGGCTTGGTGTCTCCTGGCAAACAGCATTTGATAGACAGTGTCTTCTCAACTTGTTGCTTCATTGTCTTCTGATTCTTCCTACCCTAATGAAGGCGCTTGGCCCAATTCTTCGGGGCAGCCTTGTTCTTTTCAGACTCCTCTTTGTTTGTAAGCTAGATAGCAGACTACAGGGTTATTTTTGAAAATACTTGATATGAGAATTGGCTTTACAGTCTCAAGGTAAAAGATTTGCGTGACTTTGTAAAGCTGCAGCTGGCCGCTGCCTTGAGCTGCTTCTTTCTGCGCTCTGGGAAGAGCACTTGGCAGTGCTGGATCATCCCGTTGTTTCTTTGTTGCTGTTGTTGAGTTTTTGCTGGGTTTGTCTTTTGTGGTGGAGGGAGTGATCTGCAGCTCCCATGCAGTGCCGACCAGCAGGGCAGAGGTAGTGACAGAGGTACAATGAAAGAACAAACCCGGTCCTGATGTCTGGCAGGTCCTTCCCAGCCTTCCCTGTGCTTTGGGACACTGGTACCAGCTAGGCTAACACAGCATTTACGAGATCTGAGCTATGAAATGAGGCTCTAGGTGGCCTGAAGAGTATTACTAAGGACCTGGCTGGCCTGTTAGTACACCTGCAACTTCAGTGGGATTCCTCATTACCAAAGTCTTGTGGGGTGAACTGGAAGCAGTTTGAGCTCAGGTGACTTCCATTCACTGCAGCTTGATCTGGGGTTTTGTTTTTTGGATACAATCTGAGCAGTTCTGAATGCTCTTAGCAGATTTCTATCTGGGTTTGTAAAAAGGATCCATTACGTCAGTGGGTGACACTGAAACACAACTCCTCCAGGGCTATTTGTTTTAACACCAGAAATGAGGGAATAAGGTACCGGTGCCTTTGCTTTAATTAGGAAAGACTCCAGCAGCCAAGGAGCAGTCCAGTTTGAGTAACTTGAGTCCGGCACCGAACTCGCTCCCCTCTGCGTGTTCCCAGGGCTGCGCCTGCAATCAGTCACCCCAGCCTCCCTCTACCTGCAACAATAGCTGGTTGTGCAGAAGAATTTGTGAAATGACTGCCTGCTCTCTCCAGCCAGGAGGACACGTTATCTCTGCCCAGTTGATCACACTCAGGGTAATGAGAAAATGAGGCTGAGCTTAGCATTGCTGAGTATGAAAGCATCTTATTGGCAGGAGCTGAATGACACTGGCTGAGAAGTAAAAGACAGTAGATTATTGTTTTTGCTTATTATCTGCCATCAACCTCCTGGTCTCCTGCCGTCCCCTGTCCTCAGAATTCGCTGTGGGTGTCTGCACTAGCCAGGAAGCAGTGGGGAGGGGGGGGATGTGCCTGGGGAGGGGAGGGCCTGGATGGTTCCGATGCCCCAGGGAGGCACTGGAGGGTATGCTAATCTGCCGGCGCTTGGAGCTTGGGGAGCGAGGTTTATTTTTGAATTTATTTGTGCTCTTCAGTTTTGCCTGTGTTTACCTACGTGCTGAGTTTATTTATGTTGTAAGCTGTGAGTCAGGATGGAGGTGGGGAAGGCAGTGAGAGGAGCTGGTGGAAGGGCACAGGGGGGCCAAGCTCCGGGGCTCTGAGTCAAGTAAAAGGATGCGGGACGGGAGGGCAGCCAGGCTGGAAAGCTGAACAAAGCACTGAGAGGAGCTGGAGAAACACAGCTTCCTTTTGGGCTGTTGGAGCTGCTGGGCTGATGGGACAATGCTCCAGGCTGCCCTCCCAGCTGCAGCCTGTCCAAGTGTGGGGATGAGCCAAACCTGCCTTTACCACAGGTCTTTGTAAGCTGATTTGTAGGTCTGGATCATCCCCGATGTGATGTAACTTTACAGGAGTTACTGTAAAAATGAGCTATAAAGAAAGAAGTGGTGGCTGAGGAGGAGAGAAGGCTTTGTGGGTGTTTGGCTTGCAGCTGCATTGGTGTTGTCCCAGCTTTTGTGGTGGTGCTGGTGGTGGTGTGAGGCTGATGTAGGCAGGCACTCATCCGTGCTGAGCCCGGCAGAACACGCGGCACCTGGATGGCGGCGCGGGCCCGGCTGCTCCGGCCAGCAGCAGGTTTATAGGGAAGCTGAACAGGCACAATGGAGGCTCAGCCCGCCGAGGGAGGGAGGGAGAGAGGGAGGGAGGCATCGTGGCTTTGTGTGCAGCGCGGCCTGGGGAGAGGGGCAGCACGATCCCTGCGGCCGCAGCCTCCGCAGCCGCCTGGCCTGGGCTCCTCGGGTTAATTTGTGCCATCCTGTCTGCTCTTTTATTGCTTCTTTTTGTCTGCCCTTCATTCTGTGTTTGAAGGGATGAAATGTTTGGGGGTTTGTGTGCTGCTTCTTTTCTGTCTTCTTACTACCCAGATGAACTTTGTAGTTGTAGGAAGAGTGAAGGGTGAGAGCAAAAAAGGCAAAAGAAATCACTTTTAATATGAGGCTGGTGATGCAAGGCACCCAGGGGCTGGCCAAGCGGGAGGGTGCAGCCCAGCCTGTTAATCCCAGCATGTGATGGGCTCTCAGTGCATCTGCCCAGTGCTCAGCTGGAGATGGACCACTGCATGCTGGGACTTGTAGTCTTCCTGGGTTACACCTTACCAAGAGGGAAAGATGTCTGCAGCCAGCTTCATTTTATGAGCCTCAGGTAGATTCTTTGAGTTTTTAGCAAGGTGCCACATGGGCAGAGACAGCTGCACACATGGAGGAAACCGTGTGTCTGTAAATAGGCAGGAAAAATGTGTTCACCTGTTCTTCCCCACATCTCTTTCAGATTGACCCGAAGGTAGCATTCCCTCGCCGAGCACAGCCCAAGGTAAGCACTGTGGGCAGCCCTTGTGCCACAAGGGGCAAAATTTGTGGTGGTGAACCTTGTCCTTCTGTGCAAAGTGGCAATGCATGCAACAGAGGTGCTCGCTGGGGTTTGCTCAGGACTCACCTGGAGCACAGTGCTGGGAGTTTGCATGGCACTGAAGGAACCAGGAGGCCCCTTGGTTGTACTTCAGGATGCACTAGATAGAGCTGGTGGATTAAATGCTGCCCAGGGTGACCTTAGTCCTTCCAAGGTTGCAGACAATGGTTGGAAGTTGCAGGCCCTTGGAGATATGGAACAGCTCCATGCTGTGATGTGACACAGTGGAAGAGTGTTGTGTGTGTGTGCACCTGTGTGTGATGAATAGGTGTATGGCAGGGAAGGGGAGAAGGATTTCACTTGTGAAATGCCCTTGTGTGCTTCAGCACTGGAAAAGGCTAAAGGAGTTTGGTGTTGGATCTTACCTACAAGAGGCTCTGGCATTAAAATGCACAGTGGCAGGAACTTTTTCCAGGTGTGCAGCTAGAAACTTTTAGCTGAGGAGCCAGCAGGATGCTGGGGACTGCCTTTAGACTTTAGGTCTTCCTTTAACTTGGCTCTTGGATGTGACTTTTAAAGTTTAGAGTCTGCGTTCCAAGTGCTGTTAGGGGTGAAAGAGCTGAGGAGAAGCTGTGCTGAGAAGCAGAGAGGAAAGAGGAGACTGGTGGTAGGAGGGAAGTAAGGGGTTCAGGCACTGAGAACAATTGGTGAGCAGGTATCCCAAGTAACTGGAGCCAGGAAGCACATGGTAGGAATTGGGTTAATTCCATTAAGCAGTTTGGTGACAGAAGGTGCTTTAGTGTTAGAACGGGCTGCTCTCCAAGGCAGGGAATTGCTGCGGATTAGCCCTATGCTCCTTGGGGTAATTAGGACCATGTGTTCCTCTGAGAGCAGGGGTGTAGCCAAGCAGCTAAGGGGAGGATGCAGCTGGAGAGCTGGTTCAAAGGATGTCGGTGTGCCTCAGCCTGGCAGCCATGGCCCCTCTCAGGGTAGTTAGTTTTCTTCCTTGTCCCAGCAGTATCAGTGACAAGTGGCAGAGGCATCTTGTCTTTACATTTGTAGAGGCAAAAGCATTTTAACTGGGCGTTGACTGGGCTCCACTGAAGTGCCTGGAGAATGGTAGTGAAATGAGGCTTATTCCATTTCAGATTGGAAGGCTGTGCAATTTGTGGGGTGGGAGGGTAAAGCCTGGGGAACCTGCCTGTGATGGCTTCCTGTCACCCTGGGAGCAGAGCAGGCACCTCTGGGGCTGCCTGGAAGAGGCTGGCTGTGCAAAGTGGTAGGGCTGGGGAAGGGACAGCTGTGCCCCACACATTTGGGGTGGTGTCACAGTGCCAAGGGAGTGGTGGCAGGCTGGTGAGGGAGGAGGCTGGTAATTGTCTGACGAGGAGGTGGTGGCTGGGTGCTGGCACGTGTGGTGGGCTCTGTGAAGACAAGAGCATGAATCTGGTGTGGGACAGATCTGCCAGCTGTTTGGCCAGAGGGCTTCAAGAAGTTGGAAGCCCTGCAGCAAAGGGAAAAGCACTTCCCAGCAGCAGAGGGGAGTTAGTGGCCTTTTGAGTCTTGTTCTCTGCTCGCTCTGGGTTTATTTGGTGAATTCCTGTCCTTCCCTTTTCCAGATGGTGACCCGAACGAAGAAGATATTTGTGGGTGGTCTGTCTGTGAACACTACTGTGGAGGATGTGAAACAATATTTCGAGCAGTTTGGAAAGGTAAGTCTCTTGAGTGATGTTGGATCAAAGCTGTTGCTTCTGGGGCAAAAGGAGTTTTCTGAACTTTTGTGGGGGCGGGATTAGAAGCTTGAGTCTTTTGCAAGGGTTAAGTAGATTAAAGGTCAGTTACAGATGCTGGCTGGCTGTAATGTCCTTGTAGGGGCTACAGCCAGTGACTCCTGCCCTGTGGTGATTTGAAACAGAGTTTATCCTTGTTCCCAGAGTTGCTGGGACCTCAGCTATGGGAAATTTTTCCTATCCAGAAGCCTCTTGTGGCTCACAGATTTGCAGTTTGTTCAAATGCTGGAGGAAGGTTTGTAGCTTCTAACAGAGTGGCTGCCTTATCAAACCTCTGATTTTGGCCTGTTTCTAACTCAAAACCTTGTGATTTATTTTTCATTAATCCTTTATTAAAAATAAGTCTTTTGGTCCTGAAACTTCTGCTGAGTCTTGGGCAAGTGGTGGTGTAAGTTTTGTATGGTTGAAGAAAGTTTGGCACTGAGGCTGTCCCTTGTGTTGGTCTGGCTCTTCTGTGGCCAGTGGTGGCTCAGGGAAGGGTGGGCTACTGTGGCTGGAAGTCACTTGTGCCACGGTCCATGACAGCCAGGTGTGTGAATTGTGAGATTGAACCAAATCTGAGCATTGAAGGGAGTTCAGTTGTGACCTTTCAGCTGAGGAGGTTGTCAGCATCTCCAGGAGTGCTATCAGCAGGATTAGACTGAAGGATCCCAAGATTTTTAATGGGATTAGGAATTGAAGGGGATCATCGTACCCAAGTGCCGAGTGTGGTCACCTCCGTGGGCAGGACGTTGTCACTGTTTCACTGTTGTTCAGTGGAGTTGTGCATAGATTTGCTCTTTGGGGCAGGAAGTGTTGGATTCTTCAGCTCTTGGAACCTTCCTGCCCAGTTAGGAGGGAAGAACATGGTTTGGTGGGTGATGACCCAGGCAGAACGTTGCTGATGGAATCATGGTCATGGAGGGAGGTACCATGTAAGCTGCAGTGTGGGGATGAAGGCTTGGTATTAATTTTTTTTGGAAATTTCCTGCAAAAGGGTGATGTCATGTTAAGGCACACTAATTAGTGAAAGGAAAGGGGGTTTTGTAACCAGATTTGCCATATTGCTGAAACTTTTGGGCAGAAAGTTTGATACAAGTATCTGCTCAGAACCTTCATTCAGGTTCTGAAGGCAAATTTGCATGTCCTGGTGTGGAAAGTGGGACTCTGTTCACTTCGAAGAGAAAGTGGTTGGATATCCTCGTGTTTGCCAGTTGGTAGCTCTGTGTGCTTTCATTTTCTATAAGAAATGGGCAAACTCTGTTGTGTCCCCAAGAGCTTTTACATGGTATCCTCAAGGGTGCCACCACTAAAGGTGGTGGTGTTCATGTGTCTGTGCAGTCTGAAGGCTGTTGGACTTGCAAGTTCTCCTGTGCTGCTGATGGATGTGTTTGATAGGAAAACAAATTGTCTTTGGCATAATCCCCTTTTAACCTTGACTGTATCCCTGCTAATTCAAAGAAGCATGTCACAGGGCACTCAGTCTACAGGCAGTTACAGTTGCTCTAGTCTGAGCAGTCCTTTCCAGCTCTTTTGGGGTGCTGTTATGTTTCTCCTGTTTAATGGTTGTGTGCTGAGAGGTGTTCTGATGTCAGGCAAGGACTGGTTGTGTGAGATGGTTTTCTGGAGTGGGCAGGAGGGAGAGTTCTGCACAGTGATTCATTTCTGAAGAACCAGTGTCCTGGACAACATCCAGAGCTTCAAGTCTGCGTGGGGCTGGAGCAGTTGCCCCCTTGGCTCTGGGGAGGTTCCATGGGGAGATGTTAGTGTTGGTCAGATTGACTTGCTGTTTTCAGGGCAATTTTCAGACTCATCTGTGCACTTCAGATGAGAGACTCTTCAGAGCTCTTGTGTAAAGCATCATTCCTGGCCTGTAACCATCTTCCAGACTAAGCCTCAAATAATTCACCCGTGGCCAGGAGAATTGTTTCCTGAGAGATTCTCTACAGTAGAGAGCTTGGATGGGCAGGATCAATGGGAAAGTGCATTTCAGAGGAAAACCTTGTGGCCTTCACCTCTGGAGTTCTCAGCTCTGAATGTGCTGTTGTATGGTTTGTAGGGTTAAGCCTGTTGCCTTCAGTTTCAGCTGTTGCTCGTGGAAAACATGATTTTGATGCACAGTCTCTTTTGGTGGCTCTTTATGATGTGCTGGGGCCTCCCAGATTTCAGAGGTCTCCTGGAATCCCATCTTTACAGGTGTCCCAGACACCATGAGTGGTCTTCATCTCTTTGATTTATCTTTAAGTGAGAGGTGCTGGAGCTCCAGTCATGGTATCCTCATCTCAGAAAATGTTTTTTCATTAAGACTTTCCAAGTCATTTGGGTCCAGTACTGCTTCTGGAATTGTATCAGGACTGTGTGAAAAGCAACTGTTAAGGATGCTCTTTGAAAGCATTTCTTTAGAGGACCTATTAGGAAAGAGCTTTGTAACTATTCCCTTCTCTTTGAAGTGGCCCCACAGTTACGTAGGACATGGCAGGACAGAAATTGCTCCTCTTTCCTCCTGCCTGTCCAAGGAAGGCATGGGAACACTTAGGATCTAGAGAGGAGAGAGCTGAGAGCACCAGCATCCTGTCTTGATTGCTCAAGGTGCCAGGGTCCCAGGGGTGATTTTTAGTAATTGTTGAGAATCCAGTGGCAAGCTCAGTTTGGATGTTGGCTTTAGGGGGAGATCATGCTCTGCTTCTGAGGACAGGGGAGTCCAGGCTGCTGGATGGCTTTTGCACGAAGGTTTGTATGTCACCCTCAGGCCACAAGTCTGAGTGTGTCTCATATTTGCCACCATTTAAGATCTTTAAATTAGAATAGATGCTTTTGAAAAATACAGTTTAGCCCAGACAGAAAGCATGTACACGCTGAAGGAATTACAAGAGGAAGTGCTATGGCCTGCAGAACAGATGAGGTCAAATTAGATTATCCTAATGTTCTCTCCAGTTCAAATCCGTGAACTGCAGCTCACAAGCCTACCAAGGTGGTTGGTGTCAGTGCATCTCAGGTCAGATGCAGCACACCTCCTACGTCCATTAGCAGGAAAAAAAATGGAACTTTAGTTGGGCTGCAAAGGAAATGGTTTTCTATTTTATTAGACAAAAGTCCCAGATGTGATTTTTCCATTTTGGCATTTCTGCTTATTCTCTTATTTTTATTTTGTTTTGTTTTCTTTCCTTGCTGTGTCCAAAACCGTCTCTCACCTTTGTAAAATGGAAGTGGCAAAAAAAAGGTGAAAATGTGTGAAAAGGAAATCCGTGAGTATTACTTAGTGATAAAGCAAGAGAGGGAGAGACTGGCACCCACCCTAGTTCTTCATATCAAAATACTTGGTTTTAACAGGCACAAAAGGTGAAGCTTCAAAGAGGATCCCAAATACACTGTGTCTCTGCTTCAAAGAGGAATCACTTCGGGGTTTTTTCCCTTCCAAAACTCTGACTAAAATATATGGGCTGCTGTTTTCCTGAGAAAGAAAATACAAAAGTGGGTTGGTTTTTTTGTTTTTTTTTTAGTACAGAGAGAGAGAGACTGAAAAGTGATCTCAAGCTGGCTGTGGTTTGTCAGGTGCAGTTGCGAGGGCTTTGAGCATAGCAGGATCTCTAGGAAACACCTCTCTGGTTCCAAAACTTGAATCTCTCTGAGATCCAAGCTCAGGCCATGCACATGCTTTCTAAAGGAGATTATTTTTTCAACTGTAGGACAGAAGTCCTGGAAAGACTTTCATTCACAGTATGTGTAGCCAAGTACTTTGGCTTAAGTTGGATGGTGTTGAAGATCATTAGACAGCAAAAGGAATTATTTCAACAGCTTCTCTAGATTCAGGCTACCACCCTCACTGAAACCTGAAAGTGAAAGAGAGGAGGAAGGTGTCTTGCAGCTACCACCTCAGGCACAGCTAGTCTTCTGTCTAGTTCAACATGTATGAGGATGCCAGAGGAGCTCAAGTTGCAGCTTCCTGCTTTGCTACTTCAACCTGTGGGGACACGTTGTTCTGTATTATTTTTGAGGAGGAAAAGGAGTTGTCCATCAGAGTAATTTCTTTGGACTGTTGGGTCTTTGATCTTGTAAGCAAGGTTATTTGTTTCAAATCAAAACTGAAAAAACTCAGATCATCTTTCTAATGCAAGAGTTGGTCTGATGAAGTTTTGTGGTAGAGAAGGTTATATAAATTGCAAGATAGGAGGAGGCTTAGAACAAATAAAGTCATTTTATCATGGAGCATATCTAAACTATGAAATCTTTGCCGCGGGAAGTTGTTGCTAAAATTTACATAGGCTCCAAAATGATTGGGCAAATTCATGGAAGGTCTTTTAACATACACAGACACCTTTTTGAATTCAGAAAATCTCCAAATCACAAATAGCTTGGATGGGGATGTTGTGTTCTGGGCTCTGTGGTAATATCCTTGCCTTATCTTTATGTTCTTCCAAAATTGTCTGTTGGTTGATATCTTGGGAGGTTTTGGGCAAGGCAGAGCTCTGCTCTAACTTGATGCAGCTGGTCTTTTGTTTGTCATCAGGAGAGAAGCTGATCTTAACAGAAACTGGAAGTGCAGAGGTCCTGGAAGAAATGGGGGCCTGCACCTGAATCAGGTTTTTGAACTCATGGTTTTGTAACGTGCTTTTACATTTGGTGAAGCAGCAGTGCAGGAAATACATTCCCAGTGACGTCTTTGCATGACTCACTAATCAGTTGCAGCACCAAGGGTGCTTGGAAAGTGCTTAAAACCAGTCTGCATCTCTCACTGGGCCTGAGGTAATTGTGTGTGGATGAGTCGGCCATGAAAGCTCAGCCTCTGTGAGGCAGCTCTTGCCCAGAGAGAGATCTCCTCTCTAAAAATACCCTGGAAGCAAACAAGAAAAAAGATCTGGGGTCTGAGGAGGGTTCTGACCTTTAGGCTGCCATGTAATACTCCATCCAAATTCTGGACCTGAGAGGTCCTGAGATCTCTCTGGGGTGATGGCTGTTACTGTTGCCATGAGGGAAAATCACAGTATCTGAGGTGCTGGATCAGATGAGGGTCTGTCACAAATGCCTATTCATGTAGTCCTGCCACAAGAATGGGGTGGTTGACTTAGGTGTGCGCAATGAGTTTTCCCTGCTGACTAATGGGAAAACCTTCAGATACTGATGGCAAATGTCTTTAAGGAAGACTTGTTTCTGTGCCTACAGAGGCCATGATTTTCCTTACTTTGGATTGGGAGAATGTTAATTAATTAATCCTTAATCTGCTGCTCTCTGGAAATTTCAGGGATCAAAGCTACTTGTCAACCTGCTGTGGATTTCCAAACTGGATTTTGGATTTTCTACCACATATCAGAGGGCAATTTATGTAAATTCTCACACATAACATGGTTGCCATGAACAGATGGGGAGGGGAGGAGAAGGGGAATCTGATCACCTCTCTTGTGGCAGTAGGCAGTTTGGCCTGTGGTAACAATGCCTCTGGAACAAAGGGTTCTCTGTGCTCCGCATCTGGTAGGCACATAGCCAAAACCACTCTAGCAGTAATGGTCAGTCAGGTCTTCTGGGGTTCACCTGATATTTGCCAGGTGCCTGTGTGAGAGCGGGCAAGGACACCTGGACAGTCTGTTCTGTTCTCTGTGGCATGGAGCAGGCTCTGTCCCCTTGGCCAAGTCTCATTCCCAGAGTTCTGCCCGTGGGTCTGCAGAGCAGGGTAAGAAGGGTTTGAAAGGCACAGCACACCTGCTCCCTGGAGGCAGCCTCTCTGTCCGTGTATCCTCTCCTGGAATTGGCCTGTCCTGTTTGTGCAGCTGGGAGAACCTCACAGGGCTGTTAATGCTGTCTGTCTCTTGACAGGATGCCTGAGTGGTTTCTAGATAGTTTGGTTTCTATTTTCCATATGGAAGCTGTCTCAACAGTTACTATTTTTCTGCCTAACTTTACTACAAATGTGTTGCTGTGATTCCTTCTAGGACCAGCTCAGACATTTTTATTTGCAGTTCAGGTGGAAGATGTCCATCTCCACAAACTCTTTGCTTTCAAAACTACCAACTTTCAAAATCTGCCTTTGTGAAAGTGCATCCATATTTCCTATCAAACTGGCATGGGAAATTATTATTTTATTAAATCTGCATGAGGATGTCATTGGCTTCCCATTTCATTCTTAGTTATCTGCTATGGGGAAAATTGAAAGATATTAGAGTGGAATGAAAACCCCCAGGTATTTTGGCCAAGGCTCGATGGATCATTTGTAGTTATGGTACCTTTAAGTGAGAGGTGCTGAAGCTTCAGTCATGGTATCCTCATCTCAGAGAATGTTTTTTTCAGGTAGACTTTTTCCTGTAATTTGGGTCTAGTACTACTGGAATTGCATTGGGACTGTGTGAAAAGGAACTGTTGAGGATGCCCTTTTAAAGTATTTCTTTAGGGAACTTACCCTCTGAGGAAAGGGCTTTCTCTGAGTGAACTCTGTTTGTTCACTCTTCTTCCAAGTGCCCTCAAAGTTGTTTAGCATCTGGCAGGACAAAAATTGCTCCTCTTTTCTCCTGCCTGTCCAGGGAAGGCACGGGAACACTTAGGATCTAGAGAGAAGACAGCAGGTCGCTTAAGCTCAAGGTACCAGGTTCCTAGTGGTGATTTTTAGTCAATTGTTGAGAATCCAGTGGCAAGCTCAGTTTGGATGTTGGCTTTAGGGGGAGATCATGCTCTGCTTCTGAGGACAGGGGAGTCCTCTGCTTCTGAGGACAGGGGAGTCCAGGCTGCTGGATGGCTTTTGCATGAAGGTTTGTATGTCACCCTCAGACCACAAGTCTGAGTGTGTCTCATATTTGCCACCATTTAAGATCTTTAAATTAGAATAGATGCTTTTGAAAAATACATTTTGGCCCAGACAGAAAGCATGCAAAAAAAAAAAAAAATCACTCCTCTTTTTTTACCTTCTTATTTAGGAAAGGCATAGGAACACTTAGGACCTAGAAAGCAGGGAGGACCAAGCCATCCTGTCTGATTCCTCTAGCTCAAGGCACCAGGTTCCTGGGGGCGATCATTTACAAGAGCATGTAGTGCCAGGACAAGGAGGAACGGCTTCAAACTGAAAAAGAGAGAGAGAGAGTAGGTTTAGATTGGCTCTTAGGATGAAGTTGTTCCTGTGAGGCTGGCGAGGCCGAGGCCCAGGCTGCCCAGAGAACCTGTGGCTGCCCCATCTGGGGCAGGTCCAAGGCCAGGCTGGAGGGGCTGCACCAGCCTGGTGGAAGGGTCTGAAGCCCCTGCACAGAGCCGCGGGGCTGGAACGAGGGGAGGAATCCCTCGGGAATGCCGGTTCGCCTGTGCTGGGGTGCCGGAGGCCCCCGATGGGTGCCCTCCCGAAGCCCATGGCAGGCCGCGGGCCCGGAGCGCTGCGGGGCGGCTTTGTGAGCCGCTAATCCGGGCCCCAGCTGCCATGGCGGCCGCGTTGCCATCGCGACGGCCCCGCCGGCGGCCGCCTTTGTTGGGGCCCGGCGCGGCCCAGCCGGGAAAGGCCCAACGCGGAGGGAAGAGCGGGGGTGGGGGATTGCGGTGGTTCAGCACCACAATAGCTGCCCACTTACGGCCCGTGGGGGTGTAGAATCGGTGCAGGCAGAGCTTTGGTGGGTGCTGGATGTGGTGCCTCAGCGTTAGGGTCTGCCCAAGTTATCCATGGCAGTAGCCAGGGTTAGGCAGGATCTGGGCCCTGCTTTACCTCACAGGTGTGTGCTGAGACCACCCAACTGAGCCCACAGGCTGCCTTGAAAGGAGACATAAAGATGGTCATGTGTAGGTTTTAATGGCAATAAAATATATCAGTTACAGTCATACACAGAGTTGAAGCCCTGGAGTTGTGCGCGCACACACACACACACACACACACATATATATATATACACACACTTATGTACTGTATAAGATTTAGTTTTTAGCAGGAAACAGCTTTCAAATAGAGTACATGTGTTACAATAAATATGTCTTTGCAAGGCAAGTACATTTTGGAGTGCTGGGTACACCTCAAAGCAGAGCCATCGGAAAAAGTGCAGGAGGAGGAAGGCTGCAGCTCTCCTCACAGCATACAGCATGGTTTGGGATGAAATGGTTGTACATCTTCTTTCTATGAGTGCTTGAGTGCTGTGGCAGTGCCCAGCCATTGCCTGGGATATTGCTGTGCCAGGAGTTTGTGTGGAAGTGCAGTGGGCTGTGCCACTTGCAGCTGCTCCTGCTTCCCAGGCTCTGCAGAGAGGAGGGCTGGTCAGGCAGAGTAAGTCAGCAGTGGGCCTGTGCTCATTGACACTAGTTTGTTTTTTTTTTCCTCACCATATCTCATTGTCATGGGTTTATGGTCTCCAGCTACCTGAGCTAGGAGTGGCACTACCTCAGAGTGCCTTTGACACAGCTTTCTCCCAGTGTTTACTGGGGAGGAGAACAGCTATTTCTCCAGCCTTTTGGTGAACTGCATGGGAGAATGGATCTAGACTTTAAAATGGGGAAAACCAGACAATAAAACCTGTTGAACTTTTTAAAGCCATGTCTTGCCTCCCTCCAGCACATCACAGTTGTGCTGTGCCCATGAAGGGAAATGGTGTAGATGTGGGAGCAAGTGGCAATGGGGAATGACAGCATGAGGAGCTGCTCTCGGCACCCATCTCCCTAACTGTGTGTCCTGGGAAGCTGCTGAGGAGTTGCTTCGGGTCTGTGTCAAGGCTTATGTCCCCTGTGGCTCCAGACTGGATGCTTGGCATGTTTCTCAGGTGTTTGTTTACTTGGCTGAGGAGGCTGAGCCAGGATGGTAAGTGTGTGAGATGAGCAGGAGCCAGGTTGTCTGTTGTCACCTGGAGTGGATGTGTTAGACAATGCCAAGGGCATCAAATATGATCCCTGTCTGCTTATGTTGGTACTGGAAATATCAGTAAGGGCTCCTTCCATCCACCTGGCCCTGAGGTGGGGCTGAGTGTCCTGGGGGCCTGAGAGTAGGAGCCTCTCCCTTCCTGACTGGGGCTGTGGGGTCTCCATGGGCAAAGCCCGTGGCTGCCTTTGCCAGGGCTCTGCCCTGTCCAGTGACTGTTCAGGAGGAGGCAGCAGTGCAGATTCTTCCTGGGGCAAGGCAAGGGAGTAATCCTGTAGAGTTGGGGGGCGTGCAGGGCTTGCTGCTCAGGGAGGGGCTGTTTCACATGGAGAAGGAGGAGGGCCAGGGCAGCTGCTGGCCAGAGACTGCTGCCACCTCCCCTGAGCACTTGCACGTCCAGTTTCATAATCGGATTAAGGCAGTGGTATTAGAGGAGGGATGGGTCAGTGGGACAGGTTTACACTGGGGCTTACACGGAGGGGATTGAAGTGTATTTTTTAACCCTGCTCGAGCTGACCTGCGGAGTGGATGCGGCTCCACAAGGCAACACTCGCGGGAAGATGGGGGGAAAAGTGGCACCAGGCGGTGATGTGCCGGGGAGGAGAGCAGCCCCAGGCCGGCTGGGGGATGGGATCTGGCCGCCCCTCCCCCCGGGAAGGCAGCCCTGCTCAGGCCTTGCAGTAAATTTGCTCTAATTACAGCCTCCAGCAGTGGGAAACCTCACTTAGAGGAAAGGCTCCTCATGGGGTGGGGGTGGGGGCGCTTCCCAGCTTTCCCAGGCAGGCTCTGTTGTCTGAGGCCTCCGCTTCCCCCACCGCTGGGAGGCCCCTTATTCCTCTCCCCTCTCTCCAGCTTTGCTTCTCTGCCCCCCTTTGATTCTCCTCTCCTTTGAGGCTGGGATTTGGGAACAATGCCCTCCCTGCTCCTTGGCCCCCGGCTGGAGCTGCAGGCAAACAATTGGGGTCGCTTGCTGCCAGGGGCTGGGCCAAAAGGGCTCAGCCCAGCAGCACCTGCCCCGGGCTGGTGGGGGGGACCAGGGCCATGCTGGTTGTGGCTTGAGGAAGTGCCTGGTGTGATAGCTTATGTGTACTGCATATGTGTGCACACCCTGTTTCCTTCTTGGGGACAGGATGTCTCATCTTGATCCCCTCAGGTTTGGGAAAGCCAGGGAAGCTCTGAACAATTGAGTTGGAGGATGCTTGTTGCAGCAGTAATAATCTGACTGCAGCCATTCTCTTTGCAGGTGGATGATGCGATGCTGATGTTTGACAAGACAACCAACCGACACCGAGGTGAGAGCTGTCTTCTGGTCCTAGGAGAGGTTATTGCAGAGGATTTGCCTCCTGCCTTGCCTAGGGAGGGGTCCAAGCAGCAGGGGATGCAGGTCGCAGCTGCTCTCTATCTTGCCTCCAGTCACCCCATTCTTTTGCATCTGCATCTTTTACCAGTGGCCCTTGCAGCACAGAGAGCTTTTGTCCAGTGCATTTCCTGTGCTGTAAACTCGTCGAGTTGCAGATATGTGAGAGGAGACGGCCCCCTCCTCTGCATGCTCACCTCTGTGGCTCCAGCCTGCAGTGTGTGTCTTACCTTGTCCCGAGTAATCTGAGCTCTGGGAAAGCTGACACGAGAGCCTGAAGAGTGCCTGCTTCTCGCCCCTTCCTCGGCCTGGAGCCCACTTGTGCTCCCAGGTCACCTTTTCTTACCCGAGTCCTGCTGGTGGAGTCTGGTTACAGGATGGGAGCAAGGCTGTACTATTTGTGCTATACAGACCCAGCCCATCCATGGGTGTCTCTGCCTTCCTGGTCAGTCCTCAGACCAACTACCTGGTGGTGTGGCAGGGCTTGACACTTGCATCCAACTTGGAGATTTAATGGCAACAGCTTAACCTGCAAACTTAGCTTCAGCCTCTTCCCAGTCAGGGTCAGTAACAGCCCTATGCTGGCTGCTTTCCTGTGTGTTGTTTGAAGCACTTCCAAGCACTCCTGCCCCCAGAGCAGCGAGGGAACTCTCCCTTCTGCTCTTGCTACTCTCTGTGCCCTTCAGATTTTTACTTTTTTCTAAAGCCATTAAATCTACTCTGACTGCCAGGCCTCGGCAGTCCTAGGATGTTGTTCCAGCTTCATCTTGAAAGGGAAGAAGCATTAACCCCTGTTCCTCCATGGGTGCCTGTCAGTCACTGGTCCAATTAGAGCTGCTGGGCATTTTGGGAGGCAGCAGGGAGAGCTGCTAGCCACTGTGTCAGCAGAGAGGGGCTCAGTCCAGGGCATAGCAGGCCTGGTGGGAGTCTGATGGGGCTCAGGACTGCTTTTGGCATTTTTCTGCTGAATTCCTGAGCTCCTCTGCTTATGGGTGTTGAGATGAGTGGTGTGAATCTACCTGGGCACAGACAGATGGGGGAGTTTATAGCGAGGTGTTTCTGGCAGTGTGGAGAAAAGGTGAGGTATGGGCAGTGGGTTCCCGTCTGCTTTTGAATGTTATTTACAGCGCCAGCTCTGGAATTGGCCAGCTCTGGAAAGCAGAAAGTTCTGCTTAATCCCAGCTTGCTTGCACAGCAAGCTCTAAGACATCCTCCCACCTGCCTCAGTTCTCCGGAAATGGTTGCAGTCAGCTTAGAGGAGTTCAGTCTGCCCACCCGAGCTGGGCTTTGCCAGAACTGTCAGCAAAGGGCTTGGTGAGAGAAAGGAGGTGCGAGCGTGGGCCAGGGGCCAGGAACACGCTGTCCTGTCTTACCCCAGATACAAACCTTACTTTGGTGAAACTTTGCAAATCATTGTGCCTGTATCTGCCTTGCTGTGTGCAGCTGCACTGCTGATCTGTGCCTGCTCACACGAGGCTTTATGGCCAGTGCCTGTGAGGGAGCTGCAGGGTGTTCCTGCTGGTGGGGGTGCGTTTAGTGTGGGTGGTGATGTCCTGGCAAGCAGCTGTTGGTTTCCCCACCGA
Organism: Molothrus aeneus; assembly: GCF_037042795.1. Taxonomy (NCBI): domain Eukaryota; kingdom Metazoa; phylum Chordata; class Aves; order Passeriformes; family Icteridae; genus Molothrus; species Molothrus aeneus. The sequence continues at coordinate 3,686,967 of NC_089663.1, forward strand.
TTCTTTGTGTGAGCATCTGCCCAGATCCTCCCCAGTGTTACCAGCCATGTGGTTTGCCTTGCAAATAGCAAAGTTTAAAAAAAAACAAAGAACAACAAACCTGGATTTGAGACCAATTGGGTCCAGAGTGGGTGAGAAATACAGGATGAGTAGGAGAGGAGAATCTGTAAGAGGACAGTCCTGTTCTTGTGCATAAAAGTAGAATTTGCTGGAGAGGGAAGATGAGTGACAGCTGTGTTCGAAAGGGCTGATTGTACTCTCCTTTTCTCCTGCCAATAAAAGGCTGTGAGTAGAGAGTTCAAACTGTGAAGGGTCTGACCTGATCAGGGAGTTTTGCTTTTTCTTCAGGATTTGGGTTTGTCACATTTGAAAGTGAAGACATTGTGGAAAAAGTATGTGAAATCCACTTCCATGAGATCAACAACAAAATGGTGAGTGTCTGGGGCAGAACCTGGGGGAGCAGGGACAGCGGTGTGGATGTGGGAGAGGCAGGGTGCGAGGCACTTGGGTCCTGATGCATCTTCTCTGCAGTGGGGAATCAGATTGAGTCTTTTCCCAAAAATCACAGCAGTCAGTCTGGGGAAGAACCTCACCTTATGGGGGTGAACAAGCATAATACTGAGTTCTCAAGGAGGAGAGCTAACTAAACAAGGAATGGTACTGTTCTTGGAGTTTTTGAAGTTACACAAAATCTTGTAGTGGCCTGGGAGGGGGCAGGTTTTATCTTTATTCAGAAATGAGGAAAATCAGGCTTTGAGGCTCTGGTGGAGGGTCAAGTAGAACATCAAGGGCAACACCACTAGGAGAAAAGCAGTGTTGGAGCTCCCCACTGCCTGTGGTGGCTGCAGAGCAAGAGGGAAGGCTGGCACCATGTGGGCTGGGGACAGCGATGCCAGAGAAGGGCAGCAGGGCAGGCTGACAGCGGTGGCTGGGGCTGGGACGTGCTGTCACGCAGGCAGCCCTGCCTGACCTGCCTGTGCTCCGTGGCCGTGTCCTGTGACAGTCTGTGATCCAGCCTGTGACAGGCGAGCCTGATCCTTACTTTCCTGTGGCAGGTGGAGTGTAAAAAAGCTCAGCCGAAGGAGGTGATGTCCCCAACGGGCTCTGCACGAGGGCGGTCCCGAGTCATGCCTTACGGGATGGATGCCTTCATGCTGGGGATCGGCATGCTGGGTAAGCCCCGGTCAGCTCTGCCGCGCTCCCCCCGCTCCCGGCCGTGCCAGGCAGCAGCTTAGAGGTTTATTCCGGGAGCGCCGGGGCGGCCAAGGGCAGCGCTCCCCGTGCGGGGCCGCCGGGACCTGTTCGCGATCGCAACTTGCCCTCTGGTGGCACCGGGAAAAACTGCAGGCGTGCCACCGCCGCCCTGCGACACCCGGGCCGGGCCGGTCCTGCGACACCCGGGCCCGCTCTGCCCATCGGCAGCTCCTCCACGGTCCCGCAGTGCACGGGGACAGCAATTCCTTCATGTGGAATAGGATGTAACTGCAGAGCTGAGTGTGGAGTAATCTGTACCCAGGCCTCTTTATCCCATACTTGTATAGGCTTTCTGATGAATTTGTTGATTAGAGTTGCTAAGCTTCCACTTGAAGCAGTGGTCTGTGTAAATGTCCCCACTGCCATTTAAAGACTGTTAAAATGCCCTTAAAGTTCTAGTTGAGTGTTGTCTCACTCTGTTCTGTTCCTTTCAGGTACAGTAAATACCTGGTATTGCAGGGAAAGTTATAGATTTATCATAGGACTGTCTTGTAAGGAGAAGTTGGCGACAAGCAGGCTGGGTTTCATGTCTACCAATGCTCCCAAGACAAAAGCATTCAGATAAAAATTTAAAAATTAAAAACAAAAATAATTTGTAGCCCTATCTTTTGTAGGAGTACTAAACCTAATGCCTAATGCCTGAATCTGAGAGTCAGCATGATCCTACCAGTGTGGGTGCTGGTCCTGGCTTCTCTCTCTTCTCACTTTCATTGGAGCCAGGACTGAGCTGACCCAAGAGCACTGTTTGCTCAGGATCATTGCTGGGGTTGCTGGGCAGGATGTACTACTCAACCTGGCTCTCAGTGCTAAGCCTGCTGAGTAGCAGTTAGTCACTGAACAAAATCCCCAAAAGGGCATTTTTCCACCAATGTTTTCACTTGACTTACTGAAGGAAAATAAATCTCCAGCCTGTAGTTTTGGGTTTTGCCTTTTCTAAGCCATCTGAATTTTAAAGCAGCAAGACTCCAACTGAGTCACTGGGAAATCCACGGACTCTTGTCTTGGGAGATCTCAAATACTCATCTGTGAGTCAATGCCCTGCATTCTCACAGGCTTGTTCCTATAGGTGGTCAGCTTCCTGGGGAAGAGCAGGACTTGTGCTCCTGCCTGCACCATGAAGAAATGTTCTTTGTACCTGCATTCACCAGCACTTCTAGTGCAAAGTGACTCAGCCATTCAAATGCCCCCTCCTCCCTGATCTCCTGTTTGTAAATCCAGCTGATGCATCAGAAAGCCTTAGTCTGCAGAGCTGTGAGTCTGAGAAGGAAATCTCCATGTCCTTACATGTTTGGAGCAAGGAAAAATTAAACGGGCCTGCTAAAACTCCTCTGCAGGCTCACACGTGTTATGCGCTCTGCCCAGTGCTCTCCTGGGGCTTCTGCTGTTGCCCTTCTCTGCTGTCAGATGCCAAAGGATGCTCCTGCTGCTGGTGAGCAGCCAGACCTTGCCAGCTTGCAGTAACAGAGTCCTGTTCTCTTCCCCAGGTTATCCAGGCTTCCAAGCTGCCACCTACGCGAGTCGAAGTTACACTGGCATTGCACCTGGTTACACTTACCAGTTCCCTGGTGAGTGGAGCTCCCTGCTCTGTTCTTTGCTCTGCCTTCAGGTGATGGGAGCCCCTGGCATGATCTATAACCCAGGCTCTGCCCCTTTCACTCTTTTCCCTGTTTGGTCTTTCTTTAAATTGGAGATGGATGTGGAAGGGGGATTGGAGAAGCCCTGGAATAGGTGGGAACAGCTTGTCCTTCATTAGGATTATCCTCACGCTGCAGAGGCAGGAAAAGCCCAAGGCTGCTCCGATGTCCTCTCTGCTGGCCTCCTCTGCAGTGCTGCTGCTGTGACACAGAAGGGCCCTGCAGCTCTGCCTGTCTCACTGCCTTTGTGTGTGTCTGTCTCTCTTTACCAGAGTTGCCACCACTCTGAAAGTAGCACAGAATGCTAAACCCCATGTGCCAGTGATCTCCTGGGCACGCAAAAGGCAGGTGCCTGCAGCATTGCAGTTGTGATCTGAACAGTGCCTGGACAACTCACAGCCTTCACAAAGCATCTGCTGGGCCAGGGGGCTGCAGATCCCCTGCAAACTGGGTGGTTTCTAACACTGCCATGTGCTGAGAACATGGATTCAGCGATCAATGGCTGGAACCTGCTGTGCTGCAGCTGCTCAGAGCTGCGGGGCCCCCCCTCCTACTCTCTGCCAGGCCAGGGAATGAGGCAGAGCACACTTAAGGGACACACTGTGCTATTGCTATTTTCTAGAGTTGTGGCAACTCTGAGCATCCCTTCCTCACTCCATCCCTCAGTGTGATGGTTGATATATGAAGTTTTGATATTAAGGGCTGGGAATGGGAAGTTTCCTCTTTGTCTGAGGTGAGCCCAGGCTAACTGGCTGAAAGTTGCTGTTGCCTCCTGGCTGTCTGGAAGCTCTCCGTGAATCTAGCTGTAGTGGCTTCAAGTCCCTCATTGTAAACCTGTGCCAGGCTGAGTGTGGCACATACTGAGCACCCACTGGCCTTGCTGCTGAGAGATCAGATTGGCTGAGAGGTCAGATTGGCTGGGTCACAGAGTGGTGCTCCAGGGCAGACCTGAGGCTACACAGTGAGGCTTGAACTCGCCCTGCCCTGGCCACATTTATTCCAAGGATAAATGGATCCTTTCAGCCTTCAGGGCAGGAGTCCAGCACCTTTCAGCACCAGTTATAAATCAGTTTAAAGAAGACACTGGCCTGGTTGCAGTCTGGTTGCAGACTGCTCCCCCAGCAGACCCCGGCTGCTGTGTCTCTGGGGGTCTCCCTCGGGGCGTTTGATAAGTTCCTAAGCTGTCTTGCATTTCATTTTTAGAGTTCCGTGTAGAGCGGACCCCTCTCCCGAGTGCCCCCGTCCTCCCTGAGCTCACAGGTCAGTCCCACTCATTTCCTAAACTCACAAGCTGCAAGGGGAGAAGGGGGCTTTGTGCTGTTTCAGTGGTGTTGCTGCTCCACAGCCTGGCGCAGTTAGACTGGAAATGTGCCTTATTTCCTCTTTCATCCGGATAAGCTCCATTCAAAGCTGGGGATGGAAAGATGGAGAGGCAATCAGAGCCATGTGTATTGCCTCTGAAGAGGCCCATGCAGGTCCTTTCCTGCTGCTTGCCTCATTTTTAGCTCCTTGCCCCAGGCTGTATGTAAACCAGATATGGAGGCTGCAGAGAGCAGGGTGACTTCAACAGGTCTATAAATGGCGTTAACCTGAGCTGTTGCAAGGATGAAATTTGGAGTGCTGGGAGGAGGGAGAGGATGTGGATGCCCTCCTGGTTACTCTAATCCCATTTCCCTGGGAAGGAGGGGCTGCAGGGAATGATTTCCCTTCTCTGAGTGGTACAGTTCCCCAGCTACTCCCACACAGGCTTCCCAGGTAGGAGTGAGTGTGCTGGGACCTTGCAAAGTCCTGCAGTGCTTGTAGGGAGCTGTGGAACAAAATGGGAGCAGAGGATTGTTTTCCGTGTCCTTCCTCAAAGTGCAAATGCCCTCTGGATCTTCAGGCCCTGGGGTGTGTGCAGTGTGTTCTCCCTACGTGATGTTCCTTCTGTCTACTCTCCCTTCCATGGCCATATTTTCCCAGCTCTGTCCTGTCCATGGTTTCTGTCATAGAAAAGCAGCTTTGTGTAGCACCCTGCTCCCAATGTGCCATTTCATTTCCATAGTGTTCCTCCTTCCCAGTGCTTCCTTGCCCCCACCTGTTTCAGGGTTTGAATCTCTCTGCAAAGGGGTATGGAACCTTCCTAGGAAGCTCTTCTGGAATTAGCAGTACAAACAGGCTTGAAAGGGAGTTTCTGTGGCACAAAACTATGTTAATCCTCAGGGACTCTCTGTTCATGAGGATGCTGAGGTTGGCAGTCACCAATGAACAAATTTCCCTGAGGGAGGTAGGGGAAAACTAAATCCCATTTCCCTCATAACAAAACCCTTCCCTGACACCATGTATGCAGCTGCATAAGCACCTTTGAGCCTTCTGCTTGGCAAGCAAAGCACATGTGTGTCCAGTTCTTTATTTACATGTGTGTTTTTCTGCAAAACCCATCACATTTGTAGAGGAACATTGGTGACTTGGTAGAATAGTTTCTCCCTTCATGTCCACCCCCAGCTGTCCTGTGCCTTTTCCTAGCAGAGGTGACTCACCCAGGGCCTGGCTGTCACTGGTGCTCGGGGTGCACCAGAGCTCTGCACAACAAGAAGTTATTAATGCTGCTGTCCTGGCTGGGTGCCACATTAGCTTACAGTCCTGAGTGTCTCGCTGAAGTACCAGCTGGGGATCGTGGCATCCTTCCCTCCCCGAGACGCTTCCCTCCTGTTAAGCAGGCGCTGCACAGCCCTGGCTGGGCTGTGGTTCCTGTGCAGAGGCTGCAGTTGGCCCTGGGGAGGGCAGAGCCGTGCGCTCGAGGGCCCTCGTGCCTTGAGTGGCTGCAGCACACACGGGCTGCGCTTCACAGCTCTGGGAGGGGAGCCAAAGGGAGGGGATGGCACAGGCAGGGATGCACACACAGGTGCTTTGTCACCCAGCACAAACCTGGTGTCTCAGCAGATAACACTGCAAAGGCAAGAAGGATTTTTCTTGGAAAAAGAGCTGGAGCTTTTGAGATGACCTTGCCTCGTTTCTCAGTAAAACCACATTCACTCATGTGTTAGGGACTTGCAGGAGGGTGGCTGCCAGCAGCCTTTCTTTCCCAGAACAGCATCTTTGGGGGTGATGTGAAGCAGCAACATGCCTGCATTGGCCCAGGGCCTGTAATGAGCGGCTAACCCAGATAGAAGCCTCCTATGACGTTTGCTTGAAACAGGCTGGTGCCTGCTACTAAATATTCCCTCCTAAGCTAGTCTGGGTTTCAGCCTTTACGCGATTGATTTGTTCTGACCTCTTTTTATGGTGCTCTAAACAGAATCACAGTGAATTTCACATTCAAGCATGAAATGCTGACCCAGTCATTTTAAGGGCAAAGAGAAACATACTGGCTAGATGCCTCCTGCCCCGAGGGCTGAATGCCTGTGGCAGTAGAGTTGGGAATTAGAACTGTTACATATAAATTAAGACTTACTGTTTTAATTAAGCCATTTCTAGTTCCTGCTCCCTAGGTATACGTTTCCTGCTTTTCTACAATGAACAATGAGGTTTTGAGCAATCAGGAGCAAAACTCAGTGTGGGTAGAATGGTATGTCTTGAGCAAAGAAATAGGGAGAAAGAGGCTACTAAACTGTTATTCAAGAATATTAACAAGAGACAGAGGAGGGGCTGAGCCTCAGGATGTTAAGCCTCAGCTGCTGTCCCTGAGCTGTTGCCATTCTCCACATTTACTGCCAAAATCTGGATCTGTAGCTTCAGATTAACTGCATCTTGCAAGCTTGGTAGTGACAGGATACATCTGAAATTGCCCACTTCTCATTCAGCTCTTCCACACCGTGCCTTTGGCTGCTCTGGGATGTGGGCTTGACAGAGCATGGCTTGTGCAATCCCCTGGACACTGGCTATGCAAAAGAGCACTGATAAATTCAGGGCTACGCACTTCCCCGTTGTCATCCTTTAATGTGTGGTGCACTAAGCCAATACATATGTGTGAGCCCAGTATTTTGCAGTAGGAAATGCAGGCTCCCTTTGAGGAGTTTCCCATGTAGCCACAGTGCTCCTGAGATGCCTGCTCCTTCTTTTGCAGCAATCCCCCTCACTGCGTATGGACCGATGGCAGCAGCAGCAGCTGCGGCGGCTGTGGTGCGAGGGACAGGTAACTCCACTTTCCTCCCCAGCATGGGTCCTGCAGGAGGTTTGCCAAGGGGTTGGGGAGGGGGGTGGGACGGGCTTGCATTTTTGGGATCTTCACTCCGTAGTTCTGCTGCCTGCTGTAGGTTCCACCCCCAGTCGCACCGGAGGCTTTCTGGGCACCACCAGTCCCGGGCCGATGGCAGAGCTTTACGGAGCCGCCAACCAGGACTCAGGGGTCAGCAGTTACATCAGCGCTGCCAGCCCAGCCCCAAGCACCGGCTTTGGACACAGCCTAGGGGTGAGTGCTCCCTCTGGGCCCTCTCTGGAGGGAGGGACATGGGGAGTGGGCTGTGTCTCCACGTGGTGAGGGAGGTGAGCAGCAGCGGGCAGCCCCCTCAGCCCACAGTCTGTTTTCTGGTTATGAAATACCACCCACTGCAGCATTGGCTGTGCCACTGCTGAGCCCCAGACCAAGATGGACAGTGCAGAGCCCACATGCTTGGTTTCTGTTGGCTCTCTCTGATCACCACTCAAGGTCCTGATCTCCAGTCCTTTCCCTGATCTAGCCCAGGCTTTCCAAGAGCCCATCTTGGCCCTGACACAGCATTCTGCAGGGCAATGTGATCTTTAGACCTGGCACCTCCAAATGAAAACATTTACTCTGTCATCTGGGCCATGACTGAATTTGTTGTGTTAGCAATTCTTCTTCACTGTTCTTTTGTTTAAGAGTGGGGTTTTAACTCTTTCTTCACAGGGTCCCTTGATTGCAACAGCTTTTACCAATGGGTATCACTGAAGCTGGGGACCAAGGAGGCAGGAGGTAAGACAGCTTTGAACAGGAGCAGGTAATGAGAGAGAGGAGTGAGGTTCTGAGCTGGTCCCTGTGCTTGGGCTCTCAGCTGAAGCTGTGGATGTTGCTGTGAAGCTCCATGGCCTGGCCCAGCCTGTGGGAGGAGTCCTGTGGCCTGCCTGGGCTCCCTCCTGAACCAGAAGGCTTGGCAGGTTGGGTTCCTACTGAACACTCCCCAGGCTGGGAGTGGAGAGTGTCTTAGTGTCTGGCACAAAGAGGAAGAAAATGAAGTACTGACAAAAAAAGAAAACATCTACAGGGTTGGCCAGAGTCACAACCCAGTGGTGATCTGAGAGACAAGCTTGGCTCTTCTGTGGGGCTGGGGAAGCCTCCACCATGCAGCTGGTTGTTCTCACTGCTGCTGAGACCAGTCTCTGGGAAGTGAAGTTTTCATCTCCTGCCTGGGAGAACGGCAGAAGGACAATCTGATCACTTCTGGTGTTGGTCCTTGGATGGGCTGAGAGGGAACTGGTGAATAGTTTTTGTTTGCTTTGCAAATATGACTGAAGTTAGCTGGCTTAAAATTTAAAATTAAAAAAAGTGAACAACCAGCTTTTCAAAAAGGAGGGCAAAAACTGGAGGGAGCAGTGTCCACAGACAGGAGCCCATGGCAGCCTGGCAGGGCTGGACTGAGTGCTGGGGAAATGGTTGGACTCTGCTATGTCCCAGCCCTCACAGGGACCAGGCCATGTGGGGTGTGGGACCTCGTTCCCTAGGCCTGCACATTGCCATTGAAGACAGAAACATCTCTGCTGTGCCTGCCATGTGCAGAGCAAGACTGTGTCGGGGCAAAGTTTGGGTATTGAGTGTTTCTGTCAGAACACACCAGAAAAAAACCCCAGGAGGAAAGCTGTGGCTGTTCTAGACCCTGTCCCTTCCCTCCCCTGATGTTTCCCGCAGATTCCCCAGTGACCTGACCGAGGACAGCGCGTGGCTGGAGGATCTGGTGAGCCTCGGGGGATGAGCCAAGGTTTCCTTTCTCGTGAATCAAACTGCACACTGCCGGCTGGCTGCCAGGCTCCTGCCGCCCTGCCCGATCTCTCCCTTTGACCAGACCACACTGGACTGAACCCGAGGAGATCATCTCGCTTTCCTACTAACCACCGACGGTTTACGCTTCCCCCTCCCTGCCCCCAGCCCACTGATTCTTCTTTTATTTATTTTATTAGCTGTTAGTTTTATTTTTTTATTTTATTTTTTTATCTTTTTTGGGGGCTGCCCCTTCTTTTTGTTGTTTGCTCTTTCCCGAGCTAGTAGACATATTTTATGAATTGGCTTTGTGATTGTGTTAGGTAGTTTTCATTGAGGAGTATTTTTATTTGGCTTTGAAACTGTTTTGAATATTTTCAACTCTGTTGTTGTTGTCGTCAGTGTTTTTAAAGCACGGTATGTAACAAGAATGCAGTTCTGAAGGGAAGAAAGAGACAGAGAGAGAGAGAGCAAAGGCTGAGAGGAACTGCTGTATTTCTATTTTTTTTAAAGAAACTGTTTTTAATTGTTTCTGTTTTGTAAATGTGAGGCTTTGAAAAGTGTGAAACTCCAAGGATCCGAAAACGTTGGACATTGCTATGGAACAAAACAAATGTATATTTTGCTAAGTGAAAAACACTATCCTTACAGCTGAAAGATTTTTTTTTCCTAGGTTTAGTTTTACGTGGGGTTTTCTTTTTCCTCCTGTATAATATGTAAATATCGTGAGCTGAACCTGGCTGCTGCCTGCAGCCTGGCTCCAAGGAGCAGCTCCAGGTCCTGGACTTGGTGCCGCAGCGTGAGCAATACTCTCCAGCAGAATCCTGACAGGACTTTGTTCTTTTTTTGTACACCTTTTACTGTAAGATTTTAAGACCTCTGATGAGATGAGATGAAAGGGGGGCGGGGGGGCGGGCGGGGTGAAACGTACCAGCCATCGGCTGTTTTGCTGAGCGGGTTAAAGCTGCTTCCAATTGCTTGATGTACAGACTCCATCCCTGGGCTCCATAGCACCGGCTCTGGGCTGGCTTAGGGAAAGGCTTTGCCGCCGTTGCTTGTCTTGGTTACTTTGAAAGGAATTCACTCTCCAAACTTTATCGCTTGCGTCAAGATTTCCTGGGAAAGGGGATCCTCCTCTGGAGGCGAGGGTATCAGAAGGGGTGTCGGCCAGGGGGAGATTTGGGTAGTCGTTCTCTGAAGGGCAGGGCTCTGGGATGGGGATTCATTAACAGGGGAGAAAAGCATTAGGGTGGTGATTTGGGGGCGGGTTAAGGGCTTCTCAGGGATTATATGAATTATAGAATTGCAGCTTCCCGTTTGCTTTACTCTGTGTTCTGAAGACTGTGGGAATTTGTCTGTTGTCCTGTGCGGGGCGATCTGGTCCCTTCTCCAGAACCTGCTGGGGCTTCTCCTGGTATGGTCCAGGCCTCTGCCAACCAGCACTCTGCCAGGGGAGACCTCCAGCAGGAATACATGGGGCAGGTTTGGGTCTGGATTTCAGTGAACCAAAGACCTTGTTAAGGGGGGTGATTAAGCCTTTTATTAAGATGCAGCCAAACTCTTTTCCCAGGGAAATAAAAGCTTCATCTTAAGTTTTAAAAATCATTCCCTCTCTTCCCCCAAACTGAGCCCCTGTAAAGGAGATGGGCATTTAGAAAAGGACTGGGAGGGCCACAGTGCCCACAGGGCCCTTTTTCTCTTCTATCTCTCCCCCGTCTGCTGGAACTTGTCCTGACCTGGGCGATGCGTTTGGAGAGTTCTGTTTAGGTAAGAAGGTACTTAACAGATCAGTACTGAAAACACAAAGCAATAATTTTTGTTACTGAGACAAGAGTCTGTATGTCTGTTTTTTTAAATATTTCCTAATTAAAGAAGAGCTGCATTTTATTGGGTTTATTTTTATTCTATATACTTCAAATTTGGGTCTGCGGACAGCGCTTTCCTCCCTCTTGGTGTATGCGCTGAGCTGCTTCCGTGCCCCCTCCAGACATCCCGGGCCAGCTGTGCTGCTGCTGGGCTGTGAGTCACTCTCTGGCCACTGCCTGGAGGCTGGGGCTCTGGTTTCAGGGTGGGCATTTTTTTTAAAAGAAATAAAGCTGTGTTTTTAAGCCAGTAAGTTATTACACTCCAGTGTTTGTTCTCTCCACACCTGTAACCCTTTTTCCAGATTTCAGTTTTAAATTCCTAATAAATTATTTGAAAACTGTCCTTCTCTGTCATTATTTGGGGGTGCAAGGTTTTCCAGTGGGGGAGATTTCAGGACCTGGCAGGAGTTGCATCCTGCCTTGAGGATAGAAGCCCCAGGCAGGTCTCTGACTTGCTGTTCTGCTCCCACACTTTGGCAGTGGCCAGTTTATAATGTGAGGCAGATCTGGTTTTAGTGGAGATTGTGTCTCTTTACATTACAGAGGTTTGTGTAAGTATTTGTAGGTTCAGAAAATGAGATAATGTGGTGCTTACAGGGTTAGCACATACCCTGGATTCAATTGACTGTGGTGGACCAAGGAAGCTAGATGCAAGGAAGTAAAATGTGGAGATGGGAAGTAAAGTCCTTAACAAAACAAAAGAGAGAAGGGCTTACAAAAAAAAGTCTTAAAAATAATTTAAGGCTTAAGCCTGTAAATTTGAACCAGTTATAGGTTGAAATGTGCTCACAAGTGTACCAAGGGACCAGTGGCTTTGTATACAGCACAGGTTGGGGGAAACCAAAAATAGCATTGGTGGAAAAATCTTTACCCTGCTGGGATTTTTCTCATGAGGCTCTTGTAATACTCACGTGCTTGCTTTCCCACACTTGGTGATCCTTTTGTTGAACTAAAAATGTAGGAAATTGTTGACTTATGATTTTAAAAAGGCCGGTTGACTGGAAATTTTCTAGGAAACATCAATAATACATCATATACAGAGAACAGAGAAAAAGGAACCGGACTCCTAAGTTTCATAGGTAAGAAAACAATTTTTTTTTTTAATTTTAAAAGCAGAGAAGACAGAGATCTCTTAAGTGGATATTGAAGGGAAAGTTGACAGATTGATATGTGGGCAAAAGACAAAATTATTTTTTCTGAACTAACTGTGGTACAGATTGTTCTTTACATCAGCCTTTAATGTTTGTTCAGTATTGGGTTAGAACACTGAGAATCTTAAATCAACCCAGCATCTGTTCAGCTGTAGGTAACCCATGAGTGGGGAGCCCCAGAATGGGAGCACTTGCAGAGATCAAAGAAGTCAGAATGGATCTGTTTGTTCAGCACCATGTCTAACTTTGCCTAGATGTCCTATGGATATGTCAACATCCAGTGGGTACTGTGGGTGTCCTGGTGTAGTTTCAGACCCTATGAGGAGGAAGGCGTCCTCATCAACCCTTTGGAACCTACTGGTGGGATGTGAGCCCAAAGTTTCCTGCATGAGCACCCTGGTGTATTTGGCTGTTGTAGAAAGGTGGCCTTTGTGTTTCTCTGGTGCTTTGTTTATCAATGCAGACTTGATAACCATGTTTAGGAACCATATCTTGAGTGTAAAAATGCCAGACCTGTAGCCCTGAAAATGCCAGAGCCTCTGGGATCTAAATATGAGCACACTGTTTTACTTACCCCTGACTGATTCCAGGAAGACTTTTCTTACCCATTATTTTTTAACTTCTTTCAAGGTTCCCAACTCTCCTCATCCTGTGGCATAGAAAATCAAAGGTTCTTAACTGGGTTCTGCATTGGTGTTGGAGAAAGAGAAACTGCTCTAAGTCACTGAAGTCTGCTGTGTATGTTGAAACTTCTAAGCCTGGTTCATTTCCAATGTAGATTGCTTAAGGCCACATAAAACCAGATACTACTCCTTGTTTAAACCACCTAAAGGTTTTCCAGGTCACTTGGCTCCTATTTCTTGTCTAGTAGTACCTCCTTCTCCTCTGTGGTTTTAAAGTAAAGAATAGCTTGATTTTTTTTTTTTTTTGAGGTGAGCTCATGCCAAATGGTCATTTGATATGAGTGGACAACCTGTATCTTATTCTCTGAATTATGCCAGGAGAACCCATGGAGAGATACAGGATTAATGATATGTGGGATACCGTAAAAAGAGGATGCAAGTATTAGTGGCAGGTGGTTATTAGTGTGCCAGAAATTCCCAACGTAACTACCATACTGATATTATTTTTTAGTAGAGAGCCCTTAAAAATATCCAGATCTTTCAGGCTGACTTCTAATAGTAATACTACAAGAATTTAATAGCAAAATCCTAGAGAGCAAATATTTGCCTTTCCAGCTTTTATGGATTTAACTCAATTGGCCTTCAACTGGTCACGCCACAACCTGACGCCCACAGCCCCTGATGGAAGAAGTCTGCATTTAGTAACATAAATACTGGCTGGTTTATCTCATACCACGTCAAGGTGAGCTTGCTGTATAAAGACTCATTTCCCTTGGCACCAGTGTTTGTGTCAAGAGCTGCAAGGATGAAGTTCCTGGCCCTGCTTTTCCTGCTGTCGGGTGTGTAGGTGCCCTCGTCCTGGCCCAGGTAACCCCAAACCTGACTCTAACCACCCTCTGTCTGTCTGTCCGCAGTGGGTGCAGCCAGTGCCGAGGAGGTCTCGCCCCGGGCCGTGTGGCTGTTCCGTGAAATGATCAAGTGCACCCTGCCCCAAAGCCACCCACTGCTGGAATTCAACCACTACGGCTGCTACTGCGGCTTGGGGGGCAGCGGCACTCCCGTGGACGAGCTCGACAGGTACAACTCTGCCTTTACACACCTCTTTCCTTGCTTGTACTTTCCTGCTTCAGCTTCATCTCAGCTGGCCCTGCCTATGAACGTTTACAAAACTCTCTGGCTACTGTGAAGGAAGCTTTCTTTCACAGATGGATTCAGGGGAAAAGGATGTGGTCTGTCACACCTTGATGCCTTATTACTAAGATAAAATATAATTACAGTAGCTCTTCCCTTCTATGGCAGCACAGTGTGCTCATTCCAGAATTTTTTTTGCAGCAGCAGTGCTGGGCCAGCAGCCTGGATGCAGCTCTGCACACTCTGCCTGGTGCTTGACTATCAACATGTACAGGCTGGGCTGCAAAATGCTAGGAAATGGCATGGGCAATTTAGAGACACACAAATCTGGCAGCCAAGTCTTGGATTGTGTTGGCTGAGAGCTTGTCAGCGACCAGGCACTGAGAGGGAAGTGTAGGGTAAACACTGGCTTTGACTTTCCCTGTGCCCAATAGACAACTGTGAAGGTGCTCCCATAAGTATTTACCAGGTACCTCTTGGACCATGAGCTGGCACAAGTGTATCCCTTTGAGGTCCTTTGTGTCTGCCCTCTTATTGCTGGGTATCTTTTTTTTTTAGTGTCAAGAGCCTTGTCAAAGCAAATCTAACGTATTTGTGTGTCTTACAGGTCAGTTGAGCCTGTGATTCTAGTATTTTCTAACCTTTTTCTCCTTGCTTCCCAGGTGCTGCCAAACCCATGATCGCTGCTACTCAGAGGCAATGAAAATGGAATCCTGCAAATTCCTCCTGGACAACCCCTACACTAAGCTGTACCACTTCAGCTGCTCTGATGGGCAGATCACATGCAGCAGTACGTCCATTTCCACTTCACCCCAGAGATTCTCCAGCCTCTCAGGAAAGGGCAGGGCTGTGTTACACTCACACCTCTGCAGCAGGAAGGCACAAGTGCAAGCTCTTGCCAGGGGACCTGGTCATTAGAAAGAGGGCACCTCAAAGAGGCACTGGAATGAGTATTCTCTATATAGCCCACAATTTAAAGTTTGTGAAGATATATGGTACAACAGAATATAGAGAAGCCTCTCTAGTCTCCAGGGGATTGAGTACTTTTCTGGGAGGCCTTCTAATGGCAGTATGCAAGAGACCAGCATGTTAACTTGGCGTTGTTATATAGTTTCTGCCAGACACCTCTGATGAATAGTGGAGACTTACAGGGCTCTGGAACGGAGGTAAAGAGCTGAGAGGTTGGCAGATAAGGCTGCAGGCAAGGGAAGAAGGGGCAAGGAGAGAGATGGATTGGCTGGAACACACAGCTTTAGGGGCACTGGGTTAGTGGGCAGAAGCCTGTTCTCCCCTAGAGCGATGGCAGCAGTGAAACGGGCACACCGTGACAGAAGAAATGCCAGCCCGAGCCTCTGCAGCGCCTGGCGAAGGAGCCGCGGGCTCTGACCGCTCCCCTCTCTCCTCCAGGCAAGAACAAGGAGTGCGCCGCGTTCATCTGCAACTGCGACCGCACCGCTGCCATGTGCTTCGCCAAGGCGCCCTACAACCCCGAGCACAAGCATCTGGACACGGACAAATATTGTAAATAGTCACCATCCTGTGGCTGTGGGCAGTCGCAGGCCAAAATAAACAAATAAATAACCTAAACCGATACTCGGGGCCGCTACTCACCGCCGCGCTGAGGGGACGGAGCGGCGGGGGGGGCGTGGGGGAGAGAGGGAAGCCCCGCCCCCGCTGCCCACGGCCCTGTGTGGCGCGTGAGGGGCCCGAGGCGCCCCCGCGTTCTCTGATTGGCCCTTGGAGGCGGCGGGGGCGGGGCGCACCTGCTCAGGGCCTCGCGTGCCCCGCCCCGCCCTTCAGGTACCCGCGGGCGGGGCTGCTGAAGGTGCGGCTGTGGCTTCCCGCCCTCACCCTCCCGGGGCCCCTCGGGGCGACCGCTCCTCCCCGCCCTCACCCTCCAGGGGCCCCTCGGGGCGACCGTCCCTGCCCGCCCTCACCCTCCCGAGGCTCTTCGGAGCGACCGTCCCTGCCCGCCCTCACCCTCCCGAGGCTCTTCGGGGCGATCGTCCCTGCCCGCCCTCACCCTCACAGGGCTCCTCAGGGCGCCCTTCTCCCCCGCCCTCACCCTCACGGCGCCCTCACTCTCCCGGGATTCCGGAGGGCGCCCTTCAAGCCTTCCCTCAGCCGCCCTCGCCTCGGGCTGCCCACGCGTTAGCCGCAGCACGGCTGTCCCTCTTCCCCGGGGCATCGCTGCGTGAGGGTCTTGAGCCTTTTGCTGCTCCTTTCTCCTGAGGGCCTCTGCTTACCCTGGGGAGCCCTTCCCCTATTCGCAGTCAGGAGCTGCAGAGAAGGAGGTAATGTCAGCCTGGAAGGCAGGGAGCCCCTCTGAGGGACGGTATCTGCCCCGCTTTCCCAGCCCTGCCAAGGTCCTGTGCCAAAGTTGCCCCCCACCCTTGGTACCGGTTTTGCTGGCAGATATTTTTGGAGGTGTGGGTGAACTCCTGGGGCAGGGTCTACACACACCTGCTTGCTGGCAGGGCATGAGGAGGGCGCCGGTTCATCATCAGAATGAACTGTACCCAAACATGAAGCAGACCCCAAGGACCTGAGAGTTCTCTGGGAAATGAGAAACAAATGGAGAAAGAAGAAGCTGGCTTGGTATGTTATTGAAAGGTACTTGCAATGCCTTCCTTCTGAAAGTAAATGTATCTTTAAGGGCATTAGAATGATATTGAGAAAGGATAGTGAATTGCATTTAGTTCTTCTTTTCCTTGAAAAGGGGAAGGGATTGTGTCACAGCCAGACATTCCATTTTATGATAGATTGAGTCCTGTTTTTTTACCAGTATTTGTTGCTTATTTTTCTCACGTATTTGTGTTATGTGAATTTTCTGGAAACACTGACTGCTTGGAGTCTTCCACAGAAATCTTGAGGATCCTGGGTGCGATTCTGTCATATGGCAAAAATGAATCATTCTTAGGGCTGGAAGAGCAAGATGAGGTCTCTTGTACTCACTCACTAGCTTAGATTCTCTGAAATTATTGTTTGTAGAACAGTAAAGCTCCTAAGTAAATGTTACTAAAATCCCCTTGTGATAAACCTCATTGTAGAGAAAAAAAGTAAAATATCATCACTATCTGGAAGGAACACTGCACTTTTGAGCTGTATTATCACAAGTAGTGAAGATTGCTGGGGTGCATTGGAAGCATTTCAGAGACTCAGTATGAATTTTGCCTGTAACAGGAATTCTAGATTTGAGGTGAGCAGTATATCTACTCCTGGCATCCAGCATTTGGAGCATGCTAGCATTCCCTAGACAAACCCCATAGATAGATAAAGGCTCAAATATATTCCATATCTGTCTTACTCCATACAGATTTTATAAGCCTGCACTTCTGTTTGATCCCTTGATCACACTTCTCATTTCCCTGCCCTTTTGGTGGTGTGAAAGACCCTCCATTAAACCTAAACATTCCCCATCCATGGGGAGCCTTCCCACATAATGCAGAGTGTCAGGCCCTAATGAACGCACCGGTGGGGAGCTGAAGGGGTTGTGCAGAGCTGCTCATTAGGGCTGTGAGGAACTTTGTGGGAAGAGTAAGAGCAGGGCTGGTGACTGCTTGAACTGCCAGTGTAGGGGAGTACAAGGAGTGTGTGAAGATCTACCATGCTGGTCTGTACTTGTGTTCCAAAGCAGAAAGGGATTGCCTGGAATGCCAGGTACCCCTGTGCTCAGCAAGGGGGAGCTCTGAGACCCTACACAGCACCACAGCTGGTGCCTGGGATGCTGGAGGGAGAGCAGCTCCCGGGGCTCACTGCAGAAGTGAAGCCTCAGTCTCTTATCTTTTCTCTATTGTTGTTTTCTATGCCAAGATTTTTCACTCTCTGCAGGGAGGGCTGAATTACTCTTAACTACATGGGCATTGCACAGATGAAAGAGAGTGCTCCAGCTGAGGTGAGACGTGCAGAGAGCAAACAGTTCTGCTGATGGTAATGATCCTGTGCCAGTTTCTGTTTGGGCCTGGAGACGAATTCGAGACACTCGCACTGTTGCTTGTCCTCTTCAGGCTCAGCTTCTCTTTTTCTCTGCCATTGTCTGGTTAGTGGTGCAGAAGAGAAGAAATGCACTGGGGTACCTTTCCTTGGAAAGGAAGATGACCAGGAGCTGCACACAGAATTGCAGGAACAGTCTGGAACAGTGGTTTTAAAGCCCATCTGGCTTGACTCTGCTGTTTCCCTGCCTGCTGCAAAGGCTGGGAAAGGGTGACATCCAAGGCAGTCACAGGGGAAGAAGCACACTCTAGATGGTGGATTTAGTCACCTTCACTCCACTGAACCTCACAAATTCTGCATGCCCTGGGTTTTGGGTAATTTTCTAGAAGTAATGAACAAGCAGGTGTGTCAATAGGAGCAATCTGACTGTAAGATGTGGGAGGCTGCACTTAGACCACGGGCACCAAACCCTCTGGGCCATTGCATTCTGTGCTGCCCTCACTGGAGCTCAGTATGTGAAATACCTTCCTCAGACTTCTGGACTCAGTTACAGATGGCTCTGAGAATTTGCCCAGAAACAAAGACAAGATTTGCCAAATAGGAAGTAACTTTTATTTGCTTTGGGTAACTCCAACCTCACTTTCAGAGGAGCAGAAGAAAAATCCATTATAACGTACTCTCAGCTCCTCTATCCAAGCTTCAGGAAGAACAGCTGTAAGAAAAAGAGAAGAGCAAAAGCTGTTGATTCAGCTAATTTCATGTCATGGCTTTTGGTGTAGGAATTTCAGGCTCTCTCAGGCATTTCTCATGTGAGCAAACTTAATGGTATCTTGGGGAATATGTTAAGAAGTGAAGTGTTCTGATCCTGTTCTAAAAGAGGTCAATTTTAGTACTGCTGGATCAACTTAGCAGAAAAAAGAAGGAACTTCTTCATCTCAACCTCATATAGTTGTTGTAGATATGCTCATTACCATATAGTAATAAACCATGCAGAGGAAATTTACTGTTATTTTCATTTATTCTGAGTCATTGTCCTGGTGGCTTAAAAGTACAGTGGAGAGTTGGGGTAATGACTCATCTGAGAGTGATGCTGAAGGCACACCCTGACTCCTCTCCCACAGGCTCAGCTGCAGAACAGGAGAGCAGGCAGGGGTAGATGAGGGAGCTTTAGTTACCTGTCACAGAACTCATTCCAAGACTTGTTTTAGACTGCTTGGCAATGCTCCCACACCTTCTCAAAATGCTGGCTCTACTGGCACTGAACCTGCAGCCCCTGGTTTTGACACAGCAATGTGGTGTAAGGTTCATGGAGGGGGAGAGGATGATGTGGATAGTGAGAAACTCAGCCCCAGCTCCTCTGCTAAGGAGGCATCAGTGTCTCTTCTTACAGGGAAAGCCCCTACATGTAAACATGGTGTAGGTGGAGACTCTGCTGTGCTTTAGGCATGATTTCTGCAACAGCTTTGGTTGGTGGGACAGCTGTACTGTGACAGGACTGCTAAAGATGGAGAGAGATCTGTGAGCTTTGCTCACTGCCAAGCAGCAGAAACCTGAGTCACTGCAACGTGGAGTCACCATTCAACGCAAGCAGAATGCAGGTGGGAGTCCTGAACTGTTCTTGCTTGGCTTCAAACTGAAGCTGTCTCTCCTCTAACCCAATACAGCCAAAGCTTGAAATGTATCAGGCATCTTAATGCCCTCTGCCTTCTGCAGAAACTGCATGCCTTATGTATCCCTTAGATTCTCTGCTTTATTTGCTCTCTCCTGGCATGGATTTGAATCAACAACAAAGCAAAAATGAACTTTGCATCCTGTGGTCAACTCTCCTTGCTTTGCTACTCGACCTTTTAGCAGATGACTCTAGCATCCTTGTTTCCAACTGCTTGTTACAGTTCTTGTCAAAATATTAGTCCAGGATGTGTTACTTGAAGTAGGAGGGGGCACTTGGAAAATCCCAACAATTAAATCCCTCAGAGCTAGAATGGGGGAGTGGTGGTTTCATGAAGAAGGTCAGGTCAAACTGTTAGTGTTCTAGTTTGTGCCAGGTTCTGTATTTTACTCTGTGGACAGTTTGACAGAGTTTGCAATCCCATCCTGAAGATCAACAAAAATTACCCAGTTAGTGATGGATCTCCTGTTAGGAGTGTGGAAATTGCACCTTTCAACAGAGATTACCTCCTGAGGGAGACCTATTGTACAGATTTAATTGTATTTCTCTCTTAATTCATCAGCTGCTAGTAATTGCAACCTGCATTTTTGCAGTGGAAAAAGAAGAATCTAAACTGGCTATTTAGAATGTACTTAAATCATGGGAGGGAGAGAAAATTACAATGCAAAGAGTCTCAGTCTTCTAAACAATTTTAATTGATTCCTTAGCTATTCATTAATTAATAGCATCTTCAAAAAATGCATTCTGGAAAATGTAGTGGCCTCACTGAAAGTAGTGCTGGTCAGATTAACTTCAAGTAACTCCTCTGGCATCTCAACAATGTTTAATTTTTCAAGGGGTCAGATAGGAAGCAGTTTAATTTGTCAACCAACAGTTGAGAGAAATGCTGACTTCCCCTCCTTGCTGGAAGACATCAGCCCTTATAGCTTGTGCTTCCAACTAATCTGTTACAAGAGCAGTGTTCTTGTTCAGTTTCTATTTTGAACCTTTTTTCTTTATAGTGACCACTGCAGTTCCTCTTGCCTCCCTTTCCTCTTTGCACACTCTACAGTATCCCACCAGTGCACTGGATCCCCCAGCAGTGTCCCACATCGCCCTCCTGTGCTACAGCCTCAAATTACCTGGTCAGAATCCCCGTCCCACCCTTCTCCTCTGGGGACAATTATAAAAAAGGTTTTTTGTCCTCAGACATGGCAGTCCAATTATCCTGTCCCAGTGAATTAAAAGGCACTGTTTAACGGCAAGGTAAGGCAGAAAAGTACTTTTTTTTTCATCCTCATTCTGTTTCCTGATACGTGAAGATGGTTTCAGTGGAGAGCGCTGGTGAGGCTGACACGTGTGAGGCTTGCTGCCCTCTCCTGGTGCCCTCAGCTGCTGTGCACTGCATCTCACAGCTGCCTCTTGGATTGGAGTTTTCCCCTTTCTGAGATGAGTCCTGCAGGAGAGGCAGAAAGAAGCTCCTTTATCGACTAAATTGATTATTTTAAACAGCAGTGTTTGATTAGGATTAGCTGGACCAATTCAATCAGGAACAGCTTTTGAATTGTCAGGCAATTCACTGCAAAGGCAACAGTTGTGATCAGGTGATCCCCTGTAGCTTCCTGGTGGTCACTAATGGATTGGAATTCTACACTACTGAGTCTTCTGGATACTCCTACCCAATTCTCTAGGAGAGCTAGCACTATGTATGTTTCTTGTTTATGATCATGGGAAACAGTATCATGGCCCATCAGAGCAGACCAATTACAGATTAAAATTTACAGCCACCTTTTGGTGCAGTGAGGGAACATTTTGTCAATCAGCACATCTCAGCCTCAGCATTAGCCAGGAACCCATATTTTTACCCTGAAAGGTGACTGACCAGGGAAGGTACTCACCTTGTAAAAATAACTTTAATCCTGCTAGCTACTGAAGCTCAGCTGGTTGGGTCATGTGCAAACAATCAAAGGCAGCAGCTCTCCACAGCGGAAATTCAGCTTTAAGGATGCAAAGTGATCCAACCTGGTGGGCCCAATGTTAAGGACTGCAATTGGCAGCTTCTTCTCCCGGGCAGCAAGAGCAAACCTGTAACCAGAGTACACCTGCAGGAGTAGCAGAAAACACAAAAATACAGGCAGCTTAGGCAAAAGAAGAGTTACAGAAAGGAATAAAATAGCTGCCATTGGCAATGGGAAAAGGGCTGTACATACATGCTGTGTTAGGCAGCTGCACTGAGCTCAGGTAGGAAATGTCTTCATTCAGGAGTGCACAGAATAGAACAGCTTTTAACCTCTGTCAGTGAAGGATTTGCAGTTTCATAGAAACTGAAACTTCAGAGCAGATTGAAGGGAAATGTCCTTGTCTTTTAGTAAATCTCTGCAGCAGTTTTTATTAGTTATCACAGGTACTTAAACGCTGCGCTTTGATGGTTCCTGCACAGCCCAGCTAAGGTAGTACAAGAACAAACCTGAGGCATTTCAATCATTCCTGTACAGAGGATTATAAGCTTAAGAAGTGCAAGCTTAAGGAATTTGTATCCAGTATCCTGAAGCCAAGAGAATCACAATCAGGCAGCCTTGGTTTTATCTTCTTCTGGGAGGTGTTAAGAGTAAGGGTTTTTTTATGTAATAGAACTTGTTCCTGGAAAAAAATTATCTTACATAAACACCATTACAAAAGCTTCTATGGTTTAGAAGCTACCTTACCTTATAGATAAGAGGCTAGTGGAGAAAACATATTGTGATACAAAGGACAATCCCAAGCAGCAGAGATATTTCAGCTCTCTTATTGAGAATTTAATAAAGAATGAGAGGTCCTAAACCCTGGTATTTTACACAGCGTGCCATGAGGCCTAAAAAGCTACCAGAGGCTAAAAATTTCAGGTAAAAAAATGTGAGGAATGAATTGTATCAGGTATCTTGCCTTTATGGACAATTGTGACCTGATGGAGGAGGCAGCAGAGAGAGGTGTGAATGGAGGTATTTACAGCAGCATGAAGTAGACGGGCGAAGAGTGACAGGGAAGCCCAAACAGGTCACCCATCAAGCCAGATTCTAACCACAGTAAAAATGAATTACAAAGAAGGTCTGCAAGTGCTGGTCTGATCCACAAGCCATTTGTAGTCCTAAGCTGTGGGACCAAGGATCATTGCAGGCAGAGAAGCAGGAATGCAGTTTGGGAGGCAGACCTACTTACCTGCATAGAGGATCCTGCTATCAGCATGGAGTCTGATTCTGCCAGGCGCTGGTGTACAAAACTGACTTTTTCCTGGCTCACTGTGTCTCCAAAGAAAGTCACATCAGGCTTCAGGATCCCACCACACTTACGGCAGGCTGGGACTTGGAAAGTGCGCACCTGCTCGTCCGTCAGGAAGACATCCCCATCCGGAGCCACCCCAAACGCTTCAGCTTTCCAAGTGGGATTCAGAGCTTCAAAGTGCTCCTGCAGCTCAGAACGCAAGATTCGGTCTCCACAGGCCAAGCAGAAAACCCTGAAAATTAAGGCGAAGTCTTAATAGAGAGTTTCATGTCAGCTGAAGATCTGGAGACTCTAACTTGTTCCTTAGGAGGCCTGTCATGATTTTCCACATTTATTTACCAAATAGTACAGGTCAAGGAGATGTCTTTCTACTCTGTTGCTTTGTAGGAATGCTCTAGAGGAAGTGCTTTCAACCCTGCCATGCATCCTCTCTCCCAGTTCATGCTGTGCTTTTTCATCTAGAAATTTTGGGTGATCCCAGACAGGCTGTGATGGCCCTTCTCCAGTACATATATCCCATGCAATTCTGGCACTATCCACTCTGCCTAAGGTGGATAATCCTTGTATCCTCATGATCCCTTTGTTCTCTTTACTAAGAGGACATCTGCTGTACCAAGGAAAGGGGAAATGGATGCAGGTTTCAAGGAAAGTGATCCAAATAATGCTCCAAAAAATGGAGTGGTCGTCATGTTTCTTAAATACCATGCTGTGAACAGCACTGGGTTGTGATTTTTTCTCCACCCCAACCCAATACCACCTTTGTGTCTGTCATCTCCAGCAATGCAGTGTGAAGATTTTGCCTCCTTTCTCAGCAGCTGGCAGTGCAGCTGTGTCAGTCAGCACTGAGAGCCCCCAGTGCCAGCAGCTGTACCTGTGTGTGCAGCCGTGCAGCTCCGTCATGCGCTGGCTCCCGGCTTTGGTGTGAAGGGCATCCACGTTCTGGGTCACCAGCCAGTGCAGCTTGCCCAGCTTCTCCCAGTCCCTCAGCACCAGGTGTGCCTTGTTTGGCTGGTGGGAGGAGAACTGGGGCCAGCCCACAAAGTTCCTTGCCCAGTAGCGCTGCCGGGCGCTGGCGCTGCGGACGAACTCGGCGTGCTGGACGGGCCGTCTGTCTGTCCTGGCATAGAGCCCCACTCCCTCAGAGCGGTAATCGGGGATCCCTGACTCGGTGGAGATTCCAGCTCCAGTCATTACAAACAGCCTCTTGGAGTTAGAAACAAAGTGCTGCAGCTCCTCCACTTCTGCAGGATCTGGGGGAAGACAGGCTGGCACAAAAGTCAGGTTTGGAGAGGCTCTGGATACAGAACGGGATCTGCAATGATGCAGTCTGACAGCTCTGAAAATGCCACACCACTTCCGGGCAGAGAACATGTTCAGCTAAAAGGCAAGAACAGAACACATGGCAGGTAACAGAAAGCAAAAAGCATGTCCTTAATGTCATTTGCTTGTGATTCTCTGGGAAATTATGCTGTTAAGTATTCTTTGCTCTCTTTTTAGTAAAGAAACAAATTATTTTGGAAATGTGAACTAAAACTCAGCATGCAAGTATGTTCTTTTGGAAGAGGGGAACACTGAGCACAAAGTTAACAACTCTGACTTGCAGGGTTCCTGCTGTTCTACCCTGGTGTGAAGGATGGCTGCCTAAGAGGGCTTGTAAAGAGTGCAGAAGGACCTGTGCATGTGAAGCCTTTCCCAGGTATGTGCAGCAGGCCAGAGGAAATGGCAGGAAAGCCAAGCACCCCACCCCAGAGGCACTGGCTGGTTCCTCCCCAGAAGAGACCCTTGTTCTGCACTTTTAACACTCTGCCTGCTCCAAATCAGTCTTTTATATTTACCCCATCCTTAACACATGTTGTAGGAAGGGAGAGAAAAACAACCTCAAAATGGTTTTTTTTTCCCTGACAAAGGCCTTGACTGGAGTTACTCCTGTGTGGCATGTTTTGGTTGGTTTTTTTTTTTGTTTTTGTTATTTACAAAGGCCTGGTGCAGAACAGGCCTTGAAATGGGACTGAAGATGATTAGGGCACTGGCTAAATGCCTCTGACACCTTCTCTTCTGTGGGTGCCACCTCCCAGAGTCAGTGGGGAGCTGGACGGGCACTGCTTTGCTTCTCCAGCAGGCACAGGAGCTTTCTGAGAGAGAAGGGATCATCCAAAGTGTTTGGGGAAGAAGGAACTGCCTGGCAGGTAGGAATGGGAGGGACACCCTGCTTTAAGGGAGGAATGCCATGCCCTGCTGGGGCAGGCAGGATGGATGGCTTTGCTGACTAAGTAGCCTGGAATTGTGTGCAGGACCTGTTGAGACACGAGTGCATGGGTTTGGACTTTGATTTTGTTTGTGCTTTTGAGCAGTCTGCAGTTCTTTCTCCATTTCACTGTTTTAAAACTACTCTTTCTGGGCCTTACTGTGGTTTTGCAAACAATGTACAAAAAGCTTTGAGAGCAACAGTCCTGAGAATTGACTGTCTGGTATTTCTGCCTCCTTAAATCTCCCTAAGCAGGGGGGCTTGTACAAGATGTGGAGGACAGAGGAAGAACTTTATTTACTGATAAAAGGGGATGATCTCCTGAACACCTAAACTTCAGATGTACTTAAATATTGCTCTGTTTACTGTAAGACCTAGTACTGGTGGGTAACTGAGGGCTTACATACAGCTGAAGTTGAGGTGTTCAGCTCCAAGCACTGTGATGCTAAATTGTTGCTAGTGGCAAAGGGTAGATTTGCCTCAGTTAGTCTTCAGTTCTCAAGGCTTTTTGTCATCATCAGTTGAAATGCAGGGAAGATTGGACAGACTCCATAGTCTGAACTGCTTTTTGTATCTAAGCAGTGATTCTGTTTGCAATGATTTTTGCTTTGTTTTGCTGTTTAGCAGGAGTCGTGTTGGGCATTCCCTCTAAAGAGGTTTAATTTCCCATATGAATTCATTAGAAGGGACAAAGGCTCCCAATAAACTAATTTGCTTTGAGAGTAACTTGTGTCATGATGCTCCCCAAAGGCTGTTTAGGCAGCTTGATGGTAATTAAATTGCTTTAACTGATGAAAACTCTTCATTCCTGCCCCTTATCATCAAAAGATCTCTCAGAAGGAAATGTTCAGAGGCAAAATGAAATAGAAATATAATAGAGGTTGGCCCACAAGAGAGAGAAAGCAAAAATTACAGATACATTTGAAAGCTGCTGTGAACCAGGTAAGGACTATGGAAGAGAAAATGTTAAAGGATGGAATATTTCTTGTCAAATACAAAGCTGCTTGTAAAATGAAAGTGCTGAGATTAAAAAAAAAACAAAAAACAAAAAACCACAAACAAAAACCCAAGAACACCAAAACAAAAAAAGCACCAAAAACCCAACCAAACTACTTTACATAAGTGAAACTCTTTAAACGTACCTACGGAGATCTGAGGCTAGAGTTTGTTTTTAGCACACACCCAAGATGCTCCATAGGAAAAGATCAGGCAAGGTTAAGGTAGAAGAGAAACAGGATCCTACAAACGGCTACAGGCCAGAAATCCAAAGGGACCCCCGCGCCATAGGGACCCCCACGTGTCCCTTGTGCTGTGACAGCGGCGGGGACGGGGTGGCAGCCGAACCGAAGCCGGCTGATGAGAGAAGAGCGGTGCGGTGACCAACGCCGAGAACTCACCTGTCATGGTGCTGCCTCCCGGCCGCGGAAGGACGGGGCTGGCCTGCCGGAAAGGGGAGCCCGCTGGGAAATGTAGTTCACGGGGAGAAATGTGCACCAAGCACAGAGACTACAGCTCCCATCAGGCAGAGGGGGAGCGAAAGGTGCTCCCAACATCCAAACACCTGAGGCAGTTTGAGAACGCTGAGAGATTCATAGCAGCCCTCAGGGAAACGTGTGTGAGGTTAAAATCCGAATTTATTGGATACAAATGCATGCGATGGCTTTGCTAAAATGCATTGTAGATGCTTGTCGTTATAAAATATGTGTTTTCTTTTAACCAATACCAACATGTTTTAGGCTTAAAATGTGGCTAAATAAATTACTGAAGAAAAATCCGCTGAGGGCTGTTAAAGATACGTCTAGCTTGGGAATTAGGGCAGTGCCGACCTGTCTGCTGCCGACTGTGCACCCTGGCAGGAACCCATCTCTTTGCCTCCCTGCTCGGTGCAGGTTTCAGGCTCAATAATCACCTGATAATTTGTTTCGTTTGCCTGGCAATAAGGAGTTCGTGTTTGGTTTTCTTCTTTTTCTTCTTTTTTGTTTTGTTTGGGTTTTGTGTTTGCTTTGTTTTTCTTCAAATGAGGCTTATATTTGTGAGGAACAAATAATATGAGGAAGGCCAGACTGCTGTATGGTAGCAGCCTGGTGCACTGGATGCCCAGCAGTCTTGCAAACAATGTGCTCTTTCTAAAGATTTCGACTGCTTTTCAAATGCATTCACCAAAGAGCTCTTGCTAAACAGTTCCAAACATTGCAGAAAGTTTTAATACATTTTTTTTTTTTTGGTCTCTTACAGTAATTTAAAAAACCAGGTGAGCCTGAGCGTCTGTGTACCAGTGTGTAATTCTGTGATCACAAGGGAGAAGAGCATCCTGCAGTGCCACCCTGCCTGTCCCTCTGCCCCTGGGCTTAGCTATGGAGCGCAGCCTTCTTTTTGGCAGCTTCGTGAGTCTAAACGACTTTCAGTGATCTATACTTTAGGAGTTTAAACGTGTTTTAAACCGTTGGGTGATGACTTTGCTTTGGTGGCACCCGACAGACGCCCTTTCTCCCCGGTGCTCCTCGAGAGCGGCCCCGCTCCTCCCAGGATGGAAACCCGCGATTTTTGGGCAATGCCCCCGGCTCGAGCAGCGCCTTCCCGGCCGCTCATTACCATACTGCCCTCCCGGCAACCTCCGCGGGTCCCGGCGGTGCCACGGGCCCCCGGTGCATCCCTCCGTGGCCTCCCGGTCCATCCCCGGGTGCCGCAGTGTTGTGCGGGCTGCGGGCGGGGGGCTGCGGGCGGGGAGCACCGGGCCCCTCTGCAGACGCTCTGAGCGCGGCGGGGGCGCGGCGGCCCCGGTGCCGGGAGGGAGCGGCCCCATGGCAGCCTTGCGCAGTGGCAGTATCGTAGCCAATGAGGGTATTCCGAGGCGCGATTATTGCTAATTGAAAACTTTTCCCAATACCCCGCCGTGACGACTTGAAATATAGTCGGCATTGGCAATTTTTGAGAGCCTCTA
Source organism: Molothrus aeneus (assembly GCF_037042795.1). Classification (NCBI taxonomy): domain Eukaryota; kingdom Metazoa; phylum Chordata; class Aves; order Passeriformes; family Icteridae; genus Molothrus; species Molothrus aeneus. The sequence continues at coordinate 3,714,561 of NC_089663.1, forward strand.
CGGAGGCGGATCTAGCGTGGTTAAAAGATAGACGTCCAGAAAAATGTAAGGGCATGAATTCAAGCGTTTCGTTCTCAGAGGTGGGGATAACTCGGCATATTTAAGAGTCTTATTCTTAGAAGTGGGGAAAACTCAGCATACGCGTCACTCCACGTCTAGTTTCATTGATAATTTCTCGTTCAGCACGTTAAAAAAAAAAAAAAAGACACCGAATTCTTTATGAAAAGCGCGCTCAGTTTATTAAACAGTGCCCTGTGCTGGAGCAGGCGCGGGCATGCTGGGCAGGGACTCGAGCTGGGATGCGCTCCCCGGCGCGGTGGCCGCTCGGGGCTGGCCGGGGCTCACGGTCCGGGCTGCCCGGGCTCGGTACACCGGGGATGCGCGGAGGGACCCTCTCGTTCTGCGCGGGGCTGCCCGCCGTGACGTCACGCTTACTTTGCATATTCCCTCCCAGCAGCCTTTGCGGTGTACCGGGGGCCCAGAATGGAGCGCAGAACGGAACCCCCCCGGTCCCGGCGGAGCGCGGGGGGCTCGGGGCAGGCGGGGGGCGCAGCCGGGAGGGTGCAGGCAGGAGCGGGCGGGCGGCGGCACTCACCGCGAGCTGGGCGGCAGCCCCGGGGCCAGTGGCGGCGGCGGCGGGCTAGCCCCGTCAGCTTTGCGCAGTGGCAGTATCGTAGCCAATGAGGTTAATCCGAGGCGCGATTATTGCTAATTGAAAACTTTTCCCAATACCCCGCCATGACGACTTGAAATATAGTCGGCATTGGCAATTTTTGACAGTCTCTACGGAGACTGAAAATTCTGGTGAAAAATAGATGAAAATCAAGAGAGGATATCAGTTTAAAGAGTGTGATTGAGTGGGTTCTATCTCGCGACTGGAGAAGTCTAGTAGGGAAGACAATCCGGTTTATGTTCTGTCGGCGCTGTCCTGGTTTGCTGCCGCCAAAACAGCGGTTTAATAAAATGAGGGCGCTGTTAAATGAAAAGCTCGTTTCTTTTTCTCTCAAAATTACTGAAAAATGAATCGGTCAGCGAAAACGGAAGTGGAGGGGCTTAGGTGCGGGAGAAAGGTTTCTGGAATAGCTCTTGTAGAGCAGGATCCTTAGGAGAGCTCAGCCTCTCAACAGGAAGGGAGGAATCTAGGGAGAGGGAAAGTCTGAATCGTGCTTCCCCAGCTGCAGAAGTCCTCTAAAACCCATTAGGGAACACTTAGTGTAAAGTACTGTAAACTCCATTTTGTGTGCAATTCTTTATTGACATCACTTGCTTTAAGAAAAAAAAATAGAAAAAGGCTCTTTATTGACAAAGAAACCTTTACTCTGGAAAAAGCAGCTACTGGTGCCAACGCCTATTATAAGTAAACCCATCCTTTCCTAATTTGCAGCAATTGAGTTGCTAGGCAGGCCCTGCAGAGGGAGAGTAGTGACCACTGCCCAGCAGCTCGGCTGGGGCTCTGCTGCAGGTGGGAGCAGCTGCCCTCTGTCACTCTGTGTGAGTGAGATGAACCTTCTGCTGCTGACAGCCTGCCTCTGACATGCTCTGTATGGGCAGAGAATCAGATCCACGTGTGCCATCTGATGCTCCTGCCCTGCCCTTAGACCCTGAGCTGGGCAGCTACTTGGAACTTTGGTAGAGTAGAAAACTTAGTAGTGAACATCAGTGTTTCCTCTTAATAATTACTATTATTTTTTAAAAATAACATTCAGTCATGCTGGGATATCATACACAACAGTGACCAAGAGTGACAGTGAAACCTCATAGATTGCCTTTGTCTCCCCATTTGTTCCTATTGCCAGCAACATCACTTGAAATCAAACCCTGAAGCAGAGGGATACCATTACCCTTTGGCAGAATAAGTCACACTGGTAAATAGCAAAGGCATATGTAGTTTGCAGTGAGTCATACACTTCAGGTAATTTCTCGATTCTTATAAACTGTGTTGGTAAGTATTGGATTTATCACTTGGTTGTTTTTCATTTATGCTGCCAGAATTGTCTGTGATAATGCCTTGGTGTGGTGCTTTCAATCTGCATTGCAATGTCCTACATCCAGAAACCAAGTTTGTTAATTTTGCTGTAAGAGATCCTTTCAACAAGTGTGAAGTTGGACCTCGAATGTGGGAGTTGCATGTTGTGATTTACTGCTATTGCCTGAAACCTAAAGCTCTGATTGAAATTTTTTCCCTTGCATTCACCTGAAGAAAGAGCAAAATGCCCTTGCATGATGTTCATGTGGCACAGCACAGAGGGCACACACTGCAATGAAGGTGCTGTCATTGCTCTGCAGTTTCAAGTCACTCTCTGGAAAGTGCACAGGTAAGTTCTAAACATGCCTCACAGGCCAGTGTAGTTTCATTTCTCTTCTCTGACAGCGATTGAAAATAATGATGCTTTTCTTTGGTGGTGTTATGAAATGAGCTTGGATCACTCCTCTGTTTGGCAGCCAGTCTGAAATGACAAGGCACAGGTGGATGTTAATCCATCAACTCTGAGGGTCTTGTGTGTGGTCAGTGGGTTAAGCTGCCCTTTGAGGGACTTGGTCTGTAACTGGTAAATAAATGACTCTTCAACAAGAGGGAAAGATGCCTTGAGCAAGTACTCTGGCCACAGATTGTGTGGACTCAGGAATGCTCTGAACATGGATTGTGTGGAGACAGGAAGCCCTAAAGTTCAACATTTTGTTGATGTTGACTCACTGTATAACTTCATTTCCAGTTCCCAGCCCTGTTTACCATCTGCAAACGGGGGTGGTAACTTCTTGTTACACCTTCTGTGAAAGACAAGGGTAAATCAAAATGTCTCAGCACAGGGCACAGCATAAGAGGAAGGCTGTGTATTTCTAGCAGCAAGCAGGTGTTTGTGAGTCAGGGAGAGTCTGAGGCAAAGAGCAGGTCAATGATGAGGAAACAGCAGTTCAAGGCATTGGGAAGGACAGGGCTTGAGCCCACACCACTGAGGAGTTGCCTCAGCAGCTGGGGTTTTAACCTGCCCCTACTCCTTCAGCTCTCGTGGGAGGGTTAGGGACTGGCAATTTTAGGTAAGAAATGTCAATGTGTGAAGAATTCAGTTATGAACAGCACCTGGCTGTGAGCAGGTTGGTTTAAAAGCAGTATGCCTAGAGGATAGTATCACTCATGGGACAGCCCTGCCTTCCACCCCACCTTTCAATGCAGTGCACAAGCCATAGGCAAAGCTTTAGAAACAATGACTTTATTTTTTAGTTTTTAACACTGAGCATCTTGGACATAACCCATTTCTTGTGGGTGCAACCCTAGCTGGTTTTATGACAGCTTATTTTCAGCCCTGAGACACAATAGAAACTGCTTTCTTGATTTACATTCACTTCCAGACTCCCAAAGGACATCGTAGGAAGCTGAAAATAAAAACTGCATACCAGGCTACAATATGAACAGAGCACAGCAGGCACTTTATTTATGCAGAGGTAAAAATACAACCCAAGTTGAGGCACATGCTTGTCACATGTTGGTGGAGGAAACATGCAGACCCCAGGAAAGGACATATTTCTAATGACTTTAGATCTGCTCTGTGACCAGTCAGTGCTAGTGGTTTATGCTGCTCCACCTGGGGACACGCATCCTGAAGTTGTCATTGTACAGCCAGTGATGGATTTTGAGAAAATTTAACAGTCCCTCCAAATAATGTTTTACATTTTGCTGAGGCAGACCAGCAAGGGGGATGTCAGGTGAGATCTTTGGCATGGATGGTGAAGCATGCAGTGAAAGTCTTTACTTACATTTGTGTTGTACTTAGATCTCAGTAAGGATATTAGTTCTCCAATACAACTGTATTTGGAGTAAAAGCTGGAATGAATTTCTTGGAGGTTTTTGACTATTCATAAGCATTGGCTGGGATGAGGGAAGAGATATTTCCCTGCCCCCCTAGCGATAATTCCCATTAAAGCATGACTTAACACAGGAAATAATGATGTCTGACTTGTGCTAGCAGGGGAAACTGGGCATGTTTGTGCCTAGAGAGTGAAAAATACAGCACTGGAGATTGCTCACAGCTGACCTCATGGTCTCTGTTTAATGGAAATACAATTCCGTAATCTCAGCTCAACAACAGGACATGTGCTGTTCAGTTCTGGGAACATTCTCTGGCTTGGTAGTAATTTTGTAAGGAAAAGAGCTACAAGAGTCATGTTTCCTGGATCCTTGGCAGTTCCCACACTGATATTTTTTGGTGTAGCTCTCATCAGATTAAGAAGTGAACGTTTGGGCAGAGCAACTGCCTTTACTGCATGTCAACTTGGCTGGAGCACAGTGGGAAACACTCATCAGATGAGGGTTGGGCTGTGCTGTGGCTCAGACAAAGCAAGGACTTTGCTGCCTTGGAGTGTTGTTCTATAGATGTTTGAAAGGAAAAGCATGTGGGAAATGATGGTTCAAGATCATCACATGAGAAATCCAGGTGGGCTGTTATAGTCCTTGAACACAGCAAAGGAGAAGTAGCTGGTGACTTTCCTGTATGGTGGCCACAGCTTATGGAAAATTGGTCAGGAAAGGTTTCTGCTGCCCTGCTTCCCTGGGATGGGGTAAATCAGCTGAGGCTCTGAAATGTTTGTTTGAAGGTTTTGGGGCACAGCCGCAGCACCCAATAATCCCGGTGTGCCCGCATCAGTGTACCGGGAGGACAATTCCTCTGGGAAAGGCTCCTGCAGGGCACAGTGCGGGGCTCGTGTCGCGTTCCCGCTCAGTCCCGGACGCGCGCGGGGCCGCAGGAGCGGGACGGCTCCCGTGCGGCAGGACAGGCTTGGCTCCGGGCGCTGCGGCCTCTCCCGGCGGTCCCGGGGCCGTTTCCCAGCCCGGGGCCCCGACCCCGCTGCTCTGCCCGGCCCGGGCTGGCGGTTCCCGCGGCGGCCGCCAGGGGGCGGCGCGGGGCGCGCGGCGGGGGCGCGCTGGCGGGCGGGCGGGCGCGCGCGGGGGCGGGCCGGGAAAGTTGCGGGCGCTGGGGCGGCGGCGGCGGCACCGGCGGGGCGGGAGCGGCTCCTTGCGCGGCGGCACCGGCACCGGGCACGGCGGCACCATGGACGACTTGGGTGAGTTCCGAGCTGCGCGGGTTCCCCGCAGCGGGGGCCGCCTCCCCGCCGCGCCCCGGGCGGCCGCGGCCCGCCCGGCCACGCTGCGCCCCTCGGCGCCGCGGGGCTCGGGCCGCGCCTGTGGCTCCGGGGACGTGTCGCTCCCCGCGCACCGCGCCGGCCAGCCCGGCTCCCCGCCCCGCCCGGGCCCCCGCGGCTGGGCTGTCCCGGGGCCGCCGCCCGCCCGCAGCTAGGGCAGGCGATGGCTGTCCCGGCCGGGAAGGGCGTCCTGCGCTCCTGTGCCCGCAGCAGCGCGGAGCGTGCTCGGGTTTCAGCAAACATCGCCTCCCCTGCCCCGCCGCAGCCTCTCCAGCCCGTTCTTGGGCGAGATCTGAACTTTGCGCGGGTATGGAGTGGGGAGCCCTGGGGGGATAAGCGGAGCCCAGCCGGGCTCGGAGCTCATCCTTGTCCTCCCTCTGCCTCTCCCAGGTGGGCTGCATTATTTGGTTTCCCGAAACCGTGTAATGGAGAAATGTCAGGCAACTGGTCTCAAGGGAAAGATCTAGAGAATTTGAGTTCCTTTGGTACCAAGCCGGAAAGGGTGTGGATCTGCCAAAATCCCTTGTGCTCTGGGAGGCATTAGGACGACTGAGTTCCGCTTATGAAACTGATTAAATCAGACACTGGGGAGGGGCTGTGATCCGTTACTTCCATCCTACCTTTAATAGAAACCAGACGTCCTGTCGACATATAGTCCAAGAAAATTGCAGGTTTATTTCTGGACCTGGAAGCTCACATTATGGTGCTGACATTAAGCTGATGGTCACACCTTCAGAAAACAGACTTTGAATTGGGCTAATGATAAAACTTACAGGGCAAGGAGTCCATCTGCTGTGTGGCTTTCTGGTGAAAGGTGTGCCCATGGAGGAGTCATCCTTGGGGAGTGAAACCCTCTGCTTTAGTGAAGTAGCTGTTGGTGGAAACAGAAGTAATTTCTACTGCAGCTTCTTCTCATGGTTATTGTTCCTTTAAGTGGAGACAGCTCTGTTTACCTTTTCTCATATCCCTCATTCTGCTTATCTCTTGGAGATGTGGTGCGAGTTCCTAGCATGTTCAGGAATGCATTGCTAGTCAGAACAGGATTCACCCAGGATTCTGTGTATTGACTTGAGTAGCACTTCAAGGTGAGCATACGGGTCTGTGTAGGGCCAGTTTAGTGTCTCAGCAGGATGCTCTTCAGTAAACCATGGGAGCCTCGCTGTGCCCACTGCAAGAGCTGCATTCCTGAACAGTGGTACTGTGACTTCCCACTTGTTGGAATAGGCTGCTGCAGTCCCTTAACATTTTTTCTTTGCTCTCTAGGAGAATTAGAGGTAAACTGCAAAGAAATTGTGAAAAAGATCTGAAATTGTGCCTGGCTTGTTTTTCTGAGCTCTGAAGTATATTGGGACAACCAGAAGTTAGAACTTTTAGTCTGAGCAACTTGATTTCATCAAGTCTTAATTACACTGCATCTGTCTCAATTTTTGTACAGCCTTTCAGACTGGACAAGATCTAATTGACTGTAGGCAGCTGAACAAAACAAAGTGTGACCCCTTCTCTCTGTAAGCTTTTCTGTAGTGTACAGAATTCACCACGGAAAAGCACACCAGCTGTTTTCCCTCTGTGAATCATTGTTAGCCCAAAATGGCTCACTTACTGCTCTAAAGCCATTCACCTTGGGATGCACACATAATGGAACTGTGCCGTGCTGATACAACTCCCCTGAAATAAGTCAGACTTTCAAACTCAAGTGAGAGTTGTTTGTTTTTCTTTCCTCATTATCTATGGGTGGATTATCTGAGTTGTGGATTAACTGTGCCATGGATACAGACGTCTGCACTGGCTCTGTCCAGAGTCAAGCTGGTTAGGCAGGACTTGTTGGTTCAGGCACAGTGCCATGTAGACAAAGCTGCTCTGCTTCCAGGGGCAGTTTTGGCCCAAAAGGAGTTTGATATTGAGCTGGGACTTGCAGGTTCAGAGTTGATGTCAAGTCAAATCAGCTCAGATACTTCCATGCCTCGCTTCTCAATCTGTGTGGCGCAGAAATGAGCAGTGAGTGAAAGGCCTTGCTGGGCAGGAGTGAACCCCTCACAGAGACCATTGGTGTGTCTGTTCTTAACTCCCTGCCTTTATCAAAAATCTCCTCCCTCTCCCTAGAGTTGGAGCATTTGATCAGTGTGCACATGTCCACTGTAAAATGGAGGTCCAGAAGTATCTCAGTTTGGTTCTTGGACTGGAGAGTTTATGAAATGTATGAGAATGGATTTGTCTTGCTTTGAGGATTCGTTTGGAGTTGAAAAAAAAATCTTCATTCCCATTTCCCCCCTCCCCCAGTGTTGAAGAAGCTCACAGAGGAAACTTTCTGCAGGCTGGAGCTGTGCACCCAGTTGTTCTGGGGGAGCCTCCGTGGCCCAGGACACGCAGTGCTGGGGCTGGATGGAAACTGGAGCAGCCCGTGGTGGGAAGGGGGAGGAGAGCAGCTGGCTGGGCTTGTCTCCCTCCAGATTGAGTCCCTGCAGTCTCTCTGAGGAAGCGCGTTTGCGGATGTGCTTGGAGTTTGACAGGAAGTTTGCTGAATGAATTTGCCGTCCTGCAGTGCTGTAAATTGGCACAGAGAGCACAGCTTTGTCCTCAAGAGTGAGAATCCAGATTTGGGGTTCTTGGCCCTTTCAGGGGATTGCCAAAGCACAGCCTGTGCTTCCAGCACACAAGTGACCATCCACACATTCTCACTTCAGACAATATGAGACACTGAATGAGATGTTGAGTTACTGTGGGGCTGCCTTGTCTGTGTAGTATGAGGGAACAGATCCGTTAGGATCTGCTTGTTGCAGAGGAAGAAACCTAATTTGTAGAACCTGTCACGTATTTATGGTGAGAGGAGTAGGAGAAGAGAAACTTTACATTTGCTTTAGTCAGAGTACTGTTTTGATTTTGACTCCAGAAGTTTTTTACAGCCTTTTTCTGAAAGGATTGTTTGCAAATACTACTGGAAAACCTTTTGGTAACTCCAGACAGAAATGGCTTTTAGAAGCTTTCATTTGATGAAATTCTCACTTCTCTACTGCTGTTTAAAAAACAAAATTGTTTTCAAAGGCTTCAAATATTTTTAAACTGGATTTTGCAACCAAAAACAAAACAGCATTCACCAGAGCTTGTAAAAGGTGTTCTACAAAGAAGTTATATCTGTTTAATGGGGACATGTTTATGGCACTGTTTTGGCTGTCCACGTCAACTACATTGCGAGCTGTTTTGTTTAGGTGTGCTTTCTCACTTCTAGAAGGATTTTTCTTTTGCATAAAGTTTTTCTAGCAATTTGACTTCAAAATTCTGGGTGCATAGTTCAAGGGCACAAGAGATTTTGCTTTATTAGTTGTTTTCCTCTGTTTTAGGAACTCTAATCCACCCTCTCTTCAGTGCTTAATCCTCTCAAGATTGACTTTAAAGGGAGCAATCTTGCCATTGATTTTTCATGGGAGTGTGGAGGGAGGTGCATGTGTTTCCATCTGTCATCTGTCCTAACATTTGGAAGATTGCTGTGCTCTGCAGGGCGGTGCTGTCTGTCCCTCTCCAGAGGGGGATGCTTGCCTGTTTCTGACTCAGTTCCTTTCGTTTGGGAGTCAAATGCTGTGGGTTTTGGGGTCACTTGACTAAAGTTTGCTGTGAAATTGCTTAAGGTCAGCTACACCCAGGAAATGGTATTGGGGGAAGCACTGGTAAAGTAATTTGGTGCCTTGGCTTTCTACTGGCTCAGATTTCTGAGTCCTTCCTGCTGCTGGGCGAGAAGGCTGTAAACAGAACTAATGCTCTGCACAATGGGGTTCTGACTTGTTTCAGCTCCTTAGCTGTTGTGACCCCTCGTAAAACAGGGACTTCATTGTCCTGAGCAGCTCAGACAGGGAGTCCTCTGCCTCAAGCAGTGTGCGATGCAGAGAGAGGCTTCTTTTCTTGTTGCTCTATTTCCACGGAAAGGCTGGACTCTGTGCTGTCTTTAGCTCCTTTGTCCCTCTCTGGGAGAGGTCAACTTATCCTGAGTGTTCAGCTGCCCTCCTGGTTAAAACTGATCCTCCGACACCATCTCTGCCACTAGAGAAACAAATGGGAAACTTCTCATACATCTTCATCTCCCTCTCTCTCTCTCTCTCTCTCCTTTTTCTTCCTTTCCTAGGGATCACAATTCTTCAGTTTTTCTGGACCCCTTTTTCCTCACCTCATGCCCTTTGAAATCTATCTGTTATATGAAACAAGTTGTGAAACTGTAGAAATGACAGCTAAAATTTTAAAGTCTGGCAGCAGAACAAGGACTAATAATGCATTTCTATTTAGATCAGAGTTGGTTTTCTGATCTGCTGCTCAGACTGACAGATAAAAACCCTTATATTAAAATTAGAGGGGGTAAAAAGGCTGTCCCTGGCCACAAAACAAATCTAGTTTGAATCGAACTAATGTGTTAGTTGTGATACCCAGAATCTGATGCAGCTTTGGAGACAGCTAGAGCAGATTCTGAATGCAGTTGTGAGTGCTAGTGGAAAATCAGTGTGAGTGAATAGGAACTCTGGTCCCAGTTTCCTGCTCTGGTCTCAGGCTGTGCTTCCCTCTTTGTGCACTGATCCTGTGTGTCCCTTTTTGTCTGATGCGGAAGCTGTTAATGAAGATGCTCTTCTGTTCCAGCTGCCTGAAAGTGAGACATTGTCTGTGGGAAGCTTTCTCACTCTGTGATTAGGGAATGAGTTCCTTGCTCACTTCAGACCTGTCCTAACTAACTGAGGTTTAGTAACAAACCCTGGGAGTACAGGTTATCATGACTGTTAGGATATTGCATTGTAAAATGTTAAGTAGGGAACTGTCTCATCTGTGGCAGGATTACTACATCCACTAGTGCAGAATAGAAGCAAGAAGTGGCAGCATTACTTTCCACTTTGGTTGAAGTTGAATGGGTTAGAGAATAAGTTATGATCTCAAATTGGTTTCACCTGATTTAAGCTGGCTGCTGAGGTGTTCCCTGTGGCCATCTCCTTTGTTTGTGTCCACATTAACTGTTGGACAGTTAACTGCATCAGCAAGCTGATTCTTCTCAAAGTCGTTTTTTTTCCATGCACAGTGGACTGGGAAGTGAGGCTACCTCCTTCAGCTGTGGGTTATGTTTAATATAGCATAAGGTAACCATTTCTCCACAGCCTCAAAAATGTACCCTAACTTAAGGCATGTTGTTTCTCTGTCTGTGAAACAGGGGTAATTACTCCTTACCTGCAACGTGTGGTTATGTTGGTTGAGATCTTTGTGTTTCTGAAATAGCTTCCAGCTGAAAAGCTTCTTTCAAGCTTTTCTGGTCACCATTGCTGGAAAAGTTTACAGTGGCAAGTTTAAATTAGATTTACAAGTTTTTATTCCGTTCTCAGGCCCGTTGAACATTCCCTCTGTGCCTTTCTGATTGCTCATCCTTTCTTCACCCCCCATTATGACAAGCTGTGAGTAGGGAGAAAAGATTTTCTTTCCTTTCTAAGTTCCCCGCAGTGGCTCTGCCCTCGTCTTTCCCTTTACCACAGAGCGTCATGAAGTCATTCAAGGAATGTTGTGTGCTAAAGATATACCATAAAAATAGGAGGTGGGGGATGACTTCCTTGTATCAGTTTTAGCTGTTTTTCCCATTCATGCTCATTCTCTTTGCAAATGGCCCCAGAGCAGCAGCAACCAGCTAGGTGTTAAAATCCGTGCTTTCTCTTCTGGGCATGGGTGTTTTTAAATCCCAATGAAACAAACAAGTTGAAATGGGAACTGGAGTGCTGCAGAACAAGTTTGGTGTTGGTGTTTCAGTTACAGGAACTGAGTCCCTGAGGTTATGTGTTTGTGCTGTTTAGGAGTCTGGTAAACTTTTTCTGCTCACACAAATGCAGCTTTTTCTTTTAGCAGACAGTAACTATTCTGAATTTACATGGGAAATTTATCTAAGCAGTTTGAGACAACTGTAAACTGAGGAGCCAAGAGAACTTATGGCAGGCCACAGGGGGAGGCAGCCTGCATTGTTAGAGCTTGGCTCCTTTTTCCCTGTGCTGGACTGTCTCTACACTGTGGACAATTTCAGTTCAAGTTATTTAAATGATGCTGAGATAGTCTGAAGTTGTCCAGTGCAGCTTGTCATGCCACTTCTCACAGTGTTCTCACTGTGCATATCTGCAGAGATGGCTCTGCTGGGTGAGGTACTGAGTGCCTGGCTGGCAGCGTGCAGTGGAGTGTAGCTTGATTTCTTGTGGTTTTTTGCTGTTTATTGCATGTGTTTAAACCTCTAACATTTTGCAAATCATTTGAAGAACATAAAAAAAAAGTAAATGGCACTCCAGGGAATAAACCTTCTGAAAGACACTCTGCATGGGGAATTGTGCTTTAAATGGCTCAGCTATAAATCAGACTGTATGGGGGCTCCAGGAATAAACCAGTCCCGTGTTTTTGTCACAGAACTGAGCTGGCAGACAGAATTAATCCTGTGTCTGTCTAGATGCCTCACAGGATCTTGCTTTATTTCCATTGCTGAAGAGGAAGGTGAACAGAGAATTTCACTTTGTGCCATGGGGAAGTTTGTGGTTGTTCAGGGACTGTGGTTAGGATGAGTTTTAATAAGAGCAGGAGATGGTGAAAGAAGCCAGAGGTAGAAAAAGGTCATGGGCAAGAGGGCTGTAAATAATTTGCCGTGGATTAGGGGCTTAGTACTCCCTTGTTTTATCCTCTTTCATGGTCCTAAACCAGTTCAGGGCTTCTCTGTGAAAAGGTTTCTTTTGGGTTGAAGCCACTAATTTCAGCTGGGTCAGACATAAACGCCGAGGGCTAACTGCATGTCACTTGAGGCTACTGGTGCCCCATGAACTGGAATAAGATGATGGCTTGGCTGGTCTCTGTTGCTCATCTTGTTTTACCATTAGTTGCATCCATTGCTCCCTGTTTCTCAGCACCAGCCGCTGCCTTGGGACTAGGTTTGGGTTGGTTTGTTTTGGTTTTTTTGCTGCCTTTTGGGCAGAGGTGATCCCCAAGAGGAAGGTGCCTAGAGTAGTGTTTCTGGTTTGAAGCTCCTGTTCATTATGGTTTTATATGGGAGACTTTTTCTGGGCTGTGTAGGCCTGGTCAGGCAGTGTGACACACAGCTGGAACTATTCTGCCCGGCTGTGAGCAGCTCCAGCAGTTAGACAGGATCCCTGCAGGGAGCTGGAGCACTGGGGGAGGGAATGAAATGCCATTTCATCCACGTCATGAAATCCCTTATCAGTGGCCAACTCAGTGTTGTGAGTGGGTGAGCTGCACTGGCCTGAAGAAGCTGCCTTTTATTTCTCCTGTGAAAGATGAGGAGCTCAGCACTGTCAGTCAGGCTGAGAGCTGTGCAGTGGCTGTGTGGAGTTTGAGATGAATTTGTCAGTCAGGTTCTTATAACCCTAAGCTTGTGGTTTTCAGTCTGTCCTGCTTGTGCTTAATCTGAGATTTGCTGCTTGGCTGTTCTGAGCAGTTTGCTTGGGCAGTGTCTCACAGCTGCTCTGGCATGCTGCTCCTGTACTTCTTAACTGCTTAAATCCAGTGCCTCCAGCACCTTCTGTCTTAGGGTCACACTTAAAAGCCTTGCTGTGAGTTTGAGAGAAAATCTGTTCGGTTATCATTTATCTTTCTAGTAGGGTTAGTTAGGGGCCTCATTTGTTGGATGCTACTTTCCCATCACATGTGAAGGAGAAATCTGCTTGAAACAGATCACTGTGGTGTGGCTGTGGTGGTGTGAAACTCTGAGAGCTTCTGGGCTGGCTGGATCTGCTGGAGCCCCCTGACTCTGTTGCTTGGCTCTGGAAAATGCTGTGTGTGGGGTGGGAGAGCCATTGGGGCTGTGAGGTGTTTGGAGCAGTGTCCTGTGCTTGGTCTTGTCCTTGCAGGGTTGGGAGCCTGTTTGCTGGGGAGGAGGGGCTGAAGGAAGGGGCTGGGGGTGGTGCAGGGAGGAAGCTTTATGTAATTCTTGGCTGGCTTTTGAATAATTGTTTTAATGAAATGGAATGCAGTGTATTCAGTACTTGTTTGGCAGAAACAGCTTTTTTTTGTTTTTTTTCTGTTTTCTATCTTGGAGGGGGGAAAGGAGTTGGAGTTGCTCTATTTTCCAGCTGCTTTAAACACTCTAGGCTTGGATTTGTCACGAAGATAGAAGTGGAATATTGTTCTTGCTGAGAGGGCAGTTGCTCTGCTGTGCTTGTGTGGGACGTTGCCTTGGTACATTGGGTGTGTAAGTGGCAGAGCCTGGTCCCTGGGTTTCTCTGAGGGCTGGGGATGCCACTGTGGTTTGAGATGGAGCAGGTTAGTTTTAAAGTACCCAACAGTAACAGGATGAATGTGATTTAACTACACATCCATATAAAATGTGAGTGCATCCAAGTACTGGATAAGAAAATTCATCTCTTTTCCTCTGTGCCCTAGTTCAGGGCATAGCAGGGAAGAACATGATGAGCTGAGACAAAGAAGTCAACTTAATTTTCAGCGAAGCAAATATGTAGGCACTGGGAGTCTTGACTTCTCTAGACTTGTGTAGAACAGTCTCTCCAGTTATCTCAGAGGATTGGTGACTTTTATCATAGGATTGGTGGAGGGACAATCAGAGATCATGCTGAAAATCCTTTTTTAGAAAGCAATTTGAAGAAGGATTTATTTCATGTACCTCTGAAAGGGAAGTTTATTCTCATGCTGCTTCTATTTCAGTATTGCTGCCATTTCCATTTTTGGTCAGTGTTGGAGATCGGGCTCTCTTACTCATCTCTACCTCTCAAAAATCTACTTTCTTTTTAATCTTAGGAATTTTTTTTCTCAGTTTTTCTTTTCTGCAGTCAAGAGTTCTCTTGTGAGTAACAACCTTTGGTTGATAGAATAAAATTTTTCTTTATCAAATAACAACAACAACTTGTGTTCAGGGCACTGAAATGAAGAAGCTGTCATGCTTTTAATTGCTTTATTAATACTGCTCTTGGTAAAATATCCTCACTATTTCTCTTGCTGCTGCTGAAACAAGCAAGAGACTTGTGACTGGTACTTGTGTCCTGATACCAGATGACAGGTACAATGATGGGTCATCTACCTTCTCATGTAAGAGGAGATAAGAGAACCTTAAACATTCTCCAGCTCTTCTCCATCCACTGGCTCCAATATACTCCAGTTCTAAAAATGTTAGTTTTCTATCTAGATTTAACAATTTTCTTTCTTGCAGTGGGCCAGTGTCATGACATTGTGAAACTTTTGAGCCACATTCTTCTGCCAATGCTAAAAAAAACCCAAAACCACCCCTCAGTCAGAGCTCTGCAGCTACAGAGCCATCAGCAGTCTCCATCGAATTGCCACCCACATCTCCCAAAGTGGACTGGGGGACCAGTTCCCACGTTAATTTCTGAAACACTGTCCTCCTTTCATTCCCAGAAGCTGCTTTTAAAGTGGAAAGAAGCTGCTCTAACTAGATTTTTAACCATGTGTTTCTTGGCCCCTTGTACTTTGTTGTCTTTCAGAGCTGTTGCTTGCCCGCTATCTGCAATAACTTGGGTTATTTTTAAGTTACAGTGCAGTGCTCATCAGACTGAAAGCTTCATTTTAAAACTTTCTACCTATTATAGTTATAAGTAGTACCAACATCCACAGGACTGAAAAATGTGAAATATTTTGTTGTCATTTCCCCCTGCCCTGTTCTGTGAGTTTACATTGTGCTTTTGGCAGCGCTTTGTGTAAAGTCAGTTTTTGATGATGACTTACACTTTTTGGCTTACAAAGATTTCTGTGTTGCTTCCAAGTCTGCTCCCACCCTGCTGCAGAGAACCTTTGCAGAAATGAAAACTTTTTAAAAGAAACATCCACCATTTTGAGACTACTTCCTTAATAATTAGACTTTTAACAAGCCAGTTAAACCACATTTGACACAAGTTCCCATTTAAAAAAAAAGGGAAACAACCCATCAAGCCAGCAAGTCTTTATTTATATCTCAATATACGAACTTTTTATCTGGGTGAGATTTGCTGGGACTCTGTCTCTCCTTATTGACACAGGCTTTTAAATCTTGAGATACCGTGCTTTTTTAAGGGTAGATTTGCATTTGTTGAATATTCTTTGCATTTATGCTTTTGGGAGCTATGCTTGTTACTTACTGAATGGGAAGTTGCTGAAGCTAATGAAAAATATGTGTTTCCAGGTCTAAAATCTGTCAAGTCTGCATTCTGATATCCCATTTAAGAGCCTTCAGGATAGGAATGCCTCAATAAGACTGTACTAAATATGGGTATGATTACAGAGTCTCTTTAGTGTCCCTATTCTTTATTACTGGAGTCCTCCTTCTGCTGGTAGCCAGGGCACTCTGCATCTCATTGGCAGAATTGGTTCTTCTAATGCTTTTAATGAATTCAGAATTCTTTTAATGAATTCAGAATTTACACTAGTATTTCAGTCCTTTATTTCATCATCTTTATGTGTGTCTCAAATTTTGTAACTGGCACTTTGCCTAGATGGGTCTATACTCAGATCTGTTTATGCTGCTTGGATAGGATTTCCACAGCTTAAAAGATGCTGGTTTTTTCCCCTCAAGTTCCATGTCCATTATTGCATAACCATGCAAATCCTACTCTTCCCTTTATTGGTAATAGGGTCCACATGCTTTCCTGTTTCTGTTACTTTTGAAAAGGCACATAATTAACTTGGAATGTGCAAGCTCTGGCTGTATTTTGTCTGTGACTGTGTCCAAGCCCATTTTTACATAAGCAGATGGAGAGGATCACAGGGATCCTTAGCAGTGCTGTTCCTGGCTGTGTGGTACCTGTGTGCTGCTGGGGTGTCTGAGGTGGTGGTCCTGCTGCTGCTCAAGGGGGAGAGGGCTTTACTTTTACTTATCCTTTCTCCTTCTGTGTTGTCTGACATGCTGTTTGACATATCCCTTCCTGCTGACTGCTGTGCTCCTCTCTTCCCTGACCCCAGAGAAGACAGTCAGCTTTTTCCCACTGGGTGTATATCCTGTTGGACTGGTTCACAGAGGGGTCTTGTGAGAGCCAGAGCCTGCACAAGTAAGTGGCAGCAGCACATGTCTGGAAGAGGGAGTAAAACCTCTCCATTTTTGGCAGTGGTGAGCTGTTAATTCGCCTTTCTGCATCTTATGAAACTGTATCCTTCACTCCAGGGTGCTCACTGTCCAGTGGAACTCCTGTGCTCCTGTAAGCCCTGATGTAACATGTTTTCCTTCCCTAGATGAGTTACAATCGGCACTTAGCAAATTATGATCTCCAAGCTGACAAGTGCTTTACAGCTGTTGTGAGGGGTCCCCTTGAGAGGTCAAACCCACGCCCTTCTCGTTTCCACCTGAGGGCTCTGGAGCACAAGCACACCAGGATTGCTGCTGCCCTGAGATTTGGAGACCACTGCTGTGTGTTCACAATGTTGTGATTTGCCACCGTTGATTTCACACTAAGCTGCTGCTTGGAAGAGGGATCCAGTCCTGGATCAGCATGTGTTGTAACCTCAGTGTTTTTTATGACAGCTTTCAGTTGTACAAATTTCAACCAAATATCAACACAGGGCTTAAAAAATGCCCTTGTCTACCCTCTTTTCAGTGGGCATGTAAAGGGTTGCTTGTTGTAGTTAGGTGCTGCACACCTCTGCGTTCAAGCCTTGAGCTCTTGTTACCAGAGCTGTGGTTTAAAATCCAGTGTCTTGTTTCCTGCTGGTTCTATTCCCATCCTTGGACTCTTTTGTCCAGTGGAGATCTCCTTTGTGCCAGATTTGTCAGATGTTTGTAGAATGGCAGTGCTGTGTTTTGACCTGGTGCTTGTGGAGAAGCTGCAGGCTGGTGTAGCAGGAAGGGTCTGGTTCCTCAGATAGCTGGCTTGGCTGAGTCCCTCTTCCTGTAGGAATACAAGGGAGTTGGTATTTTGTCCAGAGGCCTTGGCGCTGGAAATTTTCCCTGGGGGGTCAGTTCAGTGGCTGCTTGTTTGGTGTTTGTAACTTTTTGTTTTGGCAGAGGAGAGCAGATCCTGTTGGACTTCGAGAAACTTTGAGGGAAGCCAGCAGCATATGAAAATTCTTATAACATGCACAAGAAGGGTTAACTTAATATTTTGAATGTGTAAGGATAAATAAAGGACTAAAAAAGACAGTGTATTGGTTACTAGTGGTTTTGGGTTTGTTAAGTTTTTTTTTCCCATCTAGAACATTGGCTGCAATCCAGCCCAGGTCAGTAGTGAGGTGTTAACTGCTTAGTTGTTTGTGTAAAATGTTTACACTCCCTCCAGTCTGTTCCTCCCACCAAACTGTCCAGGATGCCGTTTCATTCCTGTTTGTCCAGAGCAATGTCCCTGGCTTTAGTCTGAGCCAACTCGCCTCTCTCCCAGAGACTGTTGGGTCAGGATTGGCCATTTGCTGCTGCCTTTGTCTGGGACTTCCTGGAAATGCCTGAGGATGTGTTTGCTGTCAGGCAGAGATCAGAAATAGATCTTGCATAAGAAGAGCCACTCCAGGAGAAGACTGTCAGAGGCTGTACTTACCCTCCTTGGAGTCCAAAGCTGTTTCCAATTTCACAGCTGACACACAGGAAGAGAAATGGAGACTCTCTAATTTGTGCAGATAGTTGTTCCTTGTGGTCTTTTACAAGGCTAGGTATAACTGCCTGTTGAACACCAGTCAGTTTGCTTCCAAAGGGAGAGGATTCTGACAAAAGACTTGGTGGCAGGTGGAGCCACCACATAGCAGACTGCAGATTCAGGCTGAGAAATTCCAACTTAAATATTTTTAGTACAGGCTTGAGAGTCAGATTTGCTTTTCTATTCTGATATAATATGGACTTGCTATGTTATGTTGGGCTGTTCAGGGCTGCATCTCAGTTTTCCATTTCTGAAAGGTACATTTCTTTTGTGCTATCAAGGAAGTGTGAATGTTAGGGTGATTCTGATTTGTGAGCCTTGTTGGGATTCAGGTACAGTGGCTGCAGACTTTACTGCCTGCAATTGCTGCAGGCCATAGCCAGTTCTATCAATACAAAATGGAATATGTGGAGATTTAGGTTTAGGGTGTGGAACTGTGACAGCTGTGACTGAAAAGCTTCCATGTGATAAAGGCTGTAACTTGTGGGTGGGAACATCATCTGAGGACAGTGGTACTGAAATCAAACAGTCTGAATCCCTGGAGGCCAGGAGCTGGAGTACTGGGGAAGGCTGGTGACATTTTACAAATCACCTTGTGATCCTTCTCTTGTGCAATCTCCAACTTCTCTGTCCAGTGAAGCAGAGCCCAGCTTTGCTCTTCAGCATTGTGCAAACGTTGAGGTCAGATCAGCTTTTGCACACGCTGTGTCACAGGATGTGCCACAGCTGTGATGTACAAACCCTTGACAAACTTTTCCTCATTCTCCTGAAGATTGTTCATGGAGCAGTGGAAGAATTTTTTGTGCTTATCCAGCTTTGGAAATGGTTTCCTGTTATTCAGGACTCTGCCAGGCCAGTGAATCTAGGCAGAAAGGAACCACACAAAGGATTATTTTCTATTTTGGCTTCACACAACCATGAATCTGGAGGCATTCAAGGCTTGTGTAGCTGGATCTGGTGTTCTCGGGAGCCTTTGGTAGCTGTGAAACTAAAAATATTTATTTATTTGGTAAGGAACATGGAACATGAATTCAATTTTCGGCAGCCAGTCTTAGCATAAGGTATTTTTTATTGGCATGAGCTGTTTGCTGCTCATCACTATAACAGAGGGAAGTAAATATGTCTCTTTCCACTTCAGGTGTGGAGAAAACCATGCTATAAAAAAGATGCTGTATGTGGCAGGAAATAACCCTTCCCTCCCTTCCCACCCCCTGATCTAGCACTTCTGGAAATGAGAAATAAATGGGAGGACACACCCTTGGGAGGGAGCAGCCTCTGAAAGTAGCTGTCCTCTATGCTGTCCTTCGATCTTCAGCGCCAGTAAGAGTTTGTTCTTCCTGGTGTTTCTGTTGGCAGCTTTTGAATGTGATAGGCAAGGCAGTGGAGTGGACAGCTGAGGTTAATTTGAAGAACTTCAAAGGGCTACACTTGCTTTTAGCAGCTTTTTGTCCAAAAACCAAGAAAACATATTCAAAACATATTTTGTTTCTCTGGAGCATTTTCCCTTCTGATAGGAGAAGGGACTTGAATACAAATCACTTTCAGTGTGAGGATGCTCAGCACACTTGTGACATATTGAGGAATATTTATCTCTGACCACAAAAGCAGTTATGTATCTTGTGGCATTTCCATTATCTCAGCCATCTAATGAACTGTTCTGAGACAGTGGAAAGGGGATGGAGGTTTTGATCAGGAAGTTGGAGAAAGGCAGAATAACCATGTGTTTCTCTTTTGTAGGTGGTGGTTCATTTCTCTCACTCAGTTTAAGCTGGAGTCTAGTTTAGTGTTGAGAGAGTTAAGTGGAAAAATTCTGATCCTATGGGAAAATCATTTGTGGTTCCTTCACACAGCCTGGACTGTAGGCAGGGAGTGCTGTGAATTTGTTTCATCCAGGAAACTGTGCTGACTCAATCTTTAAGCACTTGTGGTGTCTCTCAGCCAGCATGCTGAGTTGGTGATCCCATGCCCTGTGGAACTAGTTAAGATCAGGTTACCTCCCTGCCAGCTTGGTGATGTGAACAGAGCCAGCAGCCAAAGGATTTCCCAGCCTGTTGCATCCCAGATGTCAAGAGGTGGATCTGAGGTGCTCCTCAAGGAATGGGGCTGTGACTCCCAGGGACTGCTGGTGTCAAGCTGCAAACTGGTCAGCTGGTTCTCCTCCAGTGTCCTTGTGCCCTTGAGAGCCCTGCAGCTGCTGGGCTACACAGGAGCCTGCTGACTGCACGTGATGCTGCCCAGTGCTCCAGCAGCCTCACCCTGCAGACAGACAGACAGACAGACAGACAGACCACTGCAGCTCTGGGTGCCACAGAAATGCATTCGTTTGCAAGAACATGGTGTGGGCAGGAAGGATCTAGTGGTGACCTTAATGGTTTTTCAGCAGACCCACACAGAAATAACCCTCCTGCCCATCTGAGGGATCTGGTGGAAGCTCTGAGCTCACATGGTGGCTTCTGTTGGGTTTTTGTAGCATACAGAGTTGGCTTATCCTCACTTTTATGGTCAGGAGTCTGTCAAAAGTCTGTCACTCTTCAGCTCAGCAGCACAAGTGAGGCATCAGTGGGTGCATAGCAAGTGTAGCCCTAGGGACTGAGCCATGTCACAATCCTGGGGCTGAAAAGCCAAAATCAAATGTCAGTGTAGGTTTGGGTGGAAGCAGCAGGTAATGGTGAGGGATGTCTCCAGAACAAGGAGCGTTTCAGTTGGGGCTGTCTGCTGGCTGCACCTTTTCAGGCTGCCTTTTTTTCTGGTCTGCATCTGAGCTGCAGATGAATTATGGGAATCTGACAGGAGGGTAGGTGATTTCTTTCAACTAATGGCAGGATGGGCTGGATTTACAATTTGTGTTCTGGCCTAAGTTTTGAAAGTAGAACATTTCCATTTAAAGCAGAAATTTTATTCATTTACTTGAACAAGAGCTCAATTCTGCCATTGGTCTTTTTAATATATTTTCTAAAAGCTGCTTAAGTCATAGGGTGGTTGGAGCTGTGCTTCCAAGAAACCTGATGAGTTTATCTAAAAAAACTGAAACCAACACCTCAGCAAACTTTTATTGGATTAGTAAGTTGAATTAGTTTAGAAAGGGGTGATCAGCAGGGCAAGTTCCAGGAACAGCCTGGGTTTGCATGCTGGGGAAGGGAGGATCCCTGGGCCTTTCCCTTACACTGGCTGTGTGTGATGGTGTCAGCTCTGCTGGAGCTGCAGCCAGAGCACTCCAGGGGTTTGCAGTTCATCCCCAAAAGTGCAGTTACTGATAAACAGTTCCTGAAATTGCTTCACACAGGCTGCATTTGCACACCCTTTTACAACCCCAGGCTTGGGGTGGTAGTAGTGCATGTTGGTTGTGACCACTTAGTTGGCCACAAGCTCTGGAGTAAACTCTCCAGCTTGGGTCTCAGTGGTTGGGAAAGGAAGCCACAGTCCTTGCTGCAGCTGCTCATGCAGACCACATCTCACACTGCAGTGTCTTGTCTTTGTTTAGACATTTGCTGATAGTGGTCAGAGCTGGGTGCATGTGCTGCTGTACTGGGCAAGGCTCACTGGTTTGGCTGTCAGTGCTCCAGTTCTGGCACAGAAAGGATTCAGGGTGGCTGCCACCACCTGATTCCAACAGCAGTTCTGGCTGTCACAGGATGAATCCTTGCTCAGTTTGTCTCTGCAGCCTGGGCTAGCCAGGCATAACTGCAGCTGGGAGCTTGCCTTTGCTTTTTGGGAGCACCCACACAAGTTTGTGAATCAGTGCTACAAATGCAAAGTTTTGCTAATTTTAAGGGGCAGTTTTGGTCTGAAAGTGGAGAGAAGCTTCAAAATTTTAATGGCTATTGTCTTTACTGTAATTTACCATGCCACATATTGATATTAGTTTGGGCATTTGTTTTGTTAAGCAGTGACACAAGATATGACTTGCAGCAATACCTCGATAGTGAGAAAGCACAAGGCTTTATAAACATTAGTACATTAAGGAGAGAGCTGAGTGATTTTACTGACCATGAAGTCTGAACTTTCTCTAAGCAGGCCTGGGCAATGTGAAGTAAAAATCCCAGTGGCTGCTCTGTACTGATACTCCAGCAGTTGTTAGGCCTAGAAAATGACTTAACCTTTTGTGGCTTGAAATTTTGTGTTTCTTAAATAACAATCTGCCCCTGCTTCACAAGAAAGCTGAGCACTTTTATGTGTCCTGTGTTCTAACCACCTTCTTGACATATTGATTACATTTTGGAAAACTGTTAGATGTCATCTCAAAATGTCTTAGACAGTAAGCCAAACTATTTTACATGCTTTCTATATATGTGAGCTGGAGAACTTGAGGATTTTAAGAGCATATAATTGCACTTTGAGTTTTTAAGGTCTCGTTTTGAATGTAGTCTTTGTATTTTATTGCTTTTGTAGTCTCTGATCTTTTTGCATTTAAAAGCATTGATTGGAACCTGCTTTTACCTGGAAGTCAATGTGGGCCTTTACCTGTTCATGATTTTCCTATTTCTGATAAGGCTCTTCCATTTTGCTGAGAAAAATCAAAATGGGAATTCCTGCCATCAGTGTCTGGGGCTCCCCACACCTGCAGTCAAACTCCAGGGCAGTGAGAAGTCCAAGCAAGGCTCCAGCAAGTGTTCTTGATGCAGGTCTTGTAGAGCACTGCAAATATTTCTTTTGAAAGGCTGTTTAATAGGATAAATATACCCAGGCTCCCCATTCCTCTGCAGTTACTCATAAGGTAAAACTGTCATGCCAGGGATTGGGTTACTGCCTTGAGCTGTCTCCCTCTATGTGAGCTGGAGCTGCATTTACTCCTGGAGGTGCTGAGAGAAGACTTATTTGAACCTAATGAGATTTTTAAGGTGTGCATTCAGGTGTTTTGCAAAGAGGTGTCTCAGATGAGGCTGCAAGCTCAAACTGCAGTTCTGGAAATGCAATTCCTTTCCCCTCACTCTCTCAGGGGACAGCAAAAATCAAGGATTTGAATTCAGCATCTTGCAGGTATTAAGAAAAAAGGGCTGGGGAGAATGGTGTGTGATTCTGCCAGTGAGAGGTCTGCAGTTTGTCTGATGCCAAGAGAGACATGATTAGCATATAAAGTCCATCTCATTGAGAGCTGCCCTTAGGGATATCTTCATTTTTATTTCTATTTGCCAGTCCTCTAGGAATCTTCTGCTGCCTAAACCAGGAAAACTTGCAGCACTTCTACCTATTTGGATAAATAGAGGCAGGGGGGAAATAGGGGAGGTGCAGATACCTGCTCTGTGCAGCTGCAGCAGAGGAAATTCTGTAGTTTGTGCTCTGACATCTCATCCTGATTCCCCAGTGTGCTGTCTGGGCTGTCAGGGACATGTGGCACCAGAGATGCTGGGGGAGATGGGACTCTGTGGCTGAATGCATTTGCTGTGTGCTGGCTGGGTGAGGAATCCTGTCTCCAGTGCTACTCACTTTCCAGATGTCTCATGCAAGAAGCAGATCTACAGGCAGTGTGTGGTTTGATACATGTGCAGATGTGGCTTTCAGCTGTTGAAAATGAAAGGCTGATATCTGAGGCATTTGAAGTATCTTGCTTCAGTTATGCTTCCATTTCCTCCCCAGCAGTAGATGAGATGTGGAAGAAAATTGACCACCATCCTTTTGATCTCCTCACTGTCTTGATAATGCTGTGATTTGCTGTGTCAGCATGGCTTAATAATCCTCAGTTGTTGAGAGAGATGAACTGCATATGGAAATCCTTTCTCCGGAGGAAAGCAAATTTATATTTCTCTAAATTGCCTCACTTTAAAAAAAAAAAAAAAAGGAAAAGATAAATTCTAAACCGCTTATGAATAGTGGAAAATTATTTACTGCTTGAGGAAGAATTAGCATTGAAAAGCTTCTTGATGTCAGTTGGCAAATGTGAATTTGTCGATGCCTTGTCATGTAGGTTTTTTCAGAATTAATCCATGATGTGTTCTGCTTCACTGTGTCACCTTAATCCAAAAGCATTTTTGAAATGCATAGGAAAGGGGAAGTGCACAAAGTATGCTTTGATATGCATGGAAAGACACATCTAAATATATATAAATATATATTTTTCTTTTTAGTAACTTCACTTTACCTATTTAAAGGGGCTGAGTCCAGCTCAAATTCCTAGAAAGGGTTGTTGATGTGTGCATCAGTACAAAGGGGCCCCGGTGTTACCCATTGCTGCTGCAGAGTGCAGAGCAGGGCTGTGCTCCCCGGGCTGGCGCTGCTGCTCTGTGTCAGTCAGAGCTGGGCTGTGGGAAGCTGAAGAATGTGCCCCTGGCTGCTCAGAGGCCGTTGTGCTGCAGGATGCTGCATCTGCAGGCAGCGAGCGCTGACACGCAGCCGTGCCGAAGGAGCCTGCCCTGGAGCCCCTGGAATGCCTGAGCTCCTCTGGGCCCACGAGCTGTGGGCTGGGGAGATAGCACAGGAATGTGCACTGTAGAGCTTGATCTTTTCAGTGCAGCTTGAACTGGTAAATGGGGCTCAGCCTAAGGATTTGTCCTGCTCTTCTACCTTGCTGCTTTGGTGGTAGAAGGGATGTTTTGTGAGTGGTTCGGTGCATTGGACATCAGTGTGAGAGTTCTTGTCCTGAGCTGTTGAAATGACCAGCAGAGCTTTGTTTTTGCTGGGAATTACCTTGAAGCAAAGCAGTTGGTATTAAAGGGCTGCTTGTACATACCTAACTGATGTGCAGAGAGGTGTGGAGGATCTGTGGAACAGAATCCCAAGGACCTCTTAGTTAATAATGATCTTTGGCAAAAATGAGGAAAGGGAGAGAGGAGCAAGCTAATGTCCCTGGACCTCCAGGTGTCTTGGAGTGCTTTTTAGTGCCTGATGTGGCATCATTCTTTAACTGTCCCTCCTCCACAGGAAAATCTTCGTAGAAAGCCCACCTGAATGCAAACAGTAATGTCCTGCCATACTGGGGAGGATGTGGTTTGAGTAGCCCTCAGGACTAAATGTGATTTCAATCTAGTGTGTAATTTTTGGGTTGTCCAGGTGGTTGTCCAGGTTACCTGAGCCTGTGGAGGACCAGCTGTGCTTATGCTGAGGTGCTCTGTGCTGCAGTGCACAGGGATTTAGGGCTTTCTTGGCTGTGTAACTGCTCCAGAGTAGCCATGATAAGCAGGAGTGTCCAGGTAGGTGGTGTTCCAGCAGGTGTCCCTTTTGCACCCTCCTGAGAAGCACTCTGTGAATGGAGTGGAAAATAGAGATTTCTATATGCAAAGCCCATAGATAGCTGACCCCTACAGAGTCTTTGGAAACTGGAGTAATTCTACTCCGTGCAGGTGTCTCTGAGTTGACATTTTGTCTGTGGGTTGTGTTAGTGGCTTGTAGTGAGGGTGGGGAGAGGGGTGATCCTGGGGAGGAGCAATGGTTTGAAGGTCCGTTATAACTCTGGTTTACTTTACTGCTACAAAATGGTTAAATCTATTCTCTTGAGATAGCTAAATGTATGGTCTTCATCCTTGGGAGGTTCTGCCTCCTGGAGCTGTGTCTGTGGTGTTCCAGGGAGTATTTGGGGCAGCGGTGAGGCTGTGGTGAGGTCAGGGTGTGTGGCTGTTCGGGAGTTCTGGGCGGCAGCTGCTGCGAAATTCGCCTCTCCGTGGGGAGGTGCAGCACACGTGGCACCGCCGGGAGTTTGTGTGTGCCTGAAACAGGGACAGGCTCCCGGCTCTTGAACAGGTGAGGTGGAGGCACTGCCGGGCTGGGCACTGCCGTGGGTTTCGTCGCTGTCCCTGTGAGGTGTTGCTGGTGCCCTCTGATGGATGTGCCGGTGGGCACTGGCCCGAGTCACTGCCTTGCGGTGGCCCAGTCAGCTGCTTCCTGCGGGCTGATTCACGCGTCCTGCAGCACCGTCCCTCAGGGGTCACCTTGGGCAGGAGCACTTCATTACCCAGTAAATCGATCGAGACTTTAATATTTCTGTTTAAGCATTTAATATTCCATTTAAGGAGCAGTCGGCGTTGTGAACTCAGTGTGTGACGAGAGGTGCAGCACAAGCACAGCATCCCTGTCACAGTTCATCAGGTTACAGATGCTGGTCCCTTTTGCAAAAGAGAGAGTGATGCATCTTTTTCTATTAATAAATCTCCATTCTTTCCCCTCATCTCTTATATTGTCCTGTGGTAGTTGTACAAATCCTAAATGAATGCACGGTGCTTTGGGACCTCTTGGGATGAAGTGCTAAATGGAAAACAAAATGTTAATCCCTTTGGTTAATTTTTGGTTGGGCTTTGAATAATAGCCTCAAGTGACGCTCTGGAACTCCTTGGTTGACCTCCAGGGGACGGACCTGCAGCCCGTGCCTGTGCATTGAGGAATCGATTCCCGTGGGGTGGGACGGTGCCACTGCCCCCCTCACCCTGCCCTGGCCGGGGACGTTCTGCTGCTGCTGCCGGGCCCTTTAAACGGGCGCAATTTCCCATTTCGGCAGAGTTTCAGGGAGCTGTGGTTGCTGATGAGATTGGATCCGGGAACAGCGACTGGGGGGGACGGAATGGGGAAGACCTTCCCTCTGTCATGGCTGTGAGCTTGGAGGAGCAGGGGCGCAGGGAAGGGAGGACAGGGGACTGCAGGATTTGGGGGCGAGCAAGCACTGGGAGAAGTCCTTTCACATCGGGAAATCGGTGTGTGAGCGCCTTTCCTGTCCCGGCTTGGGGTGCTGCCTTCGTGCAGCTGCTTCGATATCAGTTGTAAAGTTGGAGTTTAGTTTGAGTAACCGAGTAATTCCTCTCCGGCCTTTTCTCCTCCCTCCGCTTTCCGTTCCTCGGCTTTGCCTTGTTTGCTCAAGTCAGGAAGGGGGAGGGCATGGGGGCGGTTAATCATTAACTCCTTCACAGCCATGGGGCTCAGTGCTCCTGGCATTCCAGACCTCCCTGCTTCCGCAGACCTGTAAAAGTAAATCAGTGCGTGTAGCCGAGCTCACTGTGTGCCATCAGCAAAAGGCAGTGGGTGTCTGTCCCATGGGTCAGCAGCACAGAGAGGAGCCGAGCAGGGCAGTGTCTGTGCTGAGATGGTTACAGCTGCCGCTCCTGCACTGAGGGCTGGAGGTGGAGGGTGGAAAAATGGTTTGCGTCCCCTCTGCAGGGCCGGAGGAGCCCAACACCCTCACGGGATTTTCACTTCCTGGTGGAGTTTGAATTGCCTTTGTCATTGGAGGGGAGAAGCAAAAACCACTCCTTCTAGGCAAGCACTTCTCTGGGAGGTGGTGTGCGTGAAAGCTCCAGTCACAGGACCTGCCTGACTGTAGGAATTGCAGTTCATCGGCAGTTCCCTGGAGGTATGTGCCTTTCACTCTGCAGTCCACCAGCTGTTCTTTTGCTTGAAAAGAAGATTCAGTTCATTTTTCCCCAGCTGTGGAATACTTGTCTCCCTTCAGAGAATCTGCTTCTGGGATATTTTGGTCCCTTTAGGAAGATAGATCCTGTGACTTTAATGGTTCGGAGCATCTTTATTACTAAATGAAAGGTGTATAGAAATAATTTAACACAGCATTTAATTTGCTGATGGCTGTATTCTGCTCTCTGAGTGCGGGACTGCTTATTTTTCCTTTTGTGATGCTTTGATTTTTTGAAAAGAGTGAATATAAAAGGGGCACCTTCCTCATCTTGTAATTCAATAATACTGTCCTCTTCCAATACATTTTCCTGAAGGCCTGCTAAGTGCATTGGCTGCTGTGGAGTGCTGTGCTCAGGAAGTGGCTCAGGGCTGGCAGGTGCTGCCCGGGGAGCTGTGGGCAGCCATTAGTGTGAGCAGTTGCTTGGTTGCTATTCTGGTGCCACCAGCTCCTTGTGACCTGGTGGGGGACACTGCAGGGTGGCCACACTCAGGCTGAGCCCCTGTGCCCCAAACCTGAGTGTCAGGTACCTGCTGTGTGCAGGAGAAGGGATCTGCTGAGTCTCTCTGAGGACAGCTGGGTCTGTGCAGGGGGAAAGGAGATCTAGGGGGGGTTCACAGAGTGTTCCCTCCCAGTTCTCCTGAAGCGTGTTCCTGTTTTCTGGCTGAATTCCACATCTCCAAAGGGACCTGCCGGGTGTGTCCCGTGAACATGGAGAGTGCTGATGTCTCCAGTGAACTCCTCTCTAACAGCCTTGCAGAGGTGTGCACTGTGCTGCTGCCCCAGTGGAAAGCTGGGCACGTGGCCAGGGAGGCTTTCTTTGGAAAGTGAGTGCAGCACAGACCTGCAGGCGCTCACTGGAGTTTCCCCAGCAGGAACTGCAATGGCTCTGCAGGGTGGGCACATGGGCTGGAAGGTCCAGCAGGTCAGAGTTTGCCTTTGAGTCACCCCAGAGGAGTGCAGGGTTGGGAGAATGGGCAGAGAATACATTTGCAGGGAGAAATCCAGAAGGCTGGGAATGCCATTTTATGCCTAAACTCTGATGGGACTGTGGGATTTTTGAGAAGTGCTAACTGTGTCATGTGGGTCCTCTGCCTGGCATGAGTGACAGTGTTTGTAGCTGGTGGAGGTTTTCCTTCTCTTGAGGAATTTGTGAGCAATCTCCACCCATCTAGTTAAGAATTGTTTCCAGAAGAAATGGCGTTTACCTGGCAGCCTCTGGAAACTTGTTAACTGTATGAGGTACTGAGGGGGATTTTTGTCAGGACAACCAAAATACATCCTTCTGCTGCCCTGATGGACTGATCTGAACATTTCATGCTTCTTCCACTACCTTTGACTCCGGAGAAAACACCTCCTGAGATCTTGTTTCCTGCAGAAAGCAGTGCCTGCGGCCACAGTAAATGACTCTGTGATGATGTGGGGCCTGTAATTAGTCTGTGTCAATATCCTGTTGGAGTAGATGTCTGGACAGGCTTGCCTAGGTTGCACTTCTACAGGGTACAATGAGAGAAGACTACGGGTTCCTGTTGTTGGGTGTTTTTCCAGTTAAGGCAAAAATCTGAGACTGACACAGCTTTTCTGGCTGCTTTGCTACATCTTGGTGTTCTCTTTGTAGTACAAGTTTGATTAACTCGTTCATTCCTGAGCAGCAGTAGTGTTTTTCAGGGCATTTGGTAGATAACCAAAGATGAAAAGTCCTCCCAAAAAACTTCTGACACAGATACATTAAATGAGAAGAAAGAGACAAAGCTCTAATCCAGGCTTTTACCATTTTGTTGGGTTTTTTTGCTTTCCTGCAGACGCCTTGCTGGCAGACCTGGAATCAACCACCTCGCATATCTCCAAACGCCCAGTGTTTCTCACGGAGGAAACTCCTTACTCCTACCCAACTGGAAACCACACGTACCAGGAGATTGCTGTGCCACCCCCGGTGCCCCCACCGCCTTCCAACGACGCCCTGAATGGCACCGTGATCGACCCCTCAGAGCAGTGGCAGCCCAACACACCCAGATACGGCCACCAGCAGGTGAGTGGGGCTGTGTGGGTGGGAGGGTGCTGGTTTTGTAAGTGCAGGATCTCTCAGCAAAGTAAGGAGGAGGGAATAGGAAGAAATGATGATGAATTTGGCTGTGGAGCAGGGAAATGGGGGGAGGTAGGAGTTTTTATTAGAACTAACTGGTTGGAGCAAATGGCAGAAAAGAATTTGAAAGCCATCGTCACTGTGCTGACAAAATGGTGCTATGATGAGATTAGTGTTAGTCATCTGTCTTGAGCCTGTGGAAGGCAGACTGGGGGTTTCCAGCACAAAGCTGTGACTCATAGGCAGGTCTGAAGTAAGGGGAAAAAACTGTTCCTGGTGTAGCTCATCTGATAAAGACTGGCTTGACTAAAGAGCAGATCATTTATTTTGTTCTGCCTTGTCAATGCATGGGTTTGCAATGCAGTAGTGTACGTATTTGTTTTGTATTCTCTGTTTCCAATGCAAATCTTGTTTCCACAGCCTCAGTCCCAGTCTCCTATATACAGCTCTAGTGCCAAAAGCTCCAGTGCCTCCATTCCTAGAGACGGGCTCAACTCTCCTACTCCCCGTGCCAGTGAGGAGGAGCACGTCTACAGGTATCCTGTCCCTTTTTAAGAGATAAGCCTGACTCACAACTTGAGCTTGCTGAGGGTCAAGCTGCCTGCTATAAGTGGAAACAAACACTGCTCTCCGTGTGTGTTACATTGCTTTGTGTCAGTTTTGATTGTCTCTTTTGTAACACACCACTGTAACTTTCATACTCACTTCAAGCTTTGACCTGGCCCTTGGGCTTGCTCAGCTGCAGGAGGTTAAGGATCCATCAGACACAGCAGGATCTGGGTTGTGTTGTGACGGATATGATCCAGATGCAAGTGACAAATCCACCCTCCTGCTAAAGAGCACAAAAGCTCTTCAGGGGATGGATGGCCTTAGGGTTATTTTTCCCTGGGAACTCAGTACTTGTGGCCTGGAGTGTTGTGCAGGGACTTGAGTTTTCAGGTAAATTCAAGCTTCTTAAAAGTTCCCTCTCAGTAGGTGATTGACAGATAACAAGTTCACACTTGCAAAGGCAGCTGCTCTCACTCTGACAGGTTGGAGGAGTAGCCTGCACAGTAGGACAGACCTTTCTGCTGACATGGGGATGAGTGCTGTCAGAAATTCATCCTAGGCGCCTTTTTACACTTTGGAGATTGGTGTTTCTTTGGAGTCATAATCTAACCATGCCAGCTCTTTCTGCTGAGCAGGAAGTTGCTTCCAACCAGAACTAATTCTGGTTAGAGCTCAGCTCCTCTCTGGGCAGCCTAGCCAGAGGTGGTCCAATGGAGATGGTAATTGCAATTTTTTCAGATGACTGCATGCAATTAGTATTAAATGAAGGTAATTAGAGCCCTAAGTCCTCTTGAACAAGGGTCTGGTGAGGCTTGGTTCTGGTGTGAGTTGTAGTTGCTGTGTTGGTTCAACATGAAGTATGTTCTCCTCAGATTGCAGTTGTGGATCTTGTTTTTCAACCTGAAGAGAAGGATAACTTCCCTTATGGAATTCATAATTGTCACTGGTGTTACAGTGTCAGAGTCCTTAACCTGCTAGATACTAACTTTTTGAGCATAATGTGGTCCTGTGCACAAGGCAGAAGTTCCCATTTTGGATTTGGAAAATATCTTTTTGGTAAAATACGAACCTCTAGAGCATTAAAAGTTATTTGTAAAGTTCATTTGTAAAACCAGGAGCAAAAAATGTTCCTGCCACTGACAATGGAAAGACTGTTACTACAGTGTAACCACTATAAAAATCACTGCATTGACGTGAAGTTCTGCTTTGGAACAGTTTGCAATTCTGTGTGGTAAATGATATCACCCATATAAGACTAGCAGTAATTACAGCCAGTGCCTTTTACATGCATGAGAGTTTAACACAGTAGAAGATAATAACAAGTTACTTTCTTATGAATTGACTACAGTTCCCCAAATTAAAGGTGAGAGGACTTGGGGAGACCTTGAGTGTTGCAAGAGGCTATGACATATGCTACTGCTTTTCAATTTCTGCTTCTAACCTGAGGCTTGTGCTTTGCCTCTGTCTCCAGTCTGTGCTAGCCCTGCATTCCCTCACTCAGGGAGGAGGATGTTGCTGCTTGGTGTGGTGTCAGCAGAAACAAGTCATTTTCCCATACATGAGCTAATGGTTCTGCTGCTGTTCTGTGCATTTTGCATCTACAGACAGTTAACTCTTTCCTACAGGGGCTGGGCAGCGCGTAGTCCTAAAATCAGAGGCCCTGTCCATCAATGCTATTTTTGTGATTTACAAGAATAGTAGTGGCTGTGTTCAGTCATGTCACAAAGCATGTGTCTTCTTTATGCCCAGAACTAAAAGCGTCAGCCTGAAAAGACCACAGCACATGTGTAAACTTTGGGAACCTAATGAGTTTCCCTCCATCCTTCTGCTGTATCTTGATGCAGAGGTTTCACATTCCCTTTTATCTTCAGTTTCCCGAACAAGCAGAAATCTGCGGAACCATCTCCCACAATGACCAGCTCCTCTCTGGGCAGCAACCTCTCAGAACTGGACAGACTCCTTCTGGAACTGAATGCTGTTCAACATACCCCTGCCAGTGGCTTCACAGCAGGTAAGGAATAGGAATTTGGTATGAGTGGATACTTTGATTCTCAGAATAGTAGCTTGCTTTTTCTTTCCGACATCCTTAGTGAGGGAGACCCCTCCAGCCCTTAATCAAAGATTCATTTAGTGAGGGTGGGATCTCCTGAGGTCTGAGCTGCAGCACCCTGCTCAAAGCAAGGCCAGCTTCAAAACTGCCTCTAACTAAAGTTTTGAAGTTAGTTTACGTTGCTCAGGCCCTTGCACTGTTAAGTTTCTAATATCCTCGAAGATGGATGTTCCACAAGATTTCTGGACAATGTTTTGTACTTGCTTGTGATTAGCAGATGTGTGTGTGTGTGGAATGGGGCTCTGAATGGCTCTTTTCTGCTCCCCTTTCTTCAGATGAGGCTGGCAGAAGCCCATCACTGCCCAACGTGGCTGGCCCTCACTATGTTGTCCCAGAGAACAGCAGCTCAGGGGGAGGGAAGGCTGCACCCCCGACAAAAGAAAAGCCAAAGCGAAATGGTGCCCGTGGGATTGAGGATGTGCGTCCCAGCGTGGAGAGCCTGCTGGATGAGCTGGAGAGCTCCGTGCCAAGTCCAGTGTGAGTAGTGCTGTGGTGGTTGCAGGCTTGGGTGTGGGGTGGGGTGGGCTCCTGGGGGAATGGTGACTGTGGTGTAGGGACAGCTGCTGCAGACAGTGATGGATGGAAGATGGGCTTTGTCTAAAGGGTCAGAAGTCAGGCGGGTACTGGTGCTTTGTAATCTGCTTCTGGATGGAAAAATGCATAAGTCATCTGTTAGAGGTAGACTGTTCAAGCTCAGATTTCCAGCTGACCACAAATACAAAATGAACATTCAGGCATCATCTGTTTCTTAGAGGATGGGATGTGTGTGCACACGTGAGGCAGGGTCTGCACGTGCTGGGGAAGCTGGGCCAGGTTGGGCTGTGCTAATTGAAACTCCTCATCCTCTGCTTACTTGGGGGAACAGTGGGACTTCAGTCTAGGAGTACCCTCCAATGTTTAAACACACTCTTCCTAAAATTTTCTTTTAATTTTTCCCCTGGCCAGGCCTGCAATCACTGTGAGCCAGGGCGAGGTGAGCAGCCCCCAGCGTGTCACGGCCAGTCAGCAGCAGACTCGAATTTCTGCTTCTTCAGCTACACGAGAACTGGATGAGCTGATGGCATCCCTCTCTGACTTCAAGGTACCCTGTCAGGGCAGCTGAAAGCTTCATCTTGTCCCTACCCAGCCCAGTCTCTCTTGCCTGTTAACCACATTTGCTGACCTTGGTTGGTCAGAATGCCTCCTTTACCTCTCACATTTGCTCTGATAAACTTCCTGTGGCGTATTTGTGCTTTCTCAGTGGGGCTGTAGGTGTCCTTGACTGCTATAAATTGTCATCGCTGGCAGGGTAAGGCAGTTCTGGGATCTGTTTTTCCTTCAGTTCTGCAGTTTGTCTGTTTGCCAAAGATAATGAGCTTTGTTACCGCTCGGTAGAGTGAATTATTTTGCTGTGCTACAACTTAATGAGAAGGAGAGAGGCATGGGGACACCACTCTGCTTTCTGACAGAGACCAGGCCCTTCTGTTCTGTGGGATGACTCCTCTCTGGAGTGTGTTTTTATCCTGATGTGCTTTCTCTGAGGAGAATGGATATTCCAGGCATGTGGTGTGAGCACTGAAGCGCTTACCTCAGACAGAAGGAGATTTCAAAGGTTTTATCTTAAAACAAAATCTCTTATTCACCTCAACATGGGATTAAAGTTTCAGTTTCTTGTGGGGGCAAAGGATGGCAAGTACTATTCAGTGTCAGCATATGTACTTGAATAACTTTTTCTTTATTCATGTGGGTGTGTTACCACTCCTGCACTAGATGATGAACTATGGAGGTTGTTCTCATGGGATTTCATTTACCCATACTCATGGCAAAATGAAAAATACTTTCTCACTTTCTACTTTCAGCTGCTTTGCTTATAGTTTTACTGAATTATTGACTTGGATTTCTTCTGAGAGAGGTGGAGAAAGCAAATATACTGGATAATCTCTTTGTTAGGTTTGCCTTTTTTACATGCCTATCTGCTTTCTAATCCTAAATCAGTTCCTAACTTTCTGTTTTATTCCTGTATGGAAGATTCTGCTGGATGCTTGAGATTTCTTGTCTGTGCTGAACTCCATCCCCTCCTAGATGACATTAGGTGGGGCAGCCAGAGCTGAGCAGTGTTTTGTGAGGAGAGGTACAGAACATGTAGTGACAGCTTTTGCTGTTTGCTGTTCTTTCTGTGCTTGGTGGGTCCCATGGAGATCAATACAGTACCCAGAGTTGTGACAAGCGTGTGAGTTCAGAACCTAGCACTGGGCACACGTGTTCTGAGAAGCTTCACTTGCCTTGTGCTTGCTGGAATGGAATTCAGTCTGCCATTCCTGGCACATGCACCTAAATCAGTGAGAACCTGTGAGTTCCTCAGTGTTTTCTCTAGACTTACTGTAGTTGTGTTTAGTCAATTGCAAATATTGACACCTTAGTGTTGCCTTTTTTCTCCTTCTGAGGTCCTAGGGTGTAGTGCAGGGTAGCCACAAGCTCTGTCCACCCTGGTTGAAACACTGCAGTGCTGTGGAGCTGGAGAGAGTTCCCACTTGTGCTTCTGGCATTCCATGCCCTGCTCCTTCCGTGTGCTGTGGGAGCTGAGCCCTGTGGCCTTGTGCCCCTGCTGCTTTTATCAGGAGCTAGCTCAGGGTGTGGCCCAGCCTTTGCTCCCAGGTGAGCTCTTGGCAGCTGAGAATGACCTTGCCCAGCACAGGTTTCTTTGGTGAGAACAGGGAGTGGGCATTTTTAAGTGTGGGAGTTCAGTACTTTGCACTCTTGAGAAGCTTTAGAATCTCCACTAAAACCTGTGTGACAGAGATGAGCTGCTGTGGCTAACACCACCTGCCTTCCTGGCTTAGTTTTCAGTTGACCTCAGAGACCAAATTGAAATGCAGCAAGATATTAAGATTTGCGCTTTATTAAGCACAGCATTGGTATTTTTGTGAAGCATTGAGCTCACCTGTGCCTAAACATTCTTCCTGGAGCACAAGGAACACGGCTTCTGTGATCATTTCCCTTTTGTTAATGATGTCATTGACTGTTTTTAAGTTACTTTCCTTTTCTCCTGTTGTCCAGGTTGCTTCATTTTCCCTTCAGTCCTTTTTGTTTGGTTATACCTCTTCTGTTTGTGCCAGCTAGGGGTGTTAACTTGGCTGTAAAAATGTATTCTAGTCTGTACCAGTGTCAGCATATAAGGGAGACAAGGGGAGTCCTTGCAAAGGTGGAATATGAAAGGCTGCTGTTGGAGTATCAGACCTGTGTGTGACTGCAAGATACAGGATAAAAAACCCAAGTATGATATGTAATTATTTGGAATTGATAGAAGTTGCAATGGATGAGGATGGGAGGAGTGGAGGGCACTGGTGCTTGATTTGCCTTGTACCCCTGAGTAAAAGGTGACGTTACATTACCCTTTTATTATATTTTGCTCACCCTGATTTGTTGCCCCTTCTTTTTGCTTACAGAATCCATTTGATTTTGGTTCTCTGGTTAATCGGTCATCAGGCACTGAGATTACTTAATGCACTTGTTTTTTTACCCTCTGCCATTTCTCTGTAATGTGATGCCTGCTTACTGCATAACTGGATACTTGTAGTTAACTGTTCTGTTACTGTGGAGTGCTCACCCATTGCTCTTATTTTGGAATTAGTATGGTTTCAGTATGTTAAAAATACTGTTTGAGCAAAACGTTACTCTTGCCTTGAAAGTGACTGACTTCATTTTAGGAAGTCTGGAAACCAAATGTGAAGCACAGCATCAAACCAGGTTACTTTTACAGGTGTACCCAGCTTAGGTGAAATTCAGGGAGAGGGCATGTTGGGATATTCCCTCATTTTAATCT
Organism: Molothrus aeneus; assembly: GCF_037042795.1. Lineage (NCBI taxonomy): Eukaryota > Metazoa > Chordata > Aves > Passeriformes > Icteridae > Molothrus > Molothrus aeneus. Next base: position 3,750,120 of record NC_089663.1, read on the forward strand.
ACTGGCGAGTCATTTTCCTCTCAGCTGTGACTGTGGTCACAGTAGCCTGGCTGTGCTACTCGAAGGGAAGAGCAATCTGTAATGAAATTTGGTCTCTTATTGCTCTTTCCTTTCTGAGAACAGTCTCCTTGTAGCACTACTGGTGTGGCTTTGCAAGCGTGTGCATGTGTGCCAGCTCCTGGCCCCTCAGCATGGCAGGAGCTCAGGTTAGCTGAAGGTTATTATTCTTCCATTTACTGACAGGTTTTGTGCATGATCTGGTTAATTATATAGTTTTTTTCATGATAAGTGTCTCAGAAAGGTAAGTGGAGACTGAGGTAGCATATGTGGGGCTTAGGAAGTTATGTGCCCTTCCACCTCAGAGCATAAGCATCTGACTTTAGGCTTCTCTGGAAAATATGATGAAGAGTCAGAGCAGGTCTTGATAGCTCTTGGATTTGGAAGTCCTTTGTGGGTACATTTTTAAAACTGAGAAGGCACAGTCTTGGTCTTAGGTTGACCTGCTGTGTGAACTTGTCCAAGTTGCTGATCTGAGTCTCCCTTTCTAAGAAAAAGGAGTAGTAATACTTTGTCTCCTAGAGTTTAATCAGGAACCACTGGAAGTGGGGAAAGAAGGACCCATGATCTTTTGTTTTCAAAAGATCCTGTAAGTCAAAGAAAGCCAAAACCTATGTATTAATTGCTCTTCTTAGAATGTTTTTTGGATCAAAATTAATACTGATTTTATTACAATGTCAATGTGGAGTCTTTGGCCTAAGGGGAAGAGGCTAATCTGCCACCTAAGCAATGCTCACAAGGGCATGGAATGACTGACAGGCTCGTATAGATTCAGTGTGTGTCCCTTCCAAGGTGAGATTAGTGATGTGAATAGAACAAAGCCCATGTCATCTGCTCTTGCTGTGAATGCCCTGAAGCTTTGTTTTCATTGCCATGAACTCAGCCAACTGGAGCATTTTATTAAGTGTATCAAGAAGAAAATGTCATGCTTTGTTCTATTCATTGATTGAATTTTTTGCAGCTTTGGAATACAAAATTTACATGTCTGACTGTGAGTAAGTTTACATGACCTTTATTCACAGTCGAGACACTCCTGGGTTTGGAGCTGGCTTCCCAGCAGTGGCAGTGGCCATGCCACGCCCCCATCACAGCTGCAGGTGAACACTGAGCTATCACTGAAGAGGAGGGCCCAGGAAAAGGATCCCAGAGGCTGTAGAACTCGTGAAGATCAGTGCAATGTCATACTGGTTCTGCTCTTTGGTGTTTCATTTTTCTTCCTTACTCTTGGAAGTAAGGATTTGGGTCAACATGGCTTTTTGATTTGGGAGTCGTGATTCTTATAATGTTTAATTCTGTGCCTTTTTTTTTCTTCTCCTTATCTCTGTCATTATCTTTTTCTCTCCTTATTCCTTCTATCTCTTCTTTTGCAGACTAGTTCCACTATGTCTCTGATTTCTGAATCTTCCCTAGAACCGGTTCCCAGTTCAGCAAATGCAGACTCCAGCAACACTCCTCACAGTTTAACAGTGCTGTCCCATTCCAAACACCCTTCTGCAAGTCACAGTGGGGACTCAACAGTGCCAACATCTGTCCCCCCAGCAGACACCTGCATTGAGGAAGGCAGTGACACTGAAGTTCTGCCTTTGTCAGGGCACCCTGCTGCCCCTCCACCTGTGCCCCACTTAGCACAAACTGTCCCTGTGCCCCCGCCACGGAGCTCCTCTGGTTATGCTACTCGTGGGGAGCAAGTGGCCTCTGCCAGCTTAGTTCAGCTGAACAGAAAGCCTGACTCTTCCAGAAATACTTCCCAGGCTGTGCCAGCTTCCAGTGTGGAGCTTCTCTCTAGGTCTGCTAATGTGGAGGCACGGGGCTTAGGGTATGATGTGGCAAAAGAGACTGAGAAGAAGGAGCAGAGAACTGATCCCAAAATCTCAAATGTACCCATTTCAAAGAAGGGGAAGATAGCCAAGGAGCTGCATCAACAGGGAGCACTCAGGGACTACTCAGCTCTTTCCTCCCAGGGCAGAAGTGTGGAAACAGCTTTAGATGAGCTGTGGCCCCTGGAGCTGCCTGCACATGTGCCAGAGGTGCATGCAAAGAATGACAATATTTTAGATTCTGTTAATGAGCCTTCTGTTGTTGCCCTGGATCGGTGGGATGTCTTCCCAGACACTAAAAGCCAGTTGGGCTTTGTAGCAAAGCAAGGACAGGAGCTAAAAGCTGAAGTGCCACACGAAACCAAGGTATACCACTGTCCTGATGTGGGCAAGAAGAGGCAGGGCAGAGACAGAACTCCTAGGAAGGCAGGTACTGCTAACATGAACAAGGCCAGAGGAGACCAGGAAAAGGAGCAATTCAGAAGCTCTACAGTCACTCCGGAATCTCCTGAAAGCTTTGGGAAGGCTGAATGGGATCTGCCATGTGTCTCCAAACCACCCATTGAGAGGATTTCTGCATCAGGCCAGGCAGGCACTGAGTGAATGTAGGAGTAGGGCGAGTCCTAGCCAGGACTGTTCTGCCAGCACACTCGCAGTGTGTGCATGCAGTGAGTGTGCCCGGGCTCACCCCACTAACAGCACGAGCTCTGAGCGGTGTCACTGACAGCTGCATCTCACAGGGCTTCAAAACCCCCAGCTTTATCTTGTGGTCTCTCCTGCATGTGATTCAGCAGCACAGAACATGGCAGCTTGTAGGGACTTCCTTGTGAAGTGGACTTTTATTCCCTAACTGGGGTAAGGCTCAGTCCACAGAGACCTCCAAAAAGCTGAAAGGGCTGTTTCATGCTACTGATTGGGATGGCAGCTCCTCTGCTCTGTTTACTGTTTTAGGTCTCATTACTGAAGCTGTCAGTGTTCCTTTCCGTGCTGGAAGTACACTTTGTGCACCAGACATCTCTGACCAAGAGCCTTGTGCCTGTCAAGGGCAAACACAGAGGCACAACTCTGTGCCCTTGTGATGCTGAGGTTTCTGTAATGCTCAGTGGAGTGTTCATGCTGCACCTCCTATCTTGGCTTCCCACTGGTTAATCTTTCCCTTCCTTTTCTAGACAGTTATTTTTGGCTGCTATGATTATCCTTACAGGGTTTTTCCTTGCACTGAGTCACTGTTCTGGGCTGTGCCAAGAGGAATTTTGGCATTGTGGAATAAATGCCATCACTCTTCCTCCTCACAATTGTCACTAATGTCTTGAGTTTGTGCTGTTGCATCTTGGGGCTTGCTCTGACTTTGCTCTTCTCTGCTGATACTATTGCCTTTGTCATTTAGATAAAATCTTTAATCAAGAGGACAAAAGAGACTGCGAATGTGCATCCCATGTCTCGGGACCTCTCTCCAAGGCGTAAACTAGGTCCTGCCATATTCCACAAGACTGAGTCCCAAGATCGCTTGATTGAGGAGCTTCAGGACAGACTGGGCATCGATAACCAGGAGCAGAAAGATTGGCAAAGCCAGGATGCCTGGCTGACAGAGGGGGTCATTGTCACTGCCAGGCCCCGGGGGGAAGAGCAGAGTGGTGAACAGCAAGTAGAGAAGGTAGAAAGCAGGGTCACACGTGCTGGCAAATTCCAGCATGTCCCTCTGTTCAGATTGCATTGTGTGGAGGTGCAGACTGAGTTTCTGAGCATCCTAAGCAACACAAAATGAAGAAGTAACTATTCACCCTTGTCTGGCCTGAGAGGGAAAGCAGCACAGGGTCCTACTTCTGTATGCTTAAGAACTGGAGTGGGATCTGAGGGAGCTGCTTATGGTATCTGTTGATGCAGTATCCTGCTATCACATCTCAAATATCCATGTGAGGATTATTTTTAAAACCCCACTGGGAAGCCTGATACACAGGCATGCTTTGTTTTGTCCAGTGCTGTACCTGTGCAGGCCTTTCTGGGGATGAGTAAAATGGTGCTCTTCCTTAAGCTACAAAGAGCAGCACCTTTTGTAGCTCCCTTCTCCTTCTTGCTGCTTTCCCCCCTTAGATAAACATACTGGTAGCAGCCAGCCTTCCTGTTAAAGGAAGTGCTTGTTGGTTCCTCTTTGGATTTATTCACCTTTCTTCTTCCTCCGTGTCTTTCTAGGTGGTTTTTCCTCCAGAATCCCCACTCCTCTCCAGGAGGACAATCTCTGTTCCTGTCTCTTCCCAGCTCCAGCCTTCCAAAGAAGCTGCAAAGATAGTCCCTGCTAATGCTGCTCCTTCTCCTGCCTCTGGCCCTGCACCTCTTCTCTCACTCCCACCTCAGCCTTCCTCTGTGTCATCTACCCCAGCTCCTAGTCCAGTTTCTTCCTCTTCCTTCAGCTTGGCTCCCCAGCCACTCTTCCAGTGGGAAGCTTCTGATAATGATTATCATGAGATTTCTGTTGTGGGCACCCCTCCTAATGAAGATTCCAAACATTCCTGTTCTCCCCAGACCTGGACTCCTAGCACCAAGGCAGTTGTCTCTGTTGGCTGTCAGACTGAAGATGAAGCTTTCTTCCCAGAAACGCAGGCAGGCTTCTCTATTCTGATTTGTGTTTTTAGCAGTATTTTCCAATCCAACTACTGCTTGTAATTTGACAGCTCAATAGATACAGTGTTCAGGTAAAGGCTGGTATGAACTGCTGGATGGGAGGGAGGACTCATGGACAATATCTAATCCCAGCTGTAGTACTGCACAGTACATGTCTGTGAAATAACTTGCTGGGATATGTGGGTCCTGTGTGTCCTGAGAGGCACTTCATGCAGCAGGGACTCTCATTTCCCTCTGAGATTGAGGTAACTCTGAAACACAGCCTGGAGCTCTCCCTTCCACAATCTCTCTGAAGTGGGGGGAACACGCATACTGGAAGGAGCAACTCAGCAACCCTTCCTGTGTTTGCCCTTTTAGGCAGGTGTCCACTGTATGAGTGGATTTGGGGGAGGAGACGGCATGGTCAAGACCTGGGTCCTGCATCTCCTGCCAGGGAAGGGCTGTAGCTCCAGGGTGGTGGGGAGTCTTTAACATATAAGTGCAGTGCAGTGTTAGTGTACAGCTCTAAAGCAGTGAGCAAGAAACATCTCTGCATCTTGACCTGTTGTACTTTGCAGGTGACCTCTGCTCCTCCCCTAGTCCGCAGTGCCAGTCTGTTGGCTGCTCCTACACCCTGGGGCCCCACAGCCCCTGACAAGGCAGGATCCCCTTTCTGTTTCCTCAGCATGGTGTGTGCTCTTCTGGTTGATGAGTGTGCTGGGATCTGCTCCTGGAGCTCCCAGCATTGTTAATGTGGATAATATCCTGTAGTGCATGGTTTGCTACCCACAGAGCTCCTTTTTGAACTTGAGTGATGGCAAATCTCATGGGTGAAGGGTGGGAGTTTGAAGGGCCTTTGCATGATCAGTTTGCATGAGGATGATGTGCCGAGTGTCCCCTACAAACAGCATGGATTATGTACAGGAGGTGGAAACAAGCCTCTTTCAGGTGGGGGCTCATTTGTGAGCTGTCAGGAGGGCTGGATGGCCAGGCCAGCTAGAAATGGAGGTGTGCACAGGTATTTGTGCCTGCTCTGGGGTCAGCCATGACTGGCAGGACTGTGTGCTCCCTCCAGGTCACTGCAAGGGTGAAGTGCTCTGTTGCTACATGTTGAATTCATCTCTTCTCCTTTCTCCCTGGATGGTATTTATCACTTGTGTGTGGCATCTGTGCCTGCCCTGTGTGGCCATAACCCCTGGCTAGAGCAAGAGAAGCTGTGATTCTTTCCACACAGTGCAGCCCTTTTCTTCCTGCTGCATCATGCAGGAAGCCTGGGCTTTATCCTGGGGCTCTGGACAGGCTTTGTCTCCAAGCACTGTTGTCTCTGTCTGTGAGAGTGCCCTTGCAGGTGTGTGTGTGCTTTGGAGGCAGCCACTGTAACAGTTTTTGGTAGCAAATGTTGTTGTGTGGTGAAGGGTTTGTTTTACGCTGAGGATGCTGGGGTGTGATGGGGCTGCTTGTGCTGCTGGACTAGGAGAGGTCAGTTGAGAGAGGAGGGGAAAAGCTGTGTGTTAGGATCCATTGGGAGTCACACTGCATGGGAGGCAAGGCTGGAGAGTGTGTGGATGTGTGTGTGAAAGCAGCTAAATTCATGTATGTCATGAGACTGTTTATACAAATGAGCAGAAACCAGGATTTATCATTGAATAAACTGGTCAACTGCAAGGACAAGCAGCTGCAGCACAGGGAATAGAGCTCCTCCTGTGGATGGAAGGGCAGGGTCTGCCAAGGCTTGGAACACTTCAGCATGTCCCTGCTCCTTTGGCTATGCTGGCAGCAGGCTGGTTGTTCATAGACATAGATTTTGTCTGTTTTAATTTACTCTCTTAGTAAAACAAAACATACTCTAAACCAAATTTCTTTGTGTGTCCCTAAACCTGACAGTAGCTATGGCAGTGCCAAGTCAGCTGAAATAATCTCTTATTTCCTTGCTGGGGTTTGTCTGTAAAGGGGGCTGTGGTGGCCAAGGAGAACATAATGCTTTGTTTATAAGTTATGAACCTCAGTAAAACATTTCTCCCCTCCTCTGGAAGCCTTTCCAAGCCGTGTGTGCTGTGGTGGTGTGAGTTTCAGAAACAGCCTCTGAGACAGGCATCCAAATCCCCTTCCCCCCACTGGTGCATTTCCAAGTACAGTACACCTAGCAGCCCTGTCTGCTGGGGATGCACTGCCCGCTCTGTAGGTAAACAGCAGCCAGCTGGGAGGGAGTTCCTTCCTTCCTTCCTGCTTCCAGTTGCTTAGCTCAGGCATGGGGGAGAACCACCTGAGAGTGAGAGAGAGACTTGGCAAACAGGTGTGCAGATGGTGGTGCAAAGGGAGAAAATTTTCTAGCTGAAGGGGAGATGAGATGAGGGAGAGAAGAGCATCTCTATCAGAGAGGAGAGACAACTGAGAGCAAGAGCATAGGAATGGAGAGAGGTCAAGGAGAAGGGGCCCTCTGGATGGCGTCTGCTTTGTCAGCTGGCCAGGAACTGATGAGGTAAAGGGAAATTTTTGGCAGAGGCTTAGAGAGCACTATACTGAGTGCCTGGGATGTGCTGGTGACTGTTGCTGTGTGTGCAGTGAAAGAAAATCAAATTCTCAGTTCACAGCTCTGCTGTTACATATCTCAGTTCTCTGCTCGTCTCTGCATGGTCAGAATACATGTGTGTACTTGATCCTGACTCTCACCAGCTTCTTCAGAGAGCATAGCTGACTCCTGTCTGTCTCTGCAGGGGAGTCACTGGCAGCAGCAGCAGGCATTTATCTGATAAGCATAGCAGCATTCACCTTACAGTATTTGTTTTGTCTCACCTGCAGTTCATGGCGCAGGGAAAAGCTGGGAGCAGCTCCCCTCCATCCACAGCCTCCAAGCCTGGCAGTCAGCTGGATACCATGCTGGGAAGTCTTCAGTCTGACCTGAATAAACTGGGTGTAGCTACAGTTGCCAAAGGTGTCTGTGGAGCCTGCAAGAAGCCTATTGCTGGGCAGGTGAGTTGAAGGTGCTGCCTCATTGCTGAACCTTGGGCTGCAGCTGGGAGTAACGGGGAGGGCTTGTTTCGTGAGGCTGGAGAGACTGGAGATGCTGGAGAAACTGAAGTACTCTATTTATCCACTGGCTAGGTACGCTGTAAGCTCCTCCAGTGACCTCTACCCTGCCCCTGAGGGACTGCCCTCTCCTGAGATGATAGGTAATTCAGTTTTCATGCTACCCCAGTCCAGGGCTCACTTGAGTAGTAGAACTTGTCATTCTTGCTGACCTCCAGCTGGTATCTTGTCATGTGGTCTAGGGAAGGGAGGGAGAGATAGAGTTGTTCTCCAAAATCTGTTTTCCCAACAGGTAGTTACAGCCATGGGGAAAACCTGGCACCCCGAGCACTTCGTCTGCACCCACTGCCAGGAGGAGATCGGCTCTCGGAACTTCTTTGAGCGGGATGGGCAGCCCTACTGTGAGAAGGACTATCACAACCTCTTCTCTCCTCGCTGCTACTACTGCAACGGGCCCATCCTCGATGTGAGTTCTTGGGGGAGTCATGGTGCTGGCAAGTTGCTGCAGGCCTAGGTGTTGAAATTCCACTTCACCCATGTATCCTGGGTGGAAGGTTTTGTTCAGGGATTTCTGTAGTTGTTCTGGCCTTCCTTTGAAAGGGAAACAACTTGGCACAGTCAAATTCTTACACTAGTGAGCGGAGTTGGTCCCTCTTACCTTTGCTGGAGTTCCTTCAGAACCCCACATTGCTCCATCATTCTGGTAATGATTCCTCAGCTTTTGTTGTTGGTAGCCTGTGGTAACAGGCACCAGTGCTGGTCCTTAAGACTGGGTGGGGCCCTGTGTAAGGGAGGAAGCAGTGCCTAAGATCCTTTTAGGGTAAAAAAAAGTGTGCAGTGGGAAAGTCTGAATGAGCCAGAGGCAGGGGCAAATTGACTCTGCTCTCTAAAGGACAGTCTATTTTAATGCTTGCTCTTGTCAGCACCAACATTCATGTGTCCCCTCTCCAGCCCCCCTTACTCACCTCCAAGTCATTTACATGACCTGCACTTTGTGTTTTCTTCTCAACAGAAAGTGGTGACGGCTTTGGATAGGACATGGCACCCTGAACACTTTTTCTGTGCTCAGTGTGGAGCTTTCTTTGGACCTGAAGGTATTGCTGGTTTATGCAAGGGGAAAGCAATCTCCCCTCTGAACTGCAGAGGAGGGAGTGAGGCAGAGCTGCTTCCAGGGTACAGCCTGAGGCATCACAGGGGAACTACTGGAGTTCAAGGGAGCTGTTTATGGGGGAAGGATGGTGCCAGTAATAATGGCTTCTCCCTGGGGAGGAAGAACAGGCCTCTGCTGGGATGGGAAGGGAACAGAACAAGAAACAGCTGTGGCTGCTCTGTGTGCTAGCAGGAGGATGATCCTACCCACATGGGTCACCCTGCACAGATTGTGTCGCCACAGGTGAAGATGAGGAGCTGATCCCTTTGCCTCCCCTCTCTTCTGGCAGGGTTTCACGAGAAGGATGGCAAAGCCTATTGCCGCAAGGACTACTTTGATATGTTTGCTCCCAAGTGCGGAGGCTGTGCCCGGGCTATCCTGGAAAACTACATCTCTGCCTTGAACACCCTGTGGCACCCCGAGTGCTTTGTCTGTCGGGTAAGAAACCCAAGGTCCTTTGCTGCTGCTCTATGACCCCTCTTGTTTCCACCCTGAGGCATCTGGTCCCATATCAGGGTAAGGTGTCTGTGGGGTAGTGAAGGGCAGCCAGCCCCACAACATAAAAACATGCCAGCAACCAAACATCTTCTTGTTCTCTGTTTATATTAAATTTTGGAGTTGCTTTGCTCTTTCTGTTCCCAGCTTTAACTATGGGCTTCTGCAGCAGCTCACAGATAGAGATATTTCTGTGACCTTTAAATAATTATAAGCTAAGCTTCTCTCTGAGCACTTGCAGCAATCAGATTTTGAGGATATTCCTCCCATGCTCCATCTGAAAATGTAAACTAATGAGAGTGACCTTGTTCAGACAAACATGCAAGTCAATGAAATAGTGGCAAGCTCCATACAACAGGCATAATAAACAGGAATACTGCAGATTAAATGCCTGGCGCTCTTTCAGAGAGCATTGCAAATATTAACTCTTACCATCCCCAAGAGATGAGCCAAACCAGCCACTGTTTCCTAGAGGGGCAAAGAAGGCAGAAACCAGATCAAGCAGCCAGAACCAAAAGCTGCTGATTCCTGTTGTGATGCTCAGGGCAGACAGTCACCACCCTGTTGGGACTGTCTGTGGCTCCTGCAGTGGTGTGCAGAGTGAGGCAGAAGCTGTGCCTGACTGGGGCTGGGAGGGCTATGCCTTCTCATGCAGAGACTGAGACTTCATCAAGCAGTTCTGTTTTCCTTTCCCCCTACTGTGGCCTGAATTAGTGAGGCCAGAACAGATTTCTTCCAGGCCACAAGATGTGATTCTCTACTGTTTCTGCAAAAGCAGAGCAAACCTTTCAGCTGTTCTGCTGACTGAAGTAACTGTCAGCATTGGTAAAGTCCTGGACTTGCTGCAGGCAAGCTGCATTCTCCTGCAAGTGTTCAGCTGCCCAGGGCTCTGCATGCTGTTTGCTGGACTCTTGTCCGCACACTGGGAGCCAGCTGTGTGTGATACTCAGTGTCCCCCCTGGGAAAGAGGACAGCAAAACCAGGATTCAGGAAACTGCCTCCTCTGGGTCTTGCTGCTGATATATTTGCTAAATCCCTCCCTTACTCTGCTGCCTCAGTTTCCCACTTTTACAAGGAGAGGAGTCTCCCCAGTCTGGTGGGGATAGTGGGTGCTTCTGTTGCAAGTTGTGCAGTGAAGTGTCCTCAGATGCTGAGGGGAGGGAGCAGCTCTGGACATTTATTAGCACATAGCTGATGTATCCTCTTCCCCTTATCTATTCCACATCATTAGCACTATAGAACAAACAGTTTCTCCCAGCAGTGACCCATGTGTAACTGGAAATATTTCAGGCTGGACAATCTTTTGCAGAGTGTACCTGCCTAATGCCAGCCATTCTGGAGGTCACTCATAAAGATTAATTGTGCCTGATTTTCTCAGCTGGAACCAGTCCCATGCTCATCAGGATTCTGCTGCATGAGTCTGTTGGTCCTTTTTTCTGCTTGCCCTTGTGGGGAAGCTGGAGTGAGGGGAAAAAAAAAACCAAAAAAACCAGGGAAAGGTGCTGCAGTGTTTCCCCTCTCAGGGCAGGAATGTTCTCCTTTGTCCTGGCTGGATACATCTGGTAACTCATTCATAGTATTTTCTTTGTAGAAGTGAAGCCAGCTGGGTGAAGGAGCTGACTAATTCCCTTGCTTATTTTTCTATCTGTCCATTTCTTAGTCTTTTTTTGGAAGCTCTTCCTGATGGACAGAGTTTGGCTCTGGATAACTGGTCAGTGCTGAAAGGCAGCAGTTCACCTGCTGGGCTGTGCCATGGAGCAGAGGATGCTGGTAGAGCTGCCCCTCCCCACCACCCCAGCTTCTCATACAAGCTGTCCCCTTTGCTTTGTCCTGCTGCAGGAATGTTTCACCCCGTTTGTCAACGGCAGCTTCTTCGAGCACGACGGGCAGCCCTACTGCGAGGTGCATTACCACGAGCGCCGCGGCTCGCTCTGCTCCGGCTGCCAGAAGCCCATCACAGGACGCTGCATCACTGCTATGGGCAAGAAATTCCACCCAGAACACTTTGTCTGTGCCTTCTGCCTCAAGCAACTCAACAAAGGAACCTTCAAGGAGCAGAACGACAAGCCCTACTGCCAGAACTGCTTCCTCAAGCTCTTCTGTTAGAGGCACTATAGATGGGCGCTCAAGCATCTTTCTGCCACCCCCTTGGCAGTTCTGTCTCTCTGAACATTACTGTGATTTAGGAACCTTACCAGGCAGGGGAGGAGGGGGGTGGGGGGTGGGAAGTGCTGCTCTGGAGAGGCAGTAGATCCAGAGATGAGATGGACCATTAAACTGGAAACGCCCTTGCTGTGTCTCAGAAGAGAGAGGCTGAGATCCCTCATTATGGTGTGTGTGTGTCTGTGTGTGTGACTGACAGCTGAGCTTAGCTCGAGGGCTCTAACAGGGAGATTTTTCCCAGCCTCCTCCTGGCAGCAGGAGGCTTTGCCAGTACTTTTCAGCCTGTGTCAGCTCTCTTAGCAAATGGTGACACTTGCAGACAACACGACCCTCTGCTTTGACACCTCATTCTCAGGCTTTTGCCTGCTGGTGTGCAGGGTGACAGCACAGCGAGGCCACCCTGTGACCTCTGTGCCACCCTGGCTCTCCTCACAGCGTTACATGGTGTGTGTGACTTGCTGAGACTAGAGCATCAGCACAGGCAGCCAAGACCCTGCAAGGGTCTCTCCAGTTCCATTACACTGTAAGGAGATAATACCACTTACTCTTTTTTTAATTACGAGGAATCAAGGTGTTACTGTGTGGGGTGTTTTTCTTTTTTCCCTAGTTTGTTACTCCCTTTCTTGATGCCTTCTCTCAGCACACTGGAGCAGGAGGTGGGGTAAGCCCCAACCATCCCTCAGCACTGTTGTGCTCTCCTGTGGGGACATGCAGCTCCATAGGCACCCAGGCCAGCTCAGAGAACCTGCTCCCCTCACCTGCTGCTCCTGGGGGAGGAAGAGGCATCACCCCTTCTTTAAACACAGGTGCAGAGAGGTTAGAGCAGCCTTTTTCATCCAGCCCTGTCATGAGCGAGTGTGATGTGCGAGTGTTTATCTGGCCTGGAACTCTCCCATCTATCAGGGCCTGAATCTGTCACAAGAGTGGCTAGAAGGAAGGGTTTAAGAAGCCAAGAAAAAAAAATTCCTAAATTTATATCATTTCTTCTTCCAGTTTGCTAATGAGACCCTATCAGCCCCTTGGTGTTTCCCTTTTCTGTGCTCTTGTTAAACATGTTCTACTGAGAGATGCTACAGCAATAACCTTTTATATTGACTGTTACTGGTATAATGAGTCCTGGGGGGTCAGGTGTGCATGACACACTTGGAGTTTTACTATCAAAGTGAATACTGTATCCTGTCTTTGATAAGAACTGTAGATTTCTACACTGATTTTGAATTCATATCTAATTTACTTTTAATCCTCTTATACAGAAATTGGTTTTGAAGTGATTTTAAGAAAGCAACTTTTATATCAAGCTGTGCTGTTCTAGGCAGTGTGCCAGTTGGGCTGGCTTACTGCATCTGTAATCTCAATGCTTTATTAAGCCTAACTAACATTCAATATTTCCTTTTTGTTGCGGGTTGGGAGGGGCTGGAATCTATGGGCAAGGGAACATGACTTGTATTTTTTTTTTTCTCTAGCACAGGCAGGTGAACTGTGAATAGATTTGGGGTGTTTTTTTCCTCCTCTGGGTCACCTAAAAGTATAATTTCGGTTTTTATTGTAATCTGTAAACTGCTGTATTTGAATCACCTGCCGTTCTCCCAAAGCCCAGCTTCCAGGATGTTAAAAGTGAATCTTGATATGCTAGGGGGGAAGGAGTTCTTTTACCTTGGTTTCTCTTCTTCAGCTGCCTGAAACCAGAACAGGGTTAACTGGGGAGGGGGCTCCTTTCTTTCTGTGGAAGAAAGGTCTTGTAACTGAGGAGAAAAAACTGGGAGACAGAGTCTGTTCCTAACTAGCTGTGCAGCTTTGGGCCACTCACTAAACCTTATTGTGCCTCAGTTTCCCCATCTGTAAAATGGGGGCAGTTTAGCCTGGATTTGTGAGGTTATTGTGAGACGGAGTTTATGTTTGGTAAAGCACTTTTAGGTCTCTGGCTGGAGGGTGCTGTGCAGAGGGAAGCACTGCACTGAAATTCCCAGTGGCGTACCAGCCCTGGGAGCAGTGTTTGGAATTCCTGCTCCAGAGAGCTGCAGCTCTGTCACCGTTGCCATCTGGTTGTGTTTGCAGCTCGGCAGGTGCATTATAGGGCTCCAGGGGTGGCTGTGTCAGAAACCAGCCCTGAAACCCATGGGTCACTGTCCCATGTAACCTCATCACGGTGCTGCACTGCCCTGCTCAGGTCACTGAAACTGTCCCACAGATTTCCCCCAACAAACAAACCTCAGTGTGTGGGTGTGAGGCCAGAGGGAGCTGTGGGAGCACTGGAGCTGTGTCAGCTGGGCTGAGCACAGCTCTGGGAAATTCTTGAGGCAAGAGGCCTTGTGCATCTGCCTTTTCATCTTGTAAGTCTATTTGAGTTAAAATGGATGTTCCTAAGCTGCCTGCGTTTATCTCTGGAATGGTCAACTTCCTTGGTGCCGCTGAGGGGACACACAGCTGTTGTGTGCAGATGCTGGAGAGGGGTGAGATGTTTCTGGCACTGCCACTTTGTGTGACACCTGCAAACTGTGTAATCCTGTGCCTCAGTTTCCCTGTCTGGGGAGTCTTTAACCTACCTCACTGCTAGCTGAGGCTTTGTCAGTGACTCTTGTGGCACACCTGGGTGCAGGGTGCTGTGTGGGGTGTGTGGTGCTGAGAGGAGGCTCCTCTGGCCTTAGTACTTAACCGAGATGATGTCACACTCACCTTCAGCCTTCATCTGGTGTCTGATATGCTGGGATGCCACACCGATGCTACTCTGCCAAATAATGCCTGGTGGTGGCTGCGGCCGCTGCGGGTGTCCAAAATGCCTGTTCGTTCAGTGCAGGTGCGGTTTTAGGGCAGCACAGCCGCTGTTGGGCTATGGGGGTGCTCCGGGAGGGTGTGTGTGTGCCCCCCCGGGCCAGGCGCTACCCCTGGGGAAGGCCTTTCACATCATGGCTGGGCTGGGGGAAGCTCTGCTGGGTCGACGATTATTTGATTCTTTCCTCCCTTGTAAACTTCTAACTCCGCTTTTTTTTTTTTTTTTTTCTTTCCTCTCCATTTAAAATTCTTGCAGTTACGCCAATAAAATTTTTACCATTATAGTCACGCCTGTGTCGCGTTTGTTTTCCGCCCCCGAGCTTGTGAGGGAGCGGAGCCCGGGCGGGCCCTCAGGGCTGAGGCGGGGGGGAAGGGGGGGGCAGTGCGCTCCTCCGGCCGCCAGGGGGCGACGCGCGCACGGCCGCGCGCTCTCCGGCGCCTTTCGCGCCTTCCGTTGGCGTCACGCGCTTCCCGCAGAGCGGCGGATGATTGACGCGGCGGGCAGCCAATGGGCTGAGGGAAGGCAGAGCCGCGGCGCTCTGCGATTGGTCGTGAGCCGTGGTATAAAAGGAGACAAGCCCGCCCTGCGGCCCTTCTTTCCCGGAGCCCTCGTGGAGGTGCGGGCGCGGCGCGGCGGCTCCGGGGCCCGGGCGGGGCTGGGGGGCCGCGCTGAGGGGAGCGGACCGGGACCAGGACTAGGACTAGGAGCGGTATCTGGGCCGCGGCCGGGCAATGGGGTTGAGAGCGCTGGGCCCCAGGGCGGAGAGAAGGGTGGGGACCCACCTGAACCGCTCTTCTTCCTGGCAGGTCCCAGCTCGTCTTTAAACCCACCGGGCGATCCTTGGAGCACCGCCGAGATGCCCAGGGAAGACAGGGCTACGTGGAAGTCCAACTATTTTATGAAAATTATCGTGAGTGTCGGCTCGGAGCCCCCGTGGGGCGCTGCCGGGGCAGGCTCGAGGCAGCGGGAACCGGGCGGGCCGGGCTGTGGGGGCTTTTAAGAGAGATGGGTGAGTGCTATGGGTTGTCTGAACGAATTTCTGGCATTAGGAAGAGATGTGAGATAGTCCAAATCGGGCCTGCTGAGAATTTGCCGTGGCGTTGCGGACTTGTTCAGGGATGGGAGTCGATGGCGGAGTGAAGGATGCTGCTTATGGCATATCCAGCCTCACTTGGAACTCATCTTTCTCAAACTTCTGACTTCTTTTACGTTTTAATGTGTTGCGGTTTAAATGTTGCTCTGTGCACTGCTCCGAATTTGTTTGTATAGTTACAGTATTTGTTTTGCTATAGCAACTCCTGGATGATTACCCAAAATGTTTCATTGTGGGAGCAGACAACGTGGGATCCAAGCAGATGCAGCAGATCCGGATGTCCCTGCGTGGAAAAGCTGTTGTGCTGATGGGGAAGAACACGATGATGCGCAAAGCTATTCGTGGTCATCTGGAGAATAATCCAGCTCTAGAAAAGTGGGTAATGCTGCCTGAAGGCACTTCTGGGTCTTCTGTCTCAGAGGAGGGGAGGTTGTCCAAGGAGTAAAACTGAAGGCTGTCATATTCTTTTCAGGCTGCTGCCTCACATCCGTGGGAATGTGGGCTTTGTCTTCACTAAGGAGGATCTGACTGAGATCCGGGACATGTTGTTGGCTAACAAGGTAAGGGAGATCAGTCCTCACTGCGTGTTTACGCTGAGATGGAACACAAAATAAAACTGAGTCTTCATGGTGGACAGGAAGTTCTCAGGGGTTGGGAGTTGGCCCTTGCAGTCTTAGCAAGTGCTTAAGTTCAACTGCCTCACTTGTGTGTGCCTGGGTGCTGCCTCTCGTGGAGGAGCATGTCACTGAGGAGGTGATCCCACAAGATCTGGGTGAGCATTCTTGCAGCTTCTCATCTCCCCCCTCTCAGGTGCCAGCTGCTGCCCGTGCCGGTGCCATCGCTCCTTGTGATGTGACTGTGCCAGCCCAGAACACAGGCCTCGGACCTGAGAAGACCTCCTTTTTCCAGGCCTTGGGCATCACCACAAAGATTTCCAGAGGAACCATTGAAATTCTGGTTAGTGAGCTGCAATTCAAGCTGTTCTTTGACTGGGAGGCCTTGATTGTGGCAGCTGAGGGAGCTGTGAAGGCCAAAGCTCTCATTAGTGCCAAGATACTGTATGAGCACTGTGATAATTGCACTTTGGGATCTGGAGGAGGGTGTCTGGCTTGGTTTCAATGTGCAGCATGGGGGGATTGAAGTTCTCAATCAGATTTCCACAGGTAGGCTCTGTCAGAGGAACGTGCAGGTGAGCAACCTGTAGGTAATGAAGGAAAGGTGCTGCCTTTCTCCTGGCTGACATGGACTTGTTTATGTGGTCTAGGGCTTTCTCTGAATGTGGAGTGTGTTGTGCTCATTTGCTCCTCCAGTTCCACGGTCTGCATTTGTCTCCCACTGCTTTGACATGCTGGAATTTCTTGGTGTGTATTCACTCCTTTTCCCTGATATCCTCAGAGTGATGTGCAGCTTATCAAGACTGGAGACAAAGTGGGTGCCAGCGAAGCCACCCTGCTCAACATGCTGAACATCTCCCCGTTCTCCTTCGGGTTGGTGATCCAGCAGGTCTTTGATAATGGTAGCATTTACAACCCTGAAGTGCTGGACATCACCGAGGAGACCTTGCACAAACGCTTCCTGGAGGTGAGTGCCACAGCCCTGTCCCTTGTGTTCTGCCTTGCTGCTCTGGGAGCCACCACTGCCAGAACAAAGTGTCCTGTCTGGTATTTTCCATGAGGTCCTGCAGAGCCAGGAGCTCTCCCTGGTTCTCTAGAGAAACTGTGTGTCAGGGAGTACCTTCCTGTAGGATTCTTCATCTGAATCTGCTTCAGAAATCATTTGAGGCCAGTTAAAATTGTGGAATATCCTGAATTGGAAGTGCCCTACAAAGATCATCAAGTCCAACTCCTGGCCCTGCACAGGACACCCCAGCAATCCTACCCTGTGCCTGAGAGCATTGTCCAAATACTTCTCGAGCTCTGGCAGCCTTGGGGCCATGAGCATCCCATGGGGAGCCTGTTTTCTTATTATTCCACTTAAAACTCCCCTGACGCAGCTTTATGCTGTTCTCTTGGGTCCTGTCACTGGTTACCAGAGAGCAGAGATCAGTGACATTTAAGTATTGATGCATTGATTTCACTGGAGCTGTTACCTGTGTGCATTGCATGCTTTCCTTTCTGTTGGCAGTGTAAAAGCTGTCATCTGGCCATCCTCTGCTGTAATTTCTAGGTAATTTCTCAGACCACAGAAACACAAGTTTGTCTCTTTGCAGGGTGTTCGGAATGTTGCCAGCGTCTGTCTGCAGATTGGGTACCCGACCATCGCATCCGTGCCCCACTCCATCATCAATGGCTACAAACGTGTCCTGGCCGTGGCCGTGGAGACTGACTACACCTTCCCTCTGGCTGAAAAGGTAATGGCTGGCTCTGAGCTCTGCAGAGCAGGGTGTTAGAAGTGCACTGAGGCACATTCACAGCATGCCCCCTGGTTTGAGAGGACTGGGATGTCGCTCTTGTGCTGATTGAGGCAGGATTGTAGAAAAGGCAAAGAAGGGTTTATTCAAAAGAACCGTGCGGTTTTTATAGAGTGGTATGATAGGTTCTATTCTGTTGGCTTACTAACAAAACATCTTTCTCAGACACTGTCCTTAAGAGGAACAGAAAAATAAAGTAGAAAAACTGCAAAATGTTTATACTCAACAAGTTATCACATCTTTCCAACTCCCTAAAACTTCTCACAAGCCGCTGTGAGAAACGCTTGCCATTTCTCTCTCTCTGTCCCATGGCATCCACACTGGGACACACCTGTGTGAGATGTGTTTGAAGAAGGGGCACTTGCTTCTTCCATATCTTGTGTACAAATGGCAGGAGAAAGCTGATTTACCTGAGGGCTGAAAGCTTAGCTGAAATGCCTTTGGCTCTTCATATCTGCTACTGATAAATGGACCTGTTTGGATTCTGGCAAGCTGCAAGTGCTGCCTTTATCATTGCAAAGGTTCAGTCTTGCAAAATGTTTTGTTCCTTGTGAGTTTACATTTCTTTCCCCCACTTTTACAGGTGAAGGCCTTCCTGGCAGACCCCTCAGCTTTTGTGGCAGCTATGCCTGTGGTGGCTGAAACAGCTGCACCTGCTGCTGCCGCTGCTGCTGCTCCAGCGAAGGAGGCAGCGAAGGAGGAGTCAGAGGAGTCTGACGAGGACATGGGATTTGGTCTTTTTGACTAACAGCAGCCACCCTCTCTGCCTGTGTCAGAGTTGGCCCGATGGAAAAATAAAAAGCTCTTTTACACCTTCATGTGTGCCTGCATCGATGGTGTAGTCTCCATATCAGCTGGGGTTTGGGAAAGGTGTAACCCGAGGGGCTTTGCGCTCCAGGGCGATGGTTGTTCTCGGGCCGGGGCACGGCAAGGAGCGGTTGTGCCCCGGCCCGGGTGCTGCAGGGGAGGAGTTGTTCTCGGGGCCGCAGCGCGGATCTC
This sequence comes from Molothrus aeneus, assembly GCF_037042795.1. NCBI lineage: Eukaryota > Metazoa > Chordata > Aves > Passeriformes > Icteridae > Molothrus > Molothrus aeneus. The sequence continues at coordinate 3,768,699 of NC_089663.1, forward strand.
CCCGGCCGGGCCGAGCGCAGGCCGTGCCCGCCGCACGTTCGGGCGGTGCAGCCGCCGCCCGGCCCGTTCCGTTCCGTTTCCTCCCGGGCCGGGCGGGCAGCGCCCATCGCCGTGGCGCCGGGCCCGCCCCGGAAGCCGCTACCGGTTCCGGGGTCGAGCGGAGCGATGGCGGCCGACACGCAGGTGAGTGCGGGACGGGCCGCGCACGGTCCGGCCCGGGCAGGGGAGACCGGAGGGGCTGCTCCCGGGGCCGCGCCCCGTCCCGCTCTGGCCCCGCCGCGCCCTCGGCCCGGCTGCGAGGCCCGGTCCGGCGCCCGAAGCCGCCCGGGGACGTGGCAGCCGGGGCGGGCCCCGCCGAGCCGCCCGCACCGCGCCGTGCCCGGCCCGCGGGAAGGGGCCGCCGCCGGGGAATCCGGGCGGAGCGAGGGGCGAACGGGCCCGGCCCGTCCGGACGGAGACCCGGCACGAGTCGCGTCCCGCCCGGCTGCGGCGCCGTGTGCGGCTGTTCCGGTTCGCACCGCCCGGCCGCGGTGTGACCGCTCCCCGTGCTCCGGCTGTGGGACCGCCGGCTTCATCCTGTGAGGCTTGGGGTGTTCCCAAAGCAAATCCCAGTATGCTCAGCATCAGGTCCTTACTTGTACAGATACTGCTTTTGTCCTCTGTATTTGTTTGCAGAAGCATTGCCGGTATGCTGGCTGTCTAATGTGTACATAAACATCCTAACAAATAAAAATAGAAAGCAAACTGTTGAAGCTTGTCCCAGTGGCTTTTCCATGGAGACTTGGTGGGTAGTCGAGGTTTTGCAGTTTGTGTAAGTCACTGAAATGGTGGTGAGATCCTGTAGTGTTATACATAATTTATATTTTTAATTTCTAGACTTAGGGTAATTTTAACACGTTTTTCATGTCTGCACATTCCCCTGCCCGTCATTAAGCAGCATGAGTAAGTGCAGCTTGGTTTGAGTTTGCGTATGATGAACTCATGTAGTTGAAATCTTTGAGAGGAGAGCAGGTCCTTAACAGCAGCTGGTTCATTCGGTTCTTGTGTCAGTGACGTTTGGTCACGCTTTGCAGCTCAGCCCAGCCTTGCTGTTCAGAGGTGCAGCACTGCTTCCCAGCCAGCTTTTAAGGGGACTTGTGGGTGTGAAATGGTGCTGGTCTCAGGGAGACTCAGGATGGACTTGAAAGGTCAGGAAGCCACAGTGCAGGATCAGCCTTCCAGAGTGTAGGCAAAAAGCTTCACGGAAAGCAGCTTTGAGGAGCTCTTTGAAAAAGATTGAAAAGAGAAGGAACAGTTTTCTATGAGTTTCTGAAGACATGCTCTGCCTTTTGAAAAGATGATTCAAAGTTGCTCAGTTTAAGAGCTGGATTTCAAAGGTCTTTCCTGGAGAGCTGTGCTTTGCTTTATGTAAATGCAGAAAACCTGGGTGTGTAGGTCTCCCTGGGTTGTCTGCAATTTGAGTGCCCCTTCAAGACTTCCTGGACTTCAGGAGATAACATACAGGGAGAAGCTCCTTTGAATTCTTGAAGTTACTGTTTTTTGCTTTGAAAGGTCCTGTACTCCAGATTATGGGTCCTAGCTCTTACTCTGTGTTACTTTTAGAGGGGTAAGTGTCTCTTACAGAGCATGAGAGCACAGATAATTGCAGAGCAGTCATCCCTCAACCCTGGGGAAGGAGTTTCACAGTGTGTGAAGCACAGTGACCCTTCCTTGATGGATGAGATGGTGGATGCTCACATTTGGGCACCAAGGGGTCATGTGGCAGCAAGTGACATGTTCTGCTTGCCCTGGTTTATGTTCTGTGGGTTGATATTAAAGGCAGTCTGGTGGTTTTTGTGCTTTGTGGTTTTAGATTTCTGACACATTGAAGCGGTTTGCAGTGAAAGTAACTACAGCCAGCGTGAAGGAGAGGAGAGAGATCCTCAGTGAGCTGGGAAAATGCATTTCTGGGAAAGGTAAAAGCTTGGGAGCACTGTTCTGCTTACCTGGGTGGAGGATGATGTTAAAATGTTTTGTTTCAAAAGGCTGTGTGAGGGGTATTTGGTATTTGGCAGTGTTTTGAGCCAGTGCTCAATCACAGGGTTAATTCCAAGTGTGGGGTTTGTGGGTAGCACAGAACCCCAGCTTTTGGCACAACTTTTTCCAGTCAGTGGTTGTAGCATTATGTATGTTAGTTCTTCATATAGTGTATCAGTTGAGTTTCTTTCATGACTCTTGGCTTGTTCTTTTAGTACATATGGAACATTTGGATACACACATGTATAGAGATGGGGAGTGTGGAAGATTACAGATGGTCTTAATAAAACAGCTGAAGCAAATTTTTTAAACTTATTTCTCTCATTTTCTGATGATGACCGTGTTTCACATGTTCCAGTTATACCATTATTTGTAAAAATACACATAAAATGTATAGAAAGAGCAAACTTCTACTGTAATTCTTGCAAGCAATTTAATAGATGCAAGCATTTTACTGATTTCAGTCATAAAGTGAATTGTGTTTGCGTTAAAGATCAAGAGCACAGTGATTTATGAAGAAGTATTTTGAAATACATTGTTACAGATCTCCCAGAAGGTGCAGTGAAAGGCCTTTGCAAACTCTTCTGCCTTACTCTGCATAGATACCGGTGAGTAAATGTGGTGGTGTTCACGGGGGAATCAGGATGGGGGAAGAGATGAGGATCTGACTCTATGTTTCAGAGAGCTGATTTATTATTTTATGATATATATTATATTAAAAGTAAATTATGTATTAAAACTATACTAAAAGAATAGAGAAAGGATTCATCAGAAGGCTAGCAAGGAAAGGAAAGAATGGAATGATAACAAAAGCTCTGACTTTCTGAGAGTCCAAGCCAGCTGACTGTGATTGGCCATTAATTAGAAACAACCAACATGGACCAATCAAAGATGCACCTGTTGCATTCCACAGCAGCAGAGAATTATTGGTTTTCTTTTCCTCTGAGGCTTCTCAGCTACTCAGGAGAAAAAATCCTAGCAAAAGGATTTTTCATAAAATATGGCTACAAGTAAATTGATGTGGAAAGGCTGTATTATGTAATCTATCAGTATTTACTAATTAAATTGGTCTGGAGCATCTGGAAGTGTTAGCATGCAGTGTCACAGAAATGTATGTGACATCAAAAAATGTCATCTTGTAATTACATTCTCAGGGAAGGATTGATATTAAAAAGTTCTACAATATTTGCCTTGTGTTTCATCTTTAATTTTTAAATTAAAACTTTATTCCTGTGGTTCAGTTTGCAAGAATGAACACCCATGTCCTTGTGAAGCAAGACTGACCTGTCTTTTAGATGCTTTGTAGAAAATTTTAGGTGGGATTAAGTCATGGTCTTTTGTAGAGGAGCTGTTCAGAACCCATTTTCTTCCACAATCTGCTGGAGGGCCTCTACATAACTGCTGTCACTTGAGAAAGGGAATGGAGGTTTCTGATAAAAACTTCTGCACTGTGCAGAACAGCAAGGATAAAATAGTTATTAGGCTGACTGCTGAAGTGAGAAAGCAGAGCAGGGGTAGTGGTGCGGTGCAGGGGTGGTAAGGGTGCGGTGTGGCAGGCTGGGGACGTCCCTGATCCGTGTTTGTCACAGGGACGCGGCGTCCCGCAGGGCCCTGCAGCTGGCCCTGCAGCAGCTCGCAGAGTCCCAGCCTGAGGCCACGGCCAGGAACCTGCTGCACTCACTGCAGTCCTCAGGGATCGGCGGCAGGGCTGCAGTGCCCAGGTGAGTCCCTTGTGTGGAAGCAGTTCTGAGTTGCTGGCAGTTCCTCCTGTTCAGAATGAGGCTTCTGCTGCTGCTTGGCAGAAGTGTTGAAAGCCTTTAGAGGGAAAGCTCTTAATGCTGTTCAGATGTTCCTCTCTTACCTCTTCCATGTCATCTGGGGAAGCAGAGGGAATATCCCGGTATAACTGCTGGCGGGTTTGGGCTGAGTTATGGTTTAGCCTTTGTTAAACTTCAGGTCTGGGGAGATGAGGAGCAAACTCTTCCAAGAAACAGTCTCCAAAATTACTAGGAAAGGAATTTCATCACCTGTCAAATGTTCAGCTGCCTCATGTGCCATTTGGAAGCTTTGAGTGTCAAGCCGGAGCTGAAACAACCAACTTCTGAGGGCTGATTATTTTCTGTAAAAACTAAGGCTTTAGCTGCATTTTTGTGTGATAAAATTGCTTGTCAGTCAGGTGCTGTTCTAATTTGGGCAAAATAGGTCTGTAATGGTCTAGTAGGTGTAAGTTATGTCCTGGGAAGTGTAGATTTACCTCCCTCTCCTGTTTGTACAATAGTAAGAGCAGTGGATCTGCAGCTCTGCTGGCACTCTCCTGGACATGCCTGCTTGTACGCACAGTCTTTCCAACACCTGACAAGAGACAGGGAGAAACATGGAAAAAACTGGTAGGTTCTTTAAAGTTTGCAGAAATATCCCATCACAGATATGGATCTAAATATTTCTAATGTGTTTAAGTTGCTGCAATGTTGCAAACAATTCTGAATTTAACTGAAAACACCAAATTTGAATCCAGGTTTAGAGGGAGATTTGGTGTATTGTGACCTCTCTCCTGTTCCCCTGGGAAAACTGAAGGTGTATAAAGCATGAGTGGGGCAGTCTTGCATCTGTGCAGTTGCTCTGCATACAGAGATGGCTACTGGTGCCTCTGAGGGGCATCTGCAGTGTGACATGAAGTCCTTGTGCCTCCCTTGAAATATCTCTGTATGATACTGTCATACAGCTTTTGCTTTCCTTTCACTTCCTTTACACAAACATGTGACTCTGCTCATAGCACACTGGGATATAGCTGGAATAGATTTTAAGAAGAGATGTAATCTGTTTTCAGTGCTTCCAAAACTGTTAGGCATGGTTCTGCTCTAGGTGTGGGATGAAAGCAAAGGCAGCTTGTTGGAAGAACTTAGATGATCTAAAGACTTAAGCAGATTCAGCTGATCATTGACAATCATTGACATTTGGCATGTCTTGTTTGAGATGAGCTCTCTGAGAAGCAGGTGCACAAAGGTTTTTTTGTCTATTGCCTTTGGCAGGTGGAGGTTCAGTGTTTGCTCCTTTTGGAAGTCCTGGGAGGCTCTCACAAGCAGGCAGTGGATGGGGCTGTGAAGAAATTGAACAGGCTGTGGAAAGAGGTGATGTTTACATTATGTGCCATATTCTACAGCTGTTCTGTTCTGCAGTGTTAACATGCCTTGCTTTTCTCCTCTTAAGAACCAGGATCTGGTGGATCAGTACCTATCTGTCATTCTTGGGCTTGAACCAAACCAGAGTTATGCTGCAATGCTGGGACTTGTGATGCAGTTTTGCACAGCCCAGAAGGAGATGGATATTATTAAACGATACAAGGTAAGTCTGTTGTACAGCTTTTTTGGGGGGGAATTACAAACATCATTTGTTATCATGAAGAAAGGAATGAATAGGTGTCTTAGTGAGGCTGGTACTTTGCTTCTGCCCTGGTTTCACTGTCTGTCAATTCAGTAGTCCTGCACTTCTGACTGAAACAGCTGGGGTGTGTTTAGACAGGAGGTGTCAGATACATGGCTGTTTGGTGTTGCCAGTCCATTTCTGTGGATGTCCAACATACAGCTTCCTACCTTGTCCCTGTAGTGGGAGTAAAGGCAGCATGTAGCTCTCAGTGTGGTTTGAGTGTTGGGCTCAGGGTAGAGCAGGGAGCACTGGTCTCTGCTTGACTGGCTCAAGCAGAGGGTGCAAGGAAAGGAGGAGGAGGAGGAGATGGGGTGTCCAGCTTGGCACCTGACAGTGTGCCAGGAGCTAAGTACAGGTTGAGATGTGGCTGTAATCTGGTGTTTCTGCTTTTCAGAGTGCTCTCCTGGATTTCTACTTGAAGACCATCCTTATGAGCAAGACAAAGCCTCAGAAGCATGTGCTGGTGAGACAGTGTTTAGAGCTGCTTGTGATGTTGTCCCACAGGCAGCACTGCCCTGTGCTGAGTGCCCTGTCCCCTTTGCAGGACAGCTGTTCTCCGCTCCTTCGCTACGTGTCCCACGCTGAATTCAAGGACTCTGTTTTGCCAACTCTGCAGAAATCCCTGCTGCGGAGCCCTGAGAATGTAACTGAAAGTGAGTCTGTCACCTCTGCATTGCTCTGTCAAAGAGCCTAAATCCTTACTGCTCTGGAGCTGTTGGGGCAGTGTCACTCTGGGCTATGCTTTTGGTCCCTGAGTGCAGGCAGGATTGTCTGGCATCAAGGGTTAGATGTGGAGAAGCAACATTTGTGGTGTGATCCCAAGTGTCAGGGTATGTGATAGCTACTGTTTGCACTGAGGACAGGATTTCACAGCTGAGTGCTAAGAATAATCCTGAATTATTCTGTTAATTTGGCATCAATTTCAGTAGGTTTTTTTTATTCCTACTCTTTATTAACCTGTCTGCTCTTGATGTGAACTGTGGGGAAGAGTGTATTAAAATGCTAATGGCATATCACATTTGTTAAGTAACTGTTTTTATCTCTTATGTTGTCAGCAATCTCTTGCTTGCTCGTATCTGTGAACCTGGATCTTAGCCAGTATGCTCTAGACATTGTCAAAGGACTGGCCAGTAAGTACTCTCTCACTTCTGGAGGGAATTAGGAATTCAGAATAAAGCTTTCTGCAACTTTCTGGCTGTACCTACAACAGCTTGATTCATGGTGAAAAGGTTGTTTTAGGTGGGAGGGAGGATGGTACTGTAAATTGGAACTGGAATAGTTCACATGATGGTTCCAGAAGCTGCATTAAGCCACATGTAAAGATAATCCTTACTTGCTGATTTTATGCAGTTTGTCATAGGGATCTCTTGGGTCGTGTGTTACTTTCTAGGTCATTTGAAATCCAACAGTGTGCAGCTGATGGATGAAGCAGTTGTGGCATTAAAGAACTTGGCTCGGCAGTGCAGCGATCCTTCGGCTGTGGAGTCTCTGGGCAGGCACCTTTTTGCCATCTTAGGGGGTGAGTAAATTGTAGGATAAGCAGTGGGGATGAATCAAGGTTTGACAGCCTCAAGGAGTTTTGTGTATTGTATTTTCTGTTCTCTTTACTGCCTGTATGGAAGGGGTGGCTCAGCTTGGATCAGGGATAATGGGGCAAGCTTTTGAGTTTTGGAGGAGATTCTGGAGATTCTTGATTTAACACAGAGCTGTTGCCTGTAATCACCTGTCACCTTTGTGTTTCTTGTTGGCAGGCTCAGAGGGGAAGCTGACAGTTGTTGCTCAGAAGATGAGTGTCCTTTCAGGTGAGAATCCTGGAAGAAAGCTTCTCTGATGGAAGAAATTGAGCAGAAGGCTGAATGGAAGGGATCTGTACCTCAGCCTTCAGGATTTTCAGCCTGTCACTCTAAATTGGCTGTAGTTGAACCCATAGAGGGTGCTGGATACCACATACCAGTTCCTGACTTTCTATTCAAAGAAAATAATTAGCTGATAGGCCAAAAATTTTCTTAAAAGAAGATGACTTGCACCCAGAGTGAAAATGAAGAGAGAGATCTGGCAGTGTGGTACATGGTGGGTGTGATATCCAGATGTAGTGACAAGAAAGAGATGTCTGTCCAAGGATGGAAGTGTGAAGGGTTGTTCTTGATTGGTTTTAGATGTTGTGCTGGTAGTTTGGGAACTACTGAGAGAATTCTGTCCTTTCAGGGATTGGCAGCCTTAGTCACCATGTAGTATCTGGACCCTCCAGCCAAGCTCTGAGTGCAACTGTGGCTGAGCTTTTCATCCCTTTCCTGCAACAAGAAGGTGAGACCTGTTGCCTTTGTTCTGGGTTTGCTAAGCTGTGTTCATCTTGAGCAGGGTTTTCACATGGTTATTCAAGGTTAATCTGGATTCTTGCCTGCTGTGTAAGAGAATCTGTTGCCCTGTTTTGATGAGCAACCCTAGGGAGACTGCTGTGCCTGTTAGGAGCATGTGTTCTTTTCCTGCATCCTGATGTTGTTACCTGCTTTCTGTTTTCTATTCTGTGCTTTCTGCAATTGCTGAACTGATGTGAGCTCTGTGTTTCTCCCCAGTCCATGAAGGCACATTGGTCCATGCAGTCTCTGTCCTGGCTCTTTGGTGTGCTCGGTTCACCACAGAAGTTCCTAAGAAGCTGGTGGAATGGCTAAAGAAAGCCTTCAGCCTTAAAACCTCGACTTCAGCAGTGAGACATGCCTACCTGCAATGCATGCTAGCCTCCTTCAAAGGTAAAACTGGGCAGCTGCTGCTAACTCTTGGTTGTGGGGCTTAGGAGGAGAGTTAGCAACCTTTGTACTTCCTGATACAGAGAGCTCTGCAGATTAGGGAAGATTTTGTAAGGCAGTGTCTTTTTACTGACCTCCTTCACATTTCTCCTTAAACTCTTCTGCATTCAAATGTATAAAGATGGTTTTTTTTTCATTGTATAACTACAATCACTGTCCATCATGCTGTCTTTTATATATCTCAAAGTAATTTTTGATTGCTTTATTTTTGTCTTACAACTAAATTCTAGCTCAGGGGCCATACTTCTGTTTTATATAGCACCCAGCACAGTTGGATCTTGGTCTCTGGCTTTGACTCTTGGAAAGTTTAGAAAAAAATTTCTGTGTTTGAAATGAAGAACTCAAGAAATTACTCTCTTTTGGTGATCCTCTCAGGATTGACATCTTGGTCCTGCCCCCTTTGACTGCAGCATTTCATGCACATTTGTAGACCTCTGGGATTCCTTAACTTCTGAATGTTTGAAGTGAAACAGATGGTCATGGCATGCCAGGAATTTGCTTTCCCTCTCTCAGGGAAACATTAATCTTTGAAGTCAGACTTCCTGTGATTTGAAGTGATTCCTTTAATGCAACTGAATTAGCATTTTCTTTTGCATCCCATGAACAGAAACTTAATCTATTGAGATGGGAATGTTCTGTCTATGAGAAAAGGACTGAAGTGGTTGCCATTGAGCTTTTCATAGTTGCAATTTAGTGATAGTGATTGGCAAATACTTTGGGAGATTCAGTGTTCCCAGTGTGTGTCTGATTCCTCTCCTTGTCTCCTGGCAGCAGAAAACCTATTGATACTTGGGTTGGAAAGTGAGGACCATGCTGTTTTGTAATGTGTCTCTTTTGTCCCCTCAGGTGACACATTATTGCAGGGAATGGACTTGCTGCCAATGCTGATCCAGACAGTAGAAAAAGCAGCATCTCAAAGTACTCAGGTTCCCATGGTAACTGAAGGAGTTGCTGCAGCTTTGTTGATCTGCAGGATGTCTGTAATTGAGGGACAAACTGGTAAGGTCACAAAACAGCTGGCAGAATCCAATATAAACAGGTTCTGAGGGTTAACACTTCTTGACAGTGTGCAGGAGATGCTATTTATTAATCTGTGCATAGTTTCTACATAGAGCATCATTGATCTTCTATAAACCAGGGAAAGATTAATTCCCATCTCATTTATGTCAGTGAAGAGTTCTTACTCTTCCATGGCTTCACAAATTCCAGCTTCCATTCACATAGGGAAATATTCCTCTTTATTCTGACAGGAGATGTTCACCCTGACCTTATATGGTTGGATTTGACTGATGCATGGGCAGTATTACTTGATTGTTATTTGGGTAGTGTTTTACAAACCTTTGGAAAGCATAGGGACTGGAATTCTGTCTCCCATTAGAGGATATTACAAGAGCTCTCTGAGTTCATACATCTGCCAGGACATAAAATCAGATGTGTTCTACCAAAAGCAACACACCACTTCCCCCTCTTCCTACTTCTAGGAAAGTTTGCCCTATGAAAGATTAAGGTAAATTAGACTTTACATTTCACACATATAAGTCAGAGAAAAGTATTTTTATCAGCTGGTGTTTTTTGAGTGTGTTTATAGTTCTCAATGAGAGAAATAAGAAGCTTAAGAATTGAAGACCAGTAAGGCTAGAAGTAACTTGAGGGATTTCAGGAGAGAGAATTCTACTGTATTTTATGTACACTGATGAGTTCTGACTTATTTTGAAACATCCTTGATGGACATCTGTTCTTTTCCTGTCAGAGTCTAAGCTGAGTGGTTTTTGGCAGCTGATTTTGGATGAGAAAAAACAAATTTTTACGTCTGAGAAGTTTTTGCAGTCTGCATCAGAGGAAGGTAAATTGGCAGTTACTGGATATCCAGTTGCTGTTTAACTATGTTTCTTAGTATTTGACAACTAATGTTGTTAGCCCTGTTCTATGTCCTTGGAGAATACAGTTTCAGATTAAAAGGAGCTGTGTACTCTTCAGAGTACATCTACAGTAGTTGTAATCTGAGCTTGAAAATGAATTAATTTATTTCTTGATGAACCTGAGTTATCACTCATTTATCATTCCAAATGATAAAGAAATGGAAGGGCCTTGTGACAGCTGACACTCAGGACCCATTTCATTGCCACTGAAGCCATTTTGGCAGGGCTCAGGAATTAACAGAACAGAAGCACTGAGCATGGTGTTTATAATTTGCTTTGCTCTGTCAACTTAGACCAAAATAGGTCACACACAATGGTCAGGAAAATTGTCCTGGGATCCAGCTAACAACATTTCAATGAAATCATGGTTCAGTTCCCAGTGTTGGCAGATCTGAGTTGGATTTGTCTTAGCTTCAGTTAGAAGATTATGCAGAGGCTCAGCTTGAGGAGCTATTTTAATGTGTCCTGTTTGCTGTTCATTTGTTTTCAGGTAAAAAAATCTGTTTCCTTACAAAGTGTCATGCTGTTTTAAATATTTGTCTTTTCCCCCAGCCATGTGCACAGTGCTGCAGCTGACAGAGCGCCTGCTCCTGGATCATGCACAGCGGCTGCCTGAAAGCAAAGTTCAGTACGTACTGTCCCCTTGCTGTCCCCAATCCCTGTGTGACCCCAGAGTGCTGCTTGGGGGGGTGGCCTGGGAATGTTGAACTCGCGGTGCCTTTGTGTCCCCTTGGCTGCAGAGCTGGCTCCCTGGCTCACTCTGTGTCTGTGTTTGCAGGCAGTACCACCGTGCCCTGGTGGCCGTGCTGCTGAGCCGCACCTGGCACGTCCGCAGGCAGGCCCAGCAAACAGTGAAGAAGCTCCTGTCCTCCCTGGGGGGGTACAAGCTGGCCTATGGGCTCTTGGAGGAACTCAAAGTGGTTCTCAGTTCTCATAAGGTGAGTAGCCAGCAAGTGTGTGCTCAGACAGATGTCTGAGTGGTGCCATTCACCTCCCTGCCCTAGGTTTGCTGTTGGCGTTGGCATTGATGTACAGCCTGATGTGAACAGGATTCAGCTCCAGATGATCTCATGGAATGCCACTTTTTATTGGATTACTGCATATTACAGTATCAATGGCTGGGGTATGCCTAGTCTTCCCTACATACATAGAAAAGACATATTCAAAATATTTTGGGGAGGAAGCTGTAATTTTCCATGTATTTTTTATTATTTTAATGCAGATTTAATATCTGCTGAAAGACCAAGTGCTTCATTCCTTTTTTTGTATCTTGAGTCTTTATAAGCCCTGGCTTATAGACTGCAGAAGTTGAACACAATGTTCCCAGCCAGCTGGCTCAACCTTTTCCAGAGTCTTTGCCAGAAGTGATCATTTTAGTTTTATTTTACCCCAGCTTGCCAAATCCAGTATAGTCCTCCATTCCTAATCTTCTTGTCACTGTCATCCTTGTGCTTTGGTTTTGCTGTTATCCTTATTCCCTTCTTTCCTTTGAAAACTTCAGGTGTTTGGTATTGACAGGGAGATGGTATTCAGCCTGGTGGTACTGTGGGGAGGTGTGTTCAGGTCTCAGGGAGGTTTGGTGTTGTCCATTCAGATTCTGCCTCACGAGGTGCTGGTGACAGAGGCAGGAGAGCTGTCGGAGCTGGGAAGGACATACATTCCCCCTCGTGTGCTGCATGAGGCCCTCTGTGTCATCTCCAGTGTGGCAGGGCTTGATGTGGACTCCTTTGAGCCAGAGAAGCTGGCCCTGGAGATGCTGCTGGTGAGCCATCATCCATCTGTAGGTAAGTGCAGGGATAAGACTCTCATGGCCAATGTATGAGTTTTTATTGTGCTTTTTGTTTTGTTGTGCCAGCAACCTGCTTCATGTTTATTGTCCTCATTTATTCTTCTTGCTAGTGGCAGTGCAGCCAGGACTTTGGCCAGCCCTCCTCATCAAGATGAAGATAGATCCTAAAGACTTCATTACCAAACATCTGAATGACATTTTACCCAGGATCACCACCTACACTCTGGAGAACCAGGTGATAACTGCTTTCCTTGTTATTTTTGGGAGATATCTTGGAGGAGTTCAGTACTAACTGGTCTATAAGGAAGGAGAGCAGTCTAAAAGGTGTGGAAGAGGGAGGTTAAAAGAGAATGTCTCTGGGGAAAAGGAGCTGGGATTTGAGAGGGAAAGAATGTACCAGCAACTGAGTAGAATTTTAGATAACATTCAAATATCCACTGAACAACGAATTTGGGATTGGAATGTAAGGGGGAGTGTACTTTTTGGAGACAATTTTAAGCAAGACTGGTTATGTTTTTTTCCTCCATTTTCCTGACAGTCATCGATGAATGCAGTGGGGTCTCTCTCCCTGCTTTTACCTGGCAGAGTGCTCCCACAGCTCATCAGCACTATCACAGCATCAATGGAGAATCCAGCTCTGTGCCAGGTTACTCGAGAGGAATTTGCCATTATGAAGACACCCGAGGGAGAACTGTATGACAAATCTATAATACAGAGGTAAGTCTTCATAATTTCTTTGTGCATCTGGGGATTGATCACCAGTGATGTTCTTGCCAGTGGGTGACTGGGTGTGTCAGATGCTCTTTCTGCACAGGAGTTCGTGGATTTTTATGCCTGGTCCTTAGTCCAGAGCAGTGCTGATTCTTTCTCTACTTTTCCTTCTCAGTGCTCAACAGGATAGTATGAAAAAGGCTAACATGAAGAGGGAGAACAAAGCTTATTCCTTCAAGGAACAAATCATTGAGCTGGAGCTGAAGGAGGTGAGTTGATGGAATGCCAGGCTGGTCAGAATCTTCACTGCAAGTTGTGTGTTGTTCCATGGCTTTTGGCATATGTCTGTGTGCTGGTGGGAAAGATTCTCTGAACTACTTGGAATATTTCTATCTGTATGTATCCCATTTTTTAAACAAAGGTTGACTTCTCTTAGCTCTGGGGAGGGTGACATACCATCCCCTGTAAATGAACTAGAAAGCACTTTTTAATGATACCAAATAACTTGTGACCAATGCAGAGAAACTTATGTTATGCCAAGGGACACTAAAGTGTTGTTAACCTGCTGATTTCCATTTTGTGTCTTTCCTCAAGAAGGGTATACTTGGAAGAATGTTTTGATACTGTTTTAAAAATAAATTGCAAAAAACCCTGTTTCCAACTTGCTTCTCTGACTAATTGAAGGGATGGTGTTTGTAGCTCCCAGATAACGATGACCATGGCTCTCTGTTGCAGGAGATAAAGAAGAAGAAGGGAATAAAGGATGAGGTGCAGCTGACGAGCAAGCAGAAGGAGCTGATGCGTGCACAGCTGGAAAGGGAGGCTCAGATAAGGAAACGGCTGAAGGAGGTGAGCTTTGGTTGTATTTTTTGAAGCCAGCATGACCCCAGTCACTTTGATGGAGAGAAAATGGTGTAGCAGTCACCTATTTGTTTCTTTTATTAGAAATGAGATTGAATTGATTTTTTTCCCAGTGGAGCTTTTTTTTAATTTTTAAAATTAAATTGTTTTTCCTACAGCTTGATAATGAGCTGGAAACAGCTCTAGGACTCCTGGACACTGTTTTAAAGAAAAAGCCTCCTGGTCTCACTCAGTACATCCCTGGTCTCATCAGTTCCTTCTTGCCACTTTTTCGATCTCCTTTGGCTGCTCCAAGGATTAAGAAGCCTTTTCTTTCCTTGGCTTCCTGTGTCATGCCTGCTCGACTGAAAACCTTTGGTGAGTATTTGCAGTTGCTCTTTAAGGGCAGGATATGTCATTTTGAAGGTGGTGAAAATTCTTGCTCTTATAGACTGTGGATCATGACCATGTACCATAGGAAGCCAAGAGGAAAAACCACCTGGAACAGTGCTTAGGGAGATGACTGTGATTTCCCAGAGATCCTACTGCTGGGTAGGACTGGGACAAAAGACAAGAACTTGTCTGGTCAGTGACCAGCTCTGAGGAGCGTCTGGTCAGTGACCAGCTCTGAGGAGCAGCTGGTCACTGTGGAACCATCTTCCCTGTGCAGAGTTAGGACGGTGTGAGTGTAACTCACACATGTTGTGAAGAAATCTGTCCCCTGACAGCCCTGGGCTGGGCTTCCTGCTCCGAGCCTCTTTGCAGCCTGGGCTCTTGCCCAGGGCTTTGTTACAATTCTTGGCTCTGTGTTCCTGAGGCTTGTTCTATTGAGAATCTTTTCTTTTGGCCCTCTCATGGATTCTTTACTCTTCCACTCCAGGTACCCTGGTAAGCCATGTGACCTTGCGCCTGATGAAACCAGAGTGTGAGTTGGATGAATCCTGGTGTCAGGAAGAGCTGCCTACTGCTCTGAACAGAGTGGTCAGTTTGCTGCATGCCCACACCATTCCCAGCCGAACCAGCAAGGGAGAGCCAGGTATGAAGTATGGTGAATATGGTACATTCTGCTGGCACTGCCCCCACCTCCAGTAACTATGGACTGGTTTAGTTTTCAGAGTTTGTATTATATTTTGCAAGCAAAAGTTCACTTTTTTAATTGGATAGCTGTTCATAGATATGAAAAACCTTAAGGGTTTTTTTCTGCTGGTAGTAGAAGTGATGTTGCAACTATAGTTAAGTGTAGAAATGAAATAACAGTAGTTTTTCTTAAAATGGTTCATACAGAAGTAACAGCAGTGAAATTAAGGTTCATCTTTGCCAAGGACAGCTCCTACCTTTCAGCACCACTTAGCATAAGGGATTCAGTGAGACTAAGTGGAGAGAGAAAATAATTGCTTGTTATCTGTGATCACAGCAGTGAAGTGCCCATGGCCTCTGCTTGTTTGCTGTGTGGTGCTGCAGTTCATGAATATTTTATACTGCCATGATTGTAGAAAGAGCAGTTCTCTCCACTCTATAACATGAAGGCAAGCACCAATATTTTTACAGTGCAAGGTAATGATTTGAGTTAAAGTAAACCTTTTTTCCTGATTCTTTAAAAAATTTATTTCCTGGAGTTAGTTTTTATTTAGGTTGCTTCCAAAATCTTCTTGGAGTGCACAAGTACTTGTGCCACTCCACTGAAGATGACAGTTCAGAAGAGGAGGGTTGGTGTGTGTCCTCTGGGGGCTGGGATAGCTTTGGTTGTCTCAGGATGTACTCCAGGGAGAGAGGTGGTTCACTTCTCCTAGGCTTTGGAGCTGTTCATCAGATAACCCAGTCAAAAGCTGCTGTGGTAGATGGTGTATATTTTTAAGGGAAATGTGGGATTCTGTTTGGTCCCTTAGCCCCATAGTTCAGTTCTCTTGCTGTTCAAGGTATGACTGGTGTCACTGTCACAGCTGACCAGTGGCCATTGGCCATGCTGACCACCACTTCAGTGCTGAATATCTCAGTGATAATGTGGTGTCACCACTGTGCAATTTATTGCCATAGTAAGTGCACATTCATTAACATTTGAATCCTTTTTCAGGCTTATCTAGAAAATAAGAAAATAGTGGAAATATTTTCAGTCCTTCAAGATTTCCTATATTGTTTAATTATATTAATATCTATTTTTTTTTCCACTTTTGCAAGAGAAGGGCAGTAGTTTCCACAGCACTTTGTTGGACAAATCATACTATATTCCCAAAGGATTTTTCCTCTTTCTCAAAGTTCTTTGGAACGTACTTGTGTGATATGATTTAGTAGAGATTAATTTCTTAGGTTACTATGAGACCTAAGATTCACCATACCTCCTTGTAATGTGGATGACAGAATTTATCAATCATTGCTGAAATGCCAAGATACATCCTATAATCTTTCTTTTTTTGGTCAATACCAGCTACTGTGTGAGTAGAACATTTTTCTCCTCCAGTAAAGCTTTCTTCCTCCTGCTGTGTATAGAGGGACAGTGGTTTAAGGCTAAAAATATCCAGCCAATAATTAAAAAAGAAAAGTGTAAAAGCAAACAGATACTGAGCAAACAGAGAGAAAAATCCCACATGAGAAATAGAGAGGGTTTTACTGAAGCTGTTCTTGTTAAATAGGAGCTCAGAACGTGTTTGGGATTTAATATTTCTCCCTTGAACTACTTTTGCAGTATTTTTGCCCTACATAAGCTGACTAATACTGCAGTATTGTATCTGCAATGCTCTTCATCTGCATTTAGAAATTTAAACTTGGGCATTCTCTGTCAGCACAGATAGGATATAGAAAGGAAATGTTTTCTGTAGACACCTGATACTTGAATATTAACTGGACTAATGAAAGACTGGAAGGACCATTTGTTATATGCTATAGCCAAGGCCCTGTAGAAAGGAAGGAGCAAAATCTTTTAACAACGGGAATCCAAAAGCTTTAATTTTTTCAAGGAGACGAGGGGAGCTGAATCTTGTACCAGAATTAGAAGGACTTAATTCTCAAAGATCCAGCTGAAGGCTGGAATGACAGGTTAGCTAGGTTGGTAGGAAGTGTTTAAAGGAAATGCAGCTGGCAAACAGGGGGATTTTGCTTTGGGACAAGTGAATTTTATAAGTGACTGTCTAATTCACTGAATTGTTTCAATTCCATTTACAGTATGTATTTCTATACTCTTGTGGCATTGGTAGTAATTTGGAATCCTAATGTGACTTTAATTGAAGCCAGGTAGAGTCACAGAATCATTCAGGCTGGAAAAGACCATTAAGATCATCAAGTCCTACCCTTAACCTAACACTGAAAAAGCCACTGTTGGAGCTGCACTGTTGCTGCTGCTAAATGGCAAATACTTAGGTTTACTCAGCATCTTTGTGCATGAGGCTGAAGCTTGGCCATATCTATTATGAGCTACTCAAGTGTACATTTTATACCAGTCAGTATTATCAACCAAGTCATGGAGGATCAGCTCTGTTCACAGGATGGTTTTTTCCTTTTCACAGGTGCTGCCCCACTATCAGCTCCAGCATTTTCCTTAGTCTTTCCTCTCCTGAAGACAGTTATGACTGAGACACCCCATAACAGCGAAGACAAGGAGGAGTTCCTGGTCAAGATTCTGCAGATTCTTACAGTCCATGCCCAGCTGAGATCATCAGGGAATGGCCAGTCTTTGTTGGTGGATGAGGTGAGAGCTGTGGGGTCAGATTACCTCCTTCAGATGAGCCATGGGATAAAACAGCTGATGTGCAAACTGGACAAAGCAGATGAATTGTCCACGGTAGAGTTACCTGTATAGGATTGTTTTCTGCCATGGGTTTTGATACCTGTCCAGCCTGAGGTTTTGACTGGGATGTTTTAAGGAGTGTCATACATAGGCAGGGCACTTTGAAATCACAAGATAAAAGTCTTTTTCCTTCCTCCCCTGCCCTTTTCTCCCCTCAACCTTTCAGAATGGCCCTGAGTTGCTGCCCCGCCGGGACATGCTAGTTCTGCTGACCCGGGTGATAGGAACAGGTTCTCCACGGTTACAGGTGAGTGCTCAGCTTCATAACCACAGTCAGCATTCTCCCTAAGTTTCATCAGCATCTAAATGAGGGAAATGTACCAACTGGTTTAAATCTCTGATGCTGGTGGTTGATACATTCCCAATTTTCTTCTGTGTTTATGGTATTCTTGGATTAAAATGCCTGCATCTTTTTTTCTGTGGGTTTTATTGCATCAAATATATTCTCCAGTCTTCCAGAAGTAACATTTTTTTCTTTCTCTAAGGCCTTGCACTGCCAGATAAGCTCAGTAGTCTCTCCTCTGAGTGTTTTGTAAGGGATGAGGTGGCAGAAAGGTCAATAATAAAAAGCAGAGTTGGGCTGAACTTGTCATGGTTTGGTCACTGTTCTTGGGGAATTTCTGCTGTGTCAGCACTCATTGCTTGCTGTGCCAGCAGTTCAGGGTGTAGTGGGGTCTGTGCCACGTGCTGGTGCTGTTGTAGGTGCTGGCCTCGGAGGCGCTGACGGCGCTGTGCGCGAGCAGCAGCGGGGAGGACGGCTGCGCCTACGCCGAGCAGGAGGAGATCGATGTGCTCCTGCAGGCCCTGCAGTCTCCCTGCATGAACGTTCGAGATGCAGCTCTCAGGGTAGGTGGGAATCATTCAGGGTCACACCAAATTCCTGAAGTTTTTGGGAGGTGGATCTTTTCTAACACTGATGCAGAGAGGAGTCAGCTGTGATGCCAGGCTTTGGGCAGTGTGTCAGAGTCATGCTCTTTGTGCCAGATTTATCTGCAAAAAGGAGTACTCTGGGTTTATCCACACCTTTGTTTCCTTAAAAAGAGGTATAATTAGGACTACTTAACACCTTCTGTTTACAATTGGATAGAGCTTAAAGAGAGAAGCTGTCAAAAAATTCCTGTCTGTACTAGGCCTTGTTATTGGAAAGCTTCAGGCTTAGTCACTTCGAGAACAGAGAAAGAAAAATTCAAGGGCTCTTGGTGTTCTTTGCCATGAAACAAATTCCAGTTTAGACCACTTTAGCTGTCTTGTCTGTACTCAGAAGCAGAACAGACTGTAGTCACCAGAGCCTCTCTGCACCCTGCCTGTGGAGCACTGTTCTGGAATCTCATCATCTCACATACTAGCAATAGGAACTCCTTGATCAAAATGGGCAGTGTAAGACACAAAGGCACAAACAAACATGAATTTTGACACTTTAAACCACTGAGAGCTTGACTTGACAGAAGTTTTAATTGTTTTAAAGCATCTGTTTCTAAAAATCAGATCCTTTTTCCTGATTTTCCTGTTAACTAATTCAGGGACTGATGGAGCTACAAATGGTTCTACCAACCCCAGACAGCGATGAGAAGAATGGATTGAACCTGCTGCGTCGCCTCTGGGTAGTAAAGTTTGATGTTGAAGATGAGATTCAGAAGCTGGCAGAGAGGTAAGGGTTCTTCTTTATTGATTGGGTTTTAGGGGGACCTCTTCTCTGCCCATGGCATGGAGCTACACTCAGGGGCTTTGCCCCACAGCTGGAGGGCAGCTGTAGGTCTCTCCAGTTGTACATGTGGCAGTGCTTTCTTTGCTGAAGGGTGACCCATCACCTCTGTGTGTGTGCTGCAGGCTGTGGGAGTCCATGGGTCTGGAGCTGCAGCCTGACCTGTGTTCCCTGCTGATCAAAGATGTCATCTACCATGAAGAGGCAGTGCGACAGGCAGGGGCTGAGGCTCTTTCCAGAGCTGTAGCTCAGTACCGAAAGCAAGCAGCAGAGGTCATGAGCAAGCTCACAGAGATCTACCAGGAAAAGCTCTATGTAAGTACTCTTACCCTAAGGGGTGACAAGCATGAACTATTGCTTTATTTTCTGTTAGTCACTTTTCCTTTTGTCTGTCCTGAAGATGTGCATTGAATCTACTGTTGTCCTTTTTGAGCTTAGCACAGACTTCAGTGTCTTGAACTTCATGTTGTCAGCCAGTAATGGCACCACTGGATAGGTGGGAGGGGTGCCTTAGATGATACAGAAAGGCTGTGGTAGGGCAACGTCAGTTGAAGTAATTTTGACTTCAAACTTGCTTTCTGCTTGTTTTTTTACCTTGCCCTTCTGCTAGTGGTATCATAACTCTGTGCACCATTATCAAATGGCAGTGCAGGTATGGTTAACAAATTCCCTGCATGCCTATCCTTGGAAAAGGCATTTTAATGAAATCTTTTCTCCTTCCAGAGGCCACCTCCAGTTTTGGATGCTTTGGGACGAGTGATATCTGAATCACCGCCTGACCAGTGGGAAGCAAGGTACAGTTGTATTCAGACTGATCTCATCACTCCTGTGCATGCAAATGAAATGGTTTTGATTTTTATTTAGAACAAAAAATTACATGCAGTTGTATTGACTTGCTGTTTTCATCTGCCCTTCAAGCAAACTGGGGTCAGGTAGAACTCCATCAAAATATTGGGTGCTACCATCTCAATGTCCTGATAAAAACAGAGTCTTTCCTTATCAGACTGCAGTGCAAGGCTTAATGAATTGGCCAAATTCCAGTTTGGATAATTACTTTCTGTTTACTTGTATGTTCTGTACAGGTTTAATTGGAGATCATCTTGTTTGCTACTTCTGTTGAGCTAATCTGGCCTTTAATGCTGATGTACCTTGTTGTAAAGCTGCTGCATTTCAGCAGTAGTTCAAGTGATCCTGATGTCTGAGTTGGCTCAAGTATCCCTAAAGCCTAATTGAGATAAAAGCTATTATATGGCTGAGGGATTGTTGTCCTTGTGGGAGACTTCAGCATGGAGTTATGTAATGAAATGCACAGAGGCTGGACACTCTGAGGCATTTTGTTTCCGTAATGGTTCTTGCTCTCAGTTTCTGTAATTGCTGCTGATAGCAAATGTGATTGTGAGCCCTCAATTCTGTGACAAGCCAGTAAGCTGACAGGCTCATTACCTTCTTCACAGGTGTGGCATAGCACTGGCCCTTAACAAGCTCTCAGAGCATCTGGACAGTTCTCAGGTGAAGCCCCTCTTTCAGTTTTTTGTGCCGGATGCTCTGAATGATCGCAGTCCTGAGGTCAGGAAGTGCATGTTGGATGCAGCTCTTTCAACACTCAACACTCATGGCAAAGTAAGTCTGAATATATCTGTCTCTGTCAGGGGAAAAAAGATGTGTTGGATATGTAGATACTGCATTGAAGCCCATCGATTTTTAAAAAAAAATTATAAATTTCTTAGAGGTTGCTGTTACTTGTAACAGCTGAAAACTTTCATTTAGGAATTTTTGTGTTTAGGGTTTTTCTGTTAGTGTCTAGTGTTGACTAAGTGTGGTTCATCCCTGTCATTGCTGTAAAATATAATATCCCTGGATCAACTGGAGTTAAAATGGTATAAAACTAGAGTAATAAAAGTATAATCAGACCATAGATTTGATATGGTCAAATCATAGATCTTTTGATCCTGTGAAGATGAGAATTCCTTTTCAGGCTTCATGCAAAGCAAAACATGAAACCTTGCTGATTGTTGGCTTAATTAAACTTAAAACATTGAGGAGCTGAGGACCATCCTTCTCCCTGCCAGCTCTTCCCCAGCAGTGTCAGATGGGGAAGGTGTGCAGGGTGTGAATTGCTCAGCTTCTGATTTCCTCATATGTGCCAGTCACCTCTGGACAGATGCCTGCATTCTTTAGTTTAGCCCAAGACAATTGGGTTATTTTCATATTATTCATTCTTTCATTGTGTTTCTTAGAAAAACAATGTGAAGTTTGATGTTTCTGCTCTCTCTCTTGGCAAATGGGGCAAGCAGAGGAGCGGGCACTGATGTTCAGGCCTGAGAACTTGTGTTGCTTCTGGCAGAACATCATGCTGCAGGCTTGGGGATTCTAATTTTGAAGAACTAATTTTTCTCTAGCAGGAAATATTTGTTGCCTGTCGGGATGGTACAAGGTTTTATGTGATGTGACACATGAAATGAACTGTAAATACAGTGTGATTGTTCAGTTGTTGGCTCAGAGAAGAACAAACAAGTCCACTGAGCATAGCAGATCTCATTCTGAGTGGACTCTAGTGGCAGGTTCTGTGGTTTTGTTTTTCAGGACAATGTTAACTCTCTCTTGCCAGTGTTTGAAGAATTCCTGAAAAATGCTCCTAATGATGCCAGTTATGATGCTGTCAGGCAAAGCGTGGTCATTCTGATGGGGTCACTGGCAAAACATCTGGACAAGAGTGACCCTAAAGTGAAACCAATTGTTGGCAAACTGATAGCAGCCTTGTCCACCCCATCTCAGCAGGTAGGTGCCTTTGGGAGGAGTTGTCAGGTTCCACACAGAGACAGGTTAACACCAGGATACCGTTAGGGTTGGCAGAGAGATGAAAAATGGTGACAGAAAGGTTTCACTTGGGGTGCATTCTAAGGGGAATTTATGTTGGTAATGACTGTTTTGTGATCTGGTGGCTGATGGATTGTTTTATAGGTTCAAGAGTCAGTGGCAAGCTGTTTACCACCTCTGGTGCCTGCAATTAAGGAAGATGCAGGAGGAATGATCCAGAAGCTGATGCAGTTGCTGTTGGAGTCTGATAAATATGCTGAGCGCAAAGGTGCAGCCTATGGTCTGGCAGGCCTGGTGAAAGGCCTGGGCATCCTCTCTCTCAAGCAGCAGGAGATGATGACCACGCTGACCGATGCCATCCAGGACAAGAAGAACTTCCGCCGGCGGGAAGGTAAGGA
Source organism: Molothrus aeneus (assembly GCF_037042795.1). Taxonomy (NCBI): domain Eukaryota; kingdom Metazoa; phylum Chordata; class Aves; order Passeriformes; family Icteridae; genus Molothrus; species Molothrus aeneus. The sequence goes on from NC_089663.1 coordinate 3,790,896, forward strand.
CAGGAGCTTTTTCCTCCACATACTCATAATTTCTCTTGTACCTACTACCACTGTGGTCAGGTGAAGTTCCTGCAGCCCTGTGTTTGGTTTAGCTACATTTATTTTACTAAAGTTTGGCAAGAAAGAAATGGGAGGTATCTCTTGTGAGGCCGTTGGTTGTGTATAGTGTCCCAAAATTGCTCGATTCACCTTGTGGTGGTGGAAGGAATTTCTAGTCCTAGACCATATGGATGTGCCCCCCTCTCCTGTTGCCAAAGGCAGGTGTTGCTGCGGGAGAGTTCCTTTTCTGAGGCCACAAATCCCTACTACAGCACAAGCCACAAGGGCAAGAAAGCAAGAGACTTTCAGCTGTGAGATTTGAGTGCTTTTGGAAAAATATTTGGCAAATTTTATCTTCTTTTCCCATCCTCTTTAAATGAAGTTGTATTTTCCTCTGACTGTCTTTTTTGGGTTTTTAGGGGCTCTGTTTGCCTTCGAGATGCTCTGCAGCATGCTTGGGAAGCTGTTTGAGCCCTATGTGGTTCATGTGCTGCCTCACCTGCTGCTTTGTTTTGGAGATGGGAACCAGTACGTGCGAGAGGTAAGGTGCTTGAAATTTCTGCTATCACATAGTGTTAAAAAACCCAGATGGAATGGATATGGATGCAAATCCTGTTTTTAACAAGGCAAATAGAGAAGGTAACCTATCCCTTGAGATACCACTAATAACAATTTGATCTTCTTAGTAACTGAAAGCATCTGATTTCATTGGCCATTAATTGGGAGCTACTTAGCCAGCTGCATCATTGTAGTGAGACACTATTTACATGAAGGCTTTGTTCCCAGAGAGTCTCAGAGGAAGGAAAACAGTGTTGTGTCACTGTTTGTAAGTGTTCTCTTCTCTTTGGAGGCTGCAGATGACTGTGCCAAAGCTGTAATGAGCAATCTGAGTACTCATGGAGTGAAGCTGGTTTTGCCATCACTTCTTGCGGCACTAGAAGAGGAATCTTGGAGAACTAAAGCTGGTATGGACCAATATGCACCTGACATGACTGAGAGTGACTCACAGTTCCCTTTGCTGTCATCCCCCTTGTGTATTCCTTCATCCCAACACATGGCCATGATGGTTTATTGTCTTATGAGGGACTGTGGAACTTCTCCAGCTTTTTACAGCTGAGTTCCCTGACACATTTGAGTTAACCTTTTTCCCCCTGGCATATTCAAGGGATAGTTTGTATCCTGTATCTATAGTTGTACTTCAGAACCTGGAATTTCCTTAACATATTCCTTCTCCCTTGTACAAAAGAAAAGTATTTTTTGGTGTCTTTAGGTGGCATGGAATGACTTAATGCATTTCAGCCTTTCTTTGTGTTCTCTGACTGGTAGATTTGAGTTTGAAGTAAATGTGATCATCATCTCATGTCAGTTCTTAATACTGTGTTTTGTCTTTTATTTTGTCTTTTTTTTTTTCTTGGTGTGCTTTCTTCACAGGCTCAGTGGAATTGCTGGGGGCTATGGCATACTGTGCTCCCAAACAGCTCTCCTCCTGTTTACCCAACATCGTGCCCAAACTCACTGAAGTGCTGACAGATTCCCATGTGAAGGTGCAGAATGCAGGGCAGCAGGCTCTTAGGCAGATTGGGTCTGTCATCAGGAATCCAGAGATCCTGGGTAAGACCTGTCTGTGCATCTCTAATGTCCTGATGTGACTGTGGTTTATAATAGCAAGGTTTAGGTTCATGGTATTTAGGATTAAGTGCAAATTTGTGTAGAAATGAAACTAATCCTACAGAAGTAAAACATGAAAGCTTAACAGCAGCTGTCTGCTTCCAGGCTTTTTAAATGTTCCTGTCCATTTTTTCATCTGATGTTAATAGAGTTTCTCTTGTCTTTGTGCTGCTTGTTGCCTACATCTCATGAGAGCACACTAGCTCATCCTGACACATTTTTGGTTTATGTACAAATAAAAATCTTTTCTCTCCTTTTTAAAAACATTCAGCAATTGCTCCAGTTCTGTTGGATGCTCTTACTGACCCCTCCAGGAAGACTCAGAAGTGTTTGCAGACTCTACTGGATACCAAATTTGTCCATTTCATTGATGCTCCATCCTTAGCCCTGATCATGCCAATTGTTCAGAGAGCTTTCCAGGATCGTTCCACAGACACCAGGAAAATGGCTGCCCAGATCATTGGGAACATGTACTCCCTGACTGACCAGAAGGTACAGTGCTAAAAAAGCCCTCTAACTGCATTCTAATTGATCACTGTGACAAGCACTAGAGACAATTTATTTGGCTTGGAGATTTTGCTGTTAAGATAGAAAATACTATCATCCCTACAGCTTCTTAATTAAATGTATGTAAATGAGCAGATGACTATAAGGATAGTGACAGTTCTGAGGTCCTTAAGACTGTCAGCTTTGGTCATCTAGTTATTACCAGTTTATCCCTGCAAAAAGGTCTTGTAATTTTTACCAGATAAGAAATGCCTCAACAAACAACTGAAACACAGATCAGCTGCTAACAAATGGATCCAGGATTTGTTTGAAAAGTATTTGTAGGACCTGACTGTAGACTAAAGATCTGTGTTTAATTTTTGTGCTGATAATCTCTACATTTAAACCTTGTGTAAATGTTAAGAGTGTTGGATTATACTAAGACACAAACTGCTGCGTTGTGAGTGAGCATTAAAAAGGTTTTGAGTGATCTGCACAGAACTGGTGTTCTTGGACTTGCAGAATAATTCACTGTGCTTGTCTGCAGTATTGTGAGAGCAGCTAATTAAACTTTCAGGATGTTAAGGATGTTTGCTGATTACAAGGGGTGTATGTCCTTTACATGAAGGTGACTGTGTTTTCTCTCATTCTGAATCTGGTTCTGACTTTTTGGGCTCTTTGTTTTAGGATCTGGCTCCATACCTACCCAGTGTGACCCCTGGACTGAAGGCCTCTCTGTTGGATCCTGTACCTGAAGTAAGTCTTTTGTACAAACACAGTCTGTCTTTCAGTGCATTAGGTTAAACATTGTCCTCATCAGTCTGGCACATCTTTAGCACCTTTGACTGGACATTTTGCAGATCTCTGTTCCTCTTGTCTGTTAGGTGCGCACAGTGTCTGCAAAGGCCCTGGGGGCCATGGTGAAGGGTATGGGAGAGTCGTGCTTTGAGGATTTGTTGCCATGGCTGATGGAGACACTGACATATGAGCAGAGCTCAGTGGATCGCTCTGGTGCTGCTCAAGGTGGGGACAGCTGTGTGTGAGCACTGAGCTCAGGTCTTCCCATATTAAATCAAATTAGCTGTTTGTTTTTTGTGTGTATCAGCTCTGTTCCCTGCTTTTTTCCCCCAGGTCTGGCTGAGGTTATGGCTGGTTTGGGGGTAGAAAAGCTGGAGAAACTTATGCCAGAGATTGTAGCAACTGCCAGTAAAGTGGATATTGCTCCACATGTACGAGATGGTTATATCATGATGTTCAACTACCTGCCAATTACCTTTGGAGACAAGTTCACTCCCTATGTTGGTCCCATCATTCCTTGTATCCTTAAGGTATGTAGCAGAACTGAAGAATTTTATTTATCACAGAATAAAAATAAGCCTCCAGAATATTTTAAGTAAAATTTTTGATAATTGTAGGATGTGCAGAGATTTGTCCAGCTTGGCTGGACTACTAGGAAAAAAGGGAATTAAAATGATAAATTATTTCTCCTAATTTATTGGCTTGCTGTCTTTTACTTGTGGTCACTAGTAATTTTTTTGAAGTCATCTTTGTGCATTCACAACTCCATAGTTCATTTGGTTTTCATGGTGGAGAGAGAAAACATTGGCTTGTTTTCCTCCTGTTGCTTTGTGTATTGTGAAAGGCTGAGTTTTCAGAGCCTTTTTGTGCCTGTGCGCAGGCCCTGGCAGATGAGAATGAGTTTGTGCGGGACACGGCGCTGCGCGCGGGGCAGCGAATCATCAGCATGTACGCCGAGACTGCCATCGCTCTGCTCCTGCCACAGCTCGAGGATGGGCTCTTTGATGACTTGTGGAGGATAAGGTAAGGCAGAACCAGCTTAGCCACAAATGTTTTCCTTCTGTGCTTGAAAAACTGGTGTGGTTTAGGCTCTGTGTTCTCCTCAGAAAAATGCAGAGACCTCCTGTGAAGCAAAAACAAGTGTCTCTTTTTGCTTGTTGATTTGATTAGGATGCCTTACAACACTTGAGTCTGCAAAGCCCTGCCAGGCTGGATCAGGTTTCCTACTACCTACAGAGCATTCATGCTGGATTATTAATTCTGGTGGTGACTCTGAAATGCACTTCCAAGGAAGTTGATGTGGCAATATTTAGCCCTTGTGTACTGTTTTTCATTTTTCCAAATGCTGAGCAAGTTATTGTTCTCCTGTGTGTGGAGATGCGCAGTGGAGCACTCACAGCCACTAGCAGTTACTCAAAAATTAGCTGCACTAAATGATTTGTGCCAGCTGAGTGTTGCTAAGTACTCTTGCCCCAGCTGAATGTCGTTTGGGTTAGACACATGCAGGCAATGTCTTGTTCCTTTTTAGAGTCAAAGCTATTCTTGGATTCATTGCTTTCATTTGAAAATTCTCTCAGCCCTTCCAGTTTGGAATTCATTCCTTCCCTTTCTCTTTATCATGCTGCTTTCAGCCATGTCGGCACACTGATGTGACACATCAGCCCATGCAGCATTTCAGTGCAGACCCAGCTGTGCTTCACATTCGGCTCCAGTCTGTAGCTGACATCCTGTCAAAATTGGACAGGTACTGCCTGAGCACCCTGTTTGTAACACTTGACTTGCTCCTGTTGCCAGGTTTAGCTCAGTTCAGCTCCTTGGAGATCTCCTATTCCATATCTCAGGAGTCACTGGAAAAATGACCACAGAAACTGCCTCAGAGGATGACAACTTTGGAACAGCCCAGTCAAACAAGGTAAAGCCATTCTTGCCTGTTGTGCCTTTATTTTTTTTCAAATTCTCCTATTTTAAATCGGCATGGACAGCCTGCTGGAAAGACATACTGAATAATCATGTATTCTGTTCTTTTTATAGATTTCAGGGGCAGATAATACAATTCTGTGCTGTTTCTTTCCAGGCTATCATTAATGCTCTGGGAGTGGAGAGGAGGAACAGGGTGCTGGCAGGGCTGTACATGGGCCGCTCGGACACGCAGCTGGTGGTGCGCCAGGCTTCCTTACACGTCTGGAAAATTGTTGTCTCAAACACTCCTCGCACGCTGCGGGAAATCCTGCCAACACTCTTTGGGCTTCTGCTGAAATTCCTGGCCAGTACTTGTGCAGATAAACGAACGGTGAGGAATTAAGTTGTGCCTTGCTGATCCTGCAGGTGACTGTGGAAAATAACTCCTGAGGGAACAGAGGCTAATTCTTCTCTATAAGTAACTCCAAAGCTGTCATCAGTTTAACTGTTCTGAGCATAAGCAGGTCTGAGTTTTCTGCTGAAGGCAACTGAGATTGTGATGACACTAAAACTATTTTTCAATGGTTATTTGTAATACTGTTTCCATTCCTACGGTCTGCACTATGAACAGTAGCGAATGGTCAAAAGTGAACATTTGCTCACAGTTCACCTTCTTAAGTTTTATAAAAAAGGAAAATAATTAATACATTTTTGGGGACAGGTTGCAGCACGGACATTAGGAGACCTTGTCCGAAAGTTAGGGGAGAAGATCCTCCCTGAAATCATTCCTATCCTGGAAGATGGACTGAGATCAGACAAGAGTGATGAGAGGCAAGGAGTCTGCATTGGTTTGAGCGAGATCATGAAATCAACCAGCAGGGATGCGGTGAGTCACATGTGCCAGGTGAAATTTCCATTTCTCCCAGGTATTGATGTTATGGTGCAGGTATTGCACTTGAGACAGAAAAATACAGCCAGTGTTCTGTGGTCTGAAGTCAGGGCTTGTAACTAATAGTGAGTTGCTGCTCAGGCAAATTGTATGAATTTTTATCAGTCGGTAAATTTAAACATTGCCTTTTATGAGATACAATACTAGAAATCTTCCACTAGGTAGCCTTAGAGCACTGCAGCTATTTGTGCTGATGGTTCCTGCTTTTCTTCCAATATTATTCCAAGCAAATTGCAGTTTAGTTTCAGTTTTGCAAATTCTGCATTCTTCACTACTTTACTGAGTGTCTGTTGTGCTTTAGATGTTCTGTAATTTTATCTCTTCATCCACAGGTGCTGCTTTTCTCCGAGTCCCTGGTTCCTACAGTGAGAAAAGCACTGTGTGACCCTCTGGAAGAAGTTCGAGAGGCTGCAGCCAAAACATTTGAACAGCTGCACTCAACAATTGGCCATCAGGCTCTTGAAGACATCCTGCCCTTCTTGCTGAAGCAGCTGGTGAGCATTGCTCAGCATTAGTCAACAGCCTGATTAATGATGTTGTGGGACAAGTTTTGAATAATTAACTTAAAGGAGCAGGAGGATTGTAGTGGCAGACCTACCAGGGAATGGCAGCAGTATTTTGTCTCCTCCTGGAGTCATCCTAGCCAGTGGTAGGGAAGATGTTGTGGCTTAAGCCTAGGCCTAAGAATTGCTACACCTGGCTCTGTGATGGAATTGCCACTGTCACCCGATGAAGTTGCTTGGCCAACATGTCTGAAATGGAAAATCTGTCTGATGTGACAGAAGAGCTTGGTTTGGGTTTTTCTAGGGACAATGAGAATATGAGAACATTTTTTAATAGAAGGACTTGGTTTTGTTTTTATGATCACATGTAAAATTGTCTCTTGAAGCAGGGCTTAGCTTAGTGTGTCACAGATAATTTCTCAGGTTTGTCTCTTTCTGTTCCCTGTAGGATAATGAAGAGACAGCTGACTTTGCTGTGGATGGTCTTAAACAAGTTATGGCTGTCAAGAGCCGTGTGGTGCTGCCTTACTTGGTGCCAAAGGTAGAATGGGAAACAAATTTTAAACTTGATATTTGTGCTGTTTTCTCTGCTTGCTGCCAGTTTTCTCTGGACCAATACAGCAAAAAGGAGAGCATAGTCTGATTTTTTTTTTTCTGATTTTGTGCTCAAAACATTGTTATTTGGCTTGTGATGCATAAATATTTCATGCTGTAGAGAAAGTGAGACTCCTGCTGAAAAAACTTTCTGCTTGTCTCAATTTTTGGTGTTATTTTTTATTTTTGTAGCTGACTACCCCCCCAGTGAATACCCGTGTGCTGGCTTTCCTCTCCTCGGTGGCAGGGGATGCTCTGACACGGCATTTGAGTGTCATCCTGCCTGCCATGATGTCTGCACTCAAAGAAAAGCTGGGCACCAGTGAAGAGCAATTGGCAAGTAGCACAGCTCAACTCTTTGTTGTGACAGGTTGCCTGAAGATAGTGCACCAGGTTTACTTCCCATCCCAGAATCTGTGTTCTCTAAATTCACAGATTGCATGTTTAATTCAGTCCATTAGCTTCTCCAGGATGAGTCTTTTTGCCTGGTGGCATATTGTGAGTCAAAAAACGTATGCTTTCCAAATCTATTTGTATCCATTTAAAAGTCTCCTTGGCCTGCTACAAGATACAATTCTCAGTTTGCTTATTCCTGGAGAACTGCCAGAAAGTCTAGTTAACTTTGTATTTATTCTTGGTGTAGAAGACTGAGAGATTAAAGGGCTGCAGGGAGGAAATCTCCTATTTTGCATGCTGCACTCCTCACGTACTGCTTTCCAAAACATCTGGTGTTTGGACTCCAGAGAACATCCTGGAGTTGTGACTGTGGACAGACATTTTCATAATCAGTTGGTGAATTAGAAATGAGTGACAGAGTCCTGTTGCCTTTCTGCTGTGGATACCCATTAGATCAGCTTCTAGCCCCAAGTCTGCCTGGAATCTCTAATGTATCCACAGACGTGCTTGTAATCAGGGCTGTGACGCACAGCATTAAACTACCTAAATCCGAAGAATGTTATCTGACTAGACTCACAGTCTCTCACAGGTGAGTAAGATGGGGAGACTGAGCTACTCTAATTTTTGTAAATTAGCCCTCCTGCAGCTGCTGGAGCAATCAGTTCAGCAGAGTTTGGTCACTTGATAAATTTTAAGAATTGGTTATACCTGTGTCTGCACCAGGACTGAGTCAAGCCTTTAATGGTGATGTGAGCAGCTCTTTAATGAGAAACAATTAGCAAATGGGGCGTGTTGTAGGATTTATCTAAGAGACAATGCTGGGGATAACGTGGAGAAACCTGGGGCCAAATTTGGCTTTGTTCTGTTTGAGGGCTAATGTAAAGTTAATTTGGACTCTTCAGGAGATGGCAAACTGCCAGTCTGTGATCCTATCTGTGGAAGATGATGTTGGACAAAGAATTATAACTGAAGATCTGCTAGAAGCTACCCGCAGCCCTGAGCTGGGCATGAGACAGGCAGCAGCTGTCATGCTGAACATCTACTGCTCCAAGACGAAAGCAGACTACACTGGGCATCCCAGGAGCTTGGTTTCAGGCTTGATTCGCCTGTTTAATGACACCAACCCCGTAGTTCTGAATGAAAGCTGGGATGCGCTTAATTCCATCACCAAGGTGAGAGGCAGCTTAAAAAGGTTACAGGAGTAATCCCTGGCCTGAGAAGACTTCACAGAAGATATCTGGATGTCATGTTGCCTGATCTTTGTTTCACCCCTCTCTCCTGCAGAAATTAGACGCTGGGAACCAGCTTGCTCTCATTGAGGACCTGCATAGGGATATCCGGATTGTAGGGAATGAGGCCAAGGGCGAACATGTGCCAGGATTCTGTATTCCTAAGAAGGTAAAGGATCAGAATGAGTGTGGATTCATCACAGCCACAATACCCCACCTTTGGGGAGAGCTGATTGATATTATAGCTATTAGAAGCAGTGACTATTTAGGCTTTCCAAACCTGTATATTGGAGGACTTTTTGTAGGTTAGAGCTCTTGAGTAACCCTACAGAAGACCCTTCTTGCAATGAGGTCTCTGACAGTTCTGTTATGCACGTAAGTTATGGTTACTGGCTGCTTTTTGTGGGGGAGTAACACTGGACTTCTGTGCCAAATTTCTCTGGTTTAAAAATTCCCTGAGCCGCCACCACTTTTCTCATAGCAACTGGCTTAGTAAGGCGGAGAGGCATGAAATCAAACCAAATAAAAGTAGCTCTGTCAGTGTGGAATCAGGCAGCTGAAGGTCAACAGGAAATTGAGAGAAACTCTCCAAGTTTGTGCATCTGGTGTATAATAGCAGCAAAAATAAGATACATATTTCTTGCATCTTAGCTTCTAAGCTTTCTTATCCGATTTTCGTGACAGGGAGTGACTTCCATACTTGTAGTACTGCGGGAAGGTGTTTTAACTGGTAATCCAGAACAGAAGGAGGAGGCAGCAAAGGCCTTAGGGCTGGTTATAAAGTTGACTTCTGCTGAAGCTCTCAAACCATCTGTGGTGAGCATCACTGGGCCACTCATTCGAATCTTGGGAGATCGGTTCAGCTGGAATGTCAAGGTGGCTCTGCTTGAAACATTAAGCCTTCTTTTAGCTAAGGTAAGATTCCAAGTATTGGACTGTGGTTTGTGAACATTTTCCATGGCAACCTTCAGAAATACCTGTTGCTGTTCATGTAAATACAGCAGGGATGTCTGCTGCTGTGGATTTGATATGTAGGAATAGCACTGTAACTTGATTGGATTCTTCCAGCGGCTTCTGGCCTACAAAAAAAGCACCCAGTGCTGAAACACTGGGCTTCTTAGAAATATTGATAAATGCCGATCCCACTTTCAAGTGATTAAAACCCACCATGTAATTAATCTCTCCCGTATCTACCATTTTTATGTATTGTTAAGTGCAAAGATCTTTGAACAGAGCTGAGCTTTTATTCAGTACTCTGAGTACATGATAGTGTAAAATTTCTCAGTGCTACCCTTGTATTTCAGTGTGAAGAAAAGATAATTAGATTGGAAAGGGTCAAAGGTTTTGTGGTAAATTGTTGTTTCATGTTTTTCCTATTTTAGTAGCATGTTAGATTTAACGAGGGTTCTCTGATAACAAACTGCTGTAAAAGAGATTTTCAGGCTTTGATCTCCAACTGCTCTTTAATACTTGACCCCAACACTTTCCTTTCTTCTACTCTGGAATAGGTGGAGATTGCTCTGAAACCGTTTTTGCCCCAGTTGCAAACAACGTTCACCAAAGCTCTGCAGGACTCAAACCGCGCTGTTCGCCTTAAAGCTGCCGATGCTCTTGGGAAGCTCATTGTCATCCATGTCAAAGTGGATCCTCTCTTCACAGAGCTCCTGAATGGAATTCGTTCCAGCGATGACTCTGCCATCAGGTGAGCTGCAGCTGACAGCTCAGACCTTCCTGCTTACTGAGGATGAAAGAGCTGGGATGAGTTAACAAAACCCCCAGTTAGAGTAAGATGCATGTATTAATGAAAGCAGTGGACTGTAAACCAGGAATGGGGGTGATGGGGCTTTCCTGTGTCAGGTGAACTTTGAGAGTATTTAGGAGAAAGAGTGCTGGGGGTCTGCCCAGTTCTCCTCTCCTGCACATCCCCAAGCAGCCCACTTCCAGATAAAAGGCAGTGTTGACTGTCAGTCTGACCTGAAGCAAAGCAGCTGTTCTTGTATCCTACGGGCACAGATCCCTAAGATAGGAACTTCCTGCCGTGATAATTTTTTTAATGTTTGAACAAACAGAAAATATCTGTGTTGTGTTAGACAGACACATGGAAGTACTGTCTAGGGTGGAGTCTCCAGCAGTGCAGAGAGGGGATCACTCTCCCAGACTGTAAGGCATCTCACCTGTAGATCCTTGCTCAGCAATTACACTATCCAGAACAAAACTTCTCTTGGAGGGTAGGGGAGAGGCACTGTCTGACTGTAGAATGTGATCTGTTCCAGGGATACAATGCTGCAAGCACTGCGGTTTGTCACACGAGGAGCTGGTGCTAAAGTGGATGCTGCAATTAGGAAGAATATTAGCACAGTGCTGCTGGGGATGCTGGGACACGATGAGGTACTGCTTCTGCCACCTGCAAAGGTCCCCTGCTGCACACAGTCTTGTTCTTACATTTAAAATCTGAACTTTCTAACAGAAGTACTATCTAAAATAACTTCTGGGAAAATTACTAATGATGTAGTCACAGCCAAGAACTGGAGATTCCTGACCCGTCCCTGGTAACTCTGAAAAGGCCTCCAGTTTAATGTTTCCTTGGCAACTGCATATGTGGGTTTGACCTGCAGCTCCTCACTAACAGGTTTCAGGTAGCTCTGCAGTCAGGATTTGTTTTTTATCTTGGAGAAAGCCTGCAGTGCCTTCACTATATGCACGGATGTGTTTGTAGCCTCTCAGGTGAGGTTTATAATTCTGTGTGAGAAATTTTTCTGATAATGACAGATTTTTCTCCAATGAGAGAAGCTCTCCAAGTTTAATACAGGGTCTTCTGTATATAGCAGATAGCAACAGTAACATGAAGGAGATTAAATTAATAATTTAATAATTTATTTTTTATGTCAGTCTCTGCAACAGACATGATACTGTTGACATGCTAGAAATAGAAATAAATTTGGGGGAGAAGTGGACAGTAATGGGATGGTCACATAAGGAAGCCAAAACAGCAAAAGCTTGGAAGCGTTAAATGAAGAGTAGTAAGAGTTTATCACAGAAACCAGCTCATTCTGAGATGGCTAGATTTAAAGAAGCTCTTGTAAGCTCATCTTTTAAAACACTGAATTTCATCTTTATGACTTTTCCATTTAAGAAATCAAAACTTAGATAAAATCTGTAATTCTTCAGTCTCTGCTGGCTTTTTTGACCTTAGATTTGGTTTTAAGTTCCATTATGTCCAAGAAACAATGTGAACTGAAAGAAATCCTCAGGAGTATGAGTGAAATACTGCTATTTATTTTCTCCTCTTTATTTCCTGTCATCTTCTGGCACTTGTTTTTCTTGCTGCCTGTCTCTGGGGTGTGTTGATCTCAAGCCATGTTCTGTGTTCTCCCATCCCTGTCAGGATGCCACCCGCATGGCCTCGGCCGGCTGCCTGGCAGAGCTGTGCGCCTTTCTGTCCGAAGACGAGCTCAGCAACGTTCTCTACCAGCACTTACTGGGTAGGTGAAGCTCTTTACAGGACTGGAACAGATGCTGGAAGCAGGGAAGATTCCTTCTGAGCCATTGATTCAGGATAACTTTGTGACTGAATCTCTGCTCTGTATTATCTTGTGCTTTTCTCATGGCTCTTAATTGATGCACTCTGGTACACAGGGAGCACAGGTAACTGGTTGTCACTTGGGATTGCTCAGACTTTTTTCCCCTGGATTTGTTATCTGATGGCTTGATAAAAGTACTAGCATGGCTGAGTAATTGCTGTTGCCAGCACAAGGACAGTTGGACATGACAGGATGTTCAGACAGTTGGACATGACAGGATGTTCAGGGTGGACAGGAGGGCCATCCCACATTTTGGGAAAGCACTGTGATCTTAGGTTGGCTGATGTTAATTGCAGGCCACATCTGATGGCTTCACATGCTTTTGGAAAATTAACTATTTTGCCTCCAAGTTAGAAAAAAATGTGCATTTTATAGCACCCCAATGTTTGAGAGTTTTATGGATTACTCTTCCCTCTAGGCTTAGAAAGGAAGTCTGTTGGCTGGTCAAATTATAGATGATGACTTTTACAAATTTATTAGAGAGTCAAAGCTTGTCTAATTTTGAACCATCAGAAGTGTCTGCCTTCCTGCCTGCTCAAGTGGTGTTCTTGCCTGGAAAAGGTGTTGCATATTAGCTCTGTCTGTGTGTCTTTTTGGGAGAAATGGAGGAAGCCAGGCATTGCTTTAGATGCCACTCGTTATTTCATTTTATGGCAGTGAATTGACAAACTGCCCAAAGCCTCTCAGATGAAGAGAAGTAGATGGCATGAGCCCTGCCATTGTTTTGTTCTTTCCTCTGCAGCAGATGTCTCTGGCATTGACTGGATGGTGAGGCATGGCCGGAGCCTGGCTCTCTCCGTGGCTGTGAACGTGGCTCCTGGCAAGCTGTGCTCCCCAAAATACTACAGCAGTGTCCAGGAGATGATCTTCAGCAATGCCACAGCTGACAGGGTGAGTCCTGCCCCACAGGGAAAGTGCTGTTGCAAGCTCTTGTTGGGAGCAGTTTTGAAAGGTGTTTGAACAGGTTCCTGTGTAACCAACCAGGACAAAAACCCCCGAGTGCCATCTGAAGATTCTCCCTTGGCTAGATGCAGTTTTTATGGTGAAATTACACAACTGTTCTGGTTCTTTGAGTTCTGATCTCTTGGGAGATGAAGATTATTTAATCTTTAACTGCAGAGTAGCTTTCATTTGGAGTAAATTACACTCCTGTTTCCCTAGAGAGCTCTCATTCACAGACCAAGTTTGCAAGAAGTGGAAATCATTTTAGGGGAGGGAGAGTTTAAATCTGGTGTTGAATGAGTAGTTTGGGGTAGGAATTTTGTGGGCTTGGTGGGGCCTGCTGCTTTGTTTCCTCTGGCTCATGGTTGCATTGGAATTTTTTCATCATATTACTCAATACCATTAATCCAATGTTTTTTCATCCTGCTGCTCTTTTGAAAGATGGGTTTAGCCTTCCACAGAAACTGACAGACCATGAGTTTGGTTTTAAAGGCTGTTGTTGAACTGTGCTGTAGTAATACCAATTCTTGTCTTTATGGTGAAGATCCCCATTGCAGTTAGTGGCATCAGAGGGATGGGCTTTCTCATGAAATACCACATGGAAGAGGGAGGCAACCTGCCTCCCAAACTTTCCAGCCTCTTTATTAAGGTAAGAATTTTCATGCTAGCTACCTGCTGGTGTTCTTGTGTGATCTGAATCTCTGTGTGACCTAACTCATGGGTGGGTCTATCAAGTCCCTGAAAGTCTGGAACTTTCTTTTTGAGGCAGGGTGCAGATAGAATCACTGTATCAGCCTGCTTTGAAGCTGTGAATACAACACTGCCATCCCTGCTCCAAGATGGAAATTTGCTTTTGAGCCTTCTGTACTGAATCTCAAGCCTGAGCCTTATAAATGCATTTTTCCTTTATAGTAGCAAACAGCTGGCAGAGAGGCAGAGAAGAGTGTGAGGAAGATGTCAGGTTTTTAACATTGCTAAAGGTCAAACAGCCTTTGCTAGAAATCAAATACCAAAACTCACCTAACCTGAGAACATTGAAATTAACATTTTTTCAGTTTATTTTAAATATTTAAATATTTTTCTTCAAAATTCCTTTATTGGTTGTTTGTTTCTTTTGGTGTGTGGCTGGGTTTTTTTGATTCCTTTACTTGTCTGCCCTCCCCAAACCCCACCATTCACTTGAGTATCCCTCTTGGTAGACAAGGACAGATAGAGAGGGGTGATGCTGCAGCATGTTACATTTTCAGGTTTTACATTTCTTTGCAATTTACTTGAAAAACGACCAAACATGCCAAGTTGACGTGATACAACCAACATTCTTCAAAGCACACTTTTTGTTTGAAGTCCAACTTTTCTATGTTAATAGTATTGTGTTAAAATATAAAATACCACAGTTACCACAAAACCTTTATCACCATATTAATAATGTACCCGACATTCAGACATTAGCTTTCATGTTTTAAATGGGTTAAGGTTAAAATACAAAACTCTCATTCTTTGAATTGTGAAGTGAAATCCACTGTTCGAATGCACGCAGGATTCCACCCGGAGACTGGCTTGGCTGTTGTTGCTGAGTGAGTGTGTTGTAAAGGTGCTGACACTATCAGCTTTTCTGCACTTAGGGGTCATTGTTGCTTCCTGAGACACTAGAGATGAACATGTGATACTGTCATCAACTACATATTTAGAAATTTTCTATTGAAAAGTTGTCATGTTTTCAAGGTTTGACCTTCTCTTACACAATTTAGTCAGACTTAATTGGTAACAAGTGTGTATCTTGTGTACCTGTGAGTTGAAAACTGTTTTTCTTAGCATAGTTTTAAATACTCAAATTAGGAAAAAAAATTAACAACTGCTTTAAATATACATTCTTGGAATATCTGAATGCAAGTGTATCTTTGTCTCCTTCAGTGTCTTCAGAACTCATCCAGTGACATAAAGTTAGTTGCAGAAAAGATGATTTGGTGGGCAAATAAAAGCCATCTTCCCCCATTGGATACTCAAACAATTAAACCAATTCTCAAAGCACTTCTGGACAACACAAAAGACAAAAACACCAGTGTAAGAGCCTACAGTGACCAGGCTATTGTCAACCTCCTGAAGATGAGAGCGGGTGAAGAAGTGCTTGAGGTATGAGACATATTAAAAAAACATAATTGTTGGTAGTAAGGCTGTGTCACCCTGTTCTGCATTTGTCTGTGAAGTGCCTGCAGAATGTGCTGGAAGTCTCTTATGAAATAGATTCAGCGGGACATTCCCATTTTCTTTTACATCTTCAGCAGCATTCTCATGCTAAGCTCTGAAGAAATCAGCAACACCTGTTATGTACAACCTTACAGTGCAGCATTAATAGAATTGAGGCATTTAACATACCCCCTTAAGCCTTGCCTGTGCTGAGTTCCCTCAGCTGGCACTGATAATTCATTGCTTTGGTCACCTGGATGATCACAGTGGTGTTAGGACGTATTTAGGATAGACCACTTAATGCATCCATTTCCAGACCTGTTTTCTAAGGCTGACCTGTTTTTGGATAGTGCTGAAATTGTAAAACCAGGTGGAGACTTTTGGGATGTTTGAAAGATTTTAGTTGGTACAGTGCCTAAGGCACTTACACTCACTGTGATTTTGAATGGTATGTTGTAAGGAGTTGGTAACTGTTGCTGTCTCCCTTCCACAGTCAGTTTCCAAGATTCTGGATGCTGCCAGCCTGGAGCTTCTCAATGAAAGCTGCAGGAGGTCCCTGTGGAAGCTGGCTGGGCAGGCTGACTCTGAGGAACAGATCGATGACACTATCCTGACGTGATAAAGCTCCCGAAGACCAGGAAACACTGAACCAACCGCTGCATCAGCATTTCAACTCCAACACCTATTATAAATGTTTTCATTTTTGAAAATGTTCATTCTGATGGGATTTCATGAAAAGGACTCCCAGAGAGTATTTTAGTATCAAATATACCAGAATAGCCTTAATTAGACCCACACTAGATGAAAATTAAAAATTTGGTCCCCTTTTTGAAACAGATAATGCGCAAGAGACAGACATACTAACCAGTACTGGTCAGCTGTGGCCAATTGTGAGATGTGGCTAGAGCACATCAGGCTTAATCTCTGGTGACAACTATTTCCTTTCCAGGGTCTGTGCAAAAACTCCACTACTGGAGGTATTGTTGGTTTTTGCACACCCCCTGGGAGGCAGGAATAGAACTCAGTGAAAGTTCAGTTGTATTGTTTCTGTGTACTGCTAACTTGCTGCTTGTGACGGTTCTGAAGACTGAAAATCCCTGTAAAACGAAGTATTTAAAATAGCCTTAGAAATCACAGATGCGAAAGGGGGATTAAATGCAGTCTGTTTAGAGAAGGAACATTTAATAAAGGCTCTGACTTTGATCCTTCTGATGTAAACTGTTCTTTTTACAAATTCATTTGTCAACAAACTGTGATTTACTTTTCAGACCTGTTTGTTCTAGGGCATACAGTTTGTAGAGTGGACAGTGCTGTGAAAACCTTTCGCAGAACTGAGGCAATACAGGATTTAAAGCCAAGCCAGAGCTGACATTTAATGAAATCTGTAAATAATTACTCCTGTTAATTTCAAAAGTATTTTTGACTACAGACAGCTTTTTAGTTACCCAACTCACAAAACGTCCTTTGTATTTACGTCTTCAAAGGCTTCACAAAACTTGGCTTTAGGTCTTTTGGTCAATGAGTTGTCCTGCTCCAAGAAAGTCTTTTATTTTACCTGGCCACATATATCTCTTTTGGAAAAAAAATCAATTTACTAGTAGATATGATGTCACTTGATGGAAATACTGAAAATCTTGTTGCAGAATACAAATTTTTAGAAGGCTAAATGTGCTTTACGTTTCATGTAGAGCAATAGTTACGTGAGCCGTACCTATTTTATGAAACTCACAGAAGCTGGTTGCACCTGAGAAGACAGAGCACTAAGATTTGTTATTTTTTCATGTGGGTGGGGGGTGTGTGTGTGTAATCTTCCTTGCTTGTAACTCTGGATGGCTCAAACTGTGATGAATGGAGAACACAACACTACACATAAAATTGGAGAGCATGAGGTGGACCCCCGTGGGAACACACATTCTGCCAGAAGCAGTTTTCTGATTGTTATGGCAGTAGCAGCAAACACAAGAACATTTTTATCATATTCATGCCTCAAACAGCAAGATACAATAGTGAGCAGGTATTTGGGGAGTGCTGTGGTTTATTCTGGTCAGAAGTACAAAAATCTGACAAGAGGTTCTTGGTGCTGTGTCAGTTCCCAGCCTGTGGTGTAGCATCCTGACAACAGATTTGCTGTAGGAGTTAGTGGAAGGAACTGGGGAAATCAGCTATTTTACCCTATACCTAAGATAGTCTCAGCTCCCACTAAACCATTCCTAGCTGACTGCCACACAATTGTTTATACAGCATTATAGGATGGAGATTCCATAACCCCTCTATGCCATCTATTTTGTTATATGAACTTACCGGACTGTCAGAACTTACCTCATGTCTGAAGAAAAAGTTTTCCTTGCTGTTACCTGAGTCCATTGCTGCTTGTTCTGTTCCCACAGACATTGAAGACAGTTCATTTCAGCAGCAGCTGCATCATCACTTCAGTGTCCTCACTCCTGGATGAAATAAAATCAGATTTTCTATGTATTTCCTTAGAGATTTACATGTTTTCTAAACTTGCACTGCTGCCCCTCATGTTGGTTTCATTCTGACTCCTCCTTGCCTCAAGGTGGCCACTGCTGGCCCAGGTCTCCTGGGGAGTTGTTTTGCAAGCCCCACACAACAATCTCAGTTGTCCACCCCAGCACAAGGTCTGGGTGTTCCTTTGTTGCAACACCACAATGTTGTGGACATGTTTAGTTTGTGATCAGCTATGAAGCCAAGCTACAAAATGGCTCTTTAGTTAATTATCTCTAATTCTGTATTTATGCTTTGGACATATTTCTACAAAACTGCAGTGCTTCCCAGTTGGTCTGATGGAAATTGTGTTCAATTTCATAACATTTAGCTGCATTTTGAAGGTGAGTTTTAATTCTGATTTTCACCTTTCAAAATACTTGTGAATTTGATATCATCTTAAAACCACATATTCTGCACTGAGTTGGTAATACTCAAGAGTGAAAAGTCAGCTAAGTGCTCTTAAAGATTTGGCAGCTTGGGGCACTGGAATGAGTTTCACCTGTGATGAATTAGCTGTGCTCTGGGATCCCAGGAACAGCAGTTAAACCATGCAATGCAAAAACCTCTGCCCTGAAACGCCACAAAATTTGATGCCACTCAAAACCTACTAAGTAGGTGTCAAAAATCTCAGTGATTGTACTGGAATCACTCACTCCATCACTGCAGCCAGGAAGGAATGAAAAAATGGCAAGTTTTGGTGAAGAATGTCTGTTTGAGCTCTTGATCATGGGCACCTTGGCTTATTCTGATTCCAACTGATGCTCCACATAACCATGGGAAAGAAAATTATAGGTAAATGAAGCCTTTTCTATTCACTTGTTCATTTCAACCAATAAGTTATTCTATTATTTTGATTATTTGTATTTCCAACTTAGGTAGCAGCAAGTGGAAAAACTCATTCATTTTCCCAAACAGCACCTGAATTTCTGCACTCAGCTTAGTGATTCCTGAGAGAGAGGAGTAAAAGGTAGGAGCTCACTTGCACTTGTGGAGAATATGCTGATTTTTCAGTCACAGTGAAACACTCGATTTGGATTTTGATAGCTACTTTTGCTAAACTATTTATACACTGCAGTATTAATGTATCAGAGATAAAATACCCATAATTTTTGCCACAACATGAGATCTGATAAATTGATTGTGCCAACTTGGAGACTAAAGAATTAATTTTTTTTTCATTTCAAATGTCTTAAAAATACCAGTTGTCAGTAAAAGATAATTTTTCCCTACAACTGATGGTAATAACATCTTTGAACTGTCAAGCAGCTGTCTCTGAGTGACAGCTGAACTGTGTGGATTTCAAGAAGATAAAAAAATAATTTATGAGAGAGGTTTAAACTTACAAGGTGCTAAAAACTACAATGGAAGAGAGACAAATGTAAAAGCATAAAATATTCAAATATTTTGATTTTTTTTTTGATTAGTCACAGTTCTTACTGTCCATTTTATTTGGTAACATCATGACACTTCATGCTTTTCATGCGATGAGGTTTCATGAGCTTAAAAATAGAAGTAATAGGAGTCACTGTCATTTTGGGTTTGAGCTGGTGGTTTGTGTGCTGGGTTCAAGGGATTTCCCTGCAGCTACAGTGTCCTCAGTTACTCTGGTGGTGCTGGATTGCCCCAGTGCAACATATATATATATATACATATATACACATGTGGTGTTTAAAATGCATCAGTTGCAGAGTGAATGTGAGCTGAAGGTCACATGGGTGGATTCCAGGATTTGAGGACCTTGACGGGGTGAACTTTGAAAACCATAATACGTTTTTGAAGGTTAAGATTAAGAAAGGTTTATAATTAAGTGGAACATGACCCACTAGACCAGGTTGCTCCAGTCCCCACCCAGCCTGGCCTTGGACACAGCAGGGATGGGGCAGCCACAGCTTCTCTGGGCAACCTGTGCCAGCCAGGGCCTCAGCACCCTCACAGGGAACAACTTATTCCTAATATAGACTCATTTATAATCTGTAACAATCCAAGTTATTTAGAGCTAATATACCTCTTCCCAGATGGATGATAATGTATGTTAGTAACAGGTTTCATTAACTAATTCAATTTGATCTCAGCAGTTCAAGTACCAGTGAGAATCTTTAAGAAAAATTAATCAGAGCAAAACCCAGCACTTTTCCTGTGCCATGTCTCCACTTAGAGGTGGCAATCACCTAAAAAGTGACCATAGTCTGGCAGAATACGTGTAGTCAGTATCTGTGCAACTGATAACAAAATCACTCAGGCTGCTGCACGACTGGCAGTGCTCTGGAGAGCCACACTGCAGATATGGCTGGGGACGGTGCAAGCACAGCTGCAGATGGGCATGAGGTCAAGGCCCTTCCTAGGCCATACACAGGCACATCTGTGGATTAAAAACCCCAGGCATTTAATTTCAGACTGGCCTGACTTGCCAGGGCTGACACACACACCTGGGCACTTCCTATCACTGCTGTGGGGCTCCTCACCTGCGGCTTGGGCTGCGCTGGGAACTGTTCCTGTACCTACACAAATCGCTCCTTTGGAGCAGAGCTGGGACTGCTGCGGCTCCCTCACGCCTCTGACACTTTCCTGGGGGCAGCGTCGCTTTCTGCCGCGTCCTCACACGAGCACTACGGGAACTGGGGGGGAAACACGCGCCCGACGGCGGTCAGTCAGTGTCTGGGCACGGGGGGGAGGACAAGGTTCCCGCGGAGGGGAAGCGGAGGGCGGCGGAGGGCGGCGGAGGGCGGCGGAGGGCGGCTGAGGGCGGCTGAGGGCGGCCGGTCCCTCACACTCCCGCCAGGGCCGCCGGCGCGCGCCGCCCGCCTCAACCGCCGCCCCTCGCGCGCAGGCGCGGGCGCGTGAGGGCGCGGCCGTTTTCCCGCGCAGCCGCGGCGCGGGGCTGGGCGGGGCCGGCGCAGGCGCGGCGGCGCAGCTGGCGGCCCGTGGCGGCGGCCCGGCGCATGCGCGGCGGCGGCCCCGCTGTCAGTTCCGGCTGTTTGTCCGGGAAGTGGCTCCGGCCGGAGCCGCCGCCGCCCCCCGCCCCCCCCCCGCCCGCTCCGCCGCCCGCGGCCGCGCCCCGGCCATGGCCCGGGACTACGACCACCTCTTCAAGCTGCTCATCATCGGCGACAGCGGTGAGCGCGGGCGGCACGGCCCGGGGGCGTGGGTAGGCCGCTGGCGGGGTGGCCGCCCCTCGGGCCGTGAGGGGCCGGAGCGCGGCGGCGGGGCCGGGTCCGGGGCGGGCGGCGCGGGGGAGCCGGGGACGGGCGGCCTCCTCCGCCCGGGGCAGCCGCGGCGTTGTGCTGCCGGTGCCGCGGCGCGGGGCTGAGCCGGGACCCCGCGCTGTGCGTGAATGGCGGGGCGCGTTCGCTTGGGCTTCGGGAGGTTTTATCTGATAAACCTGCGGAACTGGCTACCGCAGGATATTATGGTAAATAGCTTGGCTGGGTTTGGGAAAAGGCAGATTAGACACGTAGAAGCCAGGACAGCACCGGCGGTGCTGCCGGCATCAGCCTTGGCGAGCGCATGTTTTGACGGCGCCCACTAATCTGTTGCTGGGATGGGCAGGGAATTCCCTTCCCCTGTGACAGGCAGTTTAGGGATCGATGGGAAGGGCTGGCTGCCCTAAGGACTGTTGTTTCCAGTGTGGCAGCTAGTACGTTTTAACAGTCATTATTATCTTAATTATTCCTTAAGACTTCTTTGTGCTTCAGCCTGAAGTCTCAGTTCTAGAGTTCCTTATTTTTTTAATGAATCCTGGAAGAGCTGGTAGCTTTGTGTGCTTCTTGTTATAGCATAGGATGCAAATATCTAAAAAGAGGAGATAAAGGCATAGTTTGAGGTTTTTTTGAAAATAGACCTTTAAATACTTCAGCAACCTCAGAAACTTCTGGAGGGCTGAGCGTGTGAACTGTGCCAGTGTCTGATGCTTTGGTCTGGGTGCACAGGGATTGGGGCTGGGAGGATTGCTGCCGTCGGTGCAGCTCCGTGTTGGTAGCACTCCAGCAGCTTGCAGCTGAATTTCCATAAACTGGAGAAGGGTGCATCCACCCTCTTCTTTTAACAGAGGTGTGGTCCTTGGGGCGGCAGGTCCCGGCATGCAGCGAGGCACAGCTCTTGATGAAAGGGTAATGTTGCACGATCTTGGCAGTTATCACCTTCAGAAGCCTTAGCTTCATGCAAAAAAATGGTTTTTTCTACACTAAACTGTGTCTGCATGAAGGGATCTAAGGAGGGAGATAGGACAATGGCTTCAGAGCAGCTTCAGGCAGTTCTGGGAGCCTTGGATTATTACAACCAAATGCTGCGTTCTGAGTAGAGCAGTGGCTCTGTTGGTTGCTGATGAGTTCCAAAACTGTTCAGGCAAGATAAACAGGATGGTGAAAACTCTGAGGAAGACTTCTCATTTTAAACAATTAAATAAATTTTGTCAGCTCAGTCTTCTTGAGCAAAATCCCTGTAGTGTATCCAGTGAAAGGAGTGTTGTGAGAATTGTCAGGCTGCCTGTGGTTCTCTGCTGTAATTAAATCTCACTATGTAGTTTGACTATTGATTTTTCTTTGGTTTTGTTTTTGTTAACCCCAACAGGATGGCTTTGTCCCTGCTTGCACGAAACAGTTTGCTTGCCTTGTTTATTGACATTTATTCCCTGCAATAGGAAGTGGACTGTTACTAGATAGGATAATTCTGTCTCATCTGCTTTCCCTTGTATGCAAATCTGTCAGAGGGGTAGTAGGTTTGTGTGTTTTTAGAACAGGTCATCTTGAAAAGCTGCTGGTGATTTCAGCTGTGCCAGATATTTAAAAATAATACAGATGATCTGTGCTTTGCATCTGCTTCTTTAATTCACTCTACCATTCAGTAAGACATGGGTCTTAGAATCTTGTCTGACACTGAAATATACTTTTAATTGTAATTGTGCAAAGTCAATAGGCTTTTTTTTGTTTGTTTTGTTTCGTTTTGCTGTCTTCAAGAAGCTGAGGGCCCTGCAAGCCTTGTCTTCAGATCTTCAAACAGCTCTGTGTGGGAAGTGTGGGGTCACCAAGAGTGTGGTTTTCTCTGTGTGAGCAGTGTGGGTCAGAGGCAGGGTTTGTTTAGTGAGATCATTGTCACTGGGAGCATGCAGAACTTCCTGAGTTCGGGAGCTTTCTTCTCTCTGGAAGCTGCCAGCCTGCTGGGAGCTGTGCAGCTTGTGCAGTGGAGGGCAGTGTGACAGAGCAGTGTCATGTGCAGCTCTGCAGCATTGCCCAGGGCCGCCTGAGCTCGGACGTGCTGCTGTGGTCTGACAGGTCTGGGGGTTCTGGCACCTTCTTGCCTTTCACTGAGCTGAAGGCCAAGGCTGCTTGGTCAAGAAGCACACGCTTGCTGCTGAAACATCCTTGTTTTCTTTTAATTTCTTATTTTTTCTTAATTGACTGGTGTTTCCAGAGCTTTAAGTCTTGTTAAATAACCAGTCCTCTGAAGGAACTGCTCTGCTACCTTTTTTGAGCTCAGATATATTGATTATATGCATGCTGTAGCTTTGTATTTTTTAGTCCCTTACCTCTTTTCCTCCTTAGCTTGGTAGCAGTGAGGAATGAGCATGGCTTCTCCAGATGGCTGGTGATTTGAACTCTTTGCAAATGAGACCTGGCTTACTGTAATCATGCAGATTTTTAGGCTGGTTTTTATTTTTTGTTGGTAGCTGTTGTCACATGCCAGCAGCTGAAAACTACTGGAGTTCTGCATAGCCTTTGCATAGGTCTTCTATTAAGAAGAACTTGCAAGTTATACATCATCAAAATAATTACCTTGGATAACTTCTACCTGAAAAGATTTAATAGATAATTACCTCGGTGAAGTTGAATTTCCTATTCATGCCATAGCAGATTTATTTTGGGGAGAAAGGGTCATTAACAGCAGAGATGTTATGCAGAGATAACAACGTGGAGACATTCAGATACCCAGATTCCCTTGGGTGGGTGTGCAGGAATGAGTTTCTTACAGCTCTTGTCTGAAGCACTGTGAAAAATGCTTCCCTGCAACAGGGTGTGATCAGGGTGCAAACAATCAGTATGGAAAACCTGGATGAAGAGCTACTCAAAGCATTTAGAGTAATGTTTCATGGAACATTTTGGCAACAGGGACAGCTTCAGAAAGGTGTGTGTCCTTCCAGTGAGATGTGCAATGAGGCTGTTTCAGACAGCAGTACAGGACAGTGATTCCCAATTAGTGTTCAGGCTTCTGTTACACTGTGGCCATGCTAATGGGAGCTTTGTAGTACCGAGCCCTGTGTGATTGTCAGAGCAGTCCAAATTCCACACAGAATGGGAGGTAGGCAGGGCTGTTACTGACGTCACACACGATGTGCAAGTGGAATTCAATAGTGCTGAATTCAGAGCAGTGCTCTGAGCACTTGTTCATTCACAGGACATGCTCAGCTTTGGCTCTTTCCCTAGCAGATGTAAGCCTACTGATTGTGAACTTGATTTTAGTTATTATTCTTCTCTGACCTCTTGAACTGACCACAGTTCAGAAGCTGCTGTTGCAGGGTTTGCTGAGGGCTGGAGGAGGGAGGGCACAAGTTCCCCCTCCCTGCACTGCTACCAGGAGCATCCTGTCTTGGGGTGACTGTGCTTGGTCAAATCTCCGAGGAGAGTGTGGAGATGAATATTTAAGGTGGATGGTACTAAATGATGTGCTGATTTTTATGCAATGGATGGATAAAACATTGTCATGTTCCCCGACCCCCAGGATGACTGCATTGAAAGTTTGCTGTATTTGTTTGTTGTAGGTGTGGGCAAGAGCAGTTTGCTGTTGCGTTTTGCAGATAATACCTTCTCAGGTGAGTGGTTTGTTTCCTTCAGTAAGTGAAATGCTCTAGGTTTGCTGCTGGTTGTAAGGAATCTATGTTTGCCCACTGATAGCTGTGCTGGGAATACCTCATCTTTTAACTTTGCATCTCTTGGTGTAGGCCTGTGCAGGCCATCCTGACTGATCTTCACTTGCAGCTGGAAGTCCCTGAGTATTGAAATACTGAGGTGGTTCCAGAAACAGCTTGGGTGGTTTAGGTTGTGCTATACTCTGCAGACTTCCTATTAGCCATTTGGGATTTAGATTGATTGAGTATTGTGGTAAACCACTTACATTCGTGATATAACCAATTTATTGGGAGGAAACTCCTAGAACTGTAGGACTGTATTCAAAACAAGTGTTTCCACAAGTATTTAAAGCAAAGTGTTGTCTCAAAATTTTCACAAGTGAAGTGCTCTCATAGTTACTGTCTATTTCTTGAGATATTTGGGTGCATACTCTTGATCAATGGGATAGGAAAATAATAATTTTATTTTGTAACACTGAGCTTTTAATTTTAAAGATGGCATGGGAGAAGTGGTTTTATGGCTAGGAAGAAAAGCTATTAGGTACAGATAAAAATATGTAGATCAGCATGATATAAGGCATTTTAAACAGTAAGCAGATTGGGGAACCTTGTTCTCCTGTCCAGTCTGAGAGCTGCTGCCAAGTAGTGTCCAAGCAGTGTGCTTTGGGACATCCAAAATAAACAAGCCTTAGGTTCTCACTTACCCATGCTTTCCCTCCAGGCAGCTACATTACCACCATTGGAGTGGATTTTAAAATCCGGACAGTTGAGATCAATGGAGAGAAGGTGAAGCTCCAGATCTGGGACACAGCTGGCCAAGAACGCTTCCGGACTATTACATCAACGTGAGTAACACCAGCCTTTGTGCTGTGCACCTCTGGGTCTGGATCTCATAGTCCAGAGTTGGGGTTTAGCTATTGAAGTGTTGCAGTTGATCACTAGTGATAGCTGTGTGGTCTGTACAGTGAAACCTCTCTCAGCTGTGTCAGAACTGACTGTGGTGGTGATGTTCTGGCAAGCTTTGAAACTGGGATTTCAGAGTTCCTCACCCTTCTATGCATTTCTGTGGTTGGCTTTGTCTTATTCCTCTGCTAGTATTCCCTTATTCCTCTGCTGGTAGAGCTAGAGGTATTAGACTGCGTGTAGTAGGCAGCTTGTCTCGGTGCCTATCCAAGTTTGTCCTCTGACTGCACAGCCAAGCACAGAGTGCAAACTCTCTGCCAGTGTCATGTAACTAATGAACAGCTCGAAGATTGAAGAGTGGGATTTCTCCTGGTTTTCCTTTAGGACAAATGCTTTAGCAGCTATCTTTATGTGGAGTTCTGCTGAAGCAGACGCCCACATGATATTAACCTTTTCCTTGGTTGGAATTCAGATTTGAACTCATTGTCCTTTTGAACAGCATGTGCAGAGCTTTTCCTGTTCCTGAAGAAACCACACCTAGAGCTGCGGTGGTGGGAACTAAGAATAAAATGTGTTTGTAAACTGATTGCAGTAAAAGTGGACTGCTCATGGGGGGAAGAGGGAAAAGTGCATTTGGAAATGGAACTTTTGTTCCTTGGGTTTTAACCAAAATAATTCTTGAAAGATCCATATGTTTCACTTGGTCCTTCACGACTCACTTCTCCTTTGGCTCTTATTCGAGAGAAGGATAATTTTCAGCTGATGAACTGATTAATTTGCTTACACCTGAAAATAATGAGATTGGTTACATCTGTGTTATGTCTAGAAATGGCAAAGTCCAACGTGATGTGTGCGCCGCCCCTTTCCTCTGCGCTCCTATATGGATATTACTGGGTTACTTCCATTGTTTCTTAAGTGTTTAGCTTGAAAAAAACCTCAGTTGCCTCTTGTAGGGTTCCTGTGTGTGACATCACTTCTTGTTGGAGCGCTGCAGGCAGTTTTGGGAAGGAAGTGGTGAGGGGGAGGCAGCCGTGCAGTGCTGCAGCCCTGTCAGCTGTGACAGGCGAGTCAGAGAGCCCCCAGTACTGCTGAGTCAGCAAATGGCCTTCCTGTTTGCAGATTCCCGGGCTCAGGAACGAGCGTTGGCTCCTGGGGTGATGCCAGCTAGCTTAGAAAGCCATGGTGTGTCCAGCACTGAGCGGGGATACCAGCAAAGGAGGATTCAGTGGGAATTGCTGCAGATCGGACCTTGCGCAGTGTTTTATGGAAATTCTTTTCTTCGTTAACATTTCAAATAGATAATGAAATCTGTTTTGAGGCATTTGTGCCATGACCTCTTGGAACTCTGCTGCTACTTCCTTTTGCATTCATTGCTTTTTACCCAAGTGAGGCATATTTTACTTTAGGGGGATCTAACGTTTTGGGGTGTCTTCCTTAGCACTCTGGTAGTTACTGAATGGTAACTCCATGGTCAGGGAAAAAAATCTGCATTTTTTGCAGTTCTGTGCAAAGAAGTTCACGTGTCCAAGTGCATTTGAAGTGTTGAAGAAAATGTTTTGGGAATGCTGATTATAGTGGGATGAGGGCTCCTCTTGCTAGGTTGGTTGGCTGTGCCTGTCTAGTGTTCCTAATCATATTGCCTATAAAACCAGGCAATAACAAAAGTTAAATTTTAGAAATGGTTCTGGCTGGCTTGTTTTGTGGTTAGTTTTGGGTTTTTTTCATTTATTGGCAAAGTTAACTGATTTATTTATCCTAAACTGACTGACAAATCAACCTTGCTTGTTCTTACAAAAGGCCTTGGCTATCAAATCATGGGTGGAGTGTGAGTGCCCTGTCAACAGAATGTAGTAGTGTGCCTGGTCTTTGACTAGATTGAGGTTTAGACTGAAGTTAAGAATATAAAAGGTGTTCCTTCAGTATTACAGTAGGTCAGGGAGTCCCTTTACAGTGAAAGGCAGAGTTCAGATTGATGTTGAGCCAAGCTTGGCAAGCAAGCCTGAAATTAGAGCCCATCTGGTAATTACAGTAATAGGTTGGTAGTGCTGCTGTGTGGACTTAGAACTGCAAAATGGTAGAGGTGGTAGGAAGTTAATAGTGGAAAATTGGGAAACATTAAAAGGTTGTAGTAGTTTGATTTCACGTGACTGTAACTACAGTCAAAAGCTGAAAAGCAGAATAAAACTGTTAAGGAACAGAAATCACGTTGGTCTGGAGTATTCCACAGAAGCTCAAGAAAATTTCAGACTAGGAAGTATAAAGGCAGCTGGTTTTATTGTCTGTTAAATGTGGAAATACTGGGATAGCTGGTGCCTTCTGGGAGGAGAGGCTGATCTGTGTGAATTTGGTTGCCATGGAATGTCATCCAAATTAAATTTGATTTAAATTCACCAGGGATTTAGCATGCCAGGATGCAGCTGTATTAGCAGGAATACTTAAAATGCATGAACAGCCAGTCCCTGTACTTGATTTCCTCTTGTAGACAGGACTACTTTGTCCTGATTCAGGACTCTGGGTTTAGGATTCCAGCTTTACATAATGGCTGTCAGATGCCAGCTCAGGATGAATAGTGATAGCAGAGGGACCTTCTGCCATGGTTTCCTGTGGAATGGCATGTTTGAGAGAGGGATAAGACCTTTGAGATGATAGAATTGCTGTGTCTTGTAAAGCAGATATGACTAAAAGGCTAGTAGTTAAAAGACTGGTGTGACTGACAATAGGTGTGCTTCCAAGAACTTGAAAGAAAGATGAGTATGAAACCAGATTATTAGAAGTCTCTGGAAATGGTTAGAATTCTAGATGAATGAAAAAACAAAGGAAATGTGTGCTACAAAGTAGTGAAATATGAACAAAGAAGCTGGATTAAAAACCAGTGCCCTGTCTTTCATGTTTGGCAGTTAAATGTTTTCCTGGGAAAAAAAAAAAAAAACAACATATGGGTCCTACTGGACCAACATAGTGTCTGTTTTAAATCTGACTTAGCTGCTGCTGTGCTCCATGAAGCTGTTGTTATAACTCCAAATGTTAATATTGGGAAGCAGTTGCTAGAGGGAATCTGAGAACTTTGTCACTGTTTTCTTGCAGCAGTGAATGCCCCAACGAGTGGCAGCTGTTCCTTTGTGTTTCCCAAGACTGTATTCAGGGATGTGAGGAGGGGATGCAGGTGGCTGAAGGACATGTTGAGTTTGGGTAATCCCCAGGTGATTCCAGTGGCAGAACAAGCAATAAGGTGTTTATTTCAATTAAATGTTGGCTTTCTTAAGCCTTTTCCACACCTAAGCTAAATGTAAAGCCTCTAGGTCTAGGGACTTGCAACTGTATGGGAGATTGTTGGCTACCACCAAGCATCCAAAGGTGTACACAGGTCAGGTTTGGTTGTCTTTCACCTCAGCAGGATACTTTCATGGATACTCTTAACATGAATAACTGGTCTAGAACATTTTTTTCTGTATTTCACAAAGGTATTTCCACCAGCAGATGCTGGCTTGGGGGTTTGCAGAGTACATGGCAGAGCACTCCCACCACACAGAGGACAGCCAGCACCAGTCTGTGACTGAGAGGCTCAGATTGAGGACTTCAGGTCTCTTCTGCTTTCATTTCTGTGGTCTCTATTTCCCCAAAAATGTGGATGGGAAGGAGATAAGACATTCTTTCCCTTGTGTCAAAGTCTCAACTACCTCTTGGTTGCCAAAAGCACAAAATTTACACCTACTCCTCCCTGAATGCCAAAAGCCCCATCTGTTCTCTACTCGCCAAAGCCCACAACCTGTTATAAAAGCAATTCTGCACTGCATCATTCTGGAAGTTGAAGTATGGGATAGGATAAATTAGATTTTGTTTTCTAGTACTGTCCTGCATTTGGGGTTGGAGAAGCTTCTCTGTACTTGTTAAGCCTTAAATGTTATCTAGGATGCAGAGCATCTAACAACTGATGGAAAATAGCATGACCACCTTTTTGAGAAAAAATGTGTGCTATGGGACTTAAGAGTTAGAGAATAACAGGTAGTCATGGTCTTATCTCTCAGGTTTATCTCTCTTGGTAATGACAGCCAATAGAGAAAATGACATTTTAGTGTAGACGAGGGGTTGGCAACCTTTCTAGAACGATGTGCCAGACAATTTTCTGTTCCAAAAATAGCAGCAGTGTGTGCTGGTAGGCACTCAGCAGGAGCCAGGGGTTGCTGTCTTGCACAAAGGAAGCTTTTTCTGATGAGGTGGTTGGCAGTATCAGTGGCAGGAGCTCCAAACCCCTGCAGGGTTCCCATTGCTGTGGTGGTCTCTGCTGCAGGGTCCAGCCCACAGACCCCATCCCAGGAGCAACACGTGGTGGTGCTGACATGGAGGTGTCAGGAGTGGGATTGGTGTGTGCAGCTGCCCCTTCTCCACTCCCTGACATCATGTGCTTTGCTCAGGAGAAAATGTAGGTGCGTGGGCAAGGTAGGAGCAGCAGGATGCTCTGCTGGGCCCCTGCTCGGGCTGACAGGGATGCCAGGCTGGGCTCGGTGTGCACAGCAGAGAGAAGCAGCTCTGCGTAGGTGCAGCTGAGCCACTGCGCTTCTGCAAGGGCTGTCTTGGCAAATGCAGTGCTCAGTGCTGGGGAGGAAGTGGTAGGTCAGCCTGGGGGCTGCTGAATTAAAAGATTATTAGGTGATGATATGGGAGAACTTGAAGATAATTTTATTGTTCAGCTGTGGAGAAATGCAGTGTGTTGCTAGGATTGATGTCACTCAAAAGAGGATTCATCAAAACCAGTGTGCAGGGCATGCCAGTATCAGGAGAGGATGGGTTATTTTTGCAACATGTGGATTCAGGCCATGAAATACTTTTCCCTCTAAAGGATCCAAGTTATGAATAAAGTTGTGTTGTAATCAAGTCAAGCACAAATGCAGTGCTGTAGCAAGTTTTGAAGTTGTTGAAAGAATTGACTGTGAATGGACTAGAACATTTGAAAGTGCAGGATTTCTTATGGGCTGGGAATAAGTAATTCTTACCTGAGTTAGTTCTTGCCAAGGGAAGCAAATGTACAGCATAAATCACTGGTAAAACATGGCATGGGAGAAGCATTTGAGTGTCTTCTGCAAGTGCCCAGCCAGGCAGTAGGAGCATCCTGGAGGAGCACTGGTACCCAGGGCTGTCACTGCAGGGATCAGCAGAGGAAGGTGTGTGACCCTGGGGGTGCTCTGCGCCTCTCTGCAAGTCTGTCTGATGATGCATAAAGGCAGGTGGCTTCTCTCGTAGAAGGATGATGAGGCTGGAGGTGGAAGAGACAGTGACTTGCTGAAGCACTTCAGTAGCAAAGAGAGCTGAGGCTTTGAGATCTTCTCAAAGGTGTGTTTGGGTTAGATTTAAAGCTTTGAAGTTCAAAGATGTGTTTGCTGAGTTGGAAAAATCAAAGAGCAGCAGAATGGTCTCAGTGGACATCTCTGAAGTGCACAAGCAAGAAGTGCTTGTGATAAGACAGCAAGGTCTAGTAATGCTGTCACAGTTTAAGGGAAAATCCTCAATTTTGTATGCTGGTTTCTTGAATTTGTTTTATTAAAAATTTTAATATTGATCAGAAGAAAGAGAAGAGGATGTAAGGAAAAGAATAAAGTTACACATAATACAAAAAAATGGATCCTGATGAAGACCTCACTGTTAACTGTTACCTGTTTAAATTACTTTTTATTTTTTGGGTTACAGCTGCCTAATTTGCCACAGGGAATGTACTTGATAGCCTTGTGATTGTGGCTGAAAACTGAGAAGGTAGAGCTTGCTTGTTTCTAATTAGCATTTTCATGGTGCAGATACTATCTGTCTTTGGTAGCTTTGTGCAGGTGATAATGTTGGAACCTGAATTCAGATATTTTTCTTGCATATCAGACTTGTGCATCATCTTTTAAAGGTGCCAGTTGCCCAAGACTAATGGGAATAAACTGAAATACAGCTTATTTTTAATGGCTAAAGGTAGCAGAGTGTATTGAATGCACATATGGAGTCGATCTGTTGAGTAGGAAGGTGTGATCAGAACACAGTCGCTCAACAAGACAGAAATTTTTGAGAGCTCAAGAGAACTGTGACTGAAGGTTGAGTATATTTGGAGATCTGCTGAAATTTTAGTCTGTAAGTGATTGTTCACAGATAACAGAATTACTGCAAAAACTTGATGTGGCTTATACAGCCCCAGGGATGACATCACAGCCAGTTCTGAGGATGTGCTGGGGGTACCATCGCCTTTGGTCCTGTAGCTGGAAGACAGCATTCATCTTTGAAGGTCCTGACAACCTGAACAAGGAAGATTTTAGAAGACTTTGGACTTGGAAATGTATTTGTGTAGAGTGAATGAGCAGGGAGCTCTGTAGCTTTGGGGGAATAGCCTGGGATCAAGCTGTTATAAAAGAGCTACATGAGTCTCAATGGAGAGAAATGGGGGCACTTGATTACCATAACTTGAGGATTTATTGTGAATCCTGTAGAAGCTCAGTGGAAGAGAAGGTGATGCCCTGGGTTAACATTTGCTGTCCTTTGTACCCACAGGTATTACAGAGGAACACACGGGGTCATTGTTGTCTACGACGTAACGAGCGCAGAATCTTTTGTGAATGTAAAACGGTGGTTGCATGAAATTAATCAAAACTGTGATGATGTCTGCAGGATACTTGGTAGGTGATTAGGGAGTTACAGCACCTTATTTAGTGGGCTGGCCTGCTGGAATACCAAACTGACTTTTATTCTCTTTCCTTTTTTAGTGGGCAATAAGAATGATGATCCAGACCGAAAAGTGGTAGAAACAGAAGATGCCTATAAATTTGCTGGGCAGATGGAGATCCAGTTGTTTGAGACCAGCGCCAAAGAAAATATTAATGTGGAAGAGGTAATATAATATTCAGAAGAGTAGAGATAGAATGATTTAGGGATAATGGTGTGGGAAGAAATAAAAATTCCATTCTTCCCATTGAGAAAGAAAAAGTGTTTGTATGAGTTGGAAGTAGTAGGTAAAATCTCAAAAAGAGACATTCAGCTGTTTTTGGAAGAGTTGGGGAAGCAAAATGAAGGAGCCCACACTGCATTTTCAGTAGCTTTGCAGTGCTCATGTATTAGGCAGGAAGGAGTTGAGAATGCTTGTAAGAGGTAAGACTATCCAGACTTCACTCCTGCCCTCAATTGCCAAACTGCCCTGGTTTTATTGGTTTGGAAAAAGGGATAGAGGTACTGTTTAGTTTGGGAGTGGGTTGGGAAAAGCTATTGGATTTCCACTTGGGCCATAGTGGGTTGGGGAAGGTCTCTGAAGTGTTATTGTAACATAGAGAAAAGGGGAATGGGAGCAGCACCCCACAGGAGCCAGCACCCCACAGGAGCCAACCCGAGTTCTGGGGTGGTCTGAGTGTGCTTGTTTCTCTTGCAGATGTTTAATTGCATTACAGAGCTTGTCCTGCGAGCAAAGAAAGAAAACTTAGCAAAGCAGCAACAGCAGCAACAGAACGATGTGGTGAAGCTAACGAAGAACAGTAAAAGGAAGAAGCGGTGCTGCTAATGCCCCTTCCCTGCTGCAGAGACTCTGCTCTCAGACAGATCAGCCCCTCCAGCTAGACTCGGGCAATTCCACTGGGGCAGGCTTTGGGAGGACTTTCTCAGTTTTGTGCCGTTATTTAAAGATTATTTTTTCTCCATGTTTTCTATCAAGAGGCGCTGGCACCTTCCCACTGCAGTGCCAAGAAGGTATCGGATGGAATCTTGCCCCCCTCTCCTCCCCTGCTTATTCCAGTGCGCCTTGTAGACAAGAAGGACGTTGCCTACCAAGTGGACTAATTAACCCAAGAGTTTGTATATAATGTATATTGCTTTAACCAGCCTCGCCTCTCTGTTGTCGCTTTGGCTTCTGCCTTCTTAATGTCAACCAATCATGGACTGCAGAGTTCATCTTTTTAAAGAAAAAGTTTAAAAGTTCTTAATTTGAGTTGGCCCCGGGCTGGCACTGCTTCCCGGGGCCTCCAGCTGCATTTCTGTTGGGCTCCAGGCTGGCATCTGCTGCCCCTGGGGCCCCTGGCTTCTCCTGGAGTCCCTGGCTTTTCCTGGGGCTCGGGCTGTGTTTTTCTAGGTACCAGGATTGCAGGTGTTGCTGCTGGAGCCTGGGGTTTGATTTCACCAGCCCCTGGGCTGGCAGCTGGAGCTGCTGCTGGGGCCTGGAATTTCAGCTTGCCATCATCCAGATTCGTGGCTGGATCCTTGGGTTTCACCTCCTTCTGCTGCAGCCCAGCTGTACCTGTGCTCTCCTGTAGTTTGTATCAAGATACTGGAAAACAAACTGACCTGCAGAAGTGGGATTTGTTTGGATAAAACCTTTTTTTTTTTAAAGCAAAGTTTAACAACTTTGACCTCTGCTTCTGGTTCTGCCAGTGTTCTAAGTGAGGGTCCATTTCTTTTGAGAAGAACAAAAATCATGTGATTCTGCCAAAAACCCCAAACTTCTCCTTGTTGCCCTGTCCACAAATAGGCAATCTGAACTTGAATGTGAATTTTGGTGGCAAAGCTTTTGTTTTTGAGAGAGAAAAGGCATGAAAAAAATTGAGCTCTTCTTATTGATGTCTGAATATGAAAGCTGCAGGATCATTCCCAGGATTCTTCAGTTAGGAAGGAGGACTGCTGTTTAATGCAAAGAAATGGAAAGCTTGCTTGCTTGGGTTATGTGGTGGTGGAGGATCACACTTGGAAACAAACTGGGCTTGCTGTGCTCAGCAACATTTTCCTGGCCCTCGTCAGCCTTTCTGGGAAAACAAGGGCTCACTTCCTCAGCCTGAATAGATGTAGTTAAAGGTGGAGAGTGTATGTGTGTGTGTGTAACTAAAATATCAAATGTCTGGGCTGAAAGGACACGCTCAGCACCTGGATTATTGCCTAAATAATAATAAAAAATAATTTTACCTTAAAAGGCATGGAGGGTATGACTTCCTTTAAGGCCTTGAAGGAGGACATACTCCATGTGCCAGTAAGTGGCCCTGTGGAATTGCTGGCCTTAGTTTGGTAGGATGTGATTCACCCATGTCCATGAGCTTGGAATCAGCCCACTTCTCTCCCTTCCTCACCCTTTCTCCAGGAGAGGCTAAATTTTAGTCACTTATTTTGCCTGCATTTTTTTAGATTTTTCAGGTTGTGGTGAGAGCCCTGATCATACAATCACATCACGGTCAATCACTTTAAAGACTTTTTCCAAAGTGTAAACGATGAATGTGCAACACGTGGGTTTTTAATGGGTTCAGGTGCTGGGATATGGATCCAGCTGCCTTCACCCACCTCTGTTCTTCACATATCCTGCATTGGTAGCCCCAGAACTGGAGTGAGCTGGGATGGTGCTGCTGGGGTGAGCTCTGATCAGTGTTGAGAGGCTGTGCAAAGTGGTGGCTTTGGTCACACCAGTCCCTCCTGCCTGCTCTCCAGTGTGGAATGTGTGTGCTGGGAGGAGCTGGGCCAGTCCCTGGAGCTGCCTGTGGGGGTTCCCCCTGCAGACTGAGGGGCCCGGCTGTGGTACTTTGGGAATCTTGTTGGTAGCTGTGTGCAGATCTAGGAGGGAGTAACTTCATATAGGCAGAAGTAAAGAACATGTCTGAATTTACTGGAAATGATGCAATAAAATGAGGAAATGGTGCACCCAAGCCTGGAGTGTTCTCTTATATGGAAAAATTGGTCCTCTTTGAGTCCAGGTTTTTGTGGCTGTGGTTGGAATTCTGTCAATCCAGGTCCAGCTTCCTGGCTTAAAGTGGGAATTTCTTTTTTTTTTTTCCCCAGAGCTGGCTGTAGAGGAGCAGTTACCTCTGCTCTTGCCATCACTGTTCAATTGGAAGGGGTGGGGACTGTGTCTCTAGTGGTGCTGATGTGAAGTTTCCTAAATGTTGAGCAATGGAATGTCTAACTGGTTTGCTAGGATTATTTCTGTAATGAAAGTTTCTAATTATGCTTTTTAAATAATTTTAAAAAACTAAAAATAAAGGTTACAAGCTGCCAAATCTTTTTTTGAGGCTCTGTTTCCTCTGCTGTCCAGCACCTGGAGGTGAAGGGTGGCAAGCCAGGGGTGAGCTCTGCTGCTGAGTGTAAAGGGTTATTTCCTAAGAGGGGATATTAAAAAAACCATAATTAATGCTTTCAAATGTTTAGTTGCCGTTTTAGGTTGAATGAAAGAGGAAGGTGGAATGGGTAGCTTATTTCTGTGTGAAGTGAGATGCCTGTGATTGTGCTGAAATCTTTTGTCTTTCTGCTCAACAAAAAGTATTGAGTGAGCTTTGAAAGCTCCTTCTCCCGAGGTGAATAAAAATCACCTGGAGTCTCTCTTCACTTTCCCAGGAAATTGCTGTGTGTTTAATGAATCTGTGCAGGAACTGCAGCCGTGGCTGTGCCCTCAGCATCCCCTTGCCCTGCCCAGGCTGCTCCTGGGGCAGAGATGGAAACCTCTGGGAAGGTGCCTTGGCTGTGTCTGTGCCCTTTGGGAGGAGCAGCTGGAGGGGACTCGTGGGGCCGTGTGGATGGCCTGAGCTGCAGCTGCTGCCAGCTGTGGGTCTGTGCCTCTCTGTGTTTCCTGTCTAAACCCCTCCCAGTCTGAGTCTGCCTCCATCCCAGGGCCAGTAAAGGACAAATGGCTGGAAGGTGAGATGATTTACCCACCTTTAGGTGTTCCTAAGAGATGCAAATGTTTCAAATGTTTTTGCCCTGGCCCCTTCTCCCCTAAGCACACACAGGGGCTTTACCTGGCTGAATTTCATGGGATGATGCAGCACCAAAGATGCTGTTGGGTGTTAAATGACAGTTCAAAAAATGAGCTTGTTTTGCTGCTGGGTACAGTAAAGTGAGAGCTGAGACAGTATCGTATAAATGATGTTTTATTCTGAAGAGAACTATTTACAAAAGAAGTAGAGCATTGTTTTTACTAAAAATATGCCTTTATAGATTTTTATAATATGTATCTTATAAAAACCATACATTTATTTACATGACTGCTACATACAAAAATTACAGCACTGTGGTATATGTACATATCTATAGGTACATTCTTTCTGCTTGTCCCTGCTGTGTGCTTTTTCCCTCTCAATCCAAGGGAATCATTGCTGCAGCACCCAGACACTTCCTTTCTTGGCTTTTTGGTTCAAACAATTTTGCTTTTTATAGCTGAGTGGGGAGTAGAGAGTTTGCCTGATGGAGAGGCATATCTGGAATCTACCATTCTAAGTAGGACAAGTGCATGTGGCCCTGCCTGCAGCCTCACTTCCTGCTCTCTCTGCAAAATGACTCTGTTGTCAGTAACTTTTTCATTTACTGTTCATCTCCATGACAAGTTGCTGATCTAAGTTTGTGGGAAGATAAAGTGCTAGTGACTTGCCTTTCATTTACATTTGTTCCTTGTTTACAGTTGCTTCCCTTGCAGAGTTTAGGAAGGGGAGACTGATCCCTTTTCCCTCAGGCTGGCATAACAAACGTTTGCCCAAAGAGTCTCCTGTTACCTGTGGGAAAGTCCTTTGTAACCTTAATCTCAGCAGGCATCTCTTCTCTGTGCAATATTTGAACAGTGACTGTGCAGCACTGCTGTTTTATTTACCATTATCTCAAAAGCGAGGCTGAGGGTTGTATTTAGAGCTGCTGATCCCACTCATTAAATCTCCTTTGGGATCCTGAGTACCTGCTGGATTAATGTCCTTCCTCCATCTCATCTCCTGGAGCTGCTGTGTCCTTTACACCGTGGGTGCGTCCTGGAAGAGTCAAGTGCCACAAGTGAAGGAAGTGTCTTCCAACCAGCACTGCAAGGCTGATTCCAGGCTGTGACAGGATGGAGGGGAGTGTGTTAATGACAGCACAGAGTGAAGCAGTCGGGACCTTGTTAAAACACAACGTGACAAATACAGGTGAGGTTTTTCAAGACAGAAGACAATACCTAGTTGCTGTGTTAAGGCAGTTTCTGTTCCTGTGGAGTAGCAGCTCAGCACAAGGAGGTCTCCTTTGGTGTGTTGTCCAGTTCATTACACCCAGTTCTCTTGTATCTCTGGGTTTAGTAGTGCAACTAAGTCTTTAGGGTGAAGGGGCTTGTTTGAAGAAACCATACCCAACTGGCACCTTAGAACATGCAGACTTTCCTCTTGCAATCTCTTCTGTCACTCTTGTTAAATAAATAAAATTGCAATGGGATTAAGGATTCTTATTGAATGAAGAGATGGGCTGTGCCTACCCCTGCAACCGATTGCGTCACTTTCCTCAGCAAACGTAGCAGAAGGCACCTTTCTTCATCTCATTACTGCATCTTCGTGGGGTAACTTAAGGCCCTTGCCTTAGGCTTGCATCCATCCATCCATCCATCCATCCATCCATCCATCCATCCATGCTCACTGGGGTAGAGTCCCACACATGGTGGGCATGTGGCTTGAAGAGAGCTGGTGGGATCTGGGAAATGACAACTGACAGCAGAAGAAAGGTCCCTGAGGACCAAGATGTTCGTGTGGCTCTCCTGTGACAGAGCACCGTTCTCAGTGTTCACTGGTGTCACCGTGTCACAGGCGTCACTGGCATCCATGCATCCACTCCTCATTTTGCAGGGATCCAAGGCTGGGGTAATGCATGTGGGTGTGACTGAGTCCTGGCAGCAGGAGATGCTGAGCAGGTGCCTCGTGTCCCTGCCCTGTCCAGAGTCACAGTAGAGGCAGGATGGGAGCATGAGGTCATGTGGCACTGCACTGCAGCCCTTCCCCTCGCTTGCACAAGTGGCTACAAGGAGATACTCAACAGCTGAGCATTGCCTAGAAAGGAGAGGCCAAGTTTCAGTTTCCTTCCCTGCCTGTGAGGCTCCTGATGCCTTTCCCCAAAAGCATCAAGCTGTATTGGTGGGGCTTTGCCCAAGCATCTCCTGAAGAAAGTTCTGCAATCCAGAGTTCATTGCTTTCATGTAGATGGGTTTCACCACTCAGCTCTTCACTATCATGGCCAATCTCAGAGCACTCTGCTCCTTGCAGCCCAGAGCTGCCTTAGTGCAAGATGATTTCATACCAATGTGGTGGTTTCAT
Source organism: Molothrus aeneus (assembly GCF_037042795.1). Taxonomy (NCBI): domain Eukaryota; kingdom Metazoa; phylum Chordata; class Aves; order Passeriformes; family Icteridae; genus Molothrus; species Molothrus aeneus. The sequence continues at coordinate 3,829,426 of NC_089663.1, forward strand.
GTAACAAGGAAATACAGGAATGCTCAAATCTTCATAGGCAGAAAGGATATTTGTACTGAGGTATTATGGATGTTCTATCCCACAGGGAGGCTGAATAACACTAAAACCCAAGCCACCAGCCTCTTACCTGCTGCTTAGAAGGTGATTGGTACCCGTTCTAGCAGAAAGCTTGTTCCTGTGAGTAGAGATAGCAGCTCCCTGTGGGATGGTGTGTTAGCACCGAAGTTGCTGAGCAGGGCAGGGCTGGAGGTGAGGCCAGCTCTGTCTGCTGTGGGACAGTGTAGGTGGTGGCCTTTTGAAAGCAGCAGGAAACAAACTCATGGGTATTATGAGCTGGGAGAATGTGTGAAAATTGCATGACAGCAGCAGGACATCTCTGAACTGAGCCTGGTGCTCCTCACTGGCTTATGATGGTAGACTGATAAAAGAGAAGAGCTGTAAAGTGCCCATCCAGTGCAGAGGGCAGGTCCCTAGTTGAGTATTGCAGGGTTTCCAGCACTGCTGTGTGCTGGAATACACCAAAAAAGCCACGTTCCTTCTTGTTGATCAAGTCGTGCAAAGCAGGCTCTGGTCATCTTTGATCCAAAGGACCTTTGGCTCACTAAAGGGCTGAGTAGCAACTGACCCCCAGGCAGGGACAAAACTCCTTTCTGTCAGGCCATAGCCAGTGTTTCTGCATAGGGCAGAGTAACCTGCAGGCTTTCCAGAGCTTTGTAGACACCCTGATAGCCTTTGGCTTCAGTGAAGGCAGATGCCAGTGTGCTTTCTGAGGATGGAGTCTGCCAACCCAGTGTCAAAGACTGACTGACATCATTGGGAGTAGGCTTCCAGTGAATTATTTGTTAGGCTTTTGGGGGCCTATCCAGTTAAAATGACAGTTTTCTTACTCTGCTCGGGAGATGTGTATGGCTTTGGGGAAAGGTGTGTGACTTGCTGAAGCTCCCAAACTGCTTTTGGCCATTGGAGGAACAGCAGGTGCCCCGGGACTGAACATGCACAACTTTTATCCAGTCTGTAATCTGTTGTAGATGGTCAGTCTCCTGGGGAGAAATCTGAGTAGCTACAGCCTGCAACTCTTACCTCTAACAGGAGGGAGCTGGAGAGGACAGTGACACCACCCATCTGTCCCCTGCCCTGAGCTGTGAGGAGCCTGGATCCCAGGGAGGGTGAACGGCCACACAGAGCTCAAGGGGAGATGGTGCCCAGGCAGGAGCTGCAGTGAGGGCTCAGCTTCCACCACGGAGAAAGCTACATTGGTCAAAACATGGTGTTGCTGGGGCCAGAGTGACTCCAGTCTCAGTGGGATGGATGAAGGATGTCACAGCTGCCAGGGTGATACAAATGGCTCCCTTCTGTCCTCTTGCATTCAGCTCTCTTCTTCCCCTTCTCCTTGCTGTGACAGAAGTTCTCAATCCCCTGCACCGCTCTGTCTTGGGGCTGCTTATTTCCTTTTCCAGCATAAGAATGCTTTTAAGACAATCAGAGAATTCTTCACAGCAGAAACTGGACTGTGTCAAAGCGCCTAAAATATACCCTGAAGTTTATCACTTCACGTATAGAATAAGAAAAGTTTCTTTCTACTAGAATAACATTGTCAATTTGCAAATCTCCAATTCATGTAAACATTTGGTTCAGACCAGGTGCGGTGTAAATAGTGCAGAGTCTCAAGGGTTAACTCCTTTGCCCCCTTCTTTTTTACTCAGTGAATCAGACTTGGGTCCATCAGCAAGCTGGGCAGCTGCCCCACTCCCCATCTTGAAGCAGGAATTGTTGGAGAATTTTCTCTTTTTCAAATTAATTTTTCTTGAAAAAGGAGAAGAGCCGGTTTCCTTCGGCCCCGCCGGGCTCGTCCCCCTGCTGCTCCGGCCTGGGGGAGGGCCTGGCGCTCCGCCTGGTGCCACTGGAGAAGGAATAAGCAAGCTGGCTCCATTCCTTCGGGTGTTTGTCCATCAGCTGCTGGTCAATGACCCTGTGCATGTCATCCTGCAGCAGAGGGACAGGACAGGGCCGTTAGTGGCAGCTGATGCCCAAGGGGAGCTGGGGTGGGGCGGCTGAAATGGGAATGGAACGTGCAGTGATGAGATGGAGCAGGGATGAGGGAGCAGGGACAGGTCTGTGTCCCCCCCCCACAGCAGGCTCAGCTGTGCTCGCTGCCACGAGGCTTTTCAGGGAGTGAGGAAGATCAATCACACAGTTCTGAGGGATAGATTGCTCAGGTGGTCTGGCACAGGAGCTCTGTGCCTGCCTGGGACTCAGTGCCACCCCTAAGCTGCGTTTCTCTGCTGTCTGCAGCCTGCAGATGTCCCCTTTGGGGAGAAATAAATAAGAAGAACAAATGCAGCTGAAAGCAGAGGCCAGAAGAAGGACAGAGTCTGTGCTGAGCAGGTCTGTGTGCACAGCAAGTGGACAGGCAGGGGTGGCAGAGCTGCTGCATGGCCACTGTCACTGGGGCTTCTCTGGGGGAGGTGCCGAGGGGCTGGGGCAGGTGTGGGCCCACCAGATCCCTCCTGGGCTTTGCACCAGACTCACCAAACAGAACTGAGCTCATCCCTTGGACCCCCTCCTCCCCTAGAGCCAGCACAGCAGTGGGAGCTCTGACTGACACCTCAACACCAACTGTGGCTTTTCAGGTGTACCAGGAATGCTCTGATTTTGTTCATGTTTGCAGCACAGTGAAGCTCCTTTATACAAAATAATTACCCAGTTCTGTTGCCACTAATGATGTGCTAACATGTTCCTTGAAAACCTGGCTATAAATTTTACAGATTTTAAACTTTCAGATCCATTGCTTCTCCTATAATTGCATATTTAAGCTACAACTTAGTGAAAATGTGTGTACGTAAACTAGCCCCACAGGAGAAATCACCTACTCCCCAGCAGTTTGGTCCCTACTAGGGCTGAGGACACTGTAAGGATAATCTGGATGGGCTGGAGTGGTGGAAGTGCTGTTCATTCAGCACCTGGTGAGGGGCAGCCTGTCAGGGCAGCCCCAGGATTGAAGGGAAGGTGCTGCCATTGCCCAGCAGGTGCCCCAGCTGCTCTGGATTGGAATCAAATCAGCCAGCTGGGACTGGAAACTTAATAATGGCTGATCTCTTGTTGCAGCATTTTCTTCAGGGAAAAGGATTGATAGCCATGACCTGGGCCTGAATTTAGTATGGGGGCTTCCCCTGTGGGAGCAGGAGGGTGCAGAGCTACACAGACTGGGGAAGTTTTGGGTCTTTTTAGAGCAGGGCTGGAGAGAGGAAAGGCAGAGGGAAAGTTGAAGAGGTTGAGGTGAATATCAGTATGAAATATCAGTGAGACAGGTTTCCAGAGCTGAAGCTGCCATGTGAAAATGTACAGCACTTGGATTTTGAAGGCACCTCTTCTGCTAAATGAAGTAGGTGCCCAGGCTCCTGCATGGCAGATCTGTGTCCTTGATTGACCATACAACAAGGGATGAGAAGGATTATGTATATTTTTATATATATATATATATATATATACACACAAAAATATCATATATATATATAAAAATACAGTATGCACTATTGAGAGTGCACTGCATTGGATCCCTGTCTGTCAGATGTGTGAGTCAGAGAGAAAAGCACTTGGATAGGGAGGATTTTTTGCATGAATCCTATTTTGCAGCCTGTATGATTATGTCCTTAGAGAACACTGTCATCTTGTTGACAGCCCTTGGTGAAATGCAGACTAGAAGTGAGCAAAAGCAGAATGTTACCAGATTAAAGAGTCCAATTATGCCCAGCTAAAGCAGAGACTTTTATCCTGTATCAGAAACTTTTCTGCAAACTCCTTTGCAAAATAGTCCCCAAAATACATAAATCTCCCCACTTGTTTTGTGCTTCTGTGGCTGAGCTGCTGTTGAGGGGACATGAGGTGGCTGGAAACCTTTTTGTTGCTGTGTAGCAACACCTCAGGTCAGTATGTTAGAGACAACTTACTGCCATGAAGTGGCCTGAGCCTCAGCTCACAGAGCTGATGGGAGCAGGTCTGGGGTTGCTGTGTTACTGCAACAGGACCTGTTCTAAAGCCCTAAGCTGGGTTTATTCTAGCACTAAGTAGGCCTAACTATAGCACCCATCCAGACTGAACTTGGATCCAGACAGCTCCTGTGCAGAGCAGAGTGTCACCTGGACAATGAGGCTGAGAAGTAAAATCCCAGTCTGTCTTTCAAGAAACTTTCCAGATACTAAATATGTGGATAGAGAGGGTTAATAAAATGTGCACCTCAGCCTGGCTTTGCCCATGGACCTTGGTAAAGCCTCACCATGGGGTGCAGGATGCTGCCCCTGGCTGCTGCTGGGATGGGGGGTGTGGGCAGAATATTGGTGGGTGATGGAGACCCCCACTGGCCCCTCTTGCCAGATGATGGTGAGGGCACAGAAGGATGTGGGTGATGGTGGCAGCAGATGGAGAGGGGATGGTGGGTGTGGGGAGCTCACCTCAAAGGCAGGAGGGGTGTACGACTAAAGCTGTTGGTACAGGAACTGAGAAAGGCCACTAGATCAGAAACCAAAGGAGCCAGATAGTAAAAAGCCCTGAGGAAGCAAACTGTAAGCAGGAAAAAGAAAAGAAAGAAGAAAAGAAAAGGGAAAAAAAAAAAAAAGAGAGAGAGAGAGAAACGAAAACACAGTGGAGTTGAAACAGGAGCGAGGTTGTACGGGAAAGGTTTCTACTGGTCAGGCTGGTTCTTAGTAGAGCTGGGGGCTTGCATGGTCTGCAACAAATCACTATAAATGGCACAGACCTTTGCTCTTGAGTCTGCTCTATTTTCTGTTGAAGTAGCCCTCCCTTGGTGCTGCTTTTGGGAGGAGGCAGCTTTGTCTGCTCACAAGGATTTTCCCCACTGACCCCAAGCAGAGCATCTCCAGGGCAGCTGTGGAACTGCCATGACTTTGTTTTTTCACCTTGCTGAAGAACTGGAATTTTAGCTTCTCCTTCTTGATGGATCTTCAGAGTTTTTGCAAACAGTGCAGCAACAATCAGCACAACCTCGTTCTCCCACCTTTCTGCTCCATCATGGAAATGCACAGACATGCTGTGCCCACGTGTACCAGGGTGTGCCTGCCTGGGGACACCTCCTGCATGGACCCCTCCCCACCCCAGGGCAGAGCAACGTGCACATTTCCCATGTGAGGCACAGTCTGCTTCTCCATTTTAAAGGAGTTTAGAGCTGTAGAATTCACTGCTCACAGCCAAAAGGGTGGGAGCAGGGAGGGGCAGCACCCCCCACACCTCATGAGCATCGCTGGCTCCTGCAGAGCCAAAACCCCCAAACACCCAATCCATGGGTGCTCAGGCAGAGAACAGGACACACCCACAGGGAGGGGGGACAGTGGGCTCATGTCTCACCTGCCAGGCCTCCAGCTGCTGCGAGAGGTTCACCTTCTGCTGGATGGCATCCAGGAGTTGGCTGTTGAGGGACATCATGTCGATCTTGCACTTGGTCAGCTCCACCTCCACCGCGTTCTTCCTGCGGGGACAGAAATCCAGACATGGCACCTCCTTCTTTCTAAACAAAGAGTCAGGCATATCTAAACAAATCTACAATTTATGTCTTTCACTGGCAAGTCCCCACATCCTAAGATGTTCATCTCTGTTGTATTCTGAACAATCTATTAATCTGAGTGAAGAACTTTTGACATCTATACCTTAAAACCAGCAGATTTCTGATAAGCACACTGTGAAAAATACTGAAAAAAATCAGATACGCTGCTGTGTAAGGTAATAGTGTGCCTGGATAATGTGCAAGATCTGCCAATAACATGGAGATCTAGAACAAGGTAGAATCTATTTTCAAATGTTTTCTATTTTTCTTCCATTTACATGCATAGAAAACAAATGATATGTGCTAAAAATCAAATGACTCATGTCTGATTGCTTGATCAATAAATTGCAATATAAAACAAACATAAAAATCTCTTAAAGAGCACAATTCTGCTTTCACTTGGGACTTGATTGAAGGAAGGATCGAAGGAAGGAATGAAAGATGAGAACTTATTACAGCATATACTTTTTAAGAATGAAAGACTGTCAAAATTATTTGAATTAATTGTTAGGCTTTAAGGAAAGCTACCAATTTCAGTGGAGTTGTCCCAGCCCTTGGGAACGCCTCTGCTGCATTTTTCCCAGACATTTGGTGGCCATTGAGCATGTCATGCCATGGACAAGGTTACCCAAAGAGCCCCAAATGCTCAGTGGCTGAGATGTTCCAGCTGCTCCTTGCTTGTGGAAAGGAATTGTCCTTCAGGATGGAGCAATTTCCTAAGCTGCCCAAGCTGGGAAATGCTGCTCATCCTGCTGGGAGCACACAGGTGAGCACAAAGCTGAAGTTTTCAATTAACTGCTGTGTTATAGGAAAGTGTAACATGACTTGCTGGGAACCATCTTTCCTTGCAAACATTTTCGAGAGAAATAATTGCATCTTATTAACTGCAGCTCATTCCTTGTCTCGTAATAGCTCCCTTGTAGAAGGGCAATTTGGGAATTTGTGTTTATATTCCAGGTATTAGAATATAAACACAAATATTCCAAGGTTGCTTAACACTTCCAGTTGTTATATTCCAGGTACTGGTTGCTTAACACTTCCTCTGAAAGGATCCTATTTTCCTATTGCTTCCCATGTTGCCAAACTTCAGCTTCAAGCAAAAATTTTCCACACCAGATGTCTGCCTCGGGCAGTGATTTTATTTCTGTTCAGACTTAGGGATTTTTGGGGGGGGTGGGTTGAACAAAAGCAACTTAACCCTTGGGCTGTGAGGTGGGAAGAAAATCACGAGCCTCCCCAGGCAGAACCAGCCCACTCGGTCTGGGAGGGATGTTTTCACTTCAGTGACAAGATGCTCTTGTCTGCTTTCCCTTGCTACCACTCTCTGCTCCTTAATCCCCCTCACTCGTGCCTCATTCCCACAGCTCCTGCACTGCAGGACAGCCCAGCCAGCCCCAAATATTGCTGCTTTGCCCAGCAGGGTCACAGGGAAGTGGAGAAGCTGTGCCCTTCCCCTGCGGGCAGTGCTCTGAGCACCTGAACAGCCTTTTGTTCGCTTCCCCGCTGCTGGGTGGATGTTTCCAGGATTGATGGCAGTGTTGCCATAGCCACGGCAGAGCCAGCAACCCACAGGCACCGGAACGTCGCAGCTGGGATGCTCCTGCTCCTTGCCAATAGATGGAGGTGTTCCAGAGCACAGCCGCGGCAGTCTGGTGGCCAGCTAGCCCGGCAGGGGCAGCACAGGCGATCCAGCCACTTACAAAAAGGGATGGTGAAGGCTGATTTAGCTCCTGCACCCTCAGAGGTGCAACCCTCTCCTGCTCCTCCTCTTGTCCAGGGCTTTTCCCCTAACAAGACGGACTGGTGGTGTCCTGGCCCACCAGGATTATCAGAGAATCCTTTCTAGCAGAGCACAGAGGGGTAAAGGTGTCTGTCCCTCTCCTCAGGGCATTTTGGCAAGCCCAAGAGCTGAGGAAGGAGGATTTGGGGTATGGGGGAGCAGAACTGCACGGATATGTAAGGATGATGGGCAAAATAAAGAGCCAAAACAGTGGGAGAATCCCAAAAGGAGAACCAGAGAATTACAGAACTAGAGATGCAAAAAAAGACCTTGGAACAGGAATGGCTCAGGGAAGAAGCCCAGGCAGGCTGTAATGGGGATGGTCAGAAAAGCAGGGCTGTTTCTCTGGAACAGTAAAGGAAGAAAAATGTGACAAATAGGGCAGACCTAGTGTTTGCATTTAGCTTCCTGAAGTCCTCTCCTCCTCACTGTGACTCACACCAGCACTAGGGATGGCACAAACACGGCTCACAGAATGCTCCTAAATGCCCTCAGTCCAGCCATGGGGCAGCTCTGCCTTTAGCATCTCCTGCCCTGCTCCCAGGCTCCTGGCAGCATTTCCCAACACCAGCACTTTGTCAGAGCTGCTGTGGAGAGCAGGAGAAAGCCACTCCAGAGGCATCTCCTGCCATGGCACTCCTCAAGTGCCGCCCAGGCTGGCTCTGGCCGCTGGTGGCACTCACTTGGCGATGGCCTCGTCGCGGTCCCTGATGGCCTGCAGGAGCCGTTCGCTCGCCTCCTTGTCCTCGGCAGCGCCGCGCAGCCGGTCCCGCTCCTCCTTCAGCGTCGTCATCTCCACACTCAGCAGCGTCACCTGTGGGCAAAGGGAGCCTGTGAAACCCGGGGCTGCCCAGGGAAATGTACCACAAGTGTGTGGGGGGAAAGCCACATGGGCGAACCTGCAGGTTGAGAGATCCCCAGGTCATAGAAAAAGCTGCGTCTGCTGAGTGGGGCTGTTAGTGCTGGTGCCACCCTCCATGAAAGGCGGTGAGTGACTCTGGGACGCTCACCTGGGCAAGATGTGTCACCAGGGTGGCCTCAGTAACATGCAGAAACAGCACTGAAAGCTGGGCAGGGCAGGATCCACCTGGGACTTTGCTGACACTACTGCATCAGTGCTAAAAGGTTGTCCCTCTCCAAGCAGTTTGTACACATCCTTTGAGTCTGCTTGTTATAATTCTGATCTTTCCAGGGTTAAATTATTGCTAACATAATTTACCAGCAAATAATATTTTTGAAGGGACCCTTACATCTTCTGAAGTAATATGAAGCTGTAGACAAAGGATGTGAAAATTCTCTTTCATGCCATGGAAGGTGTTACTGGCACATCTTACAATTTTAATTAGACTTTAAAATATGTCTGGAGTCTTTAATAGTCTGAGAAATGATCTATGGTTTTGGTCCTGTGCAGAGTGAGTTAATAGGGTGTGAAATCATGCAAGGATTGCATTAGCACAGCTTCACAATATTTCATACACATTTAATTTCTTTGTCTAGGGCACACACATGCTCTGTTACACTACTCCACCACCTGGAAACCCTTCCAGCACTTGACCCACCTCCTGCCTCTAAGTGCAGCTCAGTAGTGCTTGAATCTTCAAAGAAATCTTTAAATAGAGGGCAGACAGTCAAAGAGGGCTGATCACATCCAGGGTGTGGGAGGATCTGCTGTTAGTGAGGCACGGCTGGGCCGGGGGGAGGAGGGTGTGACTGCACCCTGTCTGTGCAGACACTCCCCACGGGACTGGGGGGCTGTGCCGGGGCTGCCAGGGAACTGGGGAGCTGTGCCCTCCCTCAGCCCTGCATGGGGAGCACCTCAGAGCAATGATGTGACACAGAGCAGTGGTGATGGGGTGATGTAAAAGATGCTGAGCACTTCTACAGAAATCCCAGGGGACAGAGGATCCAGAGGCCCAAAACATGCTGTTTGGGGATAGGTTTGGGATTTTAATTGGTTCTGTCCAGGCTTCAGGTAAGAATGGGAGGAAACAAACAGGCAGAAGGCGTGAAATAGCTTCTCAGTGTAGACAGAGAAGAGGATGGCTCCTGTCTCCACTTGCTCACTGTGCTGTTGGGCAGCAGCAATGAATGTGTGTGTGATGCCACAAGATCCTAAAAGCCATTTAGAAGCAGCTCCCCTTTGATTGTATCAATACCAGTGCCAGAATAGAGGGATGAGGAGGCAGCAGAGCACTGCTTCCCCCGCTGGACCAGATTTCCACATGCATCAATTTTCTGTAGCACTGAACAGAAGATGACGCTGCCTCTTTAACAGGTGGTGAGAATAATTATTAACCTGCAGCAAGTGTGAGGCTGGATAACAGGCAAAAGCTGTGGGAGACATGTACTGGCTGTGGGAGGCTGGAGTTCCTCTCTGAGAGTAATGGCTGCTGCATTTGTAGCTACGCCTCATCTTTCTCCACATCACACAGAGGTGTGAGAAGAAAACAGAACTGCAGTCCTCCCTTTGCTTACTAAATATTCAGAGCTTTGGCAGCCGGGGACCCCTAAAAGCAGACCCAGGGTTCCAGGCTTGTAATCCAGGGCTGGTCTTCTGGTCCCTCCTGGCTGGAGAGTTTGGGGAGATCAGACAATAAAATCTGTGAATAAATCTCTAAAGGTCTCTGTCAGCACTGCCAGGTTGCAGAGGTCGAGCCCTTGTCTCCTCCATCTCAGGTGTGTTTAAGGGCAAGGGAAGCTGTGTGTGGTGCACAGGACTGCAGCAGCACAGCCAGGGCAGTGGCTGGCTCATGTCTCACTGGGGGCAGAAGGCTGGACCTTCAAAAGTGTCTCTTGTGGTGGCCACACTGCTGAGAGGAGCAGTCCTAGGGAAGGACGGGCTGCAGGGCTGCTCCTCTCCCACACTCTGCCCTGATCAGCTGCTGTGGAAGCAGGACATTTCCCACCCTTGCACAAGTGCAGCCACCACTGCCAGGGTATTTAATGATGCTCTCACTCTTTTCCCTTTGGTGGGAGCTCCCACAGCCCTACACAAGGCTGTCAGATCCCTGGTTGTGCTGACTTTCTGAACAGAGGTGTATTTTCCTATTTATTCTCCAAAGGGTGATACAGCACTGCTGGGAAGACCAGTCAAGGACATTAATCCCATTCCATGCTCCAGAGCAGTTGCTGCTGCTTCTGCTGCAGCCTCCAGATCCTCTCCAGCATCTGGAGTCTTGTCTCACAGAGACAAGGACTGCCAAGCACCTCTTTGGATGCCTGTGTCTACATCCTGCTCTTGGCACAGGGTCTCAGACACAGATGATGCTGGGTGGGGGTGCAATGGGATTCTGTGCTTAGGTATGGAGTTGGTGTTGGGGCTGGACCATTCCTTGCTGTTGAGGTTGCTTCAGCTGGTCCCTGGGGTGCTGCCTGGTGCCAGCCTGGCCACAATTAGGATTCTCTGGGAGTGCTTTTCTGAGGGTTTGTGATGCTGCTGTGGAAGAGGTCAATTCAGGCTGACCTGAATTGCTGCACATACCCCCCTGTGAGGGTTATGTGCACCATTCCATGGATATAAAGGTGCTGCTCAGCAGAGCAGCACCTTTATATAGTAGAGGAAATGTATTGTATTTGAATATCTGTATAGAGGCTTTGCCCCGGAGGTCCCGGTTGCCCTTGATGGGCTGCAGCTGCGATGTCCTTAACTGGGCTGCAGCTGTAACCAATGAAGGTGACTGGGATAAAAGGGGGGCAGGATAGCCAGTCAGGGAGAGCCTTAGAGGAGCCCTGGCCTGAGAGAGAACAGCATGCAGAAGAAGGAGTCAGTGAAGCTCTGTAGCTGTGAGAATACACCCATGAGGTATGGACTTTAGAAATCTGATAACAACACCTTTATATCCATGGAATGGTGCACATACCCCTCACAAGGGCTCAGTGCAGCAATTCAGATACCTTCAGGTTTCCAGTACCCCATATCAAGAAGCCTCATACTTTGAGATCTTCTGTTGAGAAGAATTTAAGTAACAGAGACTGGCTAAAAAGCAGTCTGGGTCTGGGAGAAAAGCCTATATGAAGTTTGGCTGCTGGAGATGATGCTTCAGATGGGCCCCAGACAATTTGTCAGAAATTTTCATCCTAAATGCTTAAATCCTCTGCATTTGGTTTAACAAATCTCCCTCATCCAACCATTTTGGCCTAAATCCTCCTGGGTTATTTATCATGTTGGTCTCTTTGATGGAAGGCATGTCTTGGAGGATGAACACTGCTGTTACAAGACCACGTGTAAAGTGTGGGAGTTGCTAACCTGGCTGTGCAGTCGCTGCAGCTCCTCCAAACTCTGCCTCAGTTTCCCCCGTTCTCCCTCCATTAATTCCCTCAGGGCTCGTGAATCCTCACTGGTTCTCCTGATCTGTTCCTCTAAGGTGTCGTCGTCGCTTCGCCGAGAGCTCTGAGAGCGGGAGAGAAACCTCTTGCTCAGATTTCACTTTAAAAAAGGCAATTGTATTAATTTGGTACCAGTTTGGGATGAGGGTGCTAAACAATGAAAATGTGAATGTGACTTTGGTAGAGCTTTTTGTTTCCATATACCTCCACAACCAAGGGTGCTCAACCAAGGGTACTGCTTTCACACATGATGCAAAGAGCATGCAGAGCTTGGCATAAACCAAATTTACAGAGACCTACTGCCCATTTGGTAACCCACATGGCTACAGTCTCTGTTTGTGGACGTTTTACAGGACACTCTCTGTTTTATTTAACAAATACAACTTCATCTCTATACTCTGCCTATAGGTACTTAGGTGAGGAGGGTGAGTACTCCCTCACAGCTCCCTGCAGGGGCTACACTGTTTTCCTCAACACAACACCCCAAATAAGCCCTAATGGCAATGCAAACAGCTTGTAGGGAATGGGACCAGGCCTGATTTGAGCCACAACAAAAAGTGAGGTGTTTTCTTGTAATTCTGCACTTCTGTGGATGATGACTGGTCCCTCCATGCCACCCCCTTTGCTCAACAGCCTGGAGACCACATCCTACAGACATCATCTTGTGCCAGCAAAACCCTTAACCTGCCATGGATTTGAGTTTGGCAGCTCCTGCCAAGACATTTTTACCAATGACAATTCACAAGGACAGAACCTTCCAACATAGGGCTTATGATGTTTTTGTGATACTATTACTAATAAAGCAAGGTTAAGAAAATCCCAAAGGAAATAACTGAACCGTGATGTGTAAGGCAACCTGCAATATTTCCACGATGAAACTCTAACTTACTGAAAATCTCAAAGTAAGCCTACTTTTATTAATTTTCCCGAATGACTCCCGGACCAATGACAGCTGTATGAGCTTGAAACTTTAGGTGGTCTGAGCACTTCAGGCTGAAACCCCACATGCTTGGCTCTTGGCTGACCATTTGAGACACAAAGAGTGGGCTGTGCCACAGAGAGACACCAGGACCTTCAGGATCCAGCAGCACCTGCAGCAAGCTCTGGGCCAGGAGATGTGCCCAAGGCAAGGCCTCTCTGTGCCACCACCTTACCGTGGAGTCTGCCCCATCCAGCACATTCTGGATGAGTCTCTTGAGCTCGCTGAGCGCGGCGCGCAGGCTCCCGGCGGGCACGTCTTTGGCTGAGGAGGTTTCTGAGGACTCGTCCATGGAGGAGTCGGTGGACACGGCCGAGTCGGCGCTGTCGTTGCCCCGTAGGTGGGAGCACAGGTACCTCACCTGGCAGTACGCCTCCCAGAGCTGCAGCCTCAGCTGCAACAACAGAGCCTGACATTAGCCTGGGCTGTCAGGGCCATGGAGAGCCTCCCTCCATGGCCAAGTGCTGTCACAGACATCTTTTATGAAAAATCCTTTCCTTAGGACTTTTTCTCCTGAGAAGCTGAGAGGCCTCAGGAACAAAATGTAGACAATGGTTATCTGCTGCTGTGGAATGCAACAGGTGCATCTGGGATTGGTCTCATGTGGTTGTTTCTAATTAATGGCCAATCACATCCCAGCTGGCTTGGACTCTCTGTCCGAGCCACAAGCCTTTGTTATCATTCCTTCTTTTTCTATTCTTAACTAGCCTTCCGATGAAATCCTTTCCTCTATTCTTTTAGCATAGTTTTAATATAATATATATCAAAAAATAATAAATCAGCCTTCTGAAACATGGAGTCAGATCCTTGTCTCTTCCCTCATCCTCGGACCCCTGTGAACACGGTCACAAAGTGCAGTGTGGGATTTCCAGCCCTCACAAATATTTGCCACATTGATTTGGAAATGGATGCAGAGGTTTACTTTCATATGGTCAAAGGGTGTTGATGCCAAACCCCAATCCCAATTTTCAGCTCCAAATCCAGCTCAGATGCATTAAACTCCCTTTTGCTCTGGTCACAGAGGCCTGTGGGCTTCCCCAGAGGCTGGAGGGCAAATACCTGTTCTCGTTCTTGCTCCAGCTCCTCTGCCTCCATGCTCTGCTCTATCTCAGAGAGCAGGGATGTGCTGGTTGTGTTGAGGTTTTGGAGACTTTTCTCCTCGCTGAGCTCCTCCACCTTGCCCTGTAGCTGTCGGTAGGACAGCCTCACCTCCTGGAGCTCCAGCTGGCTTTGGTGCAGCTTGGGAAGAAAGGCAAGGAAACAGAAGAATATTAATGGAGGCAATATGGACTGGATCAATCTCTTGGTTTGTGAGGGAGCTGGGAGGGAGGAATGAGTGACACAAAACAGGGTTTCCAGCCAGGAGGAAAGTACTCTTGGCTGGTATTGCTGTTTATTGGAGCCTAATAATCTCCAAGTGTCATTAGACACTGTTTAGAATCCAGAATATCCAGAAAGATAAAAATAGCAGATTAATCAGCACTAAAATGGAGAACATTGTGAAGAAGTTGGGACTCAGGTAAAAAAATTTTCTGAAAACAACACAGCAGGAAGTGGATCCAAAGAGAAAGTGCTATCTACATGTTTTTTAAAAATATATACAAATATATATTTAAAAAAGGAAGAATTACTCAGGGTTGTTTTACAGAACTGAGGATTCAGTGCTTGGTAACCCACAGAAGTGAAATGGAAAAACCTTGCTCTGCCCTAAGCCTCAGAGGGGCCAAGCTCGTTTTCTGGGGAGTGGCATTTGGTGATTTGTGGCTGTGAACACCATGGAGATTGTTGGGAAACCACCTGAGCACTGGGATCTCAGAGGTCAGTGACAGCCCTCTAGAACAGCAGAGATCAAGAGGGGCTTCTCTGGATCTAGAGAAGCCCCTTTTGAAGCCAATTCTACTCTTAAAAAACGAAATAAAATTAACTGCAACCAGAGTCCTCTGATTCTTTTTGCATTTACCTCATTTCCCCAGTACCCTGCCCCACTTCCTTGCTCAGATCTCCCTCCTAAGCTGCTCTTTGCTGTCAAGATCTTTGCCTCGTTGATGTTCCTGTTACCTGTCTTCATGGGGAACAACCTGGACCTTGCTTGCTGCCATTTTTGCATGAACCATTTCATTCCTCTAGTTGTCCTGTCTCCCAGTTTGTGGCAAATTTTACCCCAAATCATGACTTTTACTGCATCTCCCCATCCCCTCCCTGTCTCACTGCTGCCTCCTCACCTGCAGGTCCTTGTCATGGCTTTGTCTCTCCAGGATGAGCACTCGGTCCTGCAGCTCCTCCACAGTTCCCTGGAGCAGGTCGTTCTCCTCCATCATGGCACTGAGGCGATGCTCCAGCTCCCGCTTCCTGTCCGTCAGCATCTTGATCTGCAGGGCAAAGAGAGGCCCTGTCAGACTGTGCAGAGAGCAGAGAGGAGAGACACCACATTCCCAGGAGAGAAATGAAACAGCAACAAGCAGAAGGATGTACACAGGTGTTCTGTACCTGTATGACAGAAACTACCTCTGTGTGTGGTTTAAAGCTTAGGAAAGCTCTGAAAGGAACCAACTCCTTTCCCAGGCTGCAGGGCCTGCTCCAAAGGGGCTGGGTGTGCACTGGCAGGAATATGCAAGGCATATTCCTTGAAATCAATATTAAGTGGAGACCACCCCTGCCCACCCCTTGGACCTGAATATTCAATAGACTGGGAAGAACTGGTTACTTTTTTGGCTGGTCCTGATGGTGGCATTTTCTCCTGTATGGGTGCTGGAGATCACAGGGTGAGCCAGCATGATACAGGGTGAGTCTGTGGGATCCTGCTCCCTGCAGGGAGGGCTGTGCCACAGCACTGCCCATTGCTGTTCTTAATTGGTGTGTGTTCATCAGGTCCTCACCAGGGATTTTTCTGTCTTTTCAATTGTGTAGACTCTTTTCTGTGCCGTGCTTATTTTTAGCTTCCCAGTGATCGGTTGCCTTCAAAATTGGTTCATTTCTTTTAATTGTCAAGGGCAGTGAATTCAGGCAATGGACAGTTTGCCAAACAAACCCTCCATGACTCAGTTAGCTGGGAACAGTGCAAGGGATGAATCAGCACTAGCCAAGGTCACTTCTTCTGTTTAACCAAGAAGAAGGAGCTTTTCCCCACATTAGTACACACAGGATCTCTGGGGTCTGGTATGCCAGCCATCCACCAGTCCGGCATAACCCTAAATATTCCTTATGGCCTCCTTTCAGTTCATGGAGTGTAGACAAATTCAGCAAATTCCTACTGTTTTCTTGGCCTCTTTGGGACCTTGTCTCTTTGCTGCTTTCCAGGTTGCTGGAAAGATCTGGCTGCACAAAGGAGTATCAGCCAAGTACGTGGACTTGCTATTTCTGCCGAGTAAAGGCTGCTGGAGGTATTGGAAAGCTGCTCTGAGGTGACTAATGGTTTCTGAGATGTCTCTGCCCACCACCACCATGATTTGCATGGGTTGAAGAAAAAAAAATAAGAGGTTTAATGGAGAGATTGTATCAAGATTTCATATTTGGTAGGCAGAGTAATGAACATGCTGTAAATAATGATACAACATAAAAAACACCACTCTGCCATGAGCCCTGGACCATGGGAAAGGCACAGGGGGAAAGGGTTTGGAAAGCAAGAGACAGGAAGGAAGTGAGGAGACAAGGTGTGGCATGCATGGTGACAGGCATGCATGGTGACAGCAATGTATGTGCAGGCAAACCCTTTCCAAGCCTCCATACTTACTTCAAGGACTTGCTGCTCCACACCAAGGGGAGGGGAAGAAAAGGCGAGGGACCAGCAAGGAGCAGGTGGGAGCGGGAGAAAAGAAATCGAGAGATTTTAGGAAAAGCTTTTCCAGACAGCTTTTAAATAAAAGAAGTGGTTGGGTAGTAGAGTTGGACATCTTCTACCCATCTTCTACCTGCCTATTTGATCCCCAGTGAGCCTGCCAGGGAAGGGGAAAGGAAGGAAGTTGTCTCATTCCTGCAAATGTACCTGAGTTAAAACAGGCAGGGGCTCCTTGCTTTCCCAAGTGCATGGCTCAGAGGCAAGAGAGGATTGCTGCTTTCTTTGCAAGCATGAGCAACAGAGGAAAAAAACCCTTGCAGACCTTCCCACCATTCCTACCAGAGTTTAGTCCGTACTGGACAGCAGCCCTGCAGGAGCACAGCCATAGTTTGGCTCCTGGAAGATCCTTCTCATCCATTCATTTTGCAGGAATGCTGTGGCAAAGGCAGCACTGGAAGGTGCCCTGAGCCAGCCCAGCCAGAACACCATGGAGCAATCCTTGCTGGGGCAGTCCTGCGCCACAGTGCTGCCATCCCTCTGCTGGCTCCACTGGGTGACTGTGTTTGCCCAGCTCAGAGAGGGTCATTACACAAGCTCCAAGAGCCCTGGCTGCTTTCTGCAGGAGGGAGGCAGGTGACTCACCTCGGCCTGGAGGCTCTCCAGCCGCACGATGTGCTGGCTGCTGGAGGAATTCTTCTCCCGAAAGTCCTCCCGGAGGGTGTGGACCTGCAGGGAGAGCTGCCGCTCCACCTCCGACGCCTGCAAGGAGACACCAGCTGCAGTTACCCCAAAAGCAGCCCTCTCCTCCTGCCTAGGGAAACCCACCCAGATACACCTTCTGCACAAGCCCAGTTTCAGCAGAAACTCCGAATTTTGCAGAGTTTGGGTGAGTGAAAATCTCATCCTGGACAGACACTGGGGAGAGCTGCCATTTAAACCATGTTGATTTTTCCCTTGGGGCAGCCAAGAGGACACAGCCCATAATTTTTTTCACTGCAAAAAAACATGGTGACTCCTGTGTCCTAAAGGAAATTCACTTTGCCTTAAAAATTGTAGCCTAGCTGGGGTTGAGGAGAAGACCAGGAAACACTCCTATTAGATTTACACTCTCTTAACCTCTGAACATCTTTGGCACAGCTCTAATATAACAAGTACTCTTTGCCTTTGATTCCCAGCTCCTGTCAAGGCCAGATGGAGAAACATCCAATGCACGACTGTCAGTGAAGGATCCCTGGGCTTGTCCCTCTTTCCCATTTTGAAGCAGAGATGCCCCACTTATGCAGGGTGGTTTGAGGACAGCAGAAAGGTCATTCCTACCTGCAGGATCCAGGCTTGAGGCAGCCCTTACAAATGACAGCTTAGACATGTTAAGGCCTCTCCAGGCAGCTTTATGGCTGATTTTTACATGTGAACACACTTGCTTAGGCTTGTGAGACAACATAAAGTTTTTATGACTAAATCCTAAAGAGACAGCAAAATGGACAGTTTTCTTTTTAATTAGCTTCCATCAGGTTCCATTACACTTAGGCACAGAGCTCCAACTATGCCACAGGGGCTGGGATTGAGCTGATTCCCCCCAAGAGGTGGCATTGCTGTCCTGCTTGGGGCATGTCCAGTGGCAAAAGCCACAGTGCTTTAGACAGGGAGGTGAGATGGGAGGGAGGGATTGGAGCCAGCAGCTGTGGGCAGGCTGGGGAATGCATCTTTAGGTCTGGCAAATGTGGGTCTGGATTTTCTCCAGGTGCTCTGACAGTGCCCAAGGCAGAGCTTCACCAAAGGGTGCAATGACTCTGCTCTAGGAGCTTGTGACTGGAGCAATGAGCACACAGACCCAGCCTGAGCTGCCCACAAAGGCAACACTGCTCCCTTTTAAAAATGATCCCTTATTTTGCACAGTCTGCAGCAAAATATTCCAAACCAGAAGCATGAAGTAAAAGGCTGTTCCAGCTCCATCAAGTGGAGGAAACTGGTGGCCTCAGCACTGTTTGCTTGGAGGGGCAGAAGCAGACAGAAGTGTGGCCACCAAATCAGGCTCTGACCACTGGCTCCTAAAAACAGAAGTGTGTTCCAATGAAAAGAAATAATCTTGTCTACCAATTGGTTTTTAGTTCCCTTCTTATACTGTTTTTTCACTCTTCTTTAAAGCCCCATATCAGAACCCGTTGCAGATTGCCAACTGGATTTAATAAAGCTTCCTTGCTTGGACAGGATGCACGGAATATAATGACAGCACAGCACTATAGGAAGGGGGTGGTTATTTTTCTTCCCTTAAGCAACTATAGGTTGCAAAGCATCCTGAGCAGCTATTAATTGGTGACACTAAAGAAGATGGATGGATTGTGCTTTTTCTGAATGATTCACTTGCTTTTGTAATGACTGCTGAAACATCTTCATGCTGAAACACTCTGCAGGAGCTATCAAGGATGAAAAAGCACCAGATGAAAAGCACTGAAGGATTTTGCCTGCAAGATGCTGACCACACTCCCAAGGAGCACAAGTGGCCCCAGAGGAGATGACACACCAGTATTTGATAGCTCACTGTGTAACATAATTTATATGCTTGAAGAATTCTACATACAGAGAGTATATAAATGTACAACAGAGCAGTAAGGAAACAAGGCAGTATTAATGGCATTGTAAAAATCCCTGGTAGGAGAATATATAGCTGCTCTTGCTCGTTCTGCTCCCCATGCCCAGACAGGAGCAGGTGAAGGGATGAGCTGCACGGATGATTCAGATTGTGGAAAGTCTGTTATATGAAAGGAGTCTAAAAAAAGGATGGCTTGTTTTATCTCATGCAGTGAATGCTGAGAGAGGACTCCCTATAAATACATCACGGATGAGCACACAGAAGGGAGAAGCGCTATTTAAGCAGAAGCACAATTTTGGCAGAAAAGAAAGATGTGAATAAACCGGATAAGAGTATATTAAGGCTGGCAATAGGAAGATTTCTACATTTTCAAGGACCTGCTGTAGGATTCCTCTTCCTGCACCATTACAGTAGTAGAAATGGTGGCAAAAAAATTTAACTTTGTAATGGAGCTGGGTCACTTTATCATGCAGCTTCTTTCAGAGGGCTGCCTGTGACAGAAGGGAAATGAATTGACCTCAAAGGTCCTCTCCAGTACCAGGCTGCTTGCAGGACTGTAAGACTTGTATTCACCAGCATTAAATCATCATCTGGAATTTATCTATGTGCTGCCCAGCTCACAGGTTCACACATCTTATTGCCACAATTATAACCCACATGGAGGGAAAAAAAGGACTCAGTTACTGTTAGTATTTAGAGCCCTAAAGGCAGACAGGATGTCACAGTGTCACCTCAGTGAACACCACTTGCATCCTACCTCATGCAGTAGAGAAAAGCAAAAACAACACTTGCTTTAGGCTCACACAGTACAGAAAATACTCTCTGACCAGCTGTTTAGCAGAAGTAAACAGAAATGACTGTATTTTGTGTTTCCCTCCACAGGCTAACTAGAAACAGTCTTCATCCAGTTTTTCTAGACATGAAACAGTCTTCTGAGCTGAGCTCTGGTCATGGAATCTTCCTTGTCATGCTACATTTGTTTCATAGGTTATTAATCCTGCTGCCAAACTAACCCTTCTAACTGATTGTAAAATAGAGATTTTAACATCAGCTTGCATTAATTTATGAAGGCCACCTTGACAGTGTCCAGTATTTCTCAGGCTTTATGGTGTATATTCAGACAGTGTCTGCTTCAGCTCTCAGCACTGCTGGTGGTGTGCACATGTACATGTGTGTTTTAAACCATGAGATTCCCATTGATTACTTCTAACATGCTCTTTTTACTTAGTGGCTTCAGTGAAGATGTAACCTTCCCTCTCCATTTCCTCTTTAATGTTCAATATGGCTTTTGCTGAATGGAAGTGAGTTTGTTCTGCCTCAGCCAGCCTGTAGGGCTTTCCCTTCTCCATCCGTGTTTCCTAAACATTAAAAGCTAAATCTTTTGTGGTTCTGTCAATCACTTAGCAATGCACTGATTTTCCTAGAGACAAGTAATATTCTTTACAGAAAGGAGACATATATTGCCCAACATCACAGCTTTGCTCTGTAGTTAAAAATGAATTAATTTCCTCAGTATGGGCAAATTGGCCAACGCAGCCGCCAGGCAAGATTTGAAACATATCTGCAAAAGCATAGACATCAATTCACAATTAGATATATCCAATCAACTGTGAGATTTGTTTTCTGGTCTTCAGGCAAGGTTTCGATGAGATTTGGGCAGTGCAAGAAGAGCAGGAGGACATTTTGGCTTCTGCTGTAATTAAGGGCTTTTCATCATTGCAAACTTGATTAAGTTTCTCTCGTGATTAATTCCCAAGTGTTAAAATACACAAAGATCTACATGTGTATATCTCTGGCAGAAAGAGATGCTTGCCAGTTACAAGAACTCCATGAGGTTTAACATCTGGAATGTATGAGCAATAAATACATAAAACAAATATAAATAAATTGGACCACTGATGTTCCTGTGAAGGGGGGATCTTTGAGAAGTCAGGGATGGACTGTGACAAATTAATAGCCTGTAGGTTAGTCTTAGTCAAAGAAAACCTTCCTCTGGGGTAAGAGTTGATAAATAAAGCTAACTGATTACAAAATATCTAGCTATAAGTCATGTCACAAAGAAAAGGAGAATGGAAAAAGTTAAATAGACTGTAGCTGGGTGGAGAAACCAATGTTTCCATATGATTTACTTCTACAAACAAGATGATTAAGATTTAACAAAGGATATTGAAGATTTTCTTGCCTAAAATAGCTAAGAAAGAGAAGTTCTAATTAGTGCTAAATTTGTAACACTCAGGAGAGCGTGTTACCCCTTTTATTAATTTGCTAATAGCTGAGTTCAAGGGACTTCCAGTTCCCACTGTGGTCCCATTAACACTTCAAACCACTAATTGCTGCCTCCCCTGGCTGCAGGTTCCTGGATTCCCAGCTCTTCTCTGGAAGGAAAATATATTTGGCTACTAAAACATAACCAGAGCAGGAAACAACAACAACAACAACAACAAATTGCTTTAGATTAGTAATTTACAAAAAAATTGTTAATCTGGCTTCTGAAGGAAGTCCCAGAGGATTGGGATTGCTGTCTTGCCACTGCAGCCAGCATCCTGGTGCTGGAAGAACCCTGGTTTTCTGGGATACTTGATCCAGGCCAATAAATTGGCTGTTTCCTAAGCCTTGGCACAATAAACACCATAAGCCACAATCAGTATTTTGCACACCTGGAAGTTGCTCAGTTTGGGAATCTTTGAGAGATTTTTAGCAAAGCTTTGAATGCAGGTCAACTTCAAATTCTTATTTGAAACGTTAGCCCATCCAGGAAAAGTTCTTACATAATATAAGTGCTTGTATTCACCTCCTCTTGGGGCCTTCAGCTTGTATTTGCTGATTGATGTGCCCAGAGGGATTCCCTGAGGAATTCTCTGTGGAGAAGAGCAGTGGCACCCTGGTGGGCTGGCCAGATGCCCACCCAGCTGCTCTCAGCCCCCCTTCTCAACAATGGGCGAGAAAATAAGATTTAAAAGCTTGTGGGTTGAGACAAAGACAGGGAGATTACACACTATTAGGGGAATTTGAAGTTAAAACAGTGGCCAGTAAAATAAAAGGCAAAGCTCAGACCAACCATTGCCTTGGATTAGCAATGGGGATTTTTGTGGTGAGGGAGAGGATGGAACTGTACTGAGGGTGGATATTGCCCATCCTGGTGGGGTTGTTGATGGTGCTGTTTCCCTGTTTCCTTTGTGGTGTGAGGAGGTTTTTTTGGGACTGATGTCATCAGTGGAGCTGTGCAGGGTGTGTGGCGAGTGGATGCTTTAATGACCATTATGAAATTAGCATTTTGCTGAGGCAAGGGGTGGAATTTATTTGCTGCAGATGCCCAGGCACTGCTGGGGGGCTGAGAGACCCTCTGAGGTGAGGCTGGGGCTGCCCCAGGGTGGACATGGTGAGTTCCACCCCAGCCCCTCTGCAGGCAGGGCTGAGCCTGTCATTCACACCTCTGGAAAAATGCACTCAGGAAAGGGCACAACACCTTCTGCCAGTGTCAGCTGAGGTAAAAAGTGTGTGAAACAGCAACAGCCTCGTGGTTGAAGGAGGAGTAGTAGGGGATTTGGCTAGGCCTTCTCCAGAGACCTCTTCCTGCTTCTCCCCAGTGCAGCACAGGACATCAGAGCTGGGAAGTGCCCCCATCCCTGCCAAATGGGGAGTCGGGCTGAATCCTCCTCCTCACTTCATCCTTCACTCTGCTACTGCCCAGCTGTGGGGGATTTCAGGCTGATGAGCTCTCCCTCTGGCAGGAAACAGGCTGCTACAGGCCTGCTCCATTGGGTGAGGGCCCCACACTGACAACAGGGCAGGGGGACAAAACAGTAAACAAAAGAATGTTAGTTTTGCACAATAACATTTTTGCACAAAATGAATCTCCCCAGAAAAAAGGAAAACAGAGATCTTGGTCCAAAGGACTGCCAAAGCAAGGAGACTCAGTAATGGAGGAAAGGCACAATTATGACTCTTTTATAAGCATCAGGCTGGGGACACATTAGTGATGGGAAAAGCCTCATGGCTGCAGCATTAAACCTATTCTGAGAGGATTCTGTGAGACAAAGGGCAGCAATGGCAGCTTATGCTAAGCTCTGCACTACTTCCACAGTTTTGACATTTTGGAAATACAAGAATACAAGCTTTTATTGCTTGCATGAAAGTGAGAAATTTTTGCTGTAGATTTGTTCCCTTTCCCTTCTGTAGGACAAGTGGGAAATGCACAGTGTGTCCTTTAACCTCACTCCTATTTACCTGAGTTTTACCATAAAAAACCCCAAGAATGTGTTTCCTCACCACAAGCCCTAGTTGTGCAGTGGGTGGCAATGGGTTAATGCCAATCAACTCTGAGGCCTCACACCTGAGAGGCAGAGGCCCAACTGGCTGAAAGAGAGAGCAGGCAGCACCTGGGGCTTTGTATTTTGGGGTGGAGTGCTCTGGCACCTGCTTCTTGATGTGGAATTAAGAATAGAGGTATTTAGTTCCTTGGTGGAAACATCTGCAAACCATGGCTCTTCTCAGGCTGAACCTGGATTTCTTGTTTTTGGAAGGAAAAGTGTTTGCATTGTATTACTCTGGTTCCTTCCTATATTTCTGGTGACTGGAGGACTGTGTGGCTACAGATGGAGAAAAGGTACTGATATTTTTTTTTTATTATTTTCAGGTGTCCTTGAAAAGTCCTTTTTATCAAAGATGGTTGACTTTTGCTACATCACTAAGCAAAGTGTGAAAAACTAGATGGGGTTTTCCTGGCAATGTTCTTTTTTTCCTTTCCTGTAAGGTTAGGTGATACATCAAAACCAGTGTGCAAGGCAAGCATCTGAATGCTTTGGGAAAGAGCTCAGGGGAATGAATGCAAAATGGTGGCTTTCATCTTGTCTTTTAGTAAGTGTTCAGATAACTGATTGAGGCCAAAAACCATTAGCTTGGGCTAAATCAATTTACAGGATTAGGAACTGCAGGGGCAGTTGGGTGCCATATGGGGGTAACTCTACCTGGGTGTAACACTTGCATGTCTGTTATTTGAATGAAAGAAAGAGCTTCACAAGTGGCTGTGGGCTGTTTTAGGAGGTGCTTAAACACGAGCCTCCCTTTTTTTTGTGGTTTATTCTTGACCTAAACATTTGGCTCTTGTGGAGAAGAAAATAGAGTGTGTGGAAAAATGAGTCAGCCAGCTTCCTGTGGGAGGGACTGCAGGAGGCACGATGCTTTGAATGCTGCAATAAATTAGCACTGGAGATAATTCAGAGGACAAAGTGTGCCTGGAGGACACACCATGCTAAGTAGTGCACGAAGTGGCTCCTGCTCTGTGTGCAAATCCTGCTTTGCAGAAGAAGTGTGGGAGATGAGGCAGCTCTGCACTGTGTCTGTTGTGGGGCTCTGCACAGAGAGCTGAACATGGGCTTGTTGGCAGCTGCTTGGCTCCTGGATGGTGAGAGGATTAGGGTAATAACATGTGACACCAGCAGGCTGGTCTGCTTCTGTGGGGATGCTGCACATCATCTGGAGTGAAGCATTTGTTACCTATTGCACATGGAAGCAGAAAGGCTGCAATAATCAAGTCTGGTGGAGCTGAGAGGAACCACCACATTAATTCACTGCAGCCCAGCCTGGCCCTTGTTGCAAGGGTGTCTGGGACCTTCAGGTTAAGAAGTTTGTCATTCCCCTTGTGCCTGTGCAAGAACACAGTGCCTGGAGTTCTATACTGGACTAGCAGAGGGAATGGTACAGTTTGGAAGTGGACAGTTCATGTTTTCCATCAGTAAGCTCTGTGGTCTGCTCTCCAAGATAACTTTCAATGCATTTCTAATATTTCATTTCCACTAATAAGTTTTTTTCCCCCGATAAAGGCATATTTTATCTTGATAGACCATTTTGGCCATTACCTTTGATGTGGGTTTTTAATCCAGATTTGCAGGAGCTCAGTCTATCTTTGCTACATGAGCTAAAGGCTGAAAAATATTTCTTCCAGTAACTTCCTAGTGAGCCAAAAGTGTGGGTCAGATGAGAGGACAAAGAAATACAGAATGCCGGACTAGTTTGGAAATAACTGAACTGGAAACACAAATACTTAACCTGGTCATTAAAACCTTTTGAAAAATTAAGAAGGTTACAATGTTGGAGACAAAGAAATGTAACATTCCCTCCCGCCTGAGAGGCTTTGCTCTCTTTCCATGGTAGCCTGAAGTCAGGACAGCCAGTCTCTGTTCTTGAATTAATTCTTTTACAAAATCATTTTAGTCTTAAGACCTTAAACCTGGAGGTGTTTAAACCCAAATGGTTGTGCCTGGAAGAAAGAGACAATAATTAAGCTTCTTACAGTCTCCTGCTCTGGCTTTAAGCACTCTCTCCCCTTTATTTCAAAGCAAATTAACTGAGTTCTATTGGGGATATCTAATATCTGATGGCAAACTAACAGTTCTGTCTGCTCTTGAAATCTTCATGTCTACACCATGTTAAGCTCACAATATACTGTTTTAGGATTTATTAGTAGTAAATACAAGCCAGAAGTTTTCCAGTGTGTGTAGACTTGGTACTCAACCCTGCAGTTACAAACATGTCTGAATGCATGAAAACAGGGGTGACCATTCCCATATATGTGAAATGAGTTAGTGCTAAAAAAGATGGGACAAAATTCAAGGAGTTGGTTTAAAATATAATAAACTCTCCCAGGCAGTCTTCAGACAGGAAGAGAGAAAACATTTTCTCAAATGTATATTTAAATTTTATGGTAGATTGACCTGGACATGTTTGATTAGCTTTTAAATCCCTGCAAAGTTTGATTCCAAATAACTTCTATCAGGCTGTTTCTTAAAAACGGTGCTCATATGTGTTTGCTCATTTCCTTTAAAACTTGATAAACTTATTTCAAAAGTGAGAGGAAAAAGAGCTAAGAAGTGGTTTTTGGAGCTTGGCTTGATTAAAGCAAGATGTGCAAATGTTCAGTGCAGAAGGATGATTTCTCATAGCCAATACAGTAGAACTTGTGGATGCTTTTTGTGGAAAAATGAGGAAACTCAAACTCTATAGTGAACAGTGGCCAGGATGAAAGCTACGGCTTCAAACTATTCTAATAAAGTTTCCTCTTCACTAAATGTTTTAACCACAGATAGGTGCAATAGGGCCACACATGGAAAGTGAATGCCATAAAAATGAGCAAGTCCATCACAAAGATTTGGAAACTTTGTGATGGACTGGAAACCATGAAACTCATATGGCAGCATGTCACATTGCAGTACTCAAATAAAAAGGTACAAATCTATGTTCTTAAAGGATTGTTCTGGAGCTGTTAAGTAACATTTTACTGAAAATATTTCTTGGTCAGCTAGTACTTGATCTGTCCTAAACACAAAAGAACTGTGCTGAATACCTGCAGACAAAAAGCTTCTAGAGAGATACCATTTAACTTAGCAGTGCTTCTTCCTGTACTTTGGCAGCCTCCAGCTATATCTGAATTGTTCTCCCTCTTGACAGCATGAAAAGATCTGTTCAGAGCATAAGGTCTTTGGAGCAGACTTTGAGCACAAGGCAGACCTTGCTCTTGGTGATTGCTGACAAAAGATAATTACAATGTGTTAGTAATAACATCTGAGCACTTTGATCTGCTGAAGCTGAATCTATACTTAGTGCATTAACATGGGTAATAAGTACAGGAATTCTGTCTCCTTTTAGCCCAACTTTGCTCTGTTTCCACCCAGGGTGAGCCTGTGGATGCAGGTGCAGCAGCTGCTGGAACACAGCATGTTTACCTTCTGTGCAGTGCACAGATGTAAACACTGAGGGGGATTAGGTCTTTAATTCCCAGATCCTCAGGGCAGGGCTTGGCCTTCAGAGCACTCTGCACCTCCCCAGCTGTACAGAGGGGCAAATATGCAATAGTAATTTCTAGTGTGAGCCAGAGCCTAAATTCACAGCAGGTGTATTCAAAGCTGAAGATATATTTTCCAAACCACTCTTGTAACCCAGCTTTTGGGAAGCTTCTCAGTACTTCTCCAAGTGGCCAGATCTTATTCATGTGATAATGATCTTATGCATGTGTCTCTCTCTGGAGAGACTGCATGGCTGTAGCTGTGGCCAGTGAGGAGAGGGTCTGGAAATATGGATCTCTCCTTGCAGCTTTGTCCTCCTACAATCTTGCTTTTAAAAAGCTCTTGCATGAATTTTATTGAAATAACAGCTTTTGGCAAACTTGCTGGCCTTTTGGTACTTTAAGTCCTACAACAGGCTGTGCTTGGAAATAAAAAATAAAGTAGATGTGGAGAGGAAACGTAGCTGAAAAACGAGGTGGGTGCAACACATGCTGTGGGATGGCATATAAAGGATACTATACTCTGCCAAACCATACACATGCAGGGGAATCATTATCAGGGACTGGAAAGAGCCCCTCTCTGTATGAGTTTCAGGGTTTAGTGTATGTGAGTATCACTAAAGGTAAAGTATGGATGGTCCTGTATGGGGGAAGATGCCTCAGTCACCAACCCTTCATGTATTCAGCTATTTTTCTGATAGAAAAGAAGTGCAGTATTATTAGAGGAAGAAAAACCTGCTGCAGCAACATCCCAGCAGCTCTGTTAGAGTAACTGCCTGGGAGAGAGTCCACTGAAAATGTTACAAAAGCCGTGCTTGGCTGTGGGCAGCCAGTTTGGCACAAATATGTTAGACTCAGACTTGTACCTGTAGCCAAGGTTTTGCAAATCCAGGTCAGGTGTCATTCAAGTGAAAGCCCTTTCCTGCACTGTCTATAAGATGCTGCTTAGAGGGATAAGAGTAACTGAAGCTGTGGTTTTTTGGCACAGAGGCTGCTGCTTTTTGACAACTGACTCCATGCAGACACAGCCAGCTCTCAGCAAGCCTGGGCTGAGCTGGAGCAGGTGCCAGGCAGGTCTGGGACTGACCCACAGCCCTGGTGTGGGGCTGCCTGCAAACCCATAAGCACTGGTCAAGGTCTTAGACTGGTAAACACTGCACAGACAGAATTAGCAGCCTGTCCTGTGTTTGATGCTGAGAAAAGATCTCTTTTCTCTGTGAAGGTTTCACAGCTGAGGCTTTGGCTGGTAAGAAGCATGCTTCCCTCCTTCACCAAAACTTCCTGTTCACCCTCAGTGATTTATCTTGGAGGGGCAGAGTTTGTAAACAAGGAGAGTTTCCCTACAGCTGCCCTTTAGGGAAAATATTGTTGCTTTTGGCTTTGGTGCTTTTAAGCAGAAGTCAGTACCAATGACATGTACCCTGTGCATGTGCCTTTTGACCCTACCTAGGGCCAAAAAAGGGAATGGAGACCAGCTGTAAAGTGCAACAAGAAAAGGACAACAAAAGTGGTGTGGCAGTGGCTGTTCTTCAGCTTCAGAGACTCCTTGACAAGTTACTGTTGGGAATGTGCTTAATTTTCAAAGCCCTGTTTGAGCATGCTCATACTTTACCTGTGGCAACCTTAGTTGCTTTCCAGGTATGTTCATCTATCCCTTTATCTTCAGCAGAGAGGGCTGCCCTGCCTGAGCGTGTGTGGATTCTCCTGCACTTAATCGTGGGCTGATCTACTCCATCTCTTCTGCTACTACAGCAGGATTTTAAACTGGGATCTTCCCTAGCTTTGCTGCACATAAATGATTAACTTTCTCTTCCTCTAGCTGCCTGAAATCAAGAGTAATGTGACCAGTGACAGAGGAGACTGTGGTATTCAGCTCTCAGCAGTTTTTATTACTCCTGCTGCTGTAGCTGAATTTCTCTATGTGCACAAGCCAGTGGTAGCAGCACTAAATCTCCTGAGCCCCTGCTGTGTGCTGGAGTGTCTAAAATGGTGCTGCTTAGAGCTTCTGCCAGTACACAGACATGTGAGTGAGCTAGGAGGGCTTTCATCCTATCAGTGCTAAAAATCACCTGCCTTAAGCCACTGATCCCTTTCCTCCCTCCGTGCAAGTCTTGCATGCAGTGAGGTGTGTGCTGGTGCTGGCAGATGGCTGGGGAGCAAACAGGTCCACATGAGCATGCAAAAAAATCAGGCTGCATCGCTGCTCACCAGCCTGTGCCAGGACCTGGGTTTTCTTCTGCCTGTCACTGGCTGCCCCATCACCCTTTGGCTTGGCTGTTTGGTGACCTACCTCCTGGAAAGTTTTCCCCCCTCCTCTCTCAGCTCTCTCTAGTTGATTAGTCTAAGAGATATCAGCCATTGCACATTGTTGAATTCATTTTTAGACACAATGCTGTGCCAGAGATTTATTTGCTCAATTACAGAAATACTATTATTTCTGCTGCAGTATGTCTGGATTTGGTTTTGTTCCTGAGGCTGGTGCTGATTTCAGCCTCCTTTCCTTGGCTCTGCTTAAAGATATTTTTTGTTGTTCTGTTGAATTTGAGCAGATATCTCCACTTTGGGAAGTTATAAAGAACTGAGTGGACTGAAGAAGGAACAAGTGGTTTAATCATGTCACTACTGCAGCACAGGTAGGCTTTTATCACTTAGATCTTCAACTCTTAACACCTGTATGTAATGCAGGGCTGCTCAGCTCCATGCACAGGCACTCTCTGCATCTCCTATGTGGAGGTCTCACGTCAGTGCCACACATGGCAAAAGCTGGTTTTGGGTGCCCAGGATGCCACATGAGACAAGGAAATTCTTCCTCAGCAGACCCACACACCAGGTGGAGGAGAGACAAGCTTCATGCAAGTGGAGCATGTGTGGAAGCTCCTTGACTTGATGCTTTGGTCATGTCTGCCTGAGCAGTGGGGCACGAGGGTGCAACCCAGAGCTGCTTGCTCAGAGAAAGTCTGAGTACAACCCATGTCAGACAGTGTGTGCACACCAAGTGATGGCCTGAACCCTGGATAGTTTTCAGAAATTAACAGGTTAAAGTGAAGCATAATTTTGTTAAGCTCTTGCAGGGATTTGGAATTTCCCAGTGTGATCCCACTGACAACAAGGGACAAGGAGATAAAGATATTAGAGCTGAGTTTTCAGCACAAGTGTTCTCTCAAGCACTGATTCAAAATACAGCTTTACATGTCAAGCTGTGAAACACCAAGTATATCCATGTCTCAAAGTTATTTATTTAGAGGACAAGACAAATACTACCAGTTAAAAAGCTCTCTATTGATTTTCACCCTTACTCAGGTTTGCTGAAAGGGTTTAGGATTTAATATTGTTTATGGCAACAATTAAACATTACCAGGAAAGGAGTGTTTTGGCCAGGTCCCTTCACAGAGTGTGAATTTACACGAGGGTTATGAGGCTCACTGGGGCTAATCCCTGCCAGCATTATACATCATCTGACAGTTGCCAAGGAGACAAGGATAATCTGAGTGAAACAAGATATGTGAGAAGGGTATTTATGGACATTTGCCTAACGATGCTGGTGGAATGCACCAAGAAGTGATTATCTGAGTGCCTTTGAAGTACTACCTCTTCTGTGATGAATATGGAGGACTGGTACACATGCAAAAAATGTCCCTGTGAAATTAAAGCAGCAGCAGCTTGGCCTTGATTTTTTCCTTTTATCCTATGGTGGCCTCATCCAGTGCTGTGGGTGATGCCTTAAGATTTTAGCCTTTATATTTTTCAAATCCTGTACTGCATTAGTGCATAACTCTAAACTCCATATAAAGTATTAACTACTGTCTTCATATTTTGCTCAGACAAAACAATTCCTGTAAGCCTAAAACTCAAGGACACCCTACAGCCTCAGGACCCGAAAAGTACCAACAAAAGTGACTTGGGGGGGGAGCAAACTGGGGGTAAATTACTTCATTACCTCAACCTGAACCCTGATATGCAAATGGACCAAACTTTGTGTGAAAACCTTGTGACCATCATCCATCTTGGGTGTAGCCCCTGGGAGGCTTCTGACTGCCCAAGGTGTATCTATTGAAGGCCTTTAAGAAATACCTGCTGTTATTCTCTTAATCTTGTCCAGCCTCTGGTTCTAGAAAGTCACTCCAAGGCTTCAAGGGGAGGGGCAGACAAGGCTTTTGCAGTGCTGTGAGTTCCCTGTCCAGCCACCTGCACTCTGTGGCATCAGCAGAGCATACACAAGGATAAACAACGTAAAGAAGTCATTTCAGTCTGACAGAGGCTTAATGAGAACTGTCCACTCCACATGCCTGAAATACTCACAGGTGCCTCAGGCCAAGCGGTGTGAGGGGAGGGGAGAGTGGAGGTGTGCAGGTGGTACTCACAGGCATGGAGGTGTGTGTGCTTTGTTGATGGCTTTACAGCCAGCCAGCTCATTTCTCCCCCCTGCAGGGTGAGCCCAGCTGCACCACAGACACTGGCTCTGGGTGCTTGTGTCACATTCACTGAGCTGTGGGCAGGGTTAGCATCATGGCCTACTCGGTATGTGGGTCTAGACAGGCATTTTGGGCAATTATGCCACTTTCCCTGACCTGGGGTGCCTTATAGCTTAGTGAGATTAAATAAACCAGAGAGCTAATACCTTCATTTGAACAAGCTCATGCTTGGAAAGGCTTCTGCACTGTTGGTTTCACACAGCAAAATATTTCCTTGGCAGGGTGTTCCATGGCCATGAAAAGGGTCAGAGATTGTTGGAGGAGGCCCATGTCTGGGACCAGGAGCACTAAAATTGTGTGATTTGGAGCTTTCTCACATTGGGCAAATCTTCCCTTCCTGTGCTGAGGTGAGGCAGTGACATGCAGTCAGGGAGAAAGCTGCATGTCTCCTTCCCTCTCCCCCACTTTGACCTTCTTAGTTTCTGATACTGTCTCTTGATGGAGGATTAAGAAGGATGGGAAGACAGAAGGAATTTCCCAAGTTTTGAATGCCTGATGCAAAGAACTCCTTTGAAAGGAGGGAGATGCTGTGAGAGCCAGCCTGCAGCTGATGGGTTGTGTCTCGTGATGCCAGAGTTAATCTGGGTAAGCAGAGATTAACTGAGCTGCTGGATTGGATAATGCCTGAACTGGTTTATTGCAGCTTCTGCTGATAAAGCAGCCCAAGCCTCAGAGACCCCTCCTTGTCTGCAGCTCTGCAGGGTGAGGGCCTGTGCCCATGGCAGCAGTGCCTCAGGCACAGGAAGGTCCCAGGAAGAGGTGGCATTAATGAAATCATCAATTTTATAAGCATTTGCCTGGACCCCTTAAAGCTTTAAATATTTATGAGTTAGACTTCACTAGGAGTCTGGTCCCTTGTGCTAAAGTGGAGAGTGAAATAAAGGCTAAGCAGCACAACATTTAGGGAGAATTTGTGCAGAAAGTGAAGTACAACATCCAGGAAAGCCTAGGGAAATAAATCTTTCTGTAATAGAGGCAAACCTACAGGAATAGTTTGAGCTGGCAAATCCCTGTGCAACTTCATAGCTGATCAATAGATGTTATTTAGACAAATATCACACTGCTACATTCTACCAACGATCTCTTTTAAACAAACATGGTCATTCCAGGCTTTCTCATTTGGCTTCTAAACATAAATCTGTTGAAAGTATGACTCCCACAAAATCTGAGTCTATTCAAGCATTTTGAATAATGGCCTGTTTACATCTGTTTTCACCCTTTCATTAATTTATGTCCATGTAGAGTTACAATGCAAGTCAGTTCCAAAGCCTTTGAGATCACACATTCCTTGTGAGCATTCCCTCAGGTTTCTCTGCCTCATTCTTTAGTATTCATGAACAGCAAGAAGACATGACCTGATGTTAGTCAAACTCTTGCCTGCATAAAAGGGAAACCTCAGAAGGTCTCTTTCAGACTTAACTTTGCCTGGTTCTTCTCATATCAGTGCAGAAATTGGCCAGCCCTCCCTGACTGGTGTCTGCTTGGCCATTTCCCAAAAGTTTCCTTTTTGATGGAGACCTTGTAGAGTTTCTGGACCATCTCTTCGACTCAGCCAAACTTACAGCTGTTTTTGGGTTTTTTTTAATATCAGTCTAATTTTTATCCTGCAATTTATACACATGACCATTTATGTAAGGGACATGGAGACTAAAGAAAGCTTATACTTGGTCAAGGAGTAATGTCTGAGCACTAGCCTTACCCTGTCATGCTGTCAGTGTGGGACACAGAGCACTAAATTCCTATTCCACATCTTAAAAACAAATAACAAACCCCACCCCAGTTCACTCCCATTCTATAAGATCAAGAGAAGCTCTAACTCTTGACTACTCTCCCTGAGTGGAGATTTTTCATTCACTTGGGTCTTATTTATTGGTTTTCATTGAAAAGTCTTGTCAGTGCCTCAGTTTCCTGGTATTCCCATAGAATTTATGCCAATCCCTTGCTAACCAAGTAAAGAAACACTGGAGAGCTCTTTAGGTACTTCTCCAAAAGGCCTTCTCTTGAAATTTGTGTGTGTTTTTGTCCTGAAACACTTCACCTGCAAAAGCAAATGGGACTATGGATCTCTTCTATAAATACAGACCCTTCCCTCCAGCAAGTCTTGACGTTTTTTACCTGTCTAATGGTCCTAGTGTGAGTGAAAAATCTACACCTGAATTGTAGAACACTTCCATTTTCCTGGATTTGAGCTTGTAGACAGCCAAGTACAATGGTGCTTTGTTCAACAAGTAACCAGGAACAGCTCAGGCAAAATAGTTGCCAAATGGAACAGCTTTCTAAGAGCACCCCTGTCACTACAAAACTGTGCCAAGTCTGGAAGTGGATTCAGGAACAGACTTTAAAGGATGTAGAGAACAAAGCAATCACAAGGTTAAATTTTGTTATCTTGGTGCACTGAACTGCAAAGGAACTGAAGGATTCCATTTAAAGGGCAAATCCAATGAGCTGGATGCTTTAGTTACCCAAACATCAGCAGGTCGTGTAACTGTTCTGTGAAAGCTCTGCAGCTATGACACATCTGCATTACTGTGCTAATCGTGGTAGAGTCATAACCCAGCTGAAACTATCCAAGCAGTCCCTCAGTTTAAAAATGTTCTCTCCATGCTTCAACAGCAGAACCTTCTAGGCAAGAATAGTTAGGAGAGGAAGAGAACAGTTAATGGAATTGTTCCCAACACTTCTGACCTCAGCAGTCCCCCTTCAAACACTGCCATGGATCCCATCCATGATGGAAATCTGTTGGAGGACTTGGCACCTACAGAACTGAGCCTCTGCAGAAGGATAACTACTGAGGTTGTGAGGCCAGCCTGTATCTCCTCCAAATTAAATGCTTCCTTGGGCTGCTTATGAGCACCCTTTTACTCCAGTTGCTCTGACATGCAGGTCCCTTGACGTATGTCAGTTGTTTCCTGTGGTACTCCTGCCTCTGGATCCTGTTGTGTCCCTGTCTGAGGTGGCATTTCCCATCCCTGTGGTGGTGCTGCCAAGCATGAGCCAGCTCTGTATTGCATCATGGCCACCAGAAGTCAACAACAGCGTCTTCCTGATCCTGTATCTCTGCTCAAAATAAACTGGGTTCTGCTAAATGACATTCTAAACAAAATGTTGGTTAAGCTCTTGGCTGTTTTGCAAGAGGCCTCTGATTTCATGGGTAATCAGAGCACTCAATACAGCTGGCAAAACCCTCTCAGTGTAGAAGAGACTTCCCTCTTGAGCTATTGTCTACTAAATTGCATTTAGAAAAAAGCAAGTCTTCTTTTTTTCTGCTTGAAAAAAGAAGACTTTCATTATAAGGTGTGTAAACTTTATAACCCAGAATGGGTCTTTAAAGATTAAATGCTTTTAATTGGTTTTTTCTTATGTAGCTATTTGCAAAGCCTTCAATCATGTTTGGTTCTAGCTAGTAATGCAGTGGCTGGATACAAACACCTTCTGTGTCCTACTTTCTAGAATCTCCTGGAGAAAGTGTTTACAGCAAGTGTGAATAAGCAGAAATATTTTGAAAAAATTTCTTCTGTCCATGTGTTCATACCTCTGAGCTGCTGCATAAAACAATTCCAATAAACAACCTAGATGTAAACAAAATAGCCGCTCAAAATGTTTAGTGCAGTAGAAGAGGGGAGGAAAGGACTCATTCAGAATTTTATCTTCTTACTCCAGAACAAATTCAGCTTCAGTTTTATGTTGGATTCTGGCTTTCAGATGTTCACAGATTAGTGGTGCTGCTGATGTCTCAAGACAGAAGCCCTGCATGAACTTTTGAAATCTCTCCTAGGACCACCTGCCAGCAGAAAGCTGGACTATGAGAGGGCTCAGCTGAAGTGCAGGGAAGAACAATGTATGGCTGACTACCAAGGGCTTTACACCAACGTGTATTTGTCCACTCATTCCTGCAGATGTGCCGCTCGGTGGAAGGGGGGATGGTGGGACAGGAGGAGTGGCTCTGTGATGGCTCCCCGGGCAGCCTCTGCTGCCTCATCCAGGCACGACAGCCTCGGAGGGTGGGAGATGAGCCGTGCACAGCCTGCAGGCTCAGTGGCTCGGGCAGACAATCATTTCCCTGGTGCCACGTCCGAGCTGGACTCCCGGGAGATGCTCTGTGCCAAATCCCCAGCAGGGTCACCTGGGCTCACTCACTGATCTGCTCACAAGGGGCTCTTTTCACCCAGGATATGAAATGTTTGCCTGTCCCAGCAGTCTCGGGAGCTCACTGTGGATGGTACAGACAACAGGCTGCCTTGGGCTGGTACAGCTCCAGCGCGATGTTGGGGGGGAAATCGCCGTGAGCAGAGGAGGGAAGGTGGGGAGGGGCCCGCGGGGGATGCAGAGGCGCCGCGGGAACACGGCCCGGCAGCAGCGAGCCGAGCCCACGGGGGTGGCAGCCGGGCCGCGGCCACCGCCCGCCCGCCTCGGACGTCACAAGTGCGTCTCCCTGCGTGTCCCTGACTGTC
Source organism: Molothrus aeneus (assembly GCF_037042795.1). Taxonomy (NCBI): domain Eukaryota; kingdom Metazoa; phylum Chordata; class Aves; order Passeriformes; family Icteridae; genus Molothrus; species Molothrus aeneus. The sequence continues at coordinate 3,865,133 of NC_089663.1, forward strand.
GTGGCGTTACAGGCAGAGAAATCACGCCCGGTTGCCACGGCGACATCAGCAGCCGGGACATGCCGTGCTGTCATCCAGCAACCGGCGAGGGGTCCTTGGGGACAGAGGGGATGCTCTGCTGCCCCAGAGGAGGATGAGGGTCCCACCCAGCCCCTGGGAGGCAGGGATGCCATCCTTTTGCCCAGGAGCAGCGACTTGTGTAGTTCCACTGCCTTAGCAGTAACATTTTTTTCTAATCTAAATAGTAGTTTAATCCTTTTCCTAGGGAGGGCTTCGCTATTCACGAGCCCCTGTTTTAGTCCATGCACAGCTTTCATAGAAGCATGAAATGTTAAGGGATGGGAATGGACCTTACAGATCATCTAGTCCCAATTCCCCCCGCCACAGGCAGGGCATTTTCCCATTAGACCAGGCAGTTCCAAGCCCTGTCCAACCTGGTTTTGAGCATTACCAGGGTTGGGACAGCCACAACCTCCCTGGGCAACCTGCTCTAGTGTCTCAGCACCCTCACAGGAGAGAATTTCTTTCTAATACTTAACCTGAATTTCCCTTCTTTTAATTTGTCCCCATTCCCCTTTGTCCTACCAATACAGCCCATTCTCTTTCTGCCCATACCATAAGTGCTCATCAGCCAAAGGACTCAAGGGTAAAAATCTTTCACAAAATGAGTGTGTGCAAAATCCTTGAGCAAATTCTGTAGGGGTGCTCCCCCTCATGTTTGCTGAAATTACTTTGGCACTTCCTGTATTTATTCCTTGATGTCTGGATGATCCTGTTCCTGTTGGGTCCCAAAGCTCTGTGTGTCCTAAAATGGGGTTAATGGGTGCTGCAGGCTTGGACTGACTCTCAGCAGAGGGTTGAGCCTCTGTCCTTGTTCTCCCAGAAGGATAAGTGCCACTCAGCAGTGACCTCAAGGTGTTTCTCCATTACCTTCTAGGGCACTGAATCATTTCATTGAAGGACTCTGCAGGCGAGAACAGGCAGCTGCAGTCACGTCCTATATTCACAGCCTCAGCATGGAAAGCCTCAGCACTCCAGGCCTGATGTGGCACGAAGCTGAATTATTAACAAGTGCTCTCTGCTAGAGGAGAAGCAACTGGAGAGAAGGAGCCTTTCTCATTAGTATTCCCTGGGTGATCAGGGATCTGGCTATGTGGCGTGAGGATCTGCTGATGCTCCAGAGGGGTGGGGAGCTGGGAATGAGGTTACTGGGAGGTTCACTGGAATCAGTGTTTGGCTCTGTCTGGTGCTGGTGTCTGTTTCCTCTCACCTCAGCATGTGTGACACGAGTGTGTGCCTTATGCCAGGCACAAAACAGTGCTGGAGGGCTGTCTGCCTTCCCCCAAGGAATGAGCAGCCCCACCACAGCTGCCATGACAAGCAGGTCCTTCAGCCCCTTCAACAGGAAGCAGTGCTGCCCTTTCTCCTGCAATCTCCCCTTCCATTGAATTTGGACTGCTCAATTGTGATGCAGGTGAAGATTTGCTACTCAGGACTCTGTGCTTGCTTGCTAATAAGCTACTCACTGAATAGGTCCAGTAAACACTTCGAAGAGCAAAAACTGAAGAGTTTTTACGGAAAAGAATTCAGCGTAGTGGTTGATCTGCACCTTGAAATGTAGGGATAGTAAAAGAAACTCTTCTTTAGCCCAGGTTCACTCAGGATCTTTGTCTGGTTAAAAATAAACCCCCTGAAGCAGGACTTAAATTCAGCCTGGCTTGCCTCTGTGCTAAGGATGGAGCTCTCAATAGACCCTGCTGGGCTACTGGAGACAACTTAATAAACAAGACTTGCATTAAGCACCTGTATAGATAAAATAAGGAATTAAAGACATAATTCATAGTGTAATTACTACAGATCTCTGGCATGGCAAAAGCAGTGCATCTTGCCCAGCACACTTCTTCCAATAACTTGCTTTTTCAGTGAATAATCTGAATTTCTTAAACCCAACATTGTTCCTATGCTGATAGACCCAGCAACAACCATTCAGAAAAATCTCTTCAAATAAGTAACTGACAACAGATCTGCCTCTCCTGTGTGTTCTTGACCATAAAAGGATGTATTTAAAATACAAGTAATTTGGAAAGGAGAACACATTATGGTTAGCTTGTTCTTAAATAAAAACCTGTTTCTTTCAAAGCAAAGCTAGGCAGTGCCTGCCAGTTCTCTAACATGCTGCATGTTAGAGCATGAAGTGAGAAACTTCAACTGAAATATTACTGAAAGGAGGGTTTTGTGGTTAGTAAATAATACCTCCTTTGGAGAATTGTGGGCTGGCTGCTCCTGTTCTTGTAGCAGAGGGATTGACTGAAACACCTCATTCTTTGTAGCAGCATGCTGGCTCTAGATGCTGAGTGAATCTAAGGAGTTGGTGATTGAGAGCCCCTCTGAGGGATGCCACAGCAGCCCAGCATTCCCCTCTACACACAAGGAGCTGTTTCAGCAGTGCAAGATGACACTCTGCCACTGCCCCGGGAAACAGATTTGCATTGCAAAAACTACCTGAGCCTGACATTGTGAAATCGCTCCCGGTGCTCCACAAACCATAAAAGAAGCCCAGCTGAACCGGGCAGGATGAGCCTCGCCCAAGCTTCATGCAGCAAACAGCTCCAGGAGCCAGAGCTGGGGAGCAGGAAATGTGTGGGAAAGCCATCTGGTGAAGAAGGCACTCAGAAACAGCGTGGAAGTCTTTTCTCATTCACTTCCTGACAAAGTAGTAATATGTTGTCTCATTATAGGAAGATGACTGCTTGCTATTATTATTTGTATTAGTAACTCCTAGAAGCCCAAAGGTGGGGACAGGACTCTTGCTGTGCTACCTGCTGTGGGCACATGTAAGAGGAGACCTCTCCCTATACACACTCCTCCATTAAAGGACAGAAGGCATAGGATTGTGGGTTTTGTGTTTTTCTTTTTTCTTTTTCTTTTTTTATCCTCGTGGGGAACTGAAACAGATGGGAGACACTGAAGGAGCTGGAAACAGAACATGTAATAATTCCCAAGCCTTGACTTTCTCAGCAGAACTGTTCTTTGCCTCATACTTTAGCTCTGAGCAGTTCTGGTGAGTGGTTTGTACCCTGGCACACTGCTCATGAGGAGCTCTTCAGTTCTCCTTGGTAAACTTGGCATTTAGCTTGGTGTGGACACACTGCTGAGAGCTCCTGCACCCTTTGCTGTGCTGAGGCAGGGGGAGGGAAATCAAAGCAATGTGCAGAAGGGATTTTAATCATCATGTAGCAAATTAAAAAATATTGTGGAGGTCTTAAACTTGCTCTTTGGCATTTCAATCATGTCTTTCATCATGTGCTCCCAGTCCAGCCAACCAAATTTTCCCCAAGGTTTAATGCTGCTCTAACCTCAGGCAGTATCTTTGTTCTGCTAAAAGCAGAGAACCAAAGGCTGTATTTCAAGAGGAGGCAAAGTTCCTTACAGCCTACTTACTATTATTAGATATTTAAAGTTCTCCTATATCACCACCTCATTGGAAGTCCTCAAAACTTTTTAAGGACCTTATTTTAGCCTCTTGGTGACAGAGGCAAGAGGCTAATTTTTAGATACTAGAACAGACTTAAAATTCCTATCCTTGAGTTTTCCTTATCAGTCTTTGCTGGAACTGATGATGGATTTTTTCAGTCCCAGGCAATAATTGCAAGACAGAGCTTTCCAGGTCCCCTTGCTGTCCTTGTGTGGGTGTGTGTGCTTGGTTGGTTGGCATTAGTGCCAGGTTTAGACAAAGTGAGTATGTGTTGGCTTTTCATCTCTGGGGAAGGCAGAGTTTAAAAAATGTCCTAAGGACTAATTAGTTGGTGAAAGTGTGGCAGCAGCAGGAAGGAGGAGGGGCAGGACGGAGGAGATGGTGGCTGCTGCCCTGCTTTGAGATAAAAGAGGCTGAAGCCCAGGGAATCCAGAAGAAACAAGCAGGGCCATGTGGGCTGGCAGCTCCTGAGGCTGACTGTCATTTAACACACAGAGCCTCATGCCAAGGGGATACCTTCTCCAGGAGTGACATGATCAAGTGTTGTTTAGTGGGGCCACGAGGTGTTAATTGCTAAAAACTATAGAAATTCAAATTTGAGGAGCTTCTAGTGTAGAACGACTACCAGAGAGAAGCCTGTCTTTGTGTCCTGAGTGCAGCAGGATGGGGCAGACTTGAGGCTCTGAATAAGGCTTTCATCACCTTATCCCAGACTTCTCATGACCCTCTGCTCCCAAACAACCCACGGTGACACAAATGCAGAACCAGGAACACAAGGATGATAGCAGCAACGCCTTAAACATCACAGAAGCTGTAATAGCACCTCTTTGTGGGGCTTTTCCTCCTCAGTGCTCAGTTCGTGATCCCAGGAGAGACTCCAGCCTATGGCAAGCACATCCATGCAACTCTTATTTGTCCTTTTTATTAATTGGAAGCCTAAGTGGTAACAGGAGCCAGAACTACATGGGTGCAGGGTTCAGGCAGTGCCACTGCCTCAGGGATTATTACATGTGTAACCTCTTCAGAAGAAGAGACCAGACACATGAGACTGTAAATACACTATGGAGCAGCAAATATGGAATATTAAGCAGCTAATATAATGCTAAGATTTTAAAAAGCCTCAGCTAAAGCCCTGAGAATGACAACAGATCGTTCCCTACTCTCTTTCAATTTGTCCAGGTTTTCCTGACTGTGGGAAGACTGTTTACCCCCTTGCTATACTCACTGCTGTGTCTGAGTTACTGGCAAGTTTTGGCCAGGTGACAAACTCCATGAGCACTGAATCGTGCCTCAGCAAACATCAGCTCTGTCTCTATCAGAGCTTATCTGCATTGGAGAAAAACTGTCCTCCAGGCTGGGAGCAGGGCTGGGCTGCAATGGGAAGGGCAGCAGCAATACTCAGCATTTTTGAATATGGCAGTTCTGAAGTGGGTCAATGAAGACCATTTCTGGCACTAACAGGGAGTTAAGGGAACAAAACCCATGCTTGGACACCACATGCTGGTAAACTTGGTGGTTCCTCTGACAAGGCTTTGTGGAGTGGATCTCTCAGCATCTGGCTGTGAGAGGTTCCTCTAGCACAAGTATCATGTGAGGATAATCCCATCTGTTTTAAAAGCCCAAAAAAAGCTGTCTGGTTTGCCTCTCCCACCTTCCAGTATGTTCTTCCAGTTTATGCTTATGCTGGGACAATAACAAATCTTACATTCCCCAGCCAGTGACAGAAATCATACATACACAGAAGGAGCCAACTTATTAGCCCTGGATAAGAAACCTGACACAACACAGGGCTTGTGCAGTCTTGGGTGGAAACCCTCATCCATAGTGTATGTGGAATAAGCTCTGTCCAGAGAAAAGGTGAAAGATTTGTAGCTCACTTGGGACACATTGCTTTAAAAACATGAATAAACTTAGCAGCATTCCTGAGCTAAGGAAGATCAGGTCTTTTGGGGTTTTTTTTCCTCTTTTTTTTTAAAGTTAGTTAACCAAATTGGAATAAGTGACTTTTTAAATTCTTGACAAGAAAATCTACAGTGGAATAAGGAGTGATTTCCTCAAGTGTCAGTACAGTGTCATACCCAACACTAGCTCCTCTCACCTCCAGAGGCACAGGACAACTGCATACACAGCTTGAGTGAAGGCCTGCACATCTGACCCTCTTCAGAGTCCCCTGATCCTACTGTTGTGGTTGAGGTGTTCACTCTTCCATAAGCAAAATCCCTGTGTCAGCCTCAGAGACTCAGCTCTGACAGAATTTAGTCTGAGAGAGGTTCTTAGAGCATGAGGTGGGCCTCTTCAGCCTGAATCTGTGTGTTTTTGTTCTATGCTATTTTGGGAATAAGCAACTGCTAACAAGCAAATGCTTTCGTCTGCTGGAGTAACTGTGTTCTCAAGCATTAAAATTATGGTTTGTACTAACTGTCCAGTGGGGAGGAAAAAAATCAAGGCTCTTAATTCCAGAAGACAGGTTAACTTCTGTGAGAAGGAGGCAGAAACTGTTAAGTCTTTTGCTGTCAGAAAGAAACTCATGCTGCAAGTATTCAGTCAATTAGGCTGATTTGTAGCAGCCTCACTATAAATCCTCTTTCATTCAGAGGCAAGTTAAGCTCTTTGATGAAACATGGCATTCCAAGGAATTTCAGTAGGTTCTCACACATCTAACCATGGCAAAGTTATCTGTAGTGACACACCATCTGAGAATGACATGGTATGTTCAATTCTACAACATTACAACCAATGTATCTCAAAAAAGGGAGGCCTGCAAAAAGCCTTTCGCCCCATTGTTGCAGATTAGCCTTCTTCTTGCATGCTAAATTTGTTCAGCCTATTAGTAAATTAGAAACAGATTTTCTACATCAGTTCTTGATACAAAAACAGTTGAGAGAGATAACTATGCAGTAAATGACCACTCAACCCAGAAACACAACTGTTTTGCCAAAGAAATGCATCACTCCTTGGAGGTGTAAAATCAGTTTAAAGGCAGCATGTGTAACATAACCAAAGGCAGAACCTTTTGTTTCCCTGGAAGCTGGAGATTCCCCACTCCTTTGCCCCAGAGGGGGATGGCAGCTGTCCCATGCCCAGCTGTGCCACCCAGCTGACTCACCCTGCTGAGCTGGTCCAGGAGTCTTTGGTTCTGCTCGGAGAGTTCCTGGACAGCGCGCGTCTTCTCGCGGTCGGCCTCGCGCAGGTGGACCTGCTGCTTCTCCAGCTCGTCCTGCAGCTGCTTCACGTCGCTCTCCAGCTCTGACACCCTTCCTTCCCACTCGCCCTCCTTGTTCTCAAATCGCCGCCGCAGCTCGTGCTTCTCTTGCTCCAGGTGCTACATGATGGGGGAGAAGGGGTTAGGAAGGGAGGGGAAAAAGGTGAATGTCTCCTTTTCCTCCTCTATGCTAGGGCTAAAACCTCATGCAGGAAAGAGGATGGTGCTGGAGCGTGACAATGCCATGGAGATAACAATTCCACATCAGGGCAGGTCACTGGCACTAAAGCCAATTTCCATTTCCAGCAATTGGCCTGTCCTTGGCCACTGGAGTTCAGCACATTGAATTTTTACTGAAATAACTGCCAAAAGAGTGAAGTAGGCTGCATGTCAATAGCCGAGATATATAGGTCAGACGGAGCAATTGATTTAGCAGAGCCCAGCTTAACTCCAAAGCAATATTTCAGTGGTCAGTGGCATAATTTTTTAAAAATTGCCTTTATAGTCAAAATACACAAACTATATACCCTTACTGTTGGTGAGGAATGTAGATGAGGCATCCTTGTTGTCATATGGGTCTCATGAACAACAGTTGAATCATCTATCCATTTGCTTCTTCTATTCCTGACCTAATTAGTTGTCTGAGAGTTTGATAGTGCACAGTAACTCCATTGTTTGATGCAGCCTGCTCTGGAATGGCAATGGATGCAATGAACTGGTTGCTATAGACATTATGTACATCCATGTTCTGGGTTCAGGTTTCTTAGAAACCACTCTCAGTTCTGGAGACTCTGCTTGGCTTTGGATTGGCTGGAAAATGAGGGACAGCACCAATCTGGTGAAACTTTTGCATGTTTTACAGGCTCAGTTAAATGAGGGCTTGATTGAAACAGAGCTGCAAATCAGGTCAAAGCAGATTTATGTTGTGCCCATTTGAAAGAATCCCTGCTCCAAAACCCTGAGTTTGAATTTCCCTTGGTGGCTGAAGACACACATTTACTTTCAGAACAGTCACAGATTGGGGACATGGGCATGTCCCAGGATCAGCAGGGAAACCTGAAAAATGGGAGTCCTCTCCTTGTTGGTTGTCCTCTGATCCCCAGAATATTCTCCTGCTACTCTCTATCAGATTCCCCAGTCTTTAAGGAATGTGTCTTAGATAAGAACAGAAACCCACTGGGCCAAACACTGGTAGCACTTGCCTATTTCTCCCAAGTGAATTGTTCCCTCATGAACAATTCCCATGGCACTTCTGATAGGAGGGAAAAATAAACCTGCTAGGTGGAAAAGAAAATTGCACTGCATTTATGTGAAGTGGCTTTTTATTGCTTGTTAGAAACACAGGCTGTGAGGGGGCTGTTTCCCCTGGGTGCCTATTGCTGATGACACACAGCCTCCTTGGCAGGGTCCCTGTCACCTTCCCAAGCAGGTCTGAATGTCAAAACCCTCCAGTACCTCTCCAGCTTCTGGCCTGTGTATTGCTAATCTTCCACCTTTTTTTTGCTCTGCCACACAGATGCCATGTTTTCTCTTTCTTCACCTGATCCCCAAATCCTTTCCTATGCTCCTTCCAGCTCAGTGTAGCAGCATGTTGCTTATGCCTTCAAATCCTTCTGCAAATTCCAGATTTTCATGAAAAACCCTTAAATGAGGGAAAGTTGATTAAAAACAGTGGTCCATAGTAGGGGATTTCCCCATGTTTCAGCTCTAAAAGAATGAGCATCCTTGCAAATGAGAGCTAAGCAAAAATAGAAATATTTTAGTGCAATAGGTAGGCATGAGATCCCAGCACCTGGCCCATGACAACCATTGCAAAGAAATCTTGTTTGTAGTCCAAGTGTGGCTGGAGCAGCCACAATTTCACTTTCAGCAGCACACTGAAAATTCTGTCTTTTATAGCTCTGCCTCTTTCACTGCTAGGCAACGTTTAGAAAGATCCAGGGCCTTCTCTAAATGGAAAGTGGAACTTCAGCCTGCTGAGAAGCAGCACTGCAGCTGAAGTGCCCCAGACACCCAAATGTGATTTAGAAGCCACCGATAAGCCTTGTCAATCATTTAAAAAGCACTTTAGTTTTTCACTGCAAAAGAAAATCACTACAGAGAGCCCCCATAAATGGCCATCACAAAGGCTGGCATTAGAAGAAGGTGAAGAATATGAAGTTTATTCTGTTGTGACAGAGAAACCAGAACAGAGCAGGGGGGCACAGAGAGGCTGTTGCAAAGAGGAGGAGAACCCAGATGAGATGTGTTGACTGGTCCCTCCTGCTTCTGTCAGCAGCCACCTCTCCTGGCCTGCCCTCACCCCAGCACCTGCAGGGCTGCAGGTCTGGAGAGGGGATTTCTGCACGTAGTGCTGATAGGGCAAACTGCTGGCCTCAGTAGGGGAGTTTCTTGTTTCCTGAGTGTCTCTCCATTCACCAGCTGCTCACTGATTTTTAAACACAACTGCTTTCCAGAAGATGTTTTCTTCTGAAAACAGCTTCTCTTCAACTTAACTGAGCTGGGCTGGTCCTCATCTGAAGAGATGAAAGCAAGGGGGAGTTTCCCAGCTGATAAAAAGAGGGTTCATACTGTAAAATGCTTGGACACAGCAGGTTCCTCTGTGTCAGAGGAACAGCACTATTAACTGTTTTAATCCCTTAGAGAGGATAAAACTGTCTAGGATCACATATCAGAATTTATTACAGAACTTCAATTTCATGATTAGAAATGAATTTAAATTCAGGCTGTGAAGTGCCAGAATAGGTGCATGGCAGGAATGCTGTACCTCAGCAATGAACCCACAAAAGTAGAACGTATTTAATCTTGAGGCAAAGCACCCAACAAGCAGACCAGGACCTTGGCTATTGTTAAATGGAGAGGCTTCACTGAGCTCTTTTAACCCATTCTGAACTGTGAATTGGGACAAAATATCTCCTTTTAAGTGCTAAACATCATTATATCAGGTTGTCACCAAGGATCTCATTTGAGACTTTGCTTTGTGTCACCATCAGAAAGTTCTCAGCATAGGGAAGGAGGGAACAGCTGTGGGTCCTTCCTCTCTGCTACTCTGAAATAAAAAAGCTTATTGTGAAATTTTATTCACTTCAGTGACAACAGGAGGAGGCCGAGATTTAATCTGCAGAGGCTGGGATTATCAAGCTTGTGTTTTAGAAGATTAATGTTGAAATTTGATTTTTTGTGTGAAGCAGCACTGGGTTAAATTTGCCAAACACAATGGAAAAAAAATGCCCCTAAAGTAGATAACACTAACTCCTCTCAAATGGGTAGCCTGGAAAATAGCAATCTGTTATTCCACTGGGAAGTTAGGGCGATAGTAATGGGATGAAAATATGTAAACAGCCAGTTGTGTTTACAATCTCTTCATTTACCTTCTGAATGGGCCTGTGAGAGCAGAGGTAAACATTTGTGGGATGTTATTTAAAGTACTATACAGTCATAGCTTCTCCCCTCTCCTTTTCACCTCTACATTTTGCAAGCACTGAGTGGTATTTGAGGTTCCTGAACTCTCTAAGAGGCAGCTCGCTGGGTACCTAAACTTGTGCATTTTTCCTTTAATGGTAGGAAAGGTTCTACTCCAACTCCTAAGGAAAACCATGTCAGCACAACACCACGTACGTCTGTTCTTGCTTAAAGATCAACCTGGAAGCATTCACTCTGGCAAATTTTAATACTCTGGGAAATTCTCATCTGATAAACAGAGCCACTAAGCAACAATTTGAGCAAATGTCACCTTCACTATTTTTTTATTAAAATAGCAAAGGCAGAGAGATTCCCTTGCAAAAAGGAAGGGATCAGTTGAGGTAAATGACAAGCTTAATAAGAGAGAGGAATTTTTGTCAGGAGAACAAAGGGCATACCGTAATTTCACAAATCCTCTTGAACTTGAGAAATGTTAAGTCTGTGAGGAAGGAATACAGGAATATGCAGGACTGTGCAGAAAGGTCTAGGGCTGTGACTTGAAATGTGAATGTTAATCCAGCACTGTTCAAACTCTCTCCAGAAAGGTGAGAGAGGCTTTCCTCAGCCTTCTAAGCAGTATTACTTATTGGAAGAAATACAATTTCAAGAGTAGCTATGAGGAAGAGTGAATAATAGCGGCTCTCTCAGAATTGTGCAAGAGAGTCGTTCAAAAAAAAAAAAAAGCTGCTAGCACAAGTCCTTTTCTTTGTAATAGCTCTATTTTATCTTTAAAAAATCAATAAATAGCTCAATCCCCCCGAGTTCCTTGCAAACAGCTCTCTCCAGATACCTGTAGGCATTTTTTAGAGCAAACGGCTAACAGCGATGTATCAGTAGGGCTTATCTCCTGCCATGCCTAAAGCCTTAGCTGCAACAGCTTAAGCATAAGGGTCACATATGCTCTGTAGCTCAGTACCTGCTGTGCAAATTTAACTTCCGAGGTATTTCTGTGACGAGATGAGCCGCGCACATCTCTCCCAGGTGGTCCTGGGGCAGAACAGCCCCCCAGGAGCCTCCGGAGCGCGGTGCTGCAGCCCGGCCCCGGCCCCGGCCCCGGCCCCGCACGCCGGCTCTGCGCCGGGGGGATCGGGGGAGAACGGCAGCTTTTCCTCCCCCAGGCCTCGCAGGCAATCCTCAGACCCTTTCTTCCCCGTCACGGCCACAGCGCGTCCCGTGGGCTGCTCGGCAGGGCCCGCGCCCGCCGCCGGCGCTCGCCGGGGAAGGGGCCGCGCTGCGCGGGGAGAACCCGCGGGCCGGGGCCGGGGCCGGGGCCGGGCGGAGCGCGGCGGGGCCTCACCTCCAGCTTGTCGGTGAGCTCCTTGTGCATCCTCTCGTACTGCCGGCTCATGTCCTGGTTGCGCTCCAGCAGCGCCTTGCCCAGCCGCGCCGCCAGCACCAGGTCCTTCTCCTTCTGCCGGATCAGCGAGAGCAGCTCGGGGTCGCGGGCGGCGGCGGCGGGCGGCGGCTCCGGCGGCTCCCCGGCGGCGGCCAGCAGCGCCAGCTCCTCCTCCAGGGCCAGCTCCAGGGCGGCGGCCCCGGGCGGCTCCATGCCGCCGGCGCTGTCCGCCTCCGCCGGTGCTGACCCGGCGGCGGGCAGGCGCAGGCACGGCGCCGACATGGCCCTGCGCGCCGCCGCCGCTCCGCTGCGCCCCCCGCGCCCGGCCCGCGGCTGCGGCGGCTGGGCGGGGAGCGCCGCCGCCCCCGGCCCCCGCCCCCCGGCGCCGGGCCCCGGCAGCGCATCGCCGCCGCCACGGCCACCGCCACTGCCGCCGGCGCAGCCGCCGCCAGCGACACCGGGCCCGGGCGGCGCGGGGGAAACCGGGTCCTGCTGGCCCCGGCTGCCGCGGGCAGGTCTCGCCCCTTCTGCCGCAGGCCCAGGCCAAAAATCCCCCCAAAACATCGGGGAAGTGCCAGGAGGGAATTTGGCACCCCCGAGGGGCACAGCAAGTTCTCCTCGCTCGCCGCCCGATCCCCCAGAACTCTAGCGGGGCTCTTTCGGTTGCCAGAGCAGCTCTCGGGATCTTTGTGCTCAGTAGTTCACCCCGGAGAACTGACTACAGCTTCCAACAGCCACCGGGGCTTGCTTTCAATTTCAGATTGTTTGGCATGTTCTCGGGTAACATTTGTCCTAAAGGTACCCTCAGTGAACGTTGGGAACTGTAGTCAATTCAGCTCCCAGTACTATTCCCTCTATTGGGGGCAGGACTGGTTGGGGTTTCAGTTTTGGTTTTGTTGATTTTTTAAATCTCCTTAGATCCCAGTACAGGAAGGAGGCTGAGGCAGAATACAGCAGCATAAACCTGTATATTGTCACCTTTGCTAAGACCCCATTCCCTCAATTTCTGATTTTACTCTAATTTTAAGCAAGGCTTTACAGTGATGGCACAAAAACATTTTAAAGTGAACTTGTGCTTTTGGTTCCTAGATTCTGCAGACAGGAATTATGAGTTTCACAGCTTTTTTCTTTGTATACTGCTTTCTTGGGGTTTGCTTTCCTTTCCTTCACTTAGACCATGTTCATCTGTATGCAACAGCCCCAACACATCAGTCCAAAGGTGTTTTTGGCTGGGACAATTGGTGACTGATGCAGGTTTCAAGCACGGCTGGCTTCTGCCTGGCGTCAGACCCAGGGCCCTGGAGAGCTGCTGATTATTCCTAACAGTTAGAACATGAATTGTGGGAATGCAAACTTCCCTCTGGCCATCTGCCACTGGGACTTGGCCTTTCGTGGGGATACACCCCAACAGCCCAGCTTGGGGGATCTGTTGATCCTTGGCCTTTTTCTTGGCAGCATCAGTTAACAGCAGTGCTGCTTTTTGATATGTGAGCACCTACTCTCCAAGGACTGGGCAGACTGGTGCCTCGTGCTGCCAGCACCTGTCCCAGCACGGTAACTGTTGGCCCTTATGACCATTGTGATTTTCTTTTCGTTGGTGACCCAGAGGTGGCACCTCCTTTATCTCACAGCAATTCCCCCAGGCACTGACTTTTCTAGTCCTTTTGTCCTTGCAGCTCCACAGACGCTTACACTGCTGGAAAGAGGGATTGACCATAAGGTGAGATGGTTTGGACAAAATTGGCCCTTTTAAAAGAATCCCTGTCCCAAGAGGAGCTGTGATTGCACAGATTTGATCATCTCTATTTAAACACAGGAGGGCGTTTAATATTTAAACTGATTGTGAGCACCTTCTGCTGGAAGTGCCTACTACAGCAAACCAAGCCTCCTGGTGTGATTAATGAAATCCATTGTGGCATCAATTTTCATCTCTAATGCTTCCTTCAGTGTATAAAACAAAAAGAGATTATACTGAGATGGTTTTAATCTCCCAAACAAAGCCTGAAACAAACCCCATTGCTGCATCTGTTAGGAGAGGGATGAAGAAAATCTATTGCTTGGATGGAGAGGGAAAAGCACATATAAATCAGTGAAATGTATTGTAAATATGCCACCATCTTAGTCAGGCCTCTATACAAGCTTAATGTTCTTTTGGGGACTATTGACTGCAAAACATAACTGTGTTATCTGGAGCAACCCTGGATTAAAGCTTTGTTTATAGCACAACATATTATTGACTTCCACTTAAAAAAAAAAATTAAAAATCCATTGTCCTGTGAATTTAATTATTGGTTTGGCTTTTTAGAAATATGGTATGTTACTGCTTCTAAAACTCCTTTGTATGCTACTTTATTAGTATTTGATTTTGTATGTGTCATCTCAATCAAATACCTATGAAAAACTGCTAAAAATATAACAATGCAGTTTCTTTACAATGAAATGGTGGCATTATCTTCTAGGATCCTAAAATATATTTCAGCTGAGAGCTGCGACATTTGCTGCCTTTAAGTGGACGCCCAACTCCCATTTCTGCTCTTCTTGCCCTGCTTCAGCTTGGTTATGTCCTTTGGAGAGCCTCAGCCCAGAAAATAGAAGAACCAGTTATTGGAAATAAGTCAAATATGAGGTTGTTTTAATTGCACTGCTGAAGGCTGATGTGAGACTTCACTCCTCAGGTACTGCAATAGTGAGTAGCTCTTGTGGAGATTTAGATCAGGCATTTCAAGAGCTGACACTCTTGAAACACAGAAGCTTTCTGTGTGTACAGAACAAATGATCTTTCAGCCTGGAAATCACTCCAGGGATGGCCCTTTCTGAAAATGCAAAAAGGCCAGACTGACTCAAGCACACAGAGAACCAAGAGCAAGTGACTGATGCCAGTGATGTCATCACAGAGCACAGAAATGTCACCTTGCCCAGGACACACTGCCTTCTTTGTGATATTAGCAAACAAGGGTGAAAATAAAGCATAGGTGTAAGAGAGTGGTGTAAGAGTCTTTGTAAGAGGGTCAGTCATTCTTTCCTTGCTCAGATGAAAATCTTGCATAGTTCTGTATAAACTAGAAAGCAAAAGGTTCTATTCTTATGGGGCAAAAGGGTGGCACTGACCTTGCCTCTGAGTAATTTTTTCCTTTCTTGCTTTTTTCCATCCCACAAGCACTGAATTCAGTAAAAAAGCCATGGGGAGGGTTGGAGAACTTGATTCAAGGAGCCATCCAGGGCATCCTGCCAGTGCAAATTCCCTCCACTAAACAGGTTCCTAATAGAGCAAGATACTGAAAGAGGCAATCCAGCTTAAGCTGTGGATACAGCAGTGGGTATTGTCCTTCCCAGAGGGTCAAGGGGAGGTGAACTCTAAGCTGTGCAGGCTCTTCAAGCCCATTGTCAAGTATATTGTTAGATCTGATGCTTTGAAATCTGTATTCTGCCTTGCAGGGATTTCACTGGTTGGTTTGCTCACAAAGGAAGTGTGGCAGAGGGTCTGGACCTTTGGTGGTTACACCAACAAATGCTGGAACATGTAGGACTGTATGACTTGAGCAGGACAAAGCATTTTTCACACATCAGGAAAGCTGCAAATCCAATAAATGTCCAAGTGCTTCAATCAATACCATCACCTCAGCTGTGAGGGCAGCACTCAGATAACAGGCACTGCAAGGGATCATCTTTTTTTGTTTAGAGTAAGGGGAGAAAAAGATGTGTTGTGGGAAAGCCACAGCCAGACCTGTAAAAGTAGGTTATTTTCCTGTGCTTTTAAAGCCGACTGTGGTGAGAAAGGAATTCCCATCAACATCCTTAATCTTCCTGCCAGTGGCTGACAGATTTCCAGGGGAGGCAGCACAAGCTATCAGGTTTCTTTTGCCATTCTCTCTCTCTCTTTTTCTCTCTCCCTCCCTGCCCCACTCCCCCCTTTCTGAATGATGAATTGCTTTATTCTTCTCTCTGTTTTTCTGCACTTAATTTCTGACAAATATCTTACGTTTTCTGGTTGTTTGTGTACAACCACAGCCTCAGCCACAGCCTCCTCTGCTGCAAGAGGTGCAGGCAGCCTCAGAGAGTTTGCAGTTACCTTAATGAATAATTAAAGGACATCTGTGTCTTGCTTGCAAAACAGGCCAGAACTGTAAAGCCAGAGATAAGACTCGTGTGTGACCTTTCTTTCTCTTTGCTTCTGTAATGTCCAAACCTATCCAGTATGTGTGTGCCCAGCTTCTCCCTGATGCTGAGTAGAGGAAATACAGAATGGGAAGGTGTATTTGCAGAGCTTGGTAAGGGTGAAAAAACCAGAGATTTATTGTTAAACTCTGGAAAGTTTTAAGAAGGGAAAGGAAGTTGTTATGAGTGTTAGCCAAGCAAGATGTAGTAAAAAAAAAGGCCATCCTATTTTTCTCAAGGCTCAGTATCTCCATAGAGTTTCTGACAAGTTTGTTTTTTCCCAGGATTATCAAAACCACATCAGAAAGAACAGAAAGACCACTCATCCACCATGGTGACTCATGGTATTGAAGTCAGGGGAAACATCCCTTGACTGCTAAGGGGGTAAAGCATGGATGACTCAGGAGTGCCCAAGGACAGAACCAACCATGCTGTGCTCACCCTGCCTGTGTGTAAGGAACAGGAGGTGCAAAGGGAAAAGAACAGGAGAACAGTTTGACTTGTAATATGGCACATAGGAGTTAGAGATGTAACTATTTTGTACCATAGGTGTTAGTCTCTGTGAATTGTGAAGTTTGGAAGCATTCTGTAACAGTCTCTCTATACAAAGCTGACAGTGCTGGGAACAAGCAGAACTACTCCAGACCTGGAGGAGTTGCATGGCCAATATTTCAGGCCAGCTTGATCTCTTTGGTATAGTAGAGGAAATGTATTGGAATATCTGTCTAGAGGCTTTGCCCCAGAGGTCCCAGTTGCCCTTGATGGGCTGCAGCTGCAATGTCCTTAATTGGGCTGCAGCTGTGACCAATGAAGGTGACTGGGATAAAAGGGGGCAGGATAGCCAGTCAGGGAGAGCCTTGGAGGAGCCCTGACCTGAGAGAGAACAGCATGCAGAAGAAGGAGTCAGTGAAGATCTGCAGCCATGAGAATACACCAAAGAGGTATGGACTTTAGAAATCTGATAGAACAACAATATGGGACTCTAGAAATAATAGAACAACAATGATTGGTGACCCTGACATGATAGTTAACAGAAGATAAGATGGCCAAGAGCTGCGACAGAACAGCCAAGAGCTGCGGTGGTAGTTGGTAGAAGCTAAGACAGCT
The DNA here is from genome assembly GCF_037042795.1 of Molothrus aeneus. Taxonomy (NCBI): domain Eukaryota; kingdom Metazoa; phylum Chordata; class Aves; order Passeriformes; family Icteridae; genus Molothrus; species Molothrus aeneus. Next base: position 3,881,870 of record NC_089663.1, read on the forward strand.
GAGAGCTGTGGCTGCCAAGAGCTGCGATGGAACATAGCCTTTGGGTCAGGGAGCTGTGAAAGAGTATGGCCTTTGAGCAAGGAGCTATGTGGGTTGTATATGGCCTGTGAGTCATGAGAAAATGTATGTATTGTACTTGAACATCTGTACAACTGTTAACTCGAGTAAAAGAAAAGGGGGAAATATAGTAAAGGAAATGTATTTGAATATCTGTATAGAGGCTTTGCCCCAGAGGTCCCGGTTGCCCTTGATGGGCTGCAGCTGTGACCAATGAAGATGACTGGGATAAAAGGGGGCAGGATAGCCAGTCAGGGAGAGCCTTGGAGGAGCCCTGGCCTGAGAGAGAACAGCATGCAGAAGAAGGAGTCAGTGAAGATCTGCAGCCATGAGAATACACCAAAGAGGTATGGACTTTAGAAATCTGATAGAACAACAATATGGGACTCTAGAAAAAATAGAACAACAACAGTTTGGGGTACCCCACCAACAATTTGGCTTTGGTTCACAGTTGGCCCTGATCTGACACACATGCTGCCTTGCACCTGAGGCTCCTTCTTGGCTTACCATGATCCAGGGAGACTCTGGACACAGGATCCAAGCTGGCTCCTTAGTGGGATGACCTTCCAACACTTGTGCCAAGAGGGCTCCCATCCTCACACACCCTTGTGCCAGCTGCTGGGATTGCAGTGTGACACTGCTGGAGCTACTCAGAGCTGCTGGAGAAGCTGCAGAGAAACAGAAAATATCTCAGGGACACAGTGAGCAGAACAGGGTGCAGAGGAGAGCTGGGCTGGGGAGGTACAGGATGGCATGAACACTTACATGTGAGGTATTGGGTCTGAGTGCTCCCACACAAACCCAGCTGTGGGCTGGCTGCTCCTGCAGCCCACAGGAGTAAAGATGTAATGGTTCCATGGGAGATGCACATCTACATCTAGACTGGTGCTGTGTTTTTTTAATGAACTAGGTGTTTTCAGCAGTGGGTGTAAGTTCTCCCTCTTGAATCTTACCACATGACAACGTTTGCCAGGCCTTTGTGGAACAAACACTCCTATTAAGATTTAAAAAGTAGCTTGTGCCTTTGCCCATATTAAGGCACAAACTGAGAGAGCTGTTCTTGCTTGTATTTCTTTACAGCAAACCATTAGGTCCTAAAATTACCTGTCATGGTGGGGGCCATGGAGTTCTGCAACCGTTAAATGATTGGACATGACTTAGTGCTTTGTTGTAGGGAAAAATTCTTGTTCACTACGATCTCTCTGTTTCTTAGGGATCTGCTGTGATTTGTAATGACTTGTTTTAGGAATGCTGGTCTTTGATCTGGCATTACTGGATTGTAATTGACCATGTTGACACAAAGCAATGGTGGGGGTTTAATGCAGCCTCTTTCACTCACTGTTGTGGTCAATTATTTCATGATAATGGCAACTCTGCCAGGTATTTTTGCTTCATTGAGCAATTATGTTGTTATGGAAACTGGTATTCTATAAATTATCTGAAGAGAGGCCTGATTCACTTCTTGGGAACAAGAAATTTTAAAGTAAAAAGTAGAGGATAACAGGGTTTCTCATTAGCTGTATACTTATTTGTGTAATTACTAATCCTTAGAGCTGGTAATTTGCACTCCTTGGTGCAAATATCAGCACCTTCGTGTCCCTGCAGGATCTGTCACATCATTAGGAGTCAGACCATCCTGCCCAGGGGGAGGCATCATGGGTATGTGCAGCACAGAAGCTTTCAGAGGAGCTTTTGCAGCACCCATTACCTATGAGAGTAATCCCCTTTCATACCCTGAGCTGTTTCCTCAGCACTTTCCAAGAGCACGAACTAGATAAACATGTGGGTGGAAAACCATTGAACAGAAGTAATTAAGTTGCTCCTGGTGAGCTAAAGCTCATTCTACATGGATGAGGAATCCTGCATTAGCTTGAGGTAGTCAGTGCTATTCCCCAGCATCTTTCTCCTTTTTCACACTTTCAAACTGAGATTTATTCTGGTTCTTTTTAACAGTTGAGTTACTAAAAAGAACATTGTCACCTTTTCCACGTTCAGCTCACAGGACAGGGGACACACTGCCTCCCTGGGCCCCAGGAGTGCTCTGCACTGTCAGGAGCAATAACCTCTCCTCCTCTTAGCTCTGGAGGCAGCTGGAAATCTGTCTGCTGTGTCAGCCTGGCCATGGGGAGACCTGCAGTACCATGGAACCAGTCTCCAGATGATGTTTCCCTCAGTAGTGGCGTTTAATTTGGGAGGCAGTAATCAACCTTGCTATAAAACTAGCTAAGTCTTGATTTCTCCAGAAAAATGAAAATCCTGTGTCTTCTCATGCTAGTTGCTGGTTTCTAAATCCCCTTCAGTTTTGTCAGCACCTTTCTGTTTCACAGAATGGCGAGTTGCCAGACTGGTGTATCATCTTCCTGGGGTCTGCTGCCCACGTAGCAGGTATTCAAATTCAAAATAGCAGACTTTCTAAGAGTGCAGGACAGCTTCAGCTGGCAGGAAAAGATTTGGGTTTCTTACAAATGTGGTTGCATATTGGTGTATGAGAACAATTCACAATGAAATGAAACCTGCTATGAGTGATTTCCATTTTAAGCTCATGTTATGTATAGGAGTTTTCAAGAGAAAAAGAATTGCCAAATAACAGCTAAGACATACTGTTGAATTATGGGTATTGCTTTCTGCTGTTTAATTACTTGCAGACTGCACTACCCTGTTGGAAAGGCAATAGCAGAACAGTTTTCATCTGGCAAAAGTATTTCTGTAGGATTAGAAAGTAAATTATTTTCCATCACTTGTACTGCTCAGAAAACCAAGGTATCTTTTTTTGCCCCATTTGGGGACTTGAATCACAAACAAAAGCAGAATGTAGAAAGCTTCTTTATTTTCTTGTTTTACTGCAAACATACCAACTCTGTACAGCACTGTGCAAAGATCCCTGGATGTGGCACATGGCATCTGCTTTTGGAGAGGAAGCAAAACCAGACCTTTCCCAAAACTACACACCACCCCTCCCTGTACTGTCTGCTTTCCAAGAGTTCAAAGCTCTTCACAGAAACCATAATGAGGCAACTCTAGGGGTGACATTGTCCTGTAATCCCTGCTCCCCTTTCGCAGAGGGATGAGGAGAAGCCAAGGCAGTAACTTGCCAACAGTCCCCAATGCCAAGGCATGCAAATCTCATGATCGAGTTGTGACCTACAGTCCTAACCCTTAGATCAGAGTTCCTCTTCAAGAGCCAAGTCACAAAAGGAAAACAGAAGAGTTCCTGTCAGTATCTCTTTGGAATGGCTACACTGCTTTGGTTTTTGAGTTGGACTCCCAAGGATCAAGGAAGGAGCTGCTGTAACACAGCTGAAGTCACAGATATATAACAGTGATGGTATAAAACAGCTGAAGAGAGCAAGAGAGAAGGTTGAGGCTCCAGAGGGCTTGAGATCAAAACATAAGCAACATGGAAAACATGAAAGAGATTGGTCTTAAATACTAGAAAGGACCAATGGAGAGAATGAATCCATATTACAGTAATCTTACTGGTCCACTTTACAGTAATTTTTTTTAGATTTAAAATTGTGAGATAAATTATTCTTGTAATTTTAAAAAGTATTTCTTTATTCCTGCTGGGAGGACCTAGTTGACATCAGTTGTAAATGTGTTAGGACAGAAAAATCAAAGTGTTTAACTGCTGCGAGGCACTCTCATCATATCATAATGCCTTTTGAAGCAGTAATTCAATGATTGATCAGAGGAGATCTAATTAACTGACTGCATTATATGAAAAAAACAACCATGGAGAAAGCTGTGATACTCTGGGTATCGCATTCATCAGAATCTTTGCTCTGCTGCAGGGGTGTGGGTGTTCTAAGGAAAAGCCAAACCTTCATTCAATAGATCACCTAAAAATAAACCTTAAGATTAAAAGTTTCCTTTCTCTTTCTATCCTGCCTTTCCCATATTATTCCTTTGCATACTTCTAGACATTTTAGGAAGTGCATAGACCATATTTGTCACTAAAATATTCAGCATTAAGCTAACTGCTTAAATCTAATATTCACCCACACATTATCTATATGGGGGTGAAATTAAGATGTGAACATTACCTTAATAAAGTGCCTTCTATTCTTGTTTCCCATTTTTGCATTTTGCTGTACAGCATTCTGTGCCTGCAGGGGCAGGGTGAGCTCAGTTGCATTGGGAATGACATTTATGAACATTTAGTGCAGCCTTGGTGTGAGTTCACAGCCAATGTCTCCCATGGGGTGTGTGAAGGCAGTGATGTGACAAAAAGGGAGCCAGATACTCTTCACTGGGATCAATGAATACGTTGACATGCTGTTGTCAAAAGATAGGAAGATTGGGTGCATATTTTTCTTACTCAATGGCCTTTCATCCTGGATGTAGAGACTGATAAAATCCACAGCAATCCAGGCTCTGGGTTTGGCTGAATGCCCTTTGGTCTGTGATTCTCCTCTCTCTTGGAGATCAGGTTATTTTATAAAGCTTCACACCTTTGCCTGCCTAGAATGACATGAAATCAGCTTTGTTGAGCAGGAAGGGAAAAGTCATAAAAAATAATATTTTGTACATTATTTCAGTGCTGCGGGTTAGCTTGCCACTTATTTGTGTATCTGGCTTCTTTCAGTAACACTGTGATATTAAAAGTATATCTTAGGATGTTTTTTCCTATTTAAGTAATTCTCTTCTAAGTCGGTGTCAGATGTAGCCTTATGTGAAGAATTTTGTTTTTATTTTCACTCACTGTTTCATATAAACCCATCATATAGACAGATGAGTTTTGCTTCCCCAAATTTACACTTAAATGAAGACATTTCAGTGAAGGCCAAAAAACAGAGGCAGCAACTACCTTCCAAACATTCCATTATTGAATATCCTTGCAGAAGAGCCTGTATGGCTTTCCATTCCACTGTCTGCTTCATAATCCTTGTTACTCCCTGGGTCAGTTTTGTGCTACTCAGTATAAAATACACACTGTGTCAGTTTTATTCCAGTTATTTAACTCCAAACCTATACACAACTTGCTGAAATATTTATGGGTTTGCCCTTCAAGTGTTTTTGTTTGTTGAGTGTTTCAGAACTTACTCAGTGGGAAAAAGGAGATGCTTGCACATAACATGATATGTCTGCAGAGTTCAGGAAATATTGTCTCACTTTTTGAAGCACACCAACATCCCTGTCCAGTGCAGAAGCCTCCTGGAAACTTGCTGTGGGCAAGAAAGGTAAGAGCTTACTGTTATTTTTAGTGTGTCTGTACATGCGTCACCCTTGGTTGCTTCTCTTTCTCTCCTGATGACTTTTCAGCTCAATAAGTTGTAGCATAAATAACCTGCAGTGCTATAGCCACCAGAAATTGGAAAATCATTCAGCAGCACAGCCTAAGAGCCACCTCCAGCCAATGGGGGAAAGGCCTGTGGGTCAGGGAGGTGATTTATGGGAATCATCTCTCAACTGCTATAGAATTAGCAACTAGAGTTGGAAAAAGAAGCTGGAATAAAGGAATCTACCTCTATAGAAAAGTGCCTCACTCTGCACTTCAAATGTTTTATTTTAAAAGCTGGAGATGTATTTATAGAAATTAAGATGAGGTTCCCCAGTGCCAGCCTTTTGTATCTATTATTCTAACATGCTTCTATTGAACTCATCTGGCTTTCTGCTACCATTAATTGTATCTATTAGTTGTTAGCCTGTTGAACCCTTCCTCTATCTCAATTTTTGAAGAATAAGAGCAGTTTGAGTAATTGGAGAATGCTGCCTAGGCCAGTGATTGTGTTTATAAAACAGAAACATTATGTTCCTCTTTATTTACAGTCATTGTAAATGGAAAATGCATCTATTGTTTGTGTTGCTCTGAAATTATGTATTGCTCTTTCAGACACCTGAGGACCATTATCACCTCCTGAATTTTTGTGTTTGTCTGTGAGAGAAAATGCCCTTTATTGTCCTATCTCAGAAACACCATCTCATCAACTGGGAACCAATTTAGAATTCTTTTAATTCAGCAGATCATTAGAATATATATGACACTTCCAGGGAAAATTAAACCATGTGGAAGCAATAAAAGACTGGCAGTTATGTCTGATCAACAGTAATAGTCCAGCATCTTGGGAGAAAATAATGTATTTTAATTCAAAAGCCTATCAACATTTAACAAAGCTGAATTTTGTATTTTTAGCCCATTACAAAATTACCAGTATTTGGAAATTGGTTTTGTATTGTTTTTTTTGTGCATTTTGCTGTTGTTGTTTTGTGGGTTTTATTTGTTTTGTTTTGTATTTTTTTTGGTGGGAATAAGGGGGAAAGAGTGAAAAGACAGACAGCTGCAAGGACTTGCAGCACATTCTAATGCTTTTTGTTTGACCTGATTTAACAAGCTTCCTCTGTTGAAATATCATCGTCTATGTCGGGAATTATGTCAGGAAGCACAATATGTGCAGTGTGGGTGAGTGAGCTTGCAAAAACTGTCAATGAAGATCAATTACAGGAATTTTTGAATTACACATTAGATAAGAAGCAGATGACTTCTTTTCCCTTGCAACTGCGCTGTTCACTATTTTTGTCTAAACTCAAATACAGCCGTAGAGGCAGTGCAAATCTGTCACTGAGCGTCACAGCCTGCCCAGCCTTATTGATCATTCTCTTCTTTATGGCTGAGGTCCTGCAGAGCCCCGGTTTTGGCACAGAGCTCTGTGCACAGGAAGCCAGAGAGCAGCAATCCACTAACAACCTAGGATTTATATGCAGCTTGGGCAGAAATGGCCCTTTACAAATGACTTGGTAGGCATGAAAAGAAAAATGCTATTTAGGAGTTGCCATTTTCTGATGTGTTGGTACTGCTGAATGATGCAGTGGGGGCTGTGTGTCCTTCTCTCACATCACAGCTGGGCAGGCAATGACAGGGGGAGGCAGCCTTGCTCCTGCACCTTCACTGTTTAGAAATACCTTGGATCAGCCTCTTCATTGGATATTTCTGAGTGTGGAATAGCATTTTTTTGCCCCAAGAGGCTACATATAAGGGGGGAAGACTTTTGCAGACTCTACACAGCTGTTGAACACCGCTGCCAGCATTTCCTGGCTGTGCCTCTGGCTCAGTTTGGAGCTGAATTCCAGAAAACAAGTAGGATTTAAAGAACCCTTTTTAAGAGAGAAGTAGCAGTTCTTATTCACAGGAACTAGATGATACATGATCTTTTGAGGCTGGGATACTGAAAGGCATCAAAATATAAGCAGGGGAACATAGAGAAGAAAGAGGTGCAACAAACTATGCAGCCTGTGTGCAAATCTCTTTTATTCCAGCATCTTGTATTCTAAATAATCTTTATTTTGTAGTATCTGTTCCTGGAGGAATAGGTTGATGCAGAACACAGACTCCTCCACTGATTTAAATGCTGTTTTCTGGAGGATTTTAAGTGGTAGCTGGTTGTTAACAAATAACAATTACTTAAGGTAAATTTAAAAAAATATTTATTTATTTTAGTTATTGTTGGTTTTTGTCATTTTGAGGTTGGCTGTTAGGCTTTTATTGATAGCTCTTTGATATGAAAAGCTGACTACTTTCTGCTTCATGCTTAAAAGCTTTAAGATGTGGGGTGTGCCAAGTCTGCACCTTCCCCTCATTTCCAAGGGACTAATTGATACTAATTGTTCTCATCCACTGGCAGAACTCATTAATTCTGCATCTGATCCATTTCAAATTTCAGAGAAGCAATACACAAGATCCATTGCTCTGAGGAAAACTGGAGGGCTAAGTGGTGAGAGGAATACAAAGAAGAAAATATTCTACCTTAGTACCTCTATAATTCAATTACAGAGGAATTTGAACCAGTAGCATAATCCCACCTTTCATTAAAAAGTTCTTTTCAAAACAAAAGTCGACCTTCAGTACTTTAAAAACACAGGGGGAAAAGCAGCCTAAAGCCATTTTGTATTCAGGAAATGTTTATTCTACAGAAACTCTTTCACATGGAATTTCCATTCCTCTTTCAAGATTTGTATTTTTGTATCCAGCCTTTGGATAAAAATGGCAAAATGCAATTCCTTGGCACACCATGAGCATTGCACCATTGCAACAACTTCCCACCTTCCTTTTTTTTTTTTTTTTTTTTTGAGGAAGAATATACTGGGTTTGGAGCCTTTTCTTTCCAGGTAGTAAAGGAAATTTCAAAGTGTGAAAAAACAATGTGAGCCAGGCCAATCACCATGAGAAATGGTGAAGAGCACTCCAAAAAAAGCAATTTCACCATGCAGCGACCTCCAAAGCAGCCAGAAATTGTCATTCACTTCCTTTATGAACCTTAAAATACTTCACTGTTTGTCAGTGTTATTTCTTAATCATGCATTCATCACAATTCTTAACAGGGAAAAGCTGTTTAAAAATGAGAATCCCACCACAGTCACTGTAAAATATCTCCTGGCCTCCAAGCAAACATTATAGAACTAATTCTAGAAGGATTAAATAAAGTAACATGTAGGCTGTCATTGCCGAGCTCTTCGGGACAGGAACGAACACACCCACTCAGAGCAAGAACATCCACGATCCAGGAGGTACCAAAATTGTGATTCCAGATTAAAAAATAGGCAGGCAATCAAATCCAAATTTCTTTTAGTCTCACCTGGAAGAGTCCTTTGACATTAAAGCTGTCATTGCCTCATCTGCTGCTTTTATTTATACTCTGCACAAAGTGCTACTATTGTGCTTTTTTACCCTGTTCACACTGCCCACCATGCCATAGGGCTGCAGAGCACACATTATTGGTTACTGGAACTTTTGGAATAAATCTTCAAAGGAAAAAGACAGAGTTTATTTCCATTCAATTACACAAAGAATCCAAGTCTACCTCTGTATCTTTAATCATTGGAGTTAGTAAAGACTGGGTTTGTTTTCTTTTAAATAGCTGGCATCATTTTAACAGACATATTTTATTTAATCTATTTTATACTTAATTTTGATACTTCAGTCTGATGGTATATTTGTTTTTGTAACAAAATACCTGGGCACTGATGCCCAATCCCACAAACAAGCAAATTATTGCTGTAGCTGAGGAAAGGATGTCTTTTCTGTGGATTTGTTGATTTAAGGCAAAGAAAAGAGTCCTGCTGTGAACATCTAGAATTAATTCACCCTAGGAGCAACATATGATTAAATTTTAATAATAAGTTTAATTGTGCTCTCAAAAGAATTCTGTCTCTTCACCATACAGGTATTGCTGTTCTTTTCTTCTTTTGGAATCTAAGTAAAATATAACTGGGTATGGCCATTTTTACATGATTATTCTATCTAAATTCCAGAATAATTGAGAGTTATGTTAGATGCAGTTGCCATCTGATAAGCAGCACCTGTCCTGTTCTAGGTTTTATCTTGTAAACCAAAGTTGCCTTCCCTTCCCATCAATGAAAACATGCAAGTGGTTCTTTAGGACATTTAAAACAAAACATTTTTTATAATGGCTCAGATACTTTATCAGGTTTGCTTTAATTAAGCTCCTGTCACCTGTTGCTGTGCAACATGTAATTCCCATTAAGTCATGACAAATTCAGTTTTCAGCAGCTCCAGGAGATGTTAATGTGAATACATCAATATTCATGTCTCTTGACAGATTGTGAGGTTTAATAAATTGCTTTCTATAGAATAATTTTTGTGGAATCAGGGATGTTCCTCTGATAGCACAAAGCAGCCTGAAGCTGAGATATCTAAAATATCATTTGCTTTTCACTGTATCTGCAAGTTAATAAATTATTTCTCTGGAAAGTAATGAGGGATTTGTTTTAGGCTAAATATGAAAAAAAAATGTAGAAGACAATTAGGATTAAAAAAAGCACTTCACTTTCATGAGGTTAAATGCTCAGTTTGCACATAAAGAAAGATTCTTAGTGACCCAGTTCTGTTACTATTTCATTTTGGTCACACCAGAAATTTATCATGATTATGCTTTGGCTTACAGGGAAATTCAACATATGGCTGTGTTAGGAGAGTGTGGTCACAACTGAGCAGTGTGTGCTGGAATGAGGAACCCTCAGAACTGGGATTTGGTCTGAAGAGCATCATCACATATGTCTGTTTGCATTTTTATGAATAAATCAAAAGATAGATGACAACTATGTATCTAATAGGAAGGCCCTGTGTTTTAAAAACTGTTTTAATGGATTTTACTTCTGTAAATATAAAGAAAATAGAAGCAATACATAAAAAACCCAGTGAACATTAGCATTTGTATAATACAATTATTAGCATATTACTAATACAAACAAAAAAGACTTTTAATATTTTAGTCAAAATAACCTTGAAGAATATTATCTCTGTGCCTACCTTCTAGTGAAAGTCTATGGAAGAAACACCAAACAGCCTTTCAGGTATTTTGAAGTTTCATTTCCTTTTTGCTTATCCCAGGAGGATGACAGCAGAGTGGTCTTTTTCCAAAAATTCTCAGGAGGAAATTAAAAATACTGCAGAAGGAAAGACAAAGTAATTGTTTTCCTGGTGATTATTTCTCTTTGCCTTCATATCTTTGATAAGGAATTCCCTCTTCCATAACTCTTCTTCCCAAATCTCTGTTTTGCAAATATTCCTATCCCCTGTAGTGTGAATGACTATTATGTCAGGTTGGATAGTTTGGGAAAAGAAAGTGGAACAAAATGTGTCAGGAATCTAAGGATTATTTAGGTCCCATTAAGCAGTGGGGAGAGCTACACTAAGCAAGGGTTTATGACAGCATTGGAGTCAGCCAAGTTAAACCCTTTATTTTGGAACAGGCAGTGGTAACCCAGGTGTGATCAGGGCTAGGGCTGAAGAAAGAGCTTGGTTCATTACAAGCTCTTTTAAATATTGGTGAGTTAGAGGAAGGGATAGAGCTGATAAAGGCAAATTCATTTTTTGTTTTCATATAGAATTATAGATTGACATACAGATTAGCTATGGTAAAGGCCTTGCTGAAGAGCATGATTTATTTCTGGCATCCACATCCCCTGGGAGCCTTGGCTGCAGACCCATCTGCATGTGCAGCATCACAATTTGGAAAGAACAGAGCTGGAAAGATTTGCAAGGTAGGACAAAACCCCATTTTTTGGTCATCCTTAGCTCTTAGCATTGTGACAGCACAAGCCCTGTTTATTGTTTTCTGAGCATATATAAATTCATTAGCACCTTGGGCACAGCCATCAGTGCTCAGTGCTCCACAGATGAAGAGATTTCCAAGTAATGCTGCTGTAAATACAGAAGTTCACAGCCAGATGGTGTTGGGGGGGGACTTGGCAGCTCTGTGCCCATTAAAATATGGTGAGGTTAGTTAGGATGAGGATCTGAGCACCAGGCTCTTGGCAAAAACCTGGAATACCTGCCTGCCTGGTCGTTTACTTCTCCATTTATGGGGTATCTTAGACCTCAGGCAAGCCTGAAGGATGTTACTGTGACAAGCAATCCTGGGAACAGTCACCTTGGAGCACAATGCAGCAGCATGAGGGAGGAGAATTTGGGCCAAGGAAACAAAGGGAAACCCCTACTCTTATAATAAAATAATGTCAAACAGATGGTAACCAATTCAGTGCATGGTGAGATGTCAAAACATGTTGAGCACCATATTGGGACCTGCTTAGGGAAAATCACAGTGCTATTTATTCTGTTGCACTTTTGAACAACCTATTAATTTAATAGTAGGAATAAGCCCTTACTTTGTACAGTTGCAGGTCTGCTGCTGCTCCTTCCAGTTCAGTGAGGTTGTACCCAGGAGCAGCTGTCAAGTTCAAGGAGTGATAGATAATTTGGCTGTTACAAAGGACTGGTGCACTATGATTCCTCTTGATAAAAATATCAAAGGTAGGAAGGAATCATCACTTTCACTCTGAAGGCTTCAGATCATCAACTTAAACAAAAAGAAAATATGTGTTCTTCAGAACAGGTATGTATTTCTTTTTTACCTGAGACAGTAGTAATGGGTACTGAGGTGTTAGCACTGAAACTGCAGGGTTTTTCTTTCTCTTCTCCTCTCCTCATCTGCCACTTCAGTTGTTTTCTTAGCACTTGATAACAGTTCTAGTGCAACTGCATTTTTATACTACTATTTTATTTTGCTGCTAGACTTTTCCTGTTTACCTAAGTCTGTTACAAAGCAACAAAGAAGGAAAAAAACCAGTACGTGGTCTTGAATCACATGGCTGCTTCTAGCAAAATATGCATTTAAAGCCCTTCTTAAAGGGAAGTAATCTAACTTGAGTCCTCACCTAAATGATGAGGAAAACTCTATCCGTCCCAAAGGGTTTTAAGAGCCAGCTTCTTTGCTTGCAAACACTCAAAAAAAATCTTTATTTGGAAAAATGAATTATAAATTAATTTACTGTAAATCAGTAAACTGATGCTATTGCTGAACCTGTTGGGCAGCTGAGAGAGGCCCGTGGTGCAGCCAAGCAGCTCACCTGGCTGGTTAAATTTGGGATATTGTGTGTTCATGTTCTGAAGGGAAAGGGGAGCATTCATGTACATGAGATGGGACCCTTAATGAGCCATATCCTCTCCCAGCGTGGATGAGCTGTTCCACTGCACCCTGCAGAGAGGAAGGAGGGAGAATCAGCCACACCCTGTGATTTGAACCCAATAGAGAACTGAGCTGTTAAGAAGGACAACCCAGGTCTTCTGCTGCCCCCATTTTCTAAATCCAAACTGATGTGCAGATATGGTGATATCCCCAGTGGAATGAGAAACAGTGGGGATGTTTAACAGTAATTCTGGCAGTTAAAACAGAGGGGGTTAATGATATTTGTTGAGGAGACAGGCTGGACAGAGGAGCCTGAAGGTCTCTTAGTTTGGATGGCAGACTTGTTCAAAATCTAGAGTAGAGCACCGTTAGACATGGTAGGGCTCCAACATCAGGGCAGGATGTGGCATTTCACTGAAATGCACTACCATGGCAATTGCCCAGTTCATGCACAGGAAGCTCTTTACTGCATTTCTATTTAAGAGCTGATCTCTCTGGGAAATGTGGATGAGACACAGCCAGTCACAGTGTCCTGAGTGGAGTCCAAAACCAAATTGGCAGTGCAGGTAGTGGACAATAAATTAGATTTTAAAAACTCTTTCACACTTTGTAACTTGAAATGAACCCAGCTATGTAAGTTTCAGATGAGAAATACACCACAAATATGTCAGTGTTCCAGGGGTGGACTGGGGAAGGTGAAAGGTAAAATGATTTGTAGGAAGTCAAATGTAATAAATCCATGAGTGCATTACTTGATCAGCAAGATGCCAAACTAGTATTAGCACCATTAAAATGAATGTAAGAGGGCAAACTATCTTATTTTATATCACTCATAGCGACATGATTATTTTTAAGGACCACGTCACGGAGATTTCTGTTACCAGATTAAATCTTGCCCCGACCCTGTCGAACAAGGGGCTGTGTTTTGCACCCTTGTGATGTCTGCAGGTCTCAGCAGTGCTCCCTGCCGATGTCCCACGGACATCTCCGCACGGATCCATCGGGTCCCTCCTCACACAAGGTCATCCCGCACCCCACTGCACCTTCTGATGACGCCTCACCGACACAGGGCTGCCGAGCTAAAGGCCTTTCACCAGTGCCTCGCTTTAAAGTTAATCACCCTGTATCTGAATAAAACGGCCGTACAGAAAGGGTCATAAAGGTCAGGCAAGCATTTTACAGAAGGAAATTTAAAGCTTCTGAAAACCTTTCCATTTCCCCTCTGGCTGCCCTACCTGGCAGCAGCTACTGCCAACTATGACGTCTAGGGTAGGGTTGAGCCAGCTTCACTTAGAACCACTGGGAATGAGTCATTTCTCCCTTTTAAGATGTGGCACAGGAAAATAAACAAACAAACAAAAAACCGTGAAATACACGACAAGCGCGAGCAAACCCGTGAGGGCAGGGCAGCGCCAGCGGTGTCCGAAGGCCCTCCTGAGCTCCCTCCGGAGCTGGGGAAGCCCCGCGGCACCGGGGTCGCCTCAGAGCCCGCGGCCGCTCCCGCCCTCACGGGGCTGGCGCCACACCTGGGCAGGGCTTCCGGCCCCGCCGGCCTGCGATTGGCCCGCGCCGCGGTACCAGAAGTGACGTCAGGAGCCCCACGCCCACCGCGCCGTTCAAACGCTGGCGGCGGTAAAAACGGGGCGCGCGCGGGGATCGAGGGGACCTTGGGGGCTCCTGGAACGGGGCGATCCTGAGGGGGAACGGGGCTTGGAACAGGTGGCGCTGAGGGGGGAACGGAGCTTGGGATAGGGCAGCTCTGAGGGGGACCCGAGGCTCGGGATGGGGCAGGTCTGAGAGGGACCCGGGGCTTAGGATGGGGCAGTTCTGAGTGGGACCCGGGGCTTAGGATGGGGCAGTTCTGAGTGGGACCCGGGCTTAGGATGGGGCAGCTCTGAGGGGGACCCGGGTCCGCCCGCTGTAACCTCCGGGGTCTGGGGGGCTCTGTGCCCTCCCAGCGAGGTGGTGGGGTCGCCGTCCCTGGAGGTGTTTAAGGAAAGGCTGGCTGAGGTGCTGAGTGCCACAGGGAAGGTGGCACGGGGGGGTTCGCTCACTGGATGGTCTCTGAGGGTCTTCTTCAATGTAATTGCTTCTGTGCTTCTCCCCACTTTAATTGCTGGGGCGCTTCAGGTGTGTTTAAACACATAAATTTTGTCCCCGAGGAAAAGTAGATGTTACTTAAATTCCATCTCCTCTCATCCATATTTTTTGCTTAGAGTCAGCCAGCCAAGTGCTTCCTGAATGTCCCTGTTCCCTTTTTCAGGTGCTTGTTTCAATGAGATAAGCTGTAAAGATGTTGAAGTTTAAATGTGGAGCCCGAAATCCGGTCGAGGCAGGACCAATGGAGCCCATCACCAGCCGAGTGTCTCGGCTAAATCTGCTCTTTCAGGTGAAGGACATCTGGCCTGGGAGCAGTTGATCTTGGTTTTGTCCTTGTCCATCCCCAGGATCTCAAAATACAGCTTTGCTTTTTTTGGATGCTGAAACCATGCCTGTGTCGTTCTTTAGGGTAAAAGAAAGGGGTAACTAGGTGAAGTTCAAAGTGCACCTGGTGTGCACAAAATTCAGTGGATAGTAACTGGTCTTATGTTTTGTGCATCTGCTGATGTTTTAGCCTGATAGATTTTTCCACTTAAACATGGAATACTGCTTTCTGTAATCTTTAGTTTTTTCATGAGTGAAGGAGCTGTGGGTTTGTCCTAAGATGAATTTACCTAAGGGGCTGCTTTTTCATCATCTGAGGTCCAACAGCTTTTCCTTCCAAAGCTACTGTTGATGCTGATTTCTTCAATTGTTTGTACCATGAAAAGACCTGCATGATGTAGTGTCAAGGAAAAGGCCAGTCAGATCAGAGTCATCAGGAGGATATAAATTGTTAAAATTTGAATCATAACTTTCTTGAGACTGGTAGTTTAGTTGCTTGAAACTTTAAAGATTGCTTTGTCTGCAAGAAAAATACCTGTAGCAGCTATTACAGATAGTCATAGTGAGATGATATATTTACCTCACACTTCTGTATCATTTGCCTAATTTCTGAAGTAGCGATTTTAAAATGGATATATATTATCTGCTCTATACATCTGTTATTGATTTGAGGCTTTTCATTGTTGTCTGAGACTCCATCTGCTGTTGCTGCTTTTTTTTTCCAGGGGAAGCCACTCTTTGTGACTCAACAGCAGATGTCTCCTCTCTCCCGGGAAGGCATCCTTGATTCATTATTTGTTCTTTTTGAAGAATGCAGAAACCCTGCTTTAATGAAAATTAAACATGTTGGCAACTTTGTCAAGAAGTGTAAGTTTGTTTACACTAATTTTCAGGTGTCACTTTATAAAACACTTCTTAAGAATCTGGATGTTAGAGTAATACTTTAGTTGCTTTGATTGTAACCCAGGACTTGGAGCATCTGATTTTTTGTTGGCAGAGTCAACTCTGCAAAGGGGATCTTGGCAATCTTGGTAAGGATTTGTTCAGGTCCAAGAAGATCAAATGCAAGGGGCTTTTGAAGTGCTGTGACTCAAATGTGCTTCCTTCTTAGTCTGTACTGTATATTTGAAGAGGTACTTTCTTGGAAAGTGAGTACTGGCTACAGCAAAGCTCTGAGTGTGCACCACAGAAGGGTGTCAGAAGTTGAGAGCAGGGTGGTGACTATGAGAAGAAAAGATTTGAGAGAGAAACTTGGTAATCTCTGGCTCTTTCAAAATACCTTTTGGATTCCATGTATTACCCAAGTACTGCATGTTTAGCTTGTAAAGAGTATTTCTGTGCTTCAGAAATACAGGTCCTAAAGGAGTAAATATTTTATTGATAATGTGCCCAGAATCCTTTTGGAGAAGAGCAAAGAAAATTTCCATCAATTTTTCCATTAAGATGTAGCAGAAAGACATTTGATTTCAAGTAACATGTTGTGCCCCCTGTTATGATTCCACCCAATGTTTGTAGTTATTATTAGCAGACAGTAATTTTCTGCTAGTTTGAAGAATTTTTAGAACAATCTCCCGTGAGTGACTGATTATCACAGTGCATGCTGGCTGGAACTAGTCAGTGGAAAGCTTGAGCTGAATATCTGCAGTAAATGCCTCTGGTTGGTTGTTAGACAATAGACTGGTGCCTCCCTCAGGCAGAGGAGCAAACCCTGCCCCTGGACTAGAACTTGCTGGGTAAAGCCATCATGTTTAGGGAATATACTTTGTATTGATAAAGGATGGCTGGAAAGAAATTAGGAACCAAAGAGGTTCTCAGCCTCTGATGTTATGAATGGGACAGAATTATGGTTGCCATGGGAACTGTCTTAGCATTTCCTGATCCTTTTGTATGTACCATATTTCAGACTTAACTCTGCATTGATACAGTCTTTTTCTAGTTCTGATGCATGCTGTTATTTTTAAGAAGCATATTCTGGAAAGATTTAACATTTCTTGAGAATCTGGAACTGAATGTTGGGATTTTTTTTGGTTTTGGTTTGCTGGAGCTTTTTTAATTTTATTCTCCAGTTTCGATGTTGTCTCTTTTTTATAAAATGCCAGTTGCCAAATGTAAAAATAAGTGTTTTATTTTTATAGATGCAGAGGCTATCGCTGAACTAAAGGAACTGCAACCCAGTGTGAAGGACTTTGAAGTAAAGAGTGTGGTTGGCTGTGGTCACTTTGCAGATGTCAAAGTAGTGAGAGAGAAAGTCACTGGTGATGTCTATGCCATGAAGGTGATGAGCAAGGAGTCCTTGCTGGCACAGGAGCACGTATGTATGTTTTTCTCTTATGAGACTAGGAGGATAAATTGCAATTTGTTGAACACTTCCTTTCTGTCACTATTATTAGAACTGAGTTAAAAATATATCTTGAGAAAGTTCATCCTACATTTGAGCGAAGCAATAAATTTGTGAGTAGTTTTGCTGTGTTTAAAAGTCATTATCACAGTCTATGGGTCTGCTGGGTGAGGTGCCATCCTCAGGTACCAAAACATGGCCCTTGTTGTAAAGAGCTTCCCATCTAATTATAAAAAAAGAAAAACAGATGATGAAAACACTGAATCAGTATTGATCTTGTTGAAGATGGTTTGAATTTTCAGACAATCTATTCATTAAGGTTTTTTTTTTTTATTTTAAAGAGCGAAGTAGAATGTCAGGAGTGGGTGTGAAGGCAAACTGTGGTGACTGGATTTTTATGGAGAGCCTCTCGCTAGCTTGAGAAATGTGTTACTTGGAAACTTAAAAAAGGGATAATGGAGGTTGTTCTCATAGTTTGGTGAGAAACAGAAGTTAATCTTTGCTGACATGAGATGACAAGTAGGACAGAGATACTCCATGAGAGACCTCATGAATTTATACAATATCTGCATCAGTTGTTCCCAATACATGGTGCACTAAGGTTGCTCCTGATAGCCCTCAGCATTGTTTGTGGCTAGGAGAAATGGAGCCTGACTAAAATGACCCTTTCTGGGGCCCAGATTGACAAGAAAGCAAAGTATGGTGCTACCCTCACATGGCACTTGCTCAGGAAACAGCACTTAATAATTTCTGTGTAATTTTTTTGGGATGTGTGCCAAGTTTTTCTAAAACTAGGGGATTATAATATATTCTGACTCCCTCTCATCATGATGTAACTGAACACTTTTTTGGTAGGTGTCATTTTTTGAGGAAGAACGCAGCATATTAGCTCAGAGCACCAGTCCATGGATTCCACAATTACAGTATGCATTTCAAGACAAGAAAAATCTCTACTTGGTAATGCCTAGTTTTTGATTTTCTCCTCTACTGAACACCATTGTTGTTGGTTTATTAAAGAATAATGTGATGGTTGAAATGTGCTTGTTTTCTGTACATTTTCCTGCACTGTTTGATATATGCCCAGTGCCATACTGGGGAGTTGAATGGAATATCTTGTATATCTGTTCCTTTAAAATTGTATGTAGGTTATGGAGTATCAGCCTGGAGGGGACTTGCTGTCACTCTTAAACAGATATGAGGACCAGCTGGATGAGAACATGGTGCAGTTCTACCTTGCAGAGTTGGTTTTGGCCATTCACAGTGTCCATCAGATGGGTTATGTCCACCGGTACGTCAAGGTTGCTTTGGGTGCTTCTGTATTCTGTCCTCTTTCAGTATTTCACATGCTATGTCAGAGGACAAAATGAGAAAATTAATCAGACTCCCAACTATAATTGTAGCTCAGGGCATTAACTTTGATGTAAAGTTCAGACCAATATCAAGAAAGGATTGTTACATATATTTTTCTGGAGGCTCAGTAAAAAGAAGCCTTAATGTTGCACTATAAAAAATTTAAATATTTTCCATGGATTGCTGCTTTTGGCACCAAATACTATAGGGAATTAATGTAATTGTTAAAAATGGTTGTGTGCTGATTGGTGAACAGGGCAGTATAGGATGTTGGAGTAGTTAAATATCGCAGAGTTTTCTCTCAGGGCTTGGAGACAGTTACTGTGTGCATTTTCAAATCATACTGGTATTTAAAAAAGCTCTTGCATTTTGAGGGTGTGGAAATGTTAGCAAGTATATTATTTCCAAGAGCTTGTAGTGGCTGCACTTAGAGCATGGGCTGTGGCTTTCTAGTGCCCAGTCACTGGCTGAATTTGGAAGATGTACAGAATAAGTTGTGAGGGAGTTTGGGAAGAAAAATACAAAATACTTGACTGTAAGTCAGTTACAATGTGGTCAAGGTGCAAAATCACCTTCTCTTTTCATCTGCTGTCAATAATTATTAACCTTCCATGAAATGAGGGGAGCTGTAATACTTCCATATTTGCTTGGAAACAGGGCAATTTTTGGAAAAAAACTCCCACTTGGAAGGCTTTATGCATGTGGTTGAGTATAGCTGAATAGGAATATCCTGCAATCTGGATGTGCCAGTAGGGAATGGTCTGGAAAGGTTCTGATTGCTTTCTTCTGGCCTACAGAGACATCAAACCAGAAAATGTTCTTATTGACAGAACAGGACACATTAAACTGGTGGACTTTGGGTCAGCTGCCAAAATGACAGTAAACAAAACGGTAATAATGTGGATTTAAACTTTGTCTGTGCCTTGTTTGGATAGTCCAGTTGAAAAAGGAAAACTAACTTGGTATCTGTTCTTTGATTACACCTTGCTCTTCTCTTCTGCCTTTCTTGCCCACTATGGAATCTATTCACAATTGTATTTTTCCATTTGTGAATGGCTTTTCAAGCATGAGCTAAAGTATCTTTTTCAGCCCTCAGCAAATACATATTTGCTTATTAAAATATTAATACACAAGAAAGCAGAGTTATCTTTACCTTTCTCATGGTGCTGCACTGGGTTGCAAAATCATACTTCTACAGGTTCTTACAGCTGTTCAATGCTGTGTTTAAAGGGGACATGGATTTATAGTTGGAATGAAAATTGTGCCTGTTGTAACTAAGTTCATAATTTTGAAGACTGGGGAGCTCTTGATCAAAATGAGTCACATTTAAATATTCTGGGCTTCACTCACCACAAAGTACTGCATCAAATCTAAATCAGTGGAGTGTTTTATAAGTTGCTTGTAAGTTTTGTTAACTGCACACAACTTCAAGTGAAAATTTTTAAAATTTAAATGTGTCTAAGTGAGAACATGAAGTTCTGCACCATATTTCTGTCTTGTTTTACAGTTTTTATTTTTCCATAACATTTTCTTTGTAATGTGATTCTTAATATCCTGTTTTTCCTTGCTCTTACATTTTCAGTGCTTCTCTGCATTGCATTTTCCTTTGAAATTTTTTCTTCACACTATCGCTTCAGTCACTCATAGGTTTTTGTGTTAGCCTCCCTGCAGTTTTGTTTCATTCTTTATGCCACTTAGCACAAAAATGGTTGTAGCATTGGCTCCTGATTTACCTTTTCTAAGCAGTCCAGAAATTCAAACATTAGTGCTTTGCTGTTCATGAACACTAGGTAAAAAGATGACAGAGAATGTAATGAGGGCAGGAAGTATTTCTGTCTGAACTTGACCGTTTTTGAAATTTCAGCTATGATGTCCCTGTTAATACTAGTTGAAGCAGAGCATGTTTGCTGTTTAAAACAAACATCAGTTTAATATTTCTGTGCTTTTTGGGATGCTACTTTTCTACTTTAGCAGTTTGTTACTTTATAGTAACAATTAGCTCTGATAATTTGACTATATCAAATAGCTCCCTTTGTTTATCAGTGGTTTCCTTAACCTGGTGCTTATTTGCTGAACAGCTTTGGTTAAAATTACTTTCTTAAAATTCACATGGAGGGCTGAAAATTACGTCTTGTTAAAAAAAATAGTAAAAGGGTGGGGGGAAAAATAAAACCTTTGTTTTATTAGCAAGAACGTGGTAATAATGCCATTGAACACAAAGTGCTGTAATTTCACTTGGTTTATCTTTGCTCCCAGGTAAATGCCAGGCTCCCTGTGGGCACACCTGACTACATGGCACCAGAGATGCTGACAGGGTTGGGAGGGGATGGCAAAGCCTCCTACGGCCCTGAGTGTGACTGGTGGTCCCTTGGAGTCATTGCCTATGAAATGATCTATGGAAGGTCTCCCTTCACTGAAGGCACTTCAGCAAAGACTTTCAATAACATCATGAACTTCCAGGTAGAGAGATCTCCTTCCCTGTTCTCAAGTAAAAAGGCTGCAACTGAAGGCTGTTTTTCTCAGCTTTACATGAAAGTTTATGGATGTCTCTTTGTCACGTTCATCAAATATTTGGAATATATGCATTGTGTTGTATTTATATAGGTATTGTAGGTATCAAGTTATTTTTTGTAACAGGTGTCATCATTCCCAATTCAAAAAATTCTATGACCTACCTTTTGGAAGTTTGTGAGAATTTTCTGGGGTAATATCTTGTTTTACTCTTCCATTTGTGTGTGCCATTGGCCATAAGCATAAGATCAGCATAAGATGCTGACCTGGGATACCATTTGCCTGGGTGGGAATGGTTGTTCCTGTGTTCTTATCTTTACTGCAGTAAATGCATATAAAAGCCTACTTGGATAAAATGCACCATGCTTTTATTTGTGTGCTATAAATATTCATCCTTTGTACCTGACATATCTCAGAATAATGAAACTTAATCTTCCTGTTCTGAGCCTGTTTTCCTACTGAGCAGAAATCCATTTCTTTCTAATGCAGAGATTTCTGAAGTTCCCAGAGGATGTGAAAGTTAGCAGTGACTTTCTTGACCTGATCCAGAGCCTGCTCTGTGGGCAGAAGGAAAGGCTGGGCTATGAGGATCTCTGCTGCCATCCATTTTTTTCTAAAATTGACTGGAACAATATCCGTAATTGTAAGTAGAATAAAATTGTATTTATAAACCATTTCTGGGTTTTTTTGGTACTGGGAAAAGTTATACAATGAGTATTAAAGTGTGTTTGATCTGAATTATTCCTAATGAAACAGGACTGGTTCCTGGAGCAGGTGTTTTTAACAAAACAGCTCATTTTGGTTTTTGCAAAGGCTATGTTAACATCTCAGGTAAAAATTGTAAGGTAGGAGGATGTTTTATTAAACTCCACATGAATTCCTGATAGAATTGCCATATTACTGCAGGCACTAGACTGGAAAATCAAAATGGTCCTTTCCATGTCCTTCAGATTAAAAGGCATCAGTATGTTTTTTCAGGCCTTTCCCACTTCAGTTTGCTAAATTTTGGCTTCATCTTTTCTTGTTGTTGTTGTATCTTCAGGTTTCTCTTTTGCTACTTGTGGACCAACTTTACTTAAGGTTGGTTTATTTTTTGTAGTCCCAGCAGGTGATGAAATGTCTGTGGCCATAAGGGCCATTGGAGCTTTTTGTCAAAGTCAATGGGGATAATGTATTACTGCTTTTTTTTGGGTGAAAAATCTGTTCATTCAACCAGGAATAGAATAAAACCAGTGAACCAGATAATTCTTTATGCAGAAAACTGTTTATAATACTATGCAAGCAATGGAATTTGGTATTTGGAAGTACTGAGGCACCAGCTCCGTGGCAAAAGCAAATACTTCACAGTTCATCAGTGATCTCTGTATGGGGATCTGATTGTGTTGGAGAGTATTTTAAATTATTTGGACTGTAAGATTATCTGGGCAAGCAACATGTCTGCCTTATGTTTTTTGTCAAATATGCTGTAAGGGAATGATTCTGCTCCATTTTCCATGATAAATTGCTAAGCCAGTGCTTCTACTTTTGATGACTATCTCAGCACTTCAGCTGTCAGCTCCACACACAGACTGTTTGCTCACTTTTCTGTCGATTCATTAATTTTGAACTTGTGGAGCTGCTGTTCTGTTAAATTCCATTGTTTCTGCCCTTTGAGAGCCATTGAGCCTCGAGCCCTTTTCATCACTTTAGCATCCATTTCCCAGTGCTCTCTGCCTTCTCTCCCTAGAGCCCTGCCTAAGCCACCAGTTTCTGTTCCTGAGTTTAGTGTTGCATTGATATCATGTTACCTCAGATATAGAGAGAAGAGTGACATGTGAGCATATGTTCTGGTGTTTCCTTGGCAATTGCCTGTCTGGTATTCACACAGCTGCAGGAGTTAATGGAGCGTTTTGCCAATTTGTGTGACAGCAGTGATGCTGATGGACAAGCCACTAGGCAGCCCTGGTGTGGTTATAATGTTGGAATAATCATTTGGGATTTAAAAAAATCCCATTTCTGTCTGCAACTGGCCAGCAGATTGCATCATCATTCCCTGTAATATCCACACCTACCTACTGGGAGGTTTCATGCAGTTTTGACCCCTCATTTTGTTGTTATGCCTCATACTTGATAAACCCCCACTGTAACTAGCACAAAACACAGCAGTGTCTGTGCTTCAAGTAGCAGATTCAATGTATCACCTATTGCTTTGCTCTCAGTAGTGGTTCTCCCTGTGCTGATTTTTCTGAGCAGTTTTTCTGTCATTCTGTTCAAAACCTGGGTCAGGTTTGACCTGGGCTATCTGAAAGCTAAAGGCTTCTTTCTAATCTTGACCTCTGCTGATAGTGGTGTTTAGCTGGAGAAATGGCAGCTTGAGAAGATGGGTGATGGAAGAGGTCATAGGATTTAGACTTACATTAAAGAATCTCACTACCCCAAGTTAATCTGGTCAAAGACTTTAAGGTCATGGAGTGTTGGACTGGGTGATCCTAAAGCCAACTGAAGTGACTCTGATCCACAACTGTTAGACAAATTCTGTGTCAGTATAGTCAGACTTTAGTCTATAAGGGCAGTGATGTAATTTCTATTTCAGGCTGAGCAAGGTAGGGAAAAAAATTGGTACCTTTGCCTTGCAGGTATTTAATTATCATGCTGAGAGCTCCAGGATAGCCATTCTTAATACACTGATTTTGGTTAAGAATGTGTCATTAAGGGGCTTTTCAGTGTTACACTTTGTTGTTATGGTAACCTATGAAACACTTGACTTTTTAGCAAACCCCTTTCCAAAAGATCATTGCCTCTAAAAAAAGCTCCCAACTTCCCTGGGTCCAAGTAATGTGTCTATAGTAGCAGCTCTTATGTTACAGAAACAGAATCAAACAATTAAAGTCAGGTTTATCTGAATTTGTCTCAACAGGTGATTTTTCCTCTTTGTTGGAGTATTGTACTGAAACACACTTATAGATTCTGCTCTCTGTTGGTCTCTTTTTTCTGCTATTTAATGACTTATAAAGCTCATTAAAAAAACCCACCTGAAAACAGATACCACTGCACTTCCTCCCCAAAAATAAAATAAACTAAAACTTTCAAAAGTTTGTGTTCACTTACTGAAGAATTTTCTGAAAGTATTTTGGAATTTATTTACCTGAAATAAGCATATTTCTGTCTGTGTTTCAGCTAAATGATCAGGTATTTCACTGGAAAGTTGATAACAGAACCATTTGAGTACCTAAGAAGTATCTAAAATCAGAGGTAGAGAATGGGGGAATGACATACTTAAGTTACCAGCAACAAGGCTGCATTCTGTATAATTTCAAGATTTTGTTGGTTGTCTTTTGTTAGTTGACATCCATAAACTGCATCAGCTTTTTAATTTGGAATCAAAAATCTGCTTGCTGAAGTCTAGATGGGACATGGTCAGAAAACTTTCATCTGTGTACAGCATAAAGAGCCTTTGATTTTACAAATTGTTTTGTAAGTCCAGTCCAAGAGGTCTTGAAAATGGAATGGCATATTTGGACTTGCACAAACTATATATATGAAAAGACAAGAGTTAATGTCTCGTGCAAACAGAAGAACTTGAGAAAGTATTAAAGACTGATTTTTAAACTGTTTTCTGCTGTTAAAGAGGCAGGACCCAAATCTCATTATTCATAAGTCCAAGACACTTCTCCTTATGAACACCATGTTGTCATTCAGCATGTTAACAGCTACACATTGTAGTGTTTAATTTAAATTCTTGTCTTCAGAAAAATGTGTTGACTTGTTTCTTGAAGTGGAGATCACTTGCACTGCAGGTTGGAAATCACTTTTATTAATAGGAATGTATGTGTTGGATCATTGCCTTGACAAAACACTAAAGGTGTTAAGATAATATTGTAATGATAGGTTAGAACTAGCACAGTGCATTCTTTATAAGTGGTCTTAGGAAAAATTTCCTTTAGTTTCATCACTGGGATTGTCTATTTTTCTTTCATAACACTTTCTCAAGTAGGTCTGTTAGAGCCTGAGGAAGAGGAATGCCTAACCTATTTAAAAAGGCTGTGTGGATGCTTTTCCTCAGAAAGCATTTATAGATCACCTTGTAGATCAAGAAGAGACACATTTTTATCCTTAAGAAACATTCTGTATTGCATTTAAGTTTCCTGTTTCAGTTGAGTCTTTCACTGTCCCAGGGGAAATGCAGTCTCTCTTCTCTGAATTTGCATGAAAATATTTTGAAAGGATGGAAAGACCTGGTTAAGGCAATGCTGTTTGTACCAGTCATAAATACACATACCGAGGCAGAGTTAAAAAAAAAAAGGCTTTTTTCCATAAAAGACACTTTATCTAATCTTAATTATAAACCGATTAAAATACTGGAGTATATGTGGTGGTTTTGGATTTTTCCTTTTTTCTTTTTCCTTTTTTTCTTTTTCTTTTTTTTTTTTTTTCTCTTTCCCTTAAACTTAGCAACCTACAACACCCCCTTTTCCTCTGAAAGTCATTCTTTGGAACAGATGGAAGAGGGTTACATCCTTCCACAAGTGGGGATGTATCTAGGCAAGGAATTGGCTTTTTTAAAACATGCAGTTCTCCACAAGATACTTTAAATGGTAAACAGAACATGTACATTGTTGTAACGTGTCGGGGACAAAAGGAGCTCTTTGTACCCAACCAGTTTGTGTGAGTAGAAGCACTGGGTTTGCTGTCTTCTTGAGTAATACTTTTGGGTGAGCCTGACAAAAGTGCAAATTTGTCACCTTGTCAGATGTGATGGCATGGTGCTCACATTTATTTCTCAGAGGCTTATCTTGACCTCTGCTGAAGGATCCTTCCTTTTAAAGAAGCAACTGATAAGCACATCAATGTATTTGCATTCACCGGTCTTCACCTTGTTCTGAAAATGCTATGTTTGTGTGACAGCTTTCTGATTTTAAACAAGAAATAATAACTTAACTAGACATTATGCCATGGTGTGACCCACACTTGAGAACAAAATTGCTTGTGTGTTTTAGCTGGGTTTTACAAGACTACTCAGTTTATTCTGTGGGTATTTTGGGCATCAGGTAAAGGATTCCTTAGTCTGAGGAATAAAAATCCTTGAGGAAGCTACCAAATAATTAGCAACATCACACAGAGTGGATTTGCTTTTTTTTTTGAAAGTTATTCCCTCTTACCCCTAAGTGATATTTTTCTCCAACAGCTGAAACTTCTTCAGAAGTTCTGCTTCTCATTTTCAGCCACTGTTGACAGGTTCAGAACTACTTAACATCTAGAGGTGTTTTTGTCAAATGACTGTTTCAAGTTTTCTCTTTAGTTGCTACTACTTCTTGATACAAATGTTGTAACAAATTTATACTGCAGAGTTGCAGAGATTTTGGACTGTTAGTCGTGGATTTTAGTGAATGCAAAATAGAGGGCAAAGGGTTTTTTCATTATTTTTTAATCTAGTATTCACAATTTCTCTTCTTTGTTCTCATATTTTATTGAACATCAGACGAAGCTGTAGTGTAAAACATTGTGCTCTTTAAACTAGTTTCCACCAGCCCCAAAGGTTTGCTCTGTCTCACATTCAGTTTTATCTTTGTGCATCCATTGTTCCCCCACTGAGTGCTTTTTCATCTTTTTGTGTGCATGCATAGTTAAATTATATTTTCTTTTATGCATGTGGTTTGAGTAGCAATTCTTATTGTTGGTAGGAGGAACAACTTTCTTTTTAATTGCAAGGCCTTGAAGATGACTCTTAAGATCTTCTTTGCTAATTTCTGGTGGGAAGTAAGGCTTTAGATGTCTCTTTCAGAGATGAAGTTATATCTGTTAGGCTCTGGGGAGGACAGAACCAGGGTGCTTGTACCATTATAAAAAGGCAGCTAAGTTGGTTTTTGCTGCCTCTTTAAAAACATTCCAAACTTCTGCAGATGAAGTGAAGAGTTTGCTGTTTTCTCTTTTACTTTACCTCATAGACAGTGTTTGCCTTCAAAAACAGTGTTAAAAATCCCACAGCAATCCCTTTCTGTGAGAGAAAGTACAGAGTTCTTTCAGCAAAGGTCCTGAAACTAAAAAATACTAATCCTGAACTGATTCTCCTCTGCTGTGAATTAACTACAACTTTGGGCTTGTATTTGCATTTAAGATTATATGCTTACAAATTTTTTTCTGTTACTTCTCTGTTTTTAATAATTAAGAACATTTGTAAGAGTAGTTGGACATTATCCTGATATTAAGTGATTTTTTTAAAAGGAAATACATATTCCAATCAACAATCTATATTTCAAAATTATGTTGCATAAGTATCAGCATTATGTTATATTTTTTATTATAACTAATTACAGAGAAGAAATTAATAAATCTGTGATACTGACATACATTTTAAATGTTCTGGAGCTCGTAAGTTCCAGTAGACTGAAACTGCTTACTACAGAACCTATTTAATTAGTGTATTTTCCCCATTTATCTCATTCTAATGCACTTGGAGCTACAGTACACGAGCAGCATCTGCTTCATGGAATTTCTTCTCACTTCCCTGCTTGGGAGCAGCGTCAGGATGGCTCTTCAGGGAGCTGCTACCAAAGCCTGCGCCTGTACTTGGGATTTGGCAGTTGACGGAGACAGATTCTTTATTTTTAATTTTTTATTTTTTCTGTCTCTTAATGCTGGTCTGGTGGGTAGTTCCAGCGAGGGAATGGAGAGTTAAAGGCGGGCAGTGGAGGGCTTTGGCAGCCTAGAGGGAGCCAGAGCCTCCAGCCGTGACTCGCTGTGCCCCTGCCACTCACGGGCAGCAGCGGCTGTCACGCCGCAGGCAGGTAGGGTTAACGCCGACTCGGGAGCAGGGAGCCTGCACTGCAGGGGTTGGAATGTTTGTTCCCAGTCCTTCAATCCTCATCAGCCCTTCAGCTCAGGGAGATCCATGCTGGATCCATGGTAACGGTTTTAGCACACTCCACTTCCATCAGCTGGTGACAATGGGCTGTTCTAGCTGCTGGCTGAGGAGCTGTCTCCCCTTTGCTGAGCTCAGAGTTGCAGTGAGTGGGGACCCGAGTGATGAAATTAAATAAATAAATGTTAGGAAATGTGATTTAATGAGGTAGGGATTGCACAGCAGGGCTTCTGCATTCATTCCTTTCCCACACGTAGCCAAGCCAGCAGGTAGCTCGGGTGCTGCACAGCACCGAGAAGAACTTGTCCTTTTGTTCCTCAGGTTAATTAAACTGAAGCAAGCACGAGAAAATCATCTGAAATTAAACAACTGCTTAGCAAGTTAAGTGGTACCAATTTAGAAATTATAGTAAGAAATACATTGTAATTCCTGCTATTTATACCTCTCTTCAGAGCTGATTGTATCAGAGCCAGACTGCAGTGGTGTCCCGGCAAGAGTTCCAGATCTTAAGCAAGCTCTTTTAGAGAAATAAAATCAATCTTCTTTTCCTAAAGACCACCGAGCTTTTAGTAGCTATAGTTTATTAGAACCTTCCAGGAGAAAGACCAGCTTGCTGTTGATTAGAAACCCATGCTGGGAAGATTCTTGTTAGTGTTAAAGGGTAAGATATATCCCTTAGCTGACTAGCACAGGATCAGGCTTCTTTCTCAGGTAGTGTCACTAATTGGACAGGTTGGAGACATTTTCCTTTTCAAGATGAATCAGAATTGACAGGCTTCTGGCTATATTACAGTAATGATTTTCTTAGCCTGGTGCTTTGATTTTATTATTTATGTGTTAAAAACCCCAACATCTTCACCTGAAAAAAGCCCAAACCCCAGAATCTCTAATACCCAAGCTAAATCTCAGTTTGAACAGTGTGGGAGATGCTGTGCCTGCAGAGTGGTAGCCATGTTGGCAGCTCAGGGGTTAATCTCTTGTTGCTGTAATACGCTTTGAGAGCAGCAGCTCAGTCTGCTTGTGTTAGCAAGATTAAAAGCAGGAGCTGCAGTGCCATTGCAAGCACTGAATGAGTGGGACTGTTGCAGAGTGAACTGTAGCTGAATTTTATCTTTTCTTCTTGCTTTTTTTCCACCAGCTCCTCCCCCCTTCGTTCCTACTCTCAAGTCTGATGATGACACCTCAAATTTTGATGAACCAGAGAAGAATTCGCGGGTTTTATCCTCTACGCGCCAGTTGAACCCAGCAGGATTCTCGGGGGAAGATTTGCCGTTTGTGGGGTTTTCATTCATCAAGGCTTTGGGGATACTCAGACCAGAGTAAGTAGAAATTATTGCTCAGGTGGATAGGACTGCTGGAAAAATGGGTAGGTTTGTTGCAGTGAGGATGGTGTGTGTGAGAGGAAAAGCTGTTTTAACTGACCTGTACTCTGCTGTAGGGAAGCTGCCAGATTCGGGCTTTATCTGTTGCTGGTGTGTCTTGTGCATGTCCTACTGTTCTCTGATTATTTCTGGGATGAGGGGGAGGAAATGGGATAGAAAGATTCATTCTAAACCAGTTATTATTAAAATTGTAGTTCAAATAGTTTGAATTAGTTGTTGCTGTTAAGCAGGGAGCAGTAGGTGATTGCATTTCTGGTACTGCAGATCCCTGCAAGGAGGAGAATACTGAGGAGTTCAGAGATGGAAAAAGGGGATGGTGTTATTTTATTGGGTCGCAGAGTGGGCACCAAGTGCTGGGAATGTGTAAGGCTGAATCAGTGATCCATGGAAAAGGAGCTCCACTAACCTGGGAATGTGCAGTGATGGGTCAGTGAGCAAGGGAAGGAGCTGCATGGCAGCTGGCTCTGTGCTGCTGGGTCAAGTTAAATAGGAGGACTGGACATTGCTGTGGTCTGTGCTCAGACACTGGAGATTCAGATCAAATATGCAGTGGCCATGTGTGTGGAGGGATGTAAAGACCTCAGAGAAATGATTTTCAATGGAAAGAAAACATTATTTCCAAGAGAATGGAGTCAGAGAAAAAGAAGAATATAAGTAGTGTGATATAAACCATTTTATGTGGTGGCTGGCTGGTTTTTGGTGACAGAGCTATTGAAAAAGTATTAGTGCAGTGTGTTAAGTTGGGAAGTCCTTAGCTCAGGACCAGGAGGCCTCTCAGGAACGCAGTGGCTTTGGCTGGGTTAGTGACTCAATGCCCTGTGTTATCATGTCAACCCTCATTCCCTGCTGCTGGTTTGCTCCCTTCTGGGACTTCATTGTCAATCTGTCTTAATTGAGTTTCATTTTATGTCATATTGGTGATAGTTGCTCTGCAGTAAGCTTGTCACTGAATTTGGTGATACTGTTGACATCTTTGATCTTGCTCACACCGTGAATCAAGGTTATATGATGGTTATGCCAGAAATAAAAAGGGATTCTTTGCCTTTCCCTCCTCAGCAGAGTTGCTTTTATGGCAAAAGAGGAAGGAGGGGAGAGGATATAAAACCTCAGAAAGTATTCTTTTGGTGAAATGATCTAATATTGTCAGCAGGATGGAATGTTAGATCTGTAGATACCTGAGGTTAAAAATCTGTCTTAATTTATGAGTGAGATAACTTAGGCTGTTCTCTTGTCTGCCTGGAGAACTGCAATCCGTGTACCAGGTCTGTGTGGCCATTCAGGTTACAGTCAGGAAAGCCTCAACAGTGACCATATATGTGTGGTAAAAACATGTATGTCATTGGGCCCAGGACTAGAACTGAAGAGGAGCGTGGGGTGAAGTCTCAGAACAGTGGTGAAACTGTGCTGGAGGCTGAGAGAGCTGTAGCAGATGGACTGAGGGGCTTTCTCTGTGGAGCTGCTACCAAAAATGCGTATGGAAGTTACATTTGAATTTTGGGAATAGGTGAGAAGAGGTATAGCAAATGAATATAGAGATTAACGTCCTCTGCAGAAATTTTGACTGAAATAAAATTTCTGTTTGGTGTGGCCTGTTTTTTCTTAAACTGGAACAGAAAGTCATCTTATATTGAATTTTCTCCTAAATAATAATGGTTTCTTTTTCTTGAGTGAGATCTCGAAAAATGCACTTATTTTTAGCAGTAAATACTTGCCTTGTGGTCTAAGAAGGTGATTTAAGTATGGAAAAGCCCTTATGGAGACTTTAAAATACCTGTATTTAAATAATGCAGTGATTAGTTTATTCTCAATACCACTGCAAATGGGTCACAAAAAGATAACTTCTTACTTATAAAATATTGTCTGCTGTGTGTTTTACTTGAGGAAATAGAGTACTGTTTGTCTGCACTGCCTTGAAAATAAAATTTTAGATGATGAACAATAGAGTGTGGAGGGGGTTTATCTGCTGTGAATCTTGGGATGCCTTCTCTGGAAGGTCCTAAGTCATGAAGTTTATCAGTCCAGAATTTTTTTAAAAAAACCTTTTCCTGTGAAAGTCTATCCTTGTGGTTGCTAAGTGATGCAGATCTATTTTCCTGTCTGCAGCACGAACCCTCTAGTGCTGCTTACTGTAAGGCCAGGCAACTGCAGAGCGCTGGTGGCCAGATCCTTGAAACTTTCAGCACTTTGAACCTGGGGGCTGTCAGACTCTGAAGGTCAGGGTGATGCTCTTGCCCTTGTCCACTGGACTGTAAGAAGCTGGGTATTTGGGTATTTCAAATACTTCAGAGAAAAGGCAGCTAAAGAAGGACAGAAGAAGGATAACAGAAGTTCTATTTTCCACTCTCCCAATGACTTGGGGCTAGAAGGGTTTTCCTTCTTTAAGTCACTTAGACCTGTTGCCAGAAATGACATGGTTGGTGTGTGTTTTAGAAGGGTCCATTGGATTACAGTGCTCTGTCTACTGCCCCATACCATGAGATTTGAGAAGAATTTGTCCCTCTAACAAATGTGAGATTAATCAAAAATGCAAAAGACACAGCAATAATGTGTCATAGGAAGCAATCAGGAGAAATCAAGGACATTGTTTAAGTTGTGGGCTCCTGTACTAGCAGAATGTTTCAGTGAAATCTGCTTTTAGGAGAGCTGGGCTGAGGCTGCAGAGAAGGACCAGCTAACTCCTTCTCTCATCATGGCCTCTGAATTCTGGATGTGGGGGAGAAAAGCCTGTCTGGCTGCAAATCTGGCTGCTGGTTTGGCTGCAAGCGTGTGACTGTGACAAGATAAGAGGCAACCAAGAGTTTAATTCCATTAAAAGCCAGCCCCACCTTACTTCCTGTCCCTAACCATGGCTGATCTCCAGTGCTTAGAACAAGTGACAGAAACCCTTAGCTGCCAAAAATATGCATCAAGTGGTGGAAGAAAATTGTTCTTGTCTTTTGCAGGTGACTAGCAGAAAACTTAAGATAAATATGTTATAAATCCAGAGCTAACCAAATATACCAAACTGCCTAATAAAAATAAATAGCTAATAAAATTAGTGTGTGATAAAAATAAATACCAAATGAAATATATCAAAATACCTAATAAAAAATAAGTACCTAATTAAAAAATAGTTTGCTATTCAAAATTTTGCCTGCCTGTGCTCTCTCTCTGAGGTCCTAAGAAATGGTGTTTCTCAGGATTTCTGGGGTTTTGTTTTCTGGGGTGTTTTTGGGTTACTGGGGTTGAGGTTTTTTTAATTTAAAAATTTGGTATGGATTCATGACAGTCATTATAAAATACTGAGTTAAAATGGGCCATTCCTCCAAAAAGAAGGATTTCTACTGATTTCTTCCAACAGTTTGTTGGGTTCTGGTAAGCTCTTTCACCAAAGATAGATGAAAGAGGAAGCACAGGATGAGCATACCAAAAATATGCTTTGCTTCAGCAAGCTCTATTCACAGATTGATGGTATCACTGTTTGTTTTTGGTTGGTTTTTTTTAGGCCTGAGCAAGCATTTACGAGGGGGTGGAAGGTACAGATGAGTATAATGCTAAAAAGAATAGAGCATGAGGGATGGGGGATGAGATTATCAGCATGTTGTGTGGGGGCCAGGATTAGGACAGATGGTGCCAATCCTTGTGAGAAGGAAGCACAGGTGAGTTGGGGGTTTAGGACAGTGGCAGAAAAGGACACAGGAAGTTACAAGGTGTGATGGGATGTGCAAGGTATAAGTTGGACACCAAGAATCAGCTTGGAGCTTTTCCCATGGCAATGCTTTTTTCTTCTGCATCTCAGCCACGTTGGGACTGGAGGAGCTTTTACACAAGCAGCCCCATTTCTGCTCATTCTGCTGGTTGAGGCTGCTGCTGATCTAGCTGTGAAATCACTAGTCAGCTCTAAGTTAACTTGGCTTTTAGTCATGCAGGCTCTGCTTCTCTGGAAAGTAAATTGGCACAGCCAGAGCTATGAGAGCTTGGTACTCCAAACTTGGATTTGGGGTTTTTTTAATCTTTTACTGCAATTTTTTTGTTGATGGAGCTTGTTACCTTTTGTTAATAATTTTTTTCATGCTTGAGAGGAAACAGCAGAAACTGCTCTGTTGTGCTAAGAGAATTGATCCAGATGTAGCAGTTAATTAAATGAAATACTCGGAGATGGTCCCATCCTGAATGATAGCTTTGCATCATGGCTTTTGATGTTGGATTGTATGTGTTTAATTTCTGCAATGATGCTGACTGAGGAAGAATATAAGTGCCCCAGAAATGTGGGTATTTTCCACCTTGTCATGCTCTGTTGAGAGCTTCTATCACCATGACAAGGCTTATTAGATTAGCCAGTATTCCATTTCTCTTGATTTCCTCTGTCTGCCCCTTTCTGATACTTTGAAGGTTGTATGGATGTTCAGGAAGTTGTTCTAATACAATTTGTACACAGGAAAGAATTACTGGGAGAGCATGTCTCCTAAAAACTGTGTGTCCAGTGCTAACTGAGATCAGCTTCCCTTGGGGATAAGATGTACTGTTTCCATGGCAGGAAAATCACCGTGTCACCAGCACATATATTTTTAAGGAATTTCTTCCTCACTTTGGACAGGGATGGGGAAGAAAGATTGGAGTTGTGTCTGCAGCCTTCTCTCCTCTTACAAAGCCAACACCAGCCCTGAGGAGCAGCTCCCTCTGCAGTCACCTCATGAAATCCAAACTTGGGCAGTCTCCTGTGCCCTGTCCCATCCCATCCCACCTGACTGAACCTCCTGCCTTTTGCAGAACTCCACTTTCCTTCCCTGCATCCCTCCTGTTCCTGCCTGCCTTGCAGTGCCTGGGGATGCTTTCAGCTGGTTCACCATGAGAAGTTTTTGAAATGCAAAATGGTGCCTGTAATATTAGGCTCTGATTCTTTTAATAGCAAATAAAATAAACAAGCAAAAATGGCAAATAAAATTAGCTCCTTTGGGGAGGTGGAATGGAAGACACAAATAAAACCAGCTCTGTCAGAACTGGCTAGAGTTTTCTTAGGTAATGCCTCAGATCTGAAAAGAATGGAAGTAAAAAAGTGATGATTAAGGTTGAAACTGTAATTTAAAAAAGAAATTGCTTTAGCCAATACAGTTCAGACCTGTAAAACTAAATTTTTATTAAAAGAAGATTTTCAGATTTGTCTCAGTACATATTTGCAGCTATTTACATATATTTGATTAACATTTGAAAGCAGATTCCTTAGTGTCTTTTTTAGCTAATGTGAGCTTTAATTTGTATTTTTAGACTGCTTTTCTCAACTATTCATTTTTAGCCTTGTTTGTACACCCAGCTGTTATGGGATTTAATATGCATCTTTCTCAGATGGTTGCTTTTTCTCTGTAGGAGTATAGACACGCTTTATAAATTGATTTTTAAATATGGTAATTTGATGGATCAGATTGATTGGACCACGGCTAAAGGAATGCTGTATAAAAGCATTCATTTTAAACTTTTTTTTTTTTAGTAAGTCCTGATCATATCTCTATCATTGACATGCAGGATTCTTTCTTCTAAGTTTTTCCATATCAGGTTTCTGAAGAGATATATTAATACCTGACCTTTCAAGGCAGCATTGGTGGATTTTGCTGTGTTTGTTTGCTGATATTAAAACAGTCTTTCCTAATCACTGCTCGAGGTGGTGGTGCTGAAGATCTGTTTGATCCAGGAATGTTGCTGCATTTTTGTAAAAATCCATGTATATCTTTCTGTGCCTCTGCTGCATATCCAGTTGGATTAAGGAGTAGGTTTTTCTCAGAAAATGGTGGTGATGGAACAAAACTTTCCTTGGTGTTGAGAGGAGCCTGTGCTGCTGTGTGTGGGTGTCTGGCTCTATGCAGAGAGCTGCTCAAAGCTCCTTTCTCTCCGTGGGGATAACTGGCTGCACACCAAACTGTGGCCAGGAGAAGCAGAAAGCAACGTGTGGGCAGCCTGTGTGATCTTTTATTAGCACCTTCATTGTACTGCTGCTTTTTCATCTATCAGTTAACACAGCTTCCATCATTAACTGCTCCAGTCTCTAGTCTGAATCATTTTATGCAAGGGAGAATGTGATTTTTAAAATTGTGTTTTGATGTGTGTACTTAATTTTTTGGTCGCAGATTGCATATTTAAGACTTTGCAAAGCACTAAAAATATGCTCCTAAACATCAGGTGGCTTCCTATCCTCTTCTAAAATAAATTTAGACTAACAGGAATGGTAAACTTCTTAAATGCTGAGTCTCAATTAGACAGAAAGCTTAAGAACAAGTAAATATTTTCCCCTGGCTTCTGGAGTCAAATTGTTTTGAACAGTACAGTTGTGTCTCAGGAAAAAAAAAAAATTACTTCTAAGTGGAACTCTGAAGTTCTGCAGTGTGACTAATCATATTGATATTGATTGGGTTTGTAGGGATCATATGAATTGGGTTAGGGAAGTTTCAATTTTGATTCACAGAATGTAACTAAGGATATTAAATTCTTCTTCCTGTGGTGCAGATTATGACATGTTGAAGTTTGTAGGGCTTTTATACTTTGATGATAATTTAAAAACCTGTTTAAAAATAAAGTACCAAATAAAAAGCATTTCTCTGAAAATTTGTTATCTTTCCAAATGGTTATGTTGACTTTATGCTCTGTTTTTGTTGCACCTATAAATCCCTACAAATCATGCAAAACTGCTGCTGTGATTTATTGTTTTGCACTCTGACACAACCACTGATGGAAAATATTAATATTGTAATTAGAAGTGCACGTGGATTATTTAATAATGGTGTACTGTCATTAGCTTTTATGGTACCTTTGATCTGCAATGATGGCTGTTAGGCTGTGATTGCTGCACAATCACATTTCTTTTATCCTGGAATAAGTAAGTACCCAATGACTTTACAGAGGCTGCATAAATCAGATTTCTGTACCTTTTGCCCATATTCATGTGCTGTTTGGCTTTGCTCTTTTAGATCTGTTTTTTCAAGTGTGGATTCCCCAGCCAAGGTCAGCTCCATGGAAAAGACACTTCTTCTCAAGAGCAAAGAGCTCCAAGACGCCCAGGACAAGTGTCACAAGGTATTTATTCATGCGATTGGCCACACCCATTGCTCCAGGAATCTGCAACCACTGTATGTCCAGGGATCTGTCAGATGCTGCTGATCATCCAGACTCGTGGTGGGCAAAGTGCTTTTCCTTCAGAGAGGTGGCTTCCTGTCCAGTACAAAGGGAGATGAATTTAGGCCATGCTGTTGCTGTAGATACTTTTAACTTAACAAGAAGCGGCTCTGGATTTTAAACAGTGCTTTTGTCAGCGTGCCACAGACGACTGCTGCTTCCTGCAGGCCCTGCCTCTTCATCAGACACACATTACAGCAGTACTGTTCTGAGGGCTCTTCCTCACTCATCAGCTCCTGCTTATATAACTGTTGTCACGTCACTGCTTTATGGTGAACGTCTTGTAACAGTTGCTGTGCTCCAATAAAGGGAACCTGGTGGAGTCTTTTAACACTTACTGCTTGTTTTGAGACTTTTATGAGAGTTCCATTACTTTTCTCCCTGCTCGGTTCTGGATTTGACCATTTGTTCCTGACAAGGAGATGGGGGGAAACCATCTTCTGGTCCAGCATGGATTTGGGATAAGGTTAAAGTGACCCATCTCTGCAAGTCAGGTGAAAAATGATTGTGTCTTCTTTGCTAACTGGGGTTCGAAGAATGACTGAATATGAACAAGCAGCTTGAATGAATGGGGTGACTTAGACTTACTACTTTGTCCTTAAGAAGAACTGTGCATTCCTGGAGCAGAGACAATGGTATCGGAATTTAAACACCATTTGGAGAAACATAGCTAGAAGTCTCTTGGAGACAAACTCCTTACAAAGAGAGCTCTGAAAGTAGCAGTTAACAAAGCTTTTGAAGCCCCCCTTTATAACCTCTTGATATTTATTGCAGATGGAGCAGGAAATGACGCGGTTGCACCGGAGAGTGTCAGAGGTGGAGGCTGTACTTAGCCAAAAGGAGGTGGAACTGAAAGCCTCTGAGACCCAGCGATCCCTCCTGGAGCAGGACCTGGCCACCTATATCACAGAATGCAGTGTGAGCCCTTACACCAGTCCTTTCAGCTCTGAAGGCCTGAAATCTGGTGGTCTTTGTCTTTCTCTTCCATCATGCTTTCAGTGGGGTACTTGATGGAGAGAAAATACTATGTGAGAGGATATCTGTTGAACATGGAGCCCTGAAGTGTTTGCATAAGCTTGATTGGTAGTTTTATTCAGATGTTGTTTCATGGTCATGTGCTTAGATCACGCAGGAGTGACTACTGTCCTGGTCTTGCTGAAACTCTTTGTGATGTTTGTCTTACTGGCTGTGCTAGAACATGCCTGGTTTGTGCTTCTTGAAGGTTTCTAAGCTGGAAGAGGATGGGGCCTAATCAGTGCCTAGACAGAAATCTTCAAGAACAAATAGGATTAGGAAGCAGTGGTGTTGCCTCCATCTGTGGTGTCCTGAGTTCAGACCCATCCTGTTCCCCAGCACAGTGTCAGGGAAGATCTAGGGCAGGTGCTATTTTTCAGGTAGAATATAAAAATGAGGCTGTAAAGCCATGTCTTCAAAGATCATTTTTCATGAGAGCTGGAATGTCTGCCCAGTTGTCACTGGCAATATTCCAGAGAGGCTATTTTCATTCTAGTTGATAGTCTCTGTATTTTCAGTTAGATACACAATTATGTTTCCTCTCTTGTACCAAGAGTAAAAATGCAGCTAATACTCTGTTCCAGAGAATTTAAACCATTTCTGATGTCTTGGTTTGTTGGGAAGAACATCTTAAAATGGGGCCAAGTGATTTTCCTATACTGAATGCTACTAGGCAAAGGAAGAAAATTCAGTTTATATCTTCCTGTTGATGAATAACACTTAGTTAATAGGAGCACCACTCCACTGGTGACTCCAAATTTGGAGGTAAGGCATGTGGTGAGATACACTCAGCTCTTCTGTTCCTTACAGAAATTTAACAATGATTAAAGCATTTGACTCACTTAACAGCAACAAGAAAAATGTAAGTAACATGAAGTTGAAGGATTGTATCTAGGTTGTGAATTAATAGTGCTGGATAAAATATAGATAAATGCTGTCAATAATGGATGCCTTTTGTGATCTGTGTTTGGTTTTTGTCTCTACACCTGATGTGAGGAAGTGGAGATTTGAACGAAGATTTAAGTTGAGTAAACAGCGTTTGTAAAATGGGCTGCTTCTGTTCAGATAGGAGCAGCACTGGCCATGAATTTCATTAGGATTCCATCATTGGTGCCTCCATTTTTCTGATGCCTCACTGCAGTCAAGGAGGCATTTGTGTAACTAAAGATCTTCATTATACAACCATTTGAGAAACCAAAGCCTATGTATTGAACATTTTGCTTTCTGCAGAGCTTAAAGCGCAGCCTGGAGCAGGCACGGATGGAGGTGTCTCAGGAAGATGATAAGGCACTGCAGCTACTTCATGATATCAGAGAGCAAAGCCGAAAACTGCAAGAGATCAAAGAACAGGTATTCCTGCTTCTTTGGGGAGCAGAGTGGCTGCCCACAAATAGGCATTCTTGGCACATTCTGGCTCTGGTGCCAGGATTGTGCTCGGTGTTGATAGGCTGTGATAACTCCCAAGCTGTGTGATTTCACAGGGGTTCCTGAGCAATACAGCAAGCTACAAAATTCCACTTGTGTATTTTGCAAGTAAGCATAAACTCCAGACTTCACCTTTTTCTTTTCCTAGTCCTGAAAGTACTTCATCTATACAATCAGTTTAGGAGAAAGTTCCAATGCTTTAGTGACATGCTGCACTAGAAATGACCTATCCATTTTAAATGTCACAAGTTAATGAATCTTCACCTGGGAGAGAGCTGAGCTAACCTGAATTTTGTGTTTTTTGTTTTTTTTAAAATTTTTCTTCTTTATCTTACTATTTAAAATGCTTAATAGCATTTCAAAATAGAATATGTGGTGCCTAACTGTTCTTTTCCCGATTTGACCTGTTTGTGAAGTAGCAATAAATAATTTTCTTTTCCACCCAAAGAATGTTGAAAGATCACATAGTTGCTCATAGGAAAAAAAAAAAGTCAAAATTAATTGAAAACATTGTGACAAATGTGGTCATTGCAAGGGAGAAGCCATTCAGTTTTATGAATTAACAGCAACATGCTGCATTGAGAAAAAGAAACTGAAATTTGCTATAGCATTCAAACAATTCTTTGTAATTATCTTGGTTTTCATCTTCAAAGCACTTTACAAACATTAACTGACTCATTTCAAAGTCTCTGAGACAAGGAAGCCCTGAAACCTTGGTAATAATTCTCCAGACATGAGTAGCTCTTATGTAAAAAGTAATGAAATGCAAACCCAACCCTCTGGATGTAGCTGGCCTCCACAGACTTCCCCAGCATTCTTCTGGGTGGTTGTTTTATGTAATACAAGGAATCTAAAGCTCCCTGCTCTCTCTTCTGGTGCTTTGCTAGCAAAGTTGCTTTAAATGCTGAAATGGGGGACATTTTTGATGATTTTAAATATCCACAGATTCTTAGGCAGTACAGGCAAATGTAACAGAGGAAACATAATCCAACTAATTTTTAATCAAACACTTTGTCCCAGAATCTCTTAATTTGGCTTGTGAAGATTCACAATGACATAAAGAGGCTGCTTAGTTCAACAAATGAGTCCTGCAGACTTTCATGTCTGTGGTGGCCTTCTGAGCTCCCTGAAACACGTGTGCAAGAACCTCACAACCAAAAATGCTGAGAGATTTGTGCTGACTCATGTCAGCAGGTGGATCTTGGCCATTAAAGACTTGGACCATGACTTTTAAGTCAGAGGGAACTGGGAGTTGGAAGAGCCCCTTAGAATTTTGCTGTTGGAAACCTGAGGCTTGAGAGAGAATGAGTCAAATCAACAGCAAAGCAGAATCTTCAAAACCCAATAATTAGGCATTTGATATTTTCAGGGTGAGGCTGTAGGTTCAACTTAACCTCAGGTACTTGGATAGAAGAGCATGGTGGGTTTGTGGGATTTTTTGTTTGCTTGGGGTGTGTGTTTGGTTTTTGTTTTGTTTTGCTTTTTTGTTTTAACTAAACCTGTGCTCTGGTTGTTATTTGATGAAGAACTGTACTAACAGACAAACTTGCAACAAATCAGAATCTGTATTTTCTTGAAAGCCCCACTCATGTCTGTGTAGTTCTCTGATGTGATTTGCTTCAGATACATGCCCTGAACTTGTCTAGTAATCTGTGCTTAAATATCTCTTGGTATCTTAGAACTCTGAGCAATGCATACCCCAGAGGTTTGTTCTGTGTTGCCTTGAGTGGTGTGGCCTGAGTTCCTCTGATCTATTTTGGGACTTATTCAAAGACAATCTTGCAAATGTGATGAAACAAGAAAACCTGAAATATTACTAATTATCTCCTCTTCTTTCTTCTTTTCTCCCTCCCCATTTTCCTCCCTTCCCAAATGCTCATTGTAACAGTGGCAACTATTGTCATACCTTTAATTCTTTGGTCAAGTGTTCACTGATAAAAAGCCCAGTATTTTAGGAAGTCTAAACAAATTATGATTTCTGAGCAGAACATTTATTCCTTCAAGCCATTCTGCCTTTTTGTTCATAGATGTATTTGTATAAAAAGAATACTTAAGTTAATACATGCTTAGTTATTAGGAAAAAAAGATCTAATTTTTTTTCCAGCAAGAAAATAAGATTATCCTTGCATAGGAGACAAACTGGAAAGAGTAGGTCCCTGTCTGGCTTACAAAGTGGAGAACCAGTTTTGGGATTACAAGCCAAAGAGCCATTCTTTGCTCCCTGTAAGGGACAGTAAAGCAATCTGCTAGAGGCCTGGCTTCTTTCAATACCTGCATCAGCTCTCCATGCTGGGGGATGAGGGGCTGCCATCAGGGTCAGTGCTCAGCTGTCTCCCATGGAGCTGAAGGTGCTGCCTGTCTGGAGGGAGCGATGACAAACCTGATTCTGTCACGAGACAGTTACTCTTCTGAATATGGGGGTAGTCAGGCATACTGTAAGATATTAAAATGGAAAGAAAGATAGACTCCCCCACTGTCAGTCCTTCACAATCTTTGTTCCTAACTCTTGATGTGCATGTTTTCTACTTCTCAGCTTCATAAAAAATACTTCAATTTTGGAGAGGGCTTTTGTGTTGTTTTTGTTTTATTTTTTTGCTTTAGAATAATTTTATGAAATGCATACTTGCAGGACTTAATAAATGCTAAACATAATTAAATTCTTTTCTTCCAGTGAAAATATGTGAAGCACTCTCTCAAGCTAGTCTCAGTTTGAGTTCCCAGTCTCATTCAGATAGTCAATTCAAATGTTCTTTTCTTCTCCCACCTTCCCCTTCCAAATGCCCTGTCTTGTAGTCTCCTACATGGGGAATCTTTATTTCTGCCTGTACAGGCAAATATCTTCTATGAGCAATGTGAGTTTTAGGTAGTTTTTCTAAGTTAATATTTGATTTTAGGTTGTCTCCCATACTGAGCAATGTGATCCTTTTTAACTCTCTCAAGAGAAATCTGATGGCTGCAAGCCACAGTGTGATACCCCTCTGCTTCTCCTTCTTTCCTTTTACCCAAGCTGTGCAGATCTGTGATAACTGTCATGTTATCAGCCTGAGAAAATAGATCTTGAGGGAGCATCTGGGCATTTAGTAGAGACATCAACTCAAAGGCACATTTCTGTTTCAGAAATTAGAAATGTAAGTAATTTTTATCATTTGTATGTAGATGTATTTATGTGTTCCTGCACTCTCAAAAAGTCAATGTTTTGAGTTGGAGGTATTAAGTTGAAAGTGGCAAGACTCAATCCAGAACACCATGGATGTTATTTTATTTATTTTTATCTTTTTATTTTGTGCTTTACCTTTCTTCTACATGCTCTTAAGTGCATCTCTTGCCTGCAGTCAGTATTCTGGAATCTGCTGCTCCAAGCATTTCCCCTGTTGCCTCTAAACTGTAACCCCTTCTCCTTCCCTTGCACCCCAACCACAGGAATACCAAGCTCAAGTGGAAGAGATGAGGCTGATGATGAATCAGCTGGAGGAGGATCTGATCTCAGCTCGCAGGCGCAGCGATCTCTACGAGTCGGAGTTGAGGGAGTCCCGCCTGGCAGCCGAGGAATTCAAACGTAAAGCTGCCGAGTGCCACAACAAACTGCAAAAGGTAGTTTAGGCTCCATGGGAGAGGGGGCTGAGGCTTGCTGGAATTTCTAGTGCTGCTTGACACATGCACACACAAGTTGTGGGTGTGCCCTTCAAAGATTAGCGTGTTTCCTACAACTAACACAACATGCTTTTTTTCATTATATGATTTCTACTTTGTGTACTGCTGGTGTTTAAATTGCATGAGGTGGTGACTGGGTAGAAGCCTAGCTTTTCCTGAGATTTTCATGTATATTATATTTAAGTTACAGGTTAAAGATCAAGGAAAAAATGAGGCAGGAGAGTTGTATTCCAAACTGGAAAAGGTATGTTACTTCAGTGTTCTAGATTTTGCTTCTCGGGTCTTTCATGTTTTGCACAGAAACCAAACTGTGGCTACTCAGTGGCATGCATGGCCTCACAGCCCCCACCTCTTTTGATTTTATGTTTTAAGACATCTTGGTGTGATTCACTGCTCTCTCTTATTTGATCTAAAGCTGTCTCTGGATAACCTGTTCCTAATGGATTGTGTTGAGAAGCCAGGCAAAGACAGGCTGTTATGTGTCATCCAAGTTTGGAGTCAGGCTGGGGCTACATCAGGGTTTGCTTTACTCAGAAAGAACAGCAAAGTGAAAAACTAAAAGAATTCTGTGTTCTCACACTGAACAATCTTCTTGGTAACTAAAATATTAAATCAACTGCAAGTTAGCAAAATGGGAATGGATTTGCCGAGGGGTGTTTTGGTGTGTTGGGATTACAGGGGGAAAACAAGATTTTTGGGAAGTGAATTGAAACAAATATGGTATCATAAGCAAAGAGCATTTTCTCCTCTTTGGTTTTGACTCTTTCCCTCCATCTTTTTGTCTAACTATAGATCAATACAGAGCAGCAAGCCAAAATCCAGGAGCTGCAGGAAAAGCTGACAAAGGTAACGACTGGGTGGTGAAAGTGGATTTTTCACAAGATTTCCCAGTGAAACCTTAATGAAGAGGAGGGATGCACTTTGTTTTACCCTCAAAAATAGAATTAGTCATAGCATGGGGGATGATAAGGAAAAGGGGGTGGGAACTGGTATCTGAAATCACTGGTGCTCTCAATATGCTTTTGGCTCTTGAGACATGTCAACAGTGTTTATTTTTACAAATGAAGCTGAGTCAGAACTGGAGTAGTGTAGAGAAATTCTCATTTAGAGGCCTGTTTGGGTATGCTCTGGACACTGCACTGGTCCCTTGCTTCTGAAGAAGGGCTCAGCTGCTTTTAGCTCACTAGTGAAACACATGCTGGACTTGCTTTAGTCTCCCAGTATAATCTGCTTTAATCACTTGACAGTTCAGTTCTTCACAGGATCTTCATAGCAAAAATGTTGAATGATAAGGATTCACAACAGAATTGAAACACCTTATCAATGTCTGCTGAAAGTAAGGCAGAATATCTAAGATTTGCTGTCATGGTCAGTCTGGCACTTCAGGTCTCACTTTAAGAACAGTCAGGGAACTTCTCTTATTGGAGTCCTTCAGCAGGAAAGAAAGGGATTGTCATAGTAATTCCCTGATTGAGCTTTTCAAACTTGGCACCTGCTGAGAGAGGGCTATTTCAAGGGTTAATGGTCATGAATATGGAGGCCAAAACTACATAGAAATAGTACTTCTAATATTTCAAAACAATCGTGTTTTAATCCCCTGTTTCCTTTTCTACCTGCATTAATGCCAAGGAATTATCTGTAGGCCAACAGGTTATTCTCCTTGTCCTTCAGTAAGAGTATTTTCTGAGTTCTTTTAAAGAACTTGGGCTGAATTTGGGATAGACTTACTTGACTCTATATACTGAAAGTTAACTTGCAATATAGCAAGACAAACGTGTATCCTAGATTTTAATTTTTTTTGTGAAATAGAAGTCAAAATTATGTTTTGGAAGTTAAAATTTGGACTCATGCACATATTAATTTAAACTGTTAAACCAAAGTTCTGTAGTGGTTTTATTGAGAATGTTGACTATCTTGAAGTTCTGAAACTTTCATACACCAAATTTTTGTGTGTGTTTCTCATCCATTACCTTTTATTCTTCTCTCTTGACCTTCAGGCTGTGAAAGCCAGCTCAGAGGCAACTGAGCTCCTGCAGAATATCCGTCAGGCAAAGGAGAGAGCTGAGAAGGAGCTGGAGAAACTGCAGAACCGGGAAGATTCCAATGA
Source organism: Molothrus aeneus (assembly GCF_037042795.1). Lineage (NCBI taxonomy): Eukaryota > Metazoa > Chordata > Aves > Passeriformes > Icteridae > Molothrus > Molothrus aeneus. The sequence continues at coordinate 3,926,529 of NC_089663.1, forward strand.
AAGCATGAAGAAAAAATTGCTTGAAGCAGAAGTGAGTGCAGAGTGTCTGTTCAGAGTAAATCAGTTATTGAGATGTGTCTTAGTTTAGGAACCCTCACCTGGGTAGCTCTGAAGAGCATTCCTGTAGTAATTCTTCAGGGGACAATGCTGTTGCACGTTAAGCCATTTTTAATTAAGAAGCATATTTCTTTGAGGAAAACTGAGGGGTTTTATTTTCAATGAGGAGTGGATAAGGACATGCAGTCAGCCTGGGGGATTTAGGGTGTGATGAAGATTCAAAATATGAAAGCCAGCCTTATATTGACTGCTTCAGCCTGCTTTCTCTAGAAACTACTCCTTGCCTTGTGCTAATGCAGAGTGGCCTAACCAGCAGCTCATAATTGCTCTGCAGGAACGGCGCCATTCTCTGGAGAATCAAGTGAAGAGATTAGAGACCGTGGAACGAAGAGAAAACCGCCTAAAAGAAGATATTCAAACTAAATCTCAACAGATTCAACAGATGGCAGAAAAAATTCTGGTGAGCAGAGGTGATAAATGAAACCTAGAGGGTAAGAGTTTGTAAGGAAGGGGTAGGGAAGAATGAGAAGATGTAGAATTGCATTGAATAAGGTGGAAATTGTTGGATAAAAGGATTTGTTTCCTGTACCAGCAGAAAGCTTAAGTATTCAAATACCATTTGTACCCCTAGTTACAAACTCTCTCCTGTGCCTTTAGTCTTAATAGCACTTCAAAGCTGGAGTCATCTCAGTGGGAAAGCTTTTCCATCAACACAGTAATACTTAAATTATTTACCTTATGATTGTTTCAGAGGTAAAACATTCTGAGGGCGGGCAACAACAAAAACATCTCTCTTTTTAAGTAAATTGCAGAGGAATTTAGAGGTCAGATCTATTAGAAATGCTTACATTTTGAAGCAGAGAGAAATTTGTCATCCAAACTGTTCATCTCCAAAGATATTTGTTAGGAAACCATTTGCACCCACATAACTTCTCTGTTGGCAATTTTTTGTTTCTTTCCTGGTTAAAACTATTAAGGCAAGTTAGTATGTCAGTCTCTAGTGAATCGAGCAGAGGGTGTTTCTAATAATTTTGCTTCCCTGGGACAGAAAGCATAATTTAATATTGGAATAATTAAATTTATTTTGCCTTCCTCATGAATTTTCTGTGTCTTGCCAATATGACAAGGAAAAAAAGGATTACATTTTACTGGTAGTAATCCCAAGCTGAGACACACCTGAGGAAGGCCAAATGAAAATGTAGAATTGAACATATTTGGAGTCAACAGATGACCCAGGCTTGTTCTGGGTGCATAGACTTTAGCATCAGTATGCTGAGCACTATCAAGAAAAGGTAGAATAAGTTCTTTAGTAGTGCTGTTCCTTTCAAATTGTTTTGATAGCAGGAGTGCATGGTAAGTGGGAGACTATGGTTGTGCTGGGCAGAGAGCCAACTTTATGTTTAGAAATAGTGTAAAACTTTGAATTGTTTCATAAGCCTCTTGTGTATATTTGGGGATTGTTCCTTGGTTTTGATTATGTTCTCTGTGGAGGAGAAAGTGGAAGGGAAGGCAGAAATATCAACTAATTGTTTTACACCATGGGATATGCTTAGCTCTTCTTATAGATAGTTTCCATGGAGTCCTGACAGAATGTTGGAGGGGTATTTTATAGAAAAAGTCAAACAGGCATTGAAGAAGTAATCCTATAGAGTCTTTCCTAGTCCCTTGCAACTGATCTGGGAGCACAGGGTACTGGTATTCTTTTCCTCCACTCCTACTCTGTACCTTCCCTCAAGCTGTCTCCTCAAACATTTTTGACTTTTCCTGGTATAGAGAGGTAAGAGGGGAGTTGAAGATACAGAATTGCATAGAATAAGGTGGAAGTTGTTGAATAAAGGCATGGTTTTCATGTACACTCATGGAGCAGTACCTGAGAGTACCTGCTCATCTGCCTGTAAGGAACTGATGAAGAAGTAAGAAACAAGTTAGAGAAGATACTTCTGCCTGCCTGAAAGTGCAGATCATTGCTGTGATACCAATAACCAAGTCAGTGCTACACAGAGAATACTGAGTGAGGGCAGCAATGGTAGGAGATTACCTTTTTAAGCCCACACTGGCTGTTAAGTGCCACTGCAGGAACTGGTGAAGCTCCTGCTACAATATGAGCAGTCTGATGCTGGGAGCTTTGAAGCTGCTGCTGATCTGGTTGTCTGATTCTCTGCCAGGACCTGAAACGTGTGGGTTTCTGGGGGAGGTGAGTTGTCCCTCTTGTTGCTGGGAGACATATTTCAATTGCAAAAAGCAGCAATCTCCATTCCATGCAGGAGTGTCAGGGACTAGGCACTGTTGATGACCTACTTTTGGTGAACCTCCTCTTTGATTCTCACTTCTGGAAAAGGAGGTCTATTGCAATTACTGGAGCAAAAAAGCCTACAAGATGAGGAAGATCAGGAAAAAGCATATCAAAATACTATGTAAAGTACTACACCACACACAAATATCAGGAAATTTTCCTGTTCTGTGCAGTTATGAGGGCAGACAGGAGATTCAGAGGCACCTCAGCAACCAAATTTGTCTATGAAAGAGTCAGCCCAGTGGTGGTGAATGACAGACCTGGACCTGCTCCTGTTCTAAGGAAATAGTTGGAATGACAAATTTGGCAATAAATGAGCATAAAGTTGTAAGCTTGGCTCTTGAGAAGTATCCTGTTGAAAGGTTATTATAGATAGACACCCAAATAATATAGTCAGACTGCAGAAATAGCTGATTTCTGAAATACAAATGATTTTAAGTCCTTATTGTGCATGGCTGAAACTATTTGATGTGAAATAAAGAGGCTAGAAAGATTCTGGTATGTTCCATCACATATATTGCATCCTGCACTTTTCATTTTTGAAGCCATTTATAAATAGCATTTCTGACAACATTTGTCCAAGGAATACAGCAAAGTAAATGCTATTCCCCCTCTGAATGCAGAATGAAAAGCACAGACAGCAGTACCCCGTTATTGAGGTCTGCTGTAAGAAAACAAGTGAGACATTGTTAAAAATAGATCTGAACTTCCTGTGATGCCACTGCAGCTATAAAATGTTTATAACTATGTTTTCACCAAATGTCCTTGGCCTATCTTTGGGTATATTTTACTGGGAGATGGAGATTCTTACCATGGAAGTAGAAATCCTTGTCCTTAGCAGTGTTCCCACTCTGCAGTAGATGGGTCAGCAGCAATATGCAAACTAAAAGTTGATAATGTTCAGGTCTCATAATGCCTTTTTTTTTTTTTTACCATGACAGCCCTGGACCTGGAATTTTTATAGTGTGAAGCCTTAAAAAAAGAGAATGAATGTTTGGAACCTGTGTAACACATACTCACAGCACCTACCATTTCCTTGTGTCTGAATATGAATTTTTGCTGCTTTTAGGAGCTGGAGGAAAAGCACCGTGAGGCTCAGATTGCAGCACAACATCTGGAGTTGCAGCTGAAACAGAAGGAACAATTCTATGAGGAGAAACTCAAAGTAAAAATATCTTCTCATCCTACAAGCTTTTGTGGGTAGAATGAGTTCAGGGAAAAACAGTTGCCTTTAGGCTCTGATTGCTTTGTCTTATGAGTTGCCTTCTTGTTGCCATTGCTGCAATGTTGAGGGAGCTTAGTGGAATCTAAATCAGTTTTCTCCTGTTTTTCCTGCCATTGTACCTTATCTGTCTGTGGCACTGGATTAGGAGAGGTAGCATTTGAAGCCAGAACTACAGGAAGGCATTTGTTGGTTGTAATTTGACTTTTGATGACTAAATAATACTTAGTTAATGCTGTTGGATCTCACACCCTGAAGAAGCTTTCAGTTCCCACTGATTTTCTGTGAGTGTTCACTCAGCCTACCTGCAAGTTTTAAATGCAGCAAATAGTAGACCATTTCTGAAATTCCATCTTGGAGCTGGAACATCTGCCAAGAAGCCACAGAAACCACCCACTTTGTTTTTGTCTTTTCCAGGGTAGCATTAACAAACAGTTAGAAATAGGCACCATCTAAAATTAGTAAAAACAAGCTGGCAAATAGGAGTATGTGCACTGGCTAAGGATTTTTCTAAAGAGCTTGCAATGTAACAGCCACTAAATGCATTTTGTAAGAATCTTTCATAAGAACAAATTATTCTCAGTAGGAACAGTCTTCATCTTGTACATTTATCTGATACTTTAATTCTACGTTTTTGCTGAAATGCGAGAGGATGTAGTATTTAAGAGGAGAGAAGAAATTTCTGTGGGAGAAATATAAAGGAAAAAACAAGTAAGATATGCTGGCAGATCAGAGCATGTGGTTATCAGTAATGAGAGGAGAGTGATAGAAAGCAGGAAGATCAGATGTAGATGTTGAGAAATAAGTGGTGATATAAAAACTGGAAAAGAGGATAAGCATTGGAAAAAATAAAAAGAGAACCTGGTGTATTGTGGGGCCCTATGATGTAGGGTTTAATAGGAGAAATCAGGAAGCCAGGTGAAAGAGGTTCAAAGGAATAAAACAAGACATGGAGTTTTTGTAATTGGAAAAGTAAAAACTGTCCTGTGGTGTCCAGAATTTGTGCCTTTGATAAACTTTTCTTTAAAGGAAGAGACCTTCAGTTTAACAACTGATTTATAACTCTGGTCATACATACACAACGTGCATTTCTAGAAAAATGTAGCAATTCATTACTTTAGTCCTGTTCCCAATGACAGCTGTTTGTGCCACAAAAAGAAGTTTTTTACTTTGCTGTTAGATTTTTGTCTCTGACTGGAAGAATTTGTATGGTCTCAGTTGCCTTCTCATCCATACCTATGGAACTCATAAATTATTTTTGAGCCATGTTGGTAGGACAGCCAAAGGATGGGCACTTTCCTATTTCTTCAGCTGTACATGTTGGGTTAGAGAGTCTTTTCTCTGTTTCTGTTGCATTAGGCTGAAACAGTTATTGAACACAGTTTATATGACTCAAAATAATAAATAAAATACCTACAATATCTCCATATCTCTATAAAATCTTATTGTTAAATTCAGTCTTCAGAGATAACTGAGAGAGTGCTCTTTTTGGAGTTTGCTCTTCCATGGATTTCATGCAATTGCATCATGGATTTAATTTTGCTTGAGATATGACCAATTGCTTACTAAAAAAAATCTATATTGATGATTTTCTTTCTGCTTGCCCTTTGCCCAGTGAAACAGATATAATTTAGACAAAAGAAATGTCTTCATTTAGGTGTTGGAAAATCAGATGAAGAAGGATCTTGCAGATAAGGAAGCACTTGAGAATATGCTCAGAAGACATGAAGAAGAAGCACGTGAGAAATGCAAAGTTCTGGCTGAACAGAAGGCGGTATGTGGTGTTGAGCTGGAAATCAAAGCTGTTTGAAGAGCAGCTTTCTAAAGCTGATTTCAAGCAAGATAATCTTGTTTGAGGTTCTGTAGTGCTGCTGAGCTGCTTTGAAAAAAATTCATTGATTAATATGAATTTTAAGAGACTTTTTTTTTAAATTCAGAGTGTCTTCAAGAATATTTCCTTTAAAAAAGCCATGCAGCTTGCTGTGCACCCCTCATTTTGGGTCTTGATAATGGTTGCTTTTTCCTAACATTAAAGCAGTAGCAAGCAGCTGCAAATAGCTCCAGTAATTGCATTTGTGTTGCTCATTTTGGCCATTTGATCAGTTTTCTTTTACTTCTTTTTTGCTTCTGGAAAAAGTTCAGACTTTTTAATAAACTTTATTTTTGTAACTGCTCACGTTGTGCAGTCTCAAAGGCTCACTGCTGTGTTTCAGATGATCAATGCAATGGATTCCAAGATCAGGTCACTGGAGCAGAGAATTGTGGAATTGTCTGAGGCCAACAAACTGGCAGCAAATAGCAGCCTCTTTACCCAGAGGAACATGTAAGTGTGGCAGCTCTGTCACTCCTTTTCCAATTGAAGTGATTCTCTGATTCACCGTGTAAAAGTGGCTCTTTTTTGCAGGCCTGCTCTGCTCCCTGCTTGTTTTTCACTGATAGCCTTTCAAAAATATGCTCCCTTCTTCAAATAGTTGGGGCTCGCTGTGGATTTTGTGTTTTCTCAAACATGACTGGGAAAATTGGTTTGTATTACAGTGTATACTTTGGAGCATTTCCTAAGGCAGGTGATTTGTGTAGGTTTGCCAGATATGTTAAATGAAATAATAATTTGATGTCTAAAATACCCCTGGAGAAGCATACATTCCTTCTTTAAACATAAACATTGCTAATAGATTTATATTTTACTCAGTTCCCCTGACACATGATTTTGAAATTGAAAACATTAAACACTCTTCACTCACAAACATTTCATCATGCCTTGATGGGTGAGGAGACAAGGAAGAACACTAGATTTTGAAGCCAAGAATTTCTCTGCATGTTTTTGAATTCTTCTGTTTCAGATCCTTTTGTCTGCCTGAACTTTATTTTTCTTTGGATTTCAGCTGAGATTCCTTATCCTTCCAATGCTGTTTTTCCTTCATAAATGACTGAGAGGTGTTCTACTTCAAGTGTAGGAAAAGCATGGGTTGTTTGATACCTCCTGCAGGGCAGGGCTAAAATAGAATTTGCCCTTACTGAGTTCAGAGATTCACCAGCTTGGTTTGCACAAAGGTTACAGTGTCCATCAGCTGCTGGATCCAACATCAGGCAGTGCCTTTGTGGGAAGCACTTGAATAGATTCATCTCTAATATTGAATAGAATCAGACAAGGATGAATTTTGGCAAAGACTTGCTTTGGTTTCATTCCTTTTTTTGTGGTCATTATGCCTTCAGATATGCAATGGCTCCAATTTTCATTGCATTTCAATTATCTTGCAATTTATTTTAACCTTAGCAGCCAAAAATATTCACAGAAATAACTGAGGAACTTAATTGTGCTGCTTAATGCTCCAGATGACCTCCTGTTAATCACCCAGGGAGTTTGTAGAGGCAGCAAAAGCCATAACTTACCTTCAATCTAAAATAAAACAGAAATGTCTCGAGGTGGAGCTGTTCAGTGTATGGAAGGTTGAATGTCTCAGTCATGGGTGCTGAACTGAGTTTAAGGACTTAGAGCAACCTCTGGGAGCCATATCCTTGACTGGAGAGCCACAGAAAACAAGAAAAACATATAATAATGTTTTAACATACAATTTAAAATAGATTATTGAGAGACATTTTGTCAAATGATGAACTTTGCAGGATTGGTAGGAGACAGTACAGAATTAGCAACATTTTGAGAGAAAATTGCTTAATTATGCATGCAGTTAGTTAATGAATTTGTGCTTATTTTGTGAATTGGGCTGTTGAAAATGTATAAATTGTTGTTGGACTGCATTTTGAACCCACAAAAGCTGCAGCTAATCTGAGCATGCATCAAGAGGAGAGCTAGTGATTAAACTCTTCAGAGGAGAGGGGAGCTCTGCAAGCTTTGTTCCAGCAGTATCTGAGGAAACCAATGATTATCAGGTTCCTGAGAAGATAGCCCAGTAAACAGCAGGAAATGAAATAACACCATTTGACAGTTCTGGCTGACAGTAATCTGTAGAGGTAAATTAAAAAAACAGAGGGTAAAAGGGTGCTTTGCTTGGAATGCACAGAAATGTGAGTCAGAAGACTTAAGTCCTATTTTTAGTTTTGTTAAGTCTTCCTATTTGATCTTGGGCAACCCACATAATTTCTCTGGGATAGGATTAATAACAGCTTATCTCACAGTGAACTTCTTAAAATATTAATTCATTAATATATGTAGGGCTTTGTGAGGTTTCTAAGTAGAAAGCACTCTATGAGGCAGAATTTTCCAATGCATGATAACACAATTCCAGGAACTGTAAATAATGCAGAAAGACCTTTTTTTTTTTTGAGTGTCTATTTCAAATAATAATAATTAATAATTGCCAGCTCTCAAAATTCTTATGAGAACAAGTAATTATTTTTGTTCAGTTTGTGGATTAAGACTTTGATCAGGCACAGCAAAAGCTTCACTTCAGTGTAGGTCAATTCTTATGTGCATTACAACTTTCAAAAGCCCCTAACAAAACAACCCACACACACTACCCCCAATCCTAAAGCATGGAGTTCCTCTTGTCTCATGGAAATACACTCTAAGAAAGCAACTCTCAGAATTTATATTTCCCCTATAGAAAAAAATGTGACAAGGAACTGATGAAACGCGTAGAATTAATTGTACCTTAAATTATAGATTACCCTCTACAAGATTCATTTGTTGTGCAGCTGGCAAATATGGAATTTTAGTGCTCTGGGCATATGCTGATGAATACACTATTTTTTTTTATTTTTAGCTGGGATGTGGAATTTAAGCCATGAATTTAACTTCACAGGAAACTTTTGTTTTCCTTACTTGACCCCAGTGGAAGGACACATGTTAAGGTCGTTTTGGGTTTGTCACTTGTGCATTTCTCCTATCAGGAAAGCCCAAGAGGAGATGATTTCAGAGCTCAGGCAACAGAAGTTCTACTTGGAAACACAAGCTGGAAAGTTGGAAGCCCAGAATCGAAAATTAGAAGAACAATTGGAAAAGATGAGTCACCAAGATCACACTGACAAGAACCGCCTGCTGGAGTTGGAGACACGGCTGAGAGAGGTGAAAACATGGCTCTGATCTCTCTCAACAAACTTTCCTAAATGCACCCCATTTTGTGAATGCAATGAGAACTAGAATTAACTTCTTGTAGTGGTATTTGAAGGTGTATTAGTAATTAAAAAAAAAAAGCTCATTAAAAAGGAGGTAAATGTAAGTATTAAGGACTTGTCATGCTGAATCTGAGCTTTTAGATCATCTTGCTTTTTCAGAATTCTATTTCTGTGTTTGTTTGTACAATACCCTTATAGTATTGTCTGGATAGAGTATAATAGCTCAACAGTGTGCAATGACCAGACAGATAACCTGTAGCCTTAGAGTCTAGAGCTTAGAAAGCAAAGCATACAGCAGAATTGCTGTAAGGAAAAAGGAACCTGCTGCTTCATGCACCATTTTCAGAGTTTTCTGGAAAGAAAACCTAACAGTGATATGGAAATATACTCTTTTAAAGATCTCTGAGCTGTGCTTCAGTTTTAATGTTGTATTAACTAGTTTGGTTCTACAAATTCTTCTCCAGTCTCAGTCCACTAATTTTCAGCTAAGGCTGAAATCTTGCCTTCAGCTGAGGCTGAAATCTTGCCTTCAGCTGAGGTTGTTGAACAACCAACCTGTCCTACTTTGGCCAGAAGCTGACTGAGACCATGTAAGGTTTCTGACAGCCTTGTCACACATCTCCAGCACAACAGACAGATTCCCTTGGGATAGCAGGGAGCCTGAAGAAGATGCTAAGATTTGGAATTGATTCTGAAAACTGAGATGTGGTTTAGTTGTTTATTTCTTCTCCCTGGAGTGACATGTTTATCCCTTTGTGTGCTGCAAGAAAACCTTCATCAGAAGCCATTCAGAGCCAGATGAGCTGGTGGGTTTCTTTAAAAGGAATCTGAAGGGAAGATGAAACATGGAAGTCAATTGCAAAATGTATGTAATGTATGCCCAGAGATTCCCAAATAAAGATCCTTAGAGACTCTTAGCTTCAGTGAAGAAAGTTCATCACAAACTACTTCAACATTTTATATCAGTGTTTGATACGTTTGAGTTTCAGCTGGAACTATTCTTGTGCCCTTGTTGCTTCAAAATGCCAGGTTGTTTTTTCCAAAAAATCAGTAGATTTTAGGGAGTAGACAAAGCAGTGTCCTTGATTTAAGCAGTGTGCCAGGATGTGATTTTGGGAACAGACATGGCAATGGCATCTTAAAGTGTGTTCTGAAACAAGACCCCATTGCCTGTCATGTCTTCGTTAGTAACTCACACTTGGGTACTACTGTGACTTCCTTCAGGTTAGCCTAGAGCATGAAGAACAAAAGCTGGAGCTGAAGAGGCAGCTGACAGAGCTGCAGCTGACCCTGCAGGAGAGGGAATCCCAGATCACTGGGCTGCAGGCTGCAAGGACAGCCCTGGAGAACCAACTCCGAGAGGCCAAGACCGAGCTGGAGGAGACCACGGCCGAGGCAGAGGAGGAGATCCAAGCCCTCACGGTGAGCCCTGGCACTTGTCTGTGAGCTGCAGATGCACACTAGAGTCATGTAGGTGCATGTTTCATAAAGAGGATAAAAGGAATTCATATGATCCAATTTTTAATTTTCAGAAATGGGTATGAATTGTGCCTTGTGTTGATAGGCTAAAATGTCAAATTTTGCCTTTAGCCATTTGAATAGTTCCTAGTAATGGTTCATTGCTGCCTAAACTGACAGATGGCTTGTAGGAGCATCATTACTTTTGTTTTGAGGTGAAAGTTGCATCTGAAATTGGTATTGTTAGGAGGTTAACTCTGTGATTTACTTATTGAAATAATAGCTCATGAGTTTGGAAGTACTTGATGGTCATAAATGTTTTGATGATTTTTTTTCTTCCTATCAGTTACCCTGCTTTGAGGATACTTATTCAGGAGTATATATACCAAATTCAGGGGTATATATACCAAATTCTCCCACCAAATTCCTAGGGAGAGTCTTCTAACACATAATTTTATTCCAATGCTAGTTTCATTAAAAATTGTCATGTGTGTCTGGTGAGGTGTGTGAGTGATAGAAAGGAAAACAAAGTTCAAGTCCTGCCACCCTCTTCCACCCCAATCCCTGTAAATGGAGTTCTAGATTATATGCTGCTGGTTGCTGTCTCTTGAGCACAAAAGGATGCTTTCAAACTTTGATTCTAAGAAATATTTCCTCCACAAAAGATTCCCAGAGTTGTGGGTAGAGAGTTTGACCTGCTACCAGCTAACCCCCCCCTTGAGCAGCAGCCTGAGATGACCTTCAAATCCTGTGATTTGGAAGTGTTGAAAATGTGCTCCAGTGGCATTTAATCAAAGAACTGTTCTGAACATTGCTGCCATTGCTGGTTTTTGGGAGGGGAGGGGCCTCAGCTGGCATGGGCACTGGTATTATGCTGATGCTTTGGGCAGATGAATGGCAGAACCATTCTCTCAGTTCTAAAGGGGGCACAGGCTGGGCAAGTGCAGCAAACAGCATCGAGGCCTAAGAATAACTGAATAGAAATGGCATTGGGTTCTTTTTGCTCAGAACTGAGGCAGTCCCTTCCCAGCTGAAAGCTTTGCATAACAGCCACTATCACTGCCAGGGGGCTGGCAATGCACTTGGGATCCTTACCCAGCAGTGAAACAGATGAATATTCATGACCTGTGTTCACTCAGTTATTGCTCCAGTTAATGGGGCAAACTGGTAGTGCTGGACCAGCTGCTGTCAGACACTCCAGCCAAGCAGGCTTGGGACTATTCCTGCCATGGAGTTTTTTACATACTTTTATTTCTCACATTGCCTGTTGTGGTAAGATAGCTTTTAAGCACTCATATTTGACATCTGCTGAATGGTTTTTTTCCTGTTTAGTCTCTTGGCTCTAAGGAAAATGTTCTGAATGGAGAAAGGTGGCTGGATGTGCTTCAGCAGTAACCTTTCCTTTGTTAAGTTTTCAGATAGCATATGACATTAGACACTTGTTAAATCACTTTGAATTTTGAGAGGCCACGAGGCTGAAACAAGAACTTTTTGCTTTGTCATGCTTTGCTTGTAAATTAGGGGATAAAAATGGTGCATGCAATACTGCATTCTTTAATATGAGTGTTTGAACTTTTCTGTACTTTAGATGCTGTCCTCCAAAGAATTGATTCTTATGTTTTATTGCTGCTTTTTAGAGAGGCTCAGGCTTTAATGTGACTTTATGGTAGGATTCAGGTAGATTGGCAGAGCTGTTTGGGTAGCTTGCATTATACATCACTATAGCTTTTCTTTGCAAGCATTAAATTGTATGTAGTGTTTATTTTCTATGAAACACCAAATATGGAAATAAAACCAACTCAAATTAAAATGTCAAGAATGTAAAAACTTAACATGGGGATCAACAAGTCTTCTGGTGCCCATTTCAGATGGAACCTATTGCATAATTCCATTCTTGAGCTTGTACATTTTCCTAAAGCACTTCAGAGTTGGGAGCAGAAGTGTATTTTGATAAGTAGGATGGGACTTTTGCTAATCAGTTCTTTGCCACTGCAAAGTGCTTTCATAGCCTGCAGCATCTGCCTTCCAAACTTTGCTTGCTGGTAGGTTGTTCTGCAGTTTGTTTAGCAACAGCATTCTTGAATTCTAATGTATGAAAAATTGATGATGAACTTCTTACCTCCTTTAGGCACATAGAGATGAAATCCAGCGTAAATTTGAAGCCCTTCGTAATAGCTGCACAGTGAGTATTAAATACAGATCATTGAATTATTTTGAAATTAAGGATAATGAAACAAACAATTTCCTCATTCAATCCTTGATGACACTAGTTCATAATGTGGACTTCTGGCTTCAAGGTGCTAGTAGGAGCTGGATGGATTGGATTGGATTTCTTTTAGGTTTCAGGTAAACCTCAGTTTGGAGGTTTTAGTCTGATCATGAAATTGTCACTGTTCTTCTTTTTGGAGAAGAAAGTAAATTAAAATATCTCATTGCAGTGCAGCTAATAAGAATGGTGCAGCAGCTGCAAAAAATTACTGTACATGAAGGTTTTTTCTGCTCACAAGAAGAAAAGATCTACCTGTCCAAATTCTGAGCTGCATTGTAGATCTAGGCCTGAGTGGGTTTTAAGGAGGATTTTAACACTGTTTGAAGAAACAAGAAGTGTTAAGGTTCCAAATAATACATTGACATACAGCAGAGAGAACTCCAGGATCTGAATTTTCACCTTCTGTTGCTTGATATCTTTGACATGTTTTCAGATTCATTTCATCAGTCCAGGACAGATGTACAAGGCCTTTGTCTATCCACAGGGATTCTTGCAGTTTAACACTATCTTCACACTTGTTCATGGCAGTTGAGGGAGAGTCTCTGCCTTCCAGTGACATGAATTACACAGGTGTTGGATAAGGACCACAGTCCTCTGGTCAGCTGTGATTGTAAATTATTCTGGGCTTTTTCTCTCTACCCCACACTGTGAGCAGGGCTTAATTGCTGGGACTTTTTATCTTGATTGTTTCCCTGCTGCCAGTGATTTCCTCAAATGTAATTTTTCATGCTGTAGGAGTAAGTCTCTAATGTGTCAGTTTTCATCTTATTTTAAAATATCTTTTCAGCATGAGAGTCATTCTGTTTTCCTCACTTGCTCTTTAGCACTAAGCAAGGGGGTTATTCTGGACATGGAATATCTAGATAGGAAGAAGTGAGGAAGTACAGCTTTCCAAAGTGCTTTAACCTCTGTCTAAAAGAAATCCTGCACAAGAAACTTCACTTTCTATTCCCTTCCTCATTTTCTTAGATTGACTGTCTAGCTCCCTATGTGTCATCATAGATCTTACATCCAGAGCTATCTCCTGTTGCTCTGGATCTTGCCTTTCATTCAGAGTGACAGCTTTCTCTGAAAACACTTTTGTGATCTCCATGCAGGGAAAAGCCAGGTGTGGAAACTCTGTGGCTTTGTTCACTGCAGGGTCAGCAGCCTCGCAGAGCTGTAACTCATTATCCAGTGACACTTCAGCTCTGAGTGTGGGGAACAAGCTCCAGCAGTGAAGAATGACCCATAACATTTCCAGAATGTCAAGAGCTTCAAAGGACTTGTAAAAGTGTTGTGCATTGTAAGGCCCTCCAGTGGGATAAGTGGAATCAGACATCCTCATCAATAAGAAATTAATTAAATAGTTCCTAAATGAATAATGCATGCCCATGGCACATTCTCTTTGCAGCCCAGGAGAATGCATGTATAATTTAATTGACCAGACAGATAATTTCATGTTGTGTGCTATGACTGCTCCTGGCTGTCCATCCTGCCTGAGGAATGAGGAAATCAGGGCAGTATTCTGTTGCCAGTGAGGGTCAAGAAATGCTAATTGCACTGCTTTAACCAGATGTTCCAAATTCATTTTTATCTGATGGTACCAGTATGATGCAGGCTGTGCTTTTTGGTGACCATGTGACTCCACTTGAAGGTGATTAGAATTTATACTCCTTTTAAAACCCAACAACACTTCAAGGGAATAATTGTAATATGCTGCTACTTATACAGCCTGATAAAGGATGGATTTATTCTTTCAGGAGGTTCTCAAGAGAGATCCTTTTTAATCTGACACAAACTCCTTGAACTAGTCTGGCAAACTTTGGTAGGGAATTACTTTTTATTTGATCTTATTGAGAAGCCCCAAACAGCATAAGAATTACAAAAATAAGATTAGACAGGAAAAAAAATATTAAAAAATTGAATTACTTCAGTACTTTTGCAGTCTTCAAAAGATAAATAAAAATATTTAATCTACTTTCTTTGGTATTGTTCCTGTTTCTCTAGCTTCACAAAGGTCACAGCTTCTGATTGTAGAGAAGGCTGTGTCTGCTTTCCTTGTATTCTCATTGCACACTTGGTCTTCCTTTTGCTGAGGTCTCTGACCTGGAGGCATTTTCAGGTTCTACTTTTTCATGCTTTCTGTCACTCAGTTGAGCAAGAAATAATAGGATACATAAGTACAGCAAAAATTATAGCTTGTGGTACCTGCTGAACACACACGTGCTCATGGGAACACACAGAGTCATATCTTATCACAACCTTCTCACAATGATAGCTCATCCAGCAAATCTGCTGAGGGAGAACTAGTTCCCCACATTTATTCTATGAAATAAATGGCCCATTTGAGTGTTAAAACTATTTTCCAGGCAAAGCAAGATCTAGAAATAAAAGGCATTCTTAAATAGGAAAGTTTACACATTTGTCAGTTGTTTCCAGATACCTCCAAAATGTAGCTTGTTCTGAGATCACCAGCATGTTTAAACTTAAAAATACAACTAAATTATCTAAATAATAATAGAACTGTTTCCAAAAGGAAACTTCCATTAAACAGGAATTAAAGTCTTTAAATATTTAGCAGGAAATAGTCCTATAAAAGCCTTGCACTCAGCTTAGGAAAATACCAGAGAACCACCATGTGAACCACCTGGGTTTTTCAGGTACAGGCTGTTGCTTTTACTCTAGCAATGAGTGGAATTTCTTATTCCTAATTGGATATTGCATTTCCATTTATTCAAGTCTTCCCCAATAAAACAAGGTTTATCTTCCCTTCTTGAGTTTCTTTTGTCATCATCTTGTGTTCCAGTCTTAAACATTACCAGGCTTGCTCTGCACTTGTGCAAGAGATTGAATACTGAGGCATTAAATCTGTGAGCCCATCAGACAGGTATAATTTTAGTTATGTGTGAATTCCTGCTAAATTCAGTCTAAGATCCTGATTCCACATTGGCTCAATAAGTTGACATAAGTTGTGTTCTTGTGAGCTTCCAAAATAATACTCAGAGATTTTACTTTGATGCTAAATTGTGTTTCAGAGTAAAGGAATCTTGCCCACTGTGACAAGGCTAATACCCAGGCAAAAACTTTTATATGGCTTTTAAATTTTTTTTTTAAAAGTAAAATTCCTGTTGAGTGGAAGGGGTTATCCTTTATTCCCATTTCACAGAAAATATGATGGCAGATACCAGTTATAGGCAGAAATGGAGTTTTGTATTTTTTGTAGCCTGACAAAAAATCAGAGACTTCTAAGGCATTGTTGTGAGAGGTTAATGAGACCTTCACTGTGGGTAAAATCATCATCATTTGAGGAAGAGGCTCCTGCTTGGGAGAGGCAGCTCATCTTCTGGGGCCTAGGACAGGAACACAGGGGAGGAGAGGAGTGCAGTCTGGGCAGTGTCCAGTGGGCAATGTCCCTCAAGATAAACCATGAAGAGTTTTTGGAGACTGAGATCCATGTTTAAGGTGTGTTTCAAGGCACAGATATTGTCTGACAATGGAGAGGGGAGGAAAGTGAGGGATTCATTGTCAGGTATTGATGGAACAGGGAGAGATACAATCTGTCTGCAGCCCTGTTTGAGAGCCTGAGCCTCCCAGTGTTGGGATTTCTCTGCCTGAAAAGCTTTGTCTCAGGCAGTAGGTGAAGACAAAAGGAGTCTGATCTCTGCTCTCACTTCCTTCTCACAATAATTTGGGGCTGAGAGACAGCTTTTTCTTGTCTCCTATTTATTTCTGACAGGTGGCTTTCTGGTAAAGATTAGTGGGGATGGGGAGGAGTGGAAATGGATAGAGCAACACTATTAGTCTGGAATCATATTAAACTCCAAATAAGACCCTGCTGATAGCATCCCAAAACAGTTTCCCTTGCTGTGTCCTAGCATTTTTCTGCATGTTTGCTGATGGCAACTGAGAACTGAGACACCTTTATGAAGGAATAGGGTGTGGGGAAGTTTGCAAGCTGCAGTTATTAGTATATAAATAAAACTCCTCATTTTTCTCATTTTCCTCATAATTGTGCCTGTGGTTTTGGTATGTGGAGCATATGGATTAAAGTCAGTACATTTTATCTGGTGTGCAAACCAAATCATCATGGCTCTGACTGTTTGTTGCTCTGATATTTGATTTAATCCATGGCTGGAGAGGTTTGTAGGACCAGAGGTAACAGCTGTGAATCTGCTCAGCCTCACCAGAGGAATACTTTGCTTTCCTCAGATTATTCAGTGGGGAGGGAATTATGCTGGATATGGCCCCTTCTGCTGAGGAGCTGCTGTGCTTGGGTTGCTCTGCAATATTTAAAAATGAGATACAGTCCTCTGCATCAGGATAAAGATAAGCTGTGTCCTTAGATGTGGTGTGCAGTGAACAATCTGTGTAGTTAGATGATATCTCTGGTTTATGGATTAGTTGTGATGAAGATGTGCATAAATAGAGGAGAAAATTCCAGTTGCTCTGAGTGGTGATGCAGTGGCACAGATACAGTGGCTGTCTAGATTGTCTAGAATTGCTTTTCCAAGGTTTCAAGTGTTTGGTTAATTTATAAACTTAAAATGTGAAAATTTTTCTAATTATATTATGGGTTTCTAAAGGATATAATAGCATTTTCTTACTGACTTCTCTTTAATACACTTCATGTTTACCTGAGAATAGCTCAGAATTGGTTGTCTTGTTTGGGGTTTTTTGGGGCTTTTCTTTTTTTGCCTGGGGATTTCCTTAACTGAAAAGAAAAATATCTAAAGCTATTAAATCTTTCCAGGTATGTGGGGTTTTTTTAAATCTGTTTTTGGGGTTTTTTTCTTTTCTTTTTTTTGTGTTTTTTTTTTGTTTTGTTTTTTTGTTTGTTTGTTTGGTTGGTTGGTTGCTGTTGTTAATCCCCAGGACAGGCATGTATATCACACTACATCCCCTCTTCCTGTGTCAGCATTACCCATTACTCCATTACTCTTTAGGCTTTCAGTGTTAATAAACTCTCTAATCCTGTTGGGTTATACATAGCTCTAGATAGCTATTGGATGTGTTAAAAAACATCCCCCTTCCCCATGAAAGATGGAAAATTGTACCAAGAGGAATAAATTTCCTCCTGTAAAAAAAAAATCTATCTAGATTACATTATCTAGGTTTTAATATAGTTGGAATTTAAGCCAAGGTATTTTGGAATTGTCAGTAAATACACTGTTAGAAGAAGGAAAGAAATCATGTCACATCTTCTGGAACACTTCTTTGTTAACTGCTTTGTTATTTGTGAAGTTTTCCAGAAATATCCTACTAGATAAAATATAGCAGTGAAATATAATATGATCTGGTTTAATTTTAATTGTATTCAGGGAAAGAAGTCAAAATCTCAGAACCTAGAATAAAAGAAAATAGGAGCTCAGCTTCCAGCCCTTAAGGAATAAAATCAACTTGAAATACAGCCAGTTTTAATAATTAATTATGTAGTTGGACATATTAACTCTGCCTATTACTTTATCCATTTTGTGTTTCCCTCATCTCAATTTTCTTGTATTTCAAAACTAGCTTAATATTTTTTTAATAGAAATTTACTTGTACTAGTGTATAAAATAGATGTGGAAGAAACCATGAATGTATAAAATATTTCTTGAAACTGCCTTGATACATGGTGTGGTTAAACATAAAATTAAAAGAAATGGAAGAAAAAGTGAGTTTCTGATCTGGTAGAGATATCAGCTGTCGTAAGAGCAGTAGGTAAAGCACTGTGAAAACAAATGTTCTTTTGCTCCTTTTTGTTTGTATAAACAAATCTAAGTCCTTATTTCTGTAGCAGCATAGGCACTAACATGTCCTTACAACCCAGGCTGCCCCCTCTGAAAGCTTGGTGCAAACAATGCAGGGGAAAATGTGTATTTTGAATAGGGCAGTGAGAGTGCTCAGAAAGAAGCACATGATCAGATTTCTTCAGAAATGTTGTGTTTTGAAGTGTGAATCATCTTGATTTGACCCTGAACATATGGGTGGCAGGAACTCCCCTACACCCAGCAGGGAGTAATGGCTGTTGGACTTTTCCTGCTCACAGTTTAAAAACCAAATACTGTTAATTTAGGTCTAGGAGAGGCATGGTAAAAGGCTGCCAAAATATGCATTACAGATTCTTCAAAAAGAAGTGGTTGTCATCTTTCCAGAGAGCTGAGAAGAGCTGTGTGCTCTATCCTCTACTGCTTTAGATATTTAAGTCCTTGGTTTCTGTAGGAAATTGGAACATTTACATTTGAATGTGTGGCCAACTGTGCTCTGAGATTTTATTTTTCCCCATTTAATGAAGTATCTTATTCACTTTTCTTTGACATCCAGGGAAAAGAGCCTCTAGAACATATTTTGAAGAGCTGAATGTGAATTGCATAGAGTTTACCCATTTCTGAAATTCTTTTTATTAAGCTGATTTCAAGATTACTGAGGTTTCTTTCTCTTCTGTTGTGATGATGTTGGTTTTGAGTTAGGAGGAGGTACAAATTCATCCACCCAGTGTTCAGGCCTTTCATTCATA
Organism: Molothrus aeneus; assembly: GCF_037042795.1. Lineage (NCBI taxonomy): Eukaryota > Metazoa > Chordata > Aves > Passeriformes > Icteridae > Molothrus > Molothrus aeneus. The sequence continues at coordinate 3,945,379 of NC_089663.1, forward strand.
AAATCAACTGTGAAAATTGCCCACTGTTGTTTATATTTGTCTTTCAGTTGGAGGGGACTGTGGTTGAAAGCTTTTAGTTAGTGCTGACTGAACAAATGGATGCTCCCACTTTGGCAAAGGCCTTGCTGAGTTTTTGCTTTTCACTGATTTTCCATATTGTGTTACCACACTGGTTTCTTCCCTCCTGTGTACCCAGCTGCCATCCATAATGCTGTTACTTTGATAGAATGTATTTCTTAACATTTTTCTGCCTTTCCTGGTTATACCCACTGCTACAAATAATAATATAAGCAATTCCCAGGGATATCCATCAGGTTGCACTGCCTCCACTGCACCTCTTGATTTGTTTTCTTCAGTACCACACTTTGAAAGCCTTTCTGAGAGTGATTAGCCTCGTTGCACTTGGGGGAGATTGAGGCAAGAAAGGTCACTGTAAGTCAGCAGCAGAGCTGAGAATCCAGCCAGAACTCCTGGCTCCCAATCCAGTGCTTTAACTGTGACAGGTCTCTCAAATAATAAATTACATTGCAGCATATTTATGCTCTGAACCAGATTTAAAAAAAACCCCTATTTTCTCAAACTCTACTCCTAATCCAAGTACATTACTATGTAAAAATATCTACCACTATAATGCTGCCCCTTTTTTGAATTAGAAAAAATGTAAAAGCTTGGCAATAAATAATTGTGTGAATTGATTAATCTCCCCAGTTACGTAGAAGAAGGATGGATGATTTCAAAAACCTGTGCTTACTCACATGTAATTTACTTTTCTTTCTAGGTGATTTCAGATTTGGAAGAGCAGCTGAACCAGCTCACTGAAGACAATGCAGAGCTGAACAACCAGAATTTCTTCCTGTCCAAACAACTGGACGAGGCCTCGGGGGCCAACGACGAGGTTGTGCAGCTGCGGAGCGAAGTCGATCATCTCCGCCGGGAGATCACCGAGAGGGAGATGCAGCTGACCAGCCAGAAACAAGTAAGGCTCTCTAGGTCTGATCAGGAGCCCTTGGTGGGAGCTGGCAAAAATTCCTTTTACATCTGGAAACCCATAAGAAGTGATGATGCTTCTGGGGGCAATGGCATTTAAGCCTTCCTTCCCAGGGCAGCTGAGTGAATGGAAAGTTTTGGCATTTCCCATCGTGTTTTTACAACATTTTAATTTAGCGATCCTGCAATCTGAAGGCATTGTCATTTAGAATTACTCATTTTAATTTTGTGGCTCTGGAAATCTCCAAATGTTCATAATGAGCTCGACCTGACATTATCAGGGATCACAAGTGAATGTACAGGAGCCTTGAAATAAATGGGCTGTGATTTCCCAGCTCCTGCTGGCTGCTGATTTGCATGTACTGTAATCGAAATGCTACGGCTGAAGCTGAGAGTGCACGCTTGATGTGGGATGTGAGAATTGATAGGAGGATTTATTTTTAGACTATGGAGGCCTTGAAGACAACATGTACGATGCTGGAAGAGCAAGTAATGGACTTGGAGGCCCTGAATGATGAACTCCTGGAGAAAGAGCGCCAGTGGGAAGCGTGGAGAAATGTTCTAGGGGATGAGAAGTCCCAGTTTGAATGTCGAGTTAGAGAGCTGCAGAGGATGCTGGATACTGAGAAACAGAGCAGGTCTCTCTCTCTCTCTTCCTTCCCTTTTATGAACTTTTATGAAAATTCTCTATAGAAGCTAGTACAAAAATTATATTTAGCATAGGATATGGGAGTTGGAGCTAAATATAAAATCTTGTGAGGTAGTTCTAAAAATGGTTTATTAGTTAATAGTCATCACTGATATTGTTCCTTTTGTTTCTTTGCAAGTGAAAGATTCAAGGGGAGTGGTATTTATCATTGTAATTTATAAAATGTCTTGATTTATTATCTTCTATTTTATTTTATGGAAAAAATAGTCTTTGCTCCTGACTGTTCCTATGGGGTCTTGAAATTTTTAAGGCTGTAGTCCTAGCAGGGGCAGGAACAGGATTATATAATAAAAAAGTGTTGCAGCAAACAGTCTGGCTTTCTAATGTAACATCTTGAATTTGAGGCAACCTCTGAAAGAGTTATTGATGCCACTGCCTGCTAGGGAGAGGTCAAGGAGTTAGGTAACATTATTTTCCATTTTAATGCAGAGTGAGAGCAGATCAACGTATTACTGAGTCTCGCCAGGTGGTAGAACTTGCTGTCAAGGAACACAAGGCAGAGATTCTGGCCCTGCAGCAAGCACTCAAGGAACAAAAACTCAAAGCAGAGAGCCTTTCTGATAAGGTAAGTAACTTTCAATCCTAGACTTTCATAATTAGATGAAATACTTTTCCACTGATATTACTTTTAGAAATGTGGCCTTGAGCAGCTTTTTTTCAAGATGTTATAGAGACAAATTAAAAAGACTGGAGGGCATAGAATAGAATTCTGTCTTCAAACCAAAGACCTCAAATTTTCTTTGAAAAAGACTAAAGCAGACAGCAGCCTATGATGCCTGGAATGAAGTCCTTCAATGACTTGGTATCTGCATTTGAACAAGCCAGAATGTCTTTTGCCTGGTTTTTCCCCAGCAACCAAAGGCTAATTGTATCATTTTTCTCGAGCATGTGCTTGGTGAAGTTGGATTTAAGACTGTGGAACTATATTTATTAGTGTTCAATGTTATTCTGACCCTCTTTCCCAGCTCAATGACCTGGAGAAGAAGCACGCCATGCTGGAGATGAACGCCCGCAGTTTACAGCAGAAGCTTGAGACAGAAAGGGAGCTGAAGCAGAGGCTTCTGGAGGAGGTAACCTTGGAGATTCATGTTAGAACTTCAGAAGGTTCCACATCTTGAGATGGGGAGGTTGTGTGAATAAGAGTTACACATCCATCCTTCTTCTATATAACTAGGGAGATTAATCAAGTTGGGGGAGTTTGCAGAGTGTGTGTCCATGTCAGAGAGCAGTAAAAGTAAGCTGCTCCTCAGGGGCAGGGAGCTGGCAGCCAAGGGGAACAGTGTGCCAGGTAAGGACAGGACCTTGCAGCCTGCAGGCTCACACCCACAGCACCTGAACAAGAGGAGCAGTGAAGGTACCAGTGATCATTATAGAAGCCTCTGGTCACGAGGCATGTCCTAGGTCTGACCTGCAAGGCCAGGTCTGTGCCCAGGCACGGCTCTGACCAGGCCAAGGGCCATAGCTTAAAACCAGCTCTGGAGCCAACATGCTGAGGGTGCACACCTGGAGGCCACAGATGAGGCTTCTCAACCAGCTCTTGTCATCATTGATTTGGGTCACAGGATTTTAATCCAAGGTCACACACCTGCACCACATCAGAGAGTAATTGAATGCAGGCAACCAGTTGTGGGTGGTGGGGGAAGAGGCTCCAGAGGAGGATTTCAGGGGTGGTTATG